>NW_023425515.1:119655447-120255447 GCF_014108245.1 Pipistrellus kuhlii
TGTGGCTGGCCATCCCCTTGCATACAGGGTTTTATGAAACCCCCATCTACAGACACTTTATTCAGCTTTCCTTCTGGAGTTAATGCATGTCCCCCTCTGAGTATAACCCCTAGTTCTGTGCTCTTTGTCTTATTTCTGAGAGTGACAGCATGAGATCCCTTTGCCCACTGCCTGCTGTCCCCAAAGGCCATCTGCCCAGATGTTCTCCCCCCTGGCACTTTGGAGCATGCTGCGCATGCCTTAAAGTCCCTTGATGTTGACACCAACTGTGGTGCTAGTCACCAGATATCTGTCTTATCCTTTTCTCAGCTCCTTTGGGGGCCAAGTAGGCCAAAAAACCATTTTTCAATGACAAAACCATTTATCCTGGTTTATGGTCTTTCTGTTGTCCTGACCTTTATATTCGCATAAAGGTCATTTGCCCTTTTAAACTTTATTATCAGAAGTTATTAGGAACAGGTGTAAGAAACATGTTTAAATGGCACTTCTATCCAACTCTGGTAATTATTTTACATATGTATTCACAATTTTAGATCTGGGATTAGTGGCAACCAAATTCTGATAAGACAAACAAAAAACCTTTCTATGACTTATAGAATATAAGTTCTGACATAGAAAAGAGAATTCAATTTGCTTAGAAAATGTTTAGTAATGGATTTTTTTCTTGTTCTATGTATAGTCAAAGAGCTAGGATTTGACTGTGTAGAAATTCAAGAGGGGTTTTGCAAATGCCCTGTAAACTAGTAAAACAGACACGTGGTGCTGGAATCTGAGGTGCACTGAGTTGCTGTGGGTGTTGTCTCTTGCATTTCAGGGAGAGGTTGGTGCTGAGAGTGGGTGAGCTGTGCTGCAAAATCTTAAGGGGGCTCCTGCTTCCTTCCCTGGTTTCACATGTGAATGTAGTCACTGAGTTAGTGGAGCTGCTTTGCCCAGGGCAGACTGGATTGCATTACTCACACAGGCTGCATGAAAACCTTTGGAACTGCTGGCACAGGTTGGCAGACATTCTGTTGTTTTCAGACAATAGTGACTCAAAGTTGAACTGGCTCCAGGGAGCAAGTGCAGCTCTTGTACAATAACAAGGATTTAATGCCAGCCAATTGATGGAGTCTGTCCTCCCCAAGTCGGACACCTTGTAATGACATGAAGCTTACATTTAAATATCTGGCTCGAGATCAGGAACTTGGAGGGCTTCTCTTTTCCTTTCATTAACACTTTCTTCATTATCTACAACTAGAGGCCTGGTGCATGAAATTTGTGCACTTGGGGGCGGGGTGGGTGTCCTTCAGCCCTGATTGCAAGACAGCGCAGATCAGGCAGAGGGACCCCACAAATACACAACCTGGGCTGGGGAGGGATGCGGGACATTTGCTAGCAGGGGAGGGACCCTGGGAGGACTCCAGAGTGTATCCAGCCCATCTTGCTCAGACCCCAGCAGCAAGCAAACCTATTGGTCAGAGCATCTGCCCCCAGGTGGTCAGAGCACATCATAGCTAGGAGTTGAGCGACCTTAGCATATAATTAGCATATTATGCTTTGATTGGTTGAATGGCTGACTGGCTGGTCTGACAGTTAGCATATTAGGCTTTTATTATATAGGATGATTCTCTTTTTGTCCCTTCAATTTGCTTTTGGGACAGATTGGAAGCAGGTCTTATTTTATGTAATTTGGGGGTTAGTCCTGTCTTTCGGCCTTGTTTATTCTTTCCTTCTTGTCCTGTATCTCTGTGAGCAGACATCTTGGCCTATTCTTTCATAATGACTCTTTTTTTTTAAAGAAATCTTTATTGTTCAGATCATTACAGGTGTTCCTCCTCCCCCTCCCCCATAGCACCCCTCCACCTGATTCGCCATCCCACCCCACACCCTTACCTCCCGCCACTGCCTTCATCCATAGGTACCGTATAAGATTTTTGTCCAATCTCTTCCTGCACCCATCACACCCCCTTCACCCTGAGAATTGTCAGTTCACTCCCTTTCTATGACCCTGATTCTATTCATCAATCCATTCTGTTCATCAGATTTTTTATTCACTTGATTTTTATATTCATTTGTTGATAGGTATGTATTTGTTGTCATTTTGTTGTTCATAATTTTCATCTTTACCTTTTTCTTCTTCCTCTTCTTAAAGAATACCTTTCAGCATTTCATATAATACTGGTTTGGTGGTGATGAACTCTTAGTTTTTTCTTGTCTGTGAAGCTCTATCAGATCTTCAATTCTGAATGATAGCTTTGCTAGGTAGAGTAATCTTGGTTGTAGGTTCTTGCTATTCATCACTTTGAATATTTCTTGCTACTCCCTTCTGGCCTGCATAGTTTCTGTTGAGAAATCAGCTGACAGTCATGGGTACTCCCTTGTAGGTAGGTAACTGTTTTTCTCTTGCTGCTTTCAAGATTCTCTCTTTGTCTTTAGCCCTTGGCATTTTAACTATGATATGTCTTGGTGTGGTCATCTTTGGATTCCTTTTGTTTGGAGCACATCCTGGACTTGTAAATCTATTTCTTTCACCAGGTAGGGAAAATTTTCTGTCATTATTTCTTCTAATAGGTTTTCAATATTTTGCTCTCTCTCTTCTTTTGGCACCCCAATAATTTGTAAGTTGGTACGCTTAAAGTTGTCCCAGATGCTTCGTGCACTGTCTTCATATTTTTGTTTTCTCTGGTTGAGTGTTTTTTGTTTCCTCATATTTCAGGTCTTTGGTTTGATTCTTGCGTTCCTTTGATCTACAGTTGAATTTCTGTGTATTCTTTATTTCAGACAGTGTATGTTAATTTCTGACTGATGAAAAATGCCCCCCCCCCCTTTTTTTTTTTTTTTTTTTTGCATTCTCAATAAGGTCATTGAAGGTCTCACTAAGCTGCTTGTAGGTCTCATCAAGTTTCTTGGCAGTTTTTAGAAGATTCTTGAGTAACCTTATTAATGTGGTTTTGAACTCTTATGTCCAGTAGTTTGCTTTCCTCCATTTCTTTCATTCGTGACATGTTCCTTTGTCTCTGCATTTTGCTGCTTCCTTGTGTTGATGGAGTAGTTTTCTGAGGTAGTTGACCTATAGGACCCAGTGGTTCAGCCTCCCCTATCATCTGAAGTGGACACTCTTGGTGCACCTCATTGTGGGCTGAGTGCAAAGTCTTTGTGTAGTTAAGCCTTGATTGCTGTTGGTATACTGGGAGGAATTGACCTCCAGGCCAGTTGACTGTGAGGACCTGCTATGTCTATAATAGAAGGACTGCTGTGCTGGAGACATGCTTATGTGGCAGAACTTGCTTCAGTGGGGCTTTGGTGCTCACTGAGTCTGCCTCTTGAATGTGTCACTTATGGATGTGAGTGGTTGAAATCTGGTGTCATCTCATACTGACTACTAAATACACTAGCTTTTGGATCTCCAATGGGGTGCAGGTCAGCTACTGCCTAAGGAGCTACAGCGAGAACTAAAGTTCTATCCTCTTAAAAAGTGTAGTTTTCTACCATTCAGATGATTCCGGGATTGCAGGGAGGTGTTTCTGAAGTAACTTCTCTTGCTCATTTCATTTTCATCTCTTGGGGTTTGGAGGTTTTGGAGCTGTCTGACCAGAGCTGCATTTTGTTAGGTTAAACTGTGATAGGGCAGGCCATTTATATGCAAAAGCCTCTGCATGGAACTTGGGTGGGTTTGTAGGGTGTGCGGGTCAGGGTCTCAGGGCATCACTAGGCTAGGGTGTGGTAAACAGTGATGGCTGCCAGTCAGCCATCACTGCGTTTTCAAGTCCCCCCATCCTGCACCCCAGCACAGTAAACAATGATTGCTGTGCACACCTCTGCAAGAAAGCCACCCTCACTTTTCGACCCAATGGCAGACAGTCCAGCTTCTCCCTATAGGAGTTTAGGTCCCCAGCATCTCCCAAGAAACTGGTGTTCAGAATGATTAGGAGCTTGTCTCCCTTCGGGTTGAAATAAGCAGCGTACCCAGTTGCCCACCCCCGGCCCACTTTGCGTGCCTCGGTACCTCAGCTTTTCAGCGCTTGTGCACACCTCAGTGCTCTTTTCTCTTTCCTTCTAGTTTAGAACTTCCACTCAGCCAGCTTTCCTGTGGTTCTGGGTGATAGACGTTTTGTCTTTTAGTTGTAGTTTCGAAATTGTTGTGCGAAGCAGCAGTTTAGGTGTTTACCTGTGCTGCCATCTTGGTTTCCCACCCTGTAATGATTCTTGTCCATGTTTCTCTGTCAAGCAGGTAAAAGCTTCACCTGAGTCACCTCAGGATATCATATAACTTCTTTCAGACGCCAGGCAAAACTCAACTAGTAACAGTCATTAGGATTGTCTCCTGTTGTTCAGATTAGGTAGCTTCATTAACAACAGTGAATAGCAAGGTTTGGGTGCCTGGATGTGAGCAGGTAATGGAGACGGGCTGGTCTTGTCAGCTCTGTTTAAAGGGAATTTCTGTTTTCAGAAGTGAGTCTTATCTCTGCCATTGCAGCAGGAGCTTTTAAAAAAGTCAACCTTCTTATATTTGCATAACTCCTTTCTCTGAAGAACACAAACATGCTATGCACTTTATTTTAAATACTTAATAAATACTTCAGTGATTCCTGGAGGGCAGATCAGGGGAAGCACTGGTTTCTGATTCAGGAAGCGGAGGCACAGCTGTGTTAGGTGATCTGGGTACTAGATGCCACAACTTAGCTTTCCAGGTCTCACCAAGAGGCTGTGTCTATTGTGAGGGTTTTAAAGACCTGTGACCAGCTTCATGAATCTCGGTGCAATCTGACTCTTTGAACTGAGCTTACCTGGAACATCTTTGAGTACAAATCTGGAGCAGTAAGTGTGAGCTCCTCCTTAAAAAGTGTAGTTTTCTACCATTCAGATGATTCCGGGATTGCAGGGAGGTGTTTCTGAAGTAACTTCTCTTACTCATTTCATTTTCATCTTTTATTGGAGCCAATCTTATCTTCTTAGGCATGAAATGACCTTAAATCAAAATACCATTCTTTGGATTTAAAGATTTTGTTTGCTATGGTGTGAAAACACTTGTCTATAGGCAATTTAACTTTCAGAGTATGCATCTACAAATTAATATATTTGTCTCTGTTCATTAATGTAAGAGCTATTTGTATTTGTGTATATTTTAGTTTTTAATATGGTTTACTGTGATAAATGCCTTTCCCTTTTTCTTAAAGAAAGGAGTCCAATTATTCCTTTTAATTGGGGACAATGCGCCTAGGACTTCTGTCCATCTAACTTTCTCGGTCTTCCTGTCTCGTATGGTCCAGGTTTAGTCCTTCCCAGTAAAAGCGAACATTTTCTGTTTGTTGTTTCCTCTTCTCTCTCCTTCTCAAGCATCTTACAAATGAAGACAAAAGATAATTACTTGAGTAAAACTGGCAGATTCCCACGACACTTAAAATTAATGAGCTGTTGAGGACAAAATATACCTTTTCTCTGGCTGTATCATCTTTGCCCAGACCTCCCTCCGCCTTTCTTCCCATTTAACACATGATTTGACTTTGGCTGTGTTTGCCATTATATCACTTCTATAAAATAGCAAGATAAGATGGTTAAAGAAAGAAGAGTCATTTGAAAACTATCTCACTGTTTAAATTAAAATCAAAATTATTTTATTAGGTTTTAAATGTTCGTGTTTTTCTATTTATCTGATCAAAATAGTCTTTAGTAGAATACAGTACTGTGGTTCATAGAGCAGCCAGTTTTGTGTGTGAAGTTAATGACTCATGTCTTCCTGTCCCCTCTGGTTTCTCCTTTCTGTCTGTCATCAAGGTGCCCTCAGCACCGTCTCTTGATTTGCAGGCTTGGCTTCTAGAACCTTATCCTGCAGAGTTGATGCAGCACTGGTGGTGGGCAAACTCCTCAAGGCATTAGAATAGAACCAGACTTGTGCATTTTGTTTCAAGTGCTGAGGAAGGACCTGGGTTTTTGTTTTTTCTCTCCCCTAGATCTCAGAAAGATATTGCTGGCTAACCAATGCCACTTAATAAATTCCCATGATGTCTCAGCTTGCAGCTGGCCTTGTCCTTTGTTCCTTCGGGAAGGAGGGTATAGGACTGGAGCACTGTTCTGTGCCTAGGCCCTGCTACACCTCTGACGTTGACACCTTTGGAAGCAGTGTGGTGATCATAGCAAGCTATGACTTAGCCAGCACTGATTCCTGCCCTGCTAACTCCTCTTCCTAGATAAGCATCTTCTCACAGACTCCTCAGAGCAACCCTGTGAAGGAGATAGTAAATGGAGAAACTAAGGCTCAGGTAGGCAACAGGTCCACGGCCAAATATTAGCAAATGATTTCTGCAGATTCAGATTTCGGAAGTTTATCTCAGAGCCTGAGCTTTGGGTATGTGGCAGGTGTTGTCCCAAGGTTGGCCTCTGGGAACCACAGTGTGGCCAACCTTGGGAAAGGTAATCCAGCCCAGCAGTTTCAGGCTTTTTGGGACCCCTCCCCCCCAAAAAAAGGCTTTTATTTTTATTTTTTAAATTTATTTATTTTTTCCTTTCTATTGAATTTATTGGGGTGACACTGGTTAATATAATTATACAGGTTTCAGGTGCACAATTCCACAACACGTCATATGTACACTGAATTGTGTGTTTACTACTCACAGTCATGTCTCCGTCTCCATCTCCATCAGTTATCATTGATCTCGCTGCCATCTACACTTACTCCCCTCGTCCTGGCAGGCCACTCCCACCCCTCAGCAAATGCCCTTACCCCCTAGTGACTGTGTTCATTGGTAATGCTTACATGCATGCATACAAGTCCCCTCTGAGCCAGCCTATTTGGAGTCCTGGGGGGCCATTACTGATTAGGCCAAGAGTGGATGTGTTAACAACCAGAAGCAGGCCTATAGGCCATGCTGGATTGCTTATCTGTCATCTTTACATGACAAGTCAGCATCTCTCCGCAGGACACCTGACCAGATTAGCGGTCCGCCAGCCTTTCGGACCTCACAGACCCATTTACTAATACACAGAGTATGAGGTTACGATGTGAACACAGATAACACAAATAACATTTTTATGAAAAATAATTAGATTCTAAAACTAAGAAATTATAGGTGAGGAGAGTTGCATTGTGTTACATTTTTATAAGTCTCTTTAAATACCTGTATCAGTAGAAGACATTTAAGTAAACTTTTACTTACTTTTGCATTCAGTCTCATAGTATTCATTTTTGGTCGACATATGTGAAGAAAATTAGTCTGACAGATAAGTGGCTGGAAAGGAGAGGAGCCTTTGTAGATTATTTTATTCTTTGACATCCCACCCATACTCAACCAGTGCTAGTTTCGTTAAGGTCAGTTGTTACAGGAGTCTGAACCTGTATCAGGGACTTTTCATCAGTTGCCTTCTACTTTGAATGGATCTCTTACTATGCACGCTTTTGTTATGTCAGCTATTGATCATTTGAACATGATGGTTCACTGAGTTTGCACCTGTTCTAACTGTTGGCACCTTTCACTTGTGGGATTAAAGAGCCCCATAGCCCGTGATATCAGAAAGGCCTTAAGAGCTGGAGGCTGTCAGACTTATGGTGGGTAGGTATAGGTTTCTCAAAATTGTATATATATATTTTTTTTTTTGCTTGAAATTGTGCGTTCTGTTATTGGTAGCAATAACTTAATTATTTTCCTTGACAAGCTTATTTTATTCATTTTTTTTAGTAAATGGCTGACAAATAACTATATTTGTAGTTCTTTCAAATAAAAAATAGCATGCCATGAAAAAAGTATCTAGTTTGCAACTTAAACAGTCTCGAAAGTGCTTTTCCGTGGAAACAGTTGTCCTGTTTTGGTATGCAGGAGAAGTGCTTTATTTGTAGTTCTCATCTTATCACACAAATATGTGTCCTTAAGGGTCAAGATTTAATACCATTAACACTCTGTACTGCTTACCCTCATCCTTACAAGACACTGGCTTTGTTTGTTGTTAACCTGCTGTGAAGAGGACTATAATTATTGGAATAGTTTGGGGCTACTGCACTGATCTGTATTTACAGCATCATTTTTCCCACCTTTTATTGTTAAAAAAAAAAAAAGAAAAGAAAAAGAAAAATGTTTTACTGAGCTGTAATTCACATCATCATAAAATTTACCCATGTAAAGTGTATAATTCAGGAGGTTTTAGTATAGTAGTCACAAAGTTGTGCAACCCTTAACATGATTAACTTTGAAACATTGTTTAGCACCTTCTCCCTGAAAAATCTTGTATCAGCAGTAACCCCATTTTTCCCAAACCTACCAGTTCCTGGCAGCCACCAGTCTACTTTCTGTCTCTATGTATAGGTCTGTTCTGGTTATTAGATGTGAATCTAATCGTGTGATATGTGGCTTTTGTCATTGGCTTCTTTCACTTAGTGTAGTGACTCTAAGATTGGTCTGTGCCATGGCATGTATCATATTTGAATCCTTTTTATGGATGGATAATATCCCATTTGTTTCTCTCAGTTCCAGATTCATCCATCTTTTGGGACTCCCCAGCCCATTTTCCAGTGTGGCCCCAGTAACTTACATTCCCACCAGCAGTGTATGAGGGTTACAATTTCTCCACATCCTCATCATTCATCTTTCTGAGTATAGCCACCCTAGTGGGTGTGAAGAGGAATCTCATACGTTTTTTTAATTGGTTTAAGAGATAAAGGGATGAAGAGAAAAACATCGTTTTGTTGTTCCACTTATTTTTGCACTCATTAGTTGATTCTTGCATGTGCCCTGACCAAGGATTGAACCCACAACCTTGCATATGGGGACGACACTCTCCCCAAGTGAATTACCTGGCCAGGCTTCTTAGCACGTGCTTTTGATTTGCATTTCCCTGATAGCTAATCCATCTTTAGCCATCACCATCATTGAAATTATCAACACAGTGTCAAAGGCAAATATATTGTAGGGTAATTATCAAAACAGTTTTGACCTAGGGGTTCTCTTGAAAGCGACTCTGGGATCCCCCAATATGTAAGCCACTCATTAACCTGGTAGCGATGTGTGGTGTTTTTAACATGGCTTTTTTTCCTTGCTTGGGCGGGGCATGAGCAGTGCCTCTTTCTCCCATGGAATGGATATCGGGAGGCAGCGGGTGGCCGCTGTGTTCCCTGAGGAGGTGGTGAAGAGCCTGCTCTGTCCAGCCATCTGTCTGAGTTGAAGCCCTTCTCTATACTGTGTGTGTGTGTGTGTGTGTGTGTGTGTGTGTGTGTGTGTGTGTGTGTGTGTTGGGGGGGGGGGGGGCAGCACCGGAGGGGAGCCTGTCCCAATCTAATGAGGTAGTAACCTGAGAAAGTCCTTCAAATACCCAGTAATAATTTTCCCCAAATGTTAAGTGCCTGCCAAGCCCCAGACATTATGCTAGGGGCTTCCCGCATAGCGGCACCTGTTATCCCAGGCCACAGATGAGAAAACTGAGGGCATAAGTAACTTGCCCAGTTGTTAAGCAGCAGCGCTGGGGATTTAACTGCTCATACATTGTCTTGAAATGTTAACAAACCCATAGAACTTTTTTTTTTTAAATCTAAACAAAGTAAGTCATTACGGAGCTGGCACTTATTTCATAACAGGCTGCACCTTTAAATTTTTTTTTATTGTAGAAAATATTACTTATGTCTCCCCCCCCCCCCCCCTATTTTTCCCCATTAGCCCACTCCAGCCTGTTCCCACCCCCCTGTCCCAGGCTTTCACCACCTAATTGTCCATGTCCATGGGTTATACAAATATGCATACAAGCTCTTTGGTTGAGTACCTCCCATTCACCCATCCTCCCCTACCGTCCCTCTGAGGTTCTACACTCTGTTCCATGCTTCCACATCTCTGGATCCATTCCATTCATAACTTTATTTTATTACTTAGGTTACACATATGTGTGAGATTATGTGATACTTGTCTTTTTCTGACTTACTTATTTTACTTAGCATGATACTCTCCAGGCCCCTCCATGCTGTCTTTTTTACTGCTGCAGTTTTCACATGGTATAAATGTAACATAACTTTTTTTTACCCATTCATCTACTGATGGGCATGTGGGCTGTTTCCAGATCTCAGTTAGCTATTATGGATGGCGCTGCTATGAACATAGGAGTACATACATACCTTCTTTCTGATGGTGTTTCTGGATTCTTGGGATGTATTCCTAGAAGTGGGATCACTGGGTCAAATGGCAGTTCCATATTTAGTTTTTTGAGGAAATTTCATACTGTTCTCCACAGTGGCTGCACCAGTCTGCATTCCCACCAGCAGTGCACAAGGGTTCCTTTTTCTCCGCATCCTCTTAGGCACTTTTCATTTGTTGATTTTTTTAAAAATATATATTTTATTGATTTTTCTTACAGAGAGGAAAGGAGAGAGAGAGCTAGAAACGTCGATGAGAGAGAAACATCGACCAGCTGCCTCTTGCACACCCCCTACTGGGGATGTGCCCGCAACCAATGCACATGCCCTTGACCAGAATCGAACCTGGGACCTTTCAGTCCACAGACCAATGCTCTACCGCTGAGCCAAACCGGTTTTGGCCATTTGTTGATTTGTTGATGGTAGCCATTCTGATAGGTGTGAGGTGGTACCACATTGTCGTTTTAATTTGCATCTCCCTGATGATCAGTAACTTTGGGCATTTTTTCATATGAATCTTGGCAGGCTGCACCTTGATGCACACCCCAGTGGCAGTAACAAAGCACAGAAAAGGGTGGAATATTTGAGATTAAAAAACAACCTCTTGTGCCATGTTCAATAAAGGAGCTGTGCTCACTGCTGTAGAAAATTGGTGAACAGTCAAGAATTGCCTAAATTCATGTTCTTTGGCTTGATTTTTAATCACATTGAAGTATGACTTCTTACAGATGTTGCCTTTAATTTGTCTTGAAAGCAAGCACAGATACTGCCAGCGTGGGTAAGACTGATGCCCTCTGACAGTGGGCAGTTCCCTGCACTTAGAATAAATGCCAGCCATTAAAGCTTCCATTTTGTCTGTGACTGAGAGCATCCTGCAGAACCTCACACACCCAGGCTGACAGGCCATGTTTGATGTGGCATGGTCTTTACTTCAGCGCTGAACTCTGGTCGCTGGGGCCAGTCCCATGCAGTCCAGATGTGGGAATGTAAATCCGTGGTGTGCCATATACAGAGTAATGACAACTGGGCTGCAGAAGTAAGTCTAGCCAATTGAGTCCAAAAAGAATTAGGAGGAACCTTGGAGGAATATTTTACCATTTGAAAATATGGAAGGGCTTTCTAGGCATAAAGGCAAAGAAAGAAACTTTAAAAAATGGGCTAGCAGATTTAACACAAGAGATAGAAAACCATATGACAATAAGAGGGTGATATTTGCAACCTATATAAGGCATATATGTAATTTGAAGGACACTTAAAATGGAGGTGCACAGTGAAGGAGCATGTGAGGAAGGAGGTGTGGGTGCAGGTTAGGGAGCAGCCTCTGAGGAGCAGTGGTGTGTGCGAGCTCCTCCAGGGCAGGCAGGAGCCGGGACTTTAACCTCTGCTTCTCCCCGCTGCAGGAAAGGTTCTCCTCACAGCTGCCTGGTCAGTGGTCAGGTAGTGAGTCCTGCCTGGAGGAGGGCAAGGCACCTTTCACCAGGAGCCTTCTAAAAGTGACAGCTAGCCTTCGCTGGTTTGGCTCAGTGGATAGAGTGTCGTCCCTGCAGACTGAAGGGTATTCTGGGTTCGATTTCAGTCAAGGGCACATGCCTGGTTGCAGGCTTGAAATACCCATAGGGTGCGTGCAGACAGCCTGGCTCTGATTCTCACTCCCTCTCCCTTCCTCTCTGAAATCAATAAAATATATTTCAAAAAAATAAAAAAAGCTAAAGGGGTTTCCTGTCACTTTCTAGCATGACTCTGCCTGGAGCGCTTGTATTTCAGAGCAGTTGGGGCCCAGGTTGGCCTTCTTCCTCTGCCTGCTGGGATGGAGTGAGGGGAGAGAGCCCTATGGGGGGTTCCTGTAGAGCACCCGGGCCTGACGAGTGCATGTCCCGGCTGTACAGCAGAGAAAATGACAGCCGCATCCTCGGAGGGGACTGTGGAAACTCTAGCATCTCTGGTCCCTTTGACCTCCAATAGTGGGTGGGATCCAATGTACACCTTGAGCATTGACTGAGAGCCATTGAGGATTCAGAGCTGGGAGTGGGCATGTGCTAGTGAAGACAGCATGGCCTGGGCAAGGCATTCATCCTCTCCATGCCTGCTGGCTTTATCCATCTAGCGGGCCCTACCAGAGTGTCCTCGGCCCAGTGCACTCACGGCGATAGCAGTGTTTCTGGCTCAGGGGAAACAGGGGTGGCTGTTAGGACCTGCCCCCGGGCCCACTCCTTCCTCCGTGGTCACTGATAGGTCAAGTCAAGCAGCTGCATCCCCAACGCATTGGATGGCAGGTCCTCAGACTCACTAAACCTGAGAATGTGTTCTTATTCCAGATCCCTTGTACCTTTACACACAACCTTCTCCTGTTCTTGGAACGGCTGATTGTTTCTTCATTTTAATTTCTCTTTGTGTATAAGGCATGATGTTGATATTCTAAGGGTTGCTGGATTTCTTTGGTAGAGATTTTTTTTAAAATGTGGTTTGCAAGTATTTCAACCAAAACATTTCTTAAGATAGGCTTATCATTTTTCAGTGTGCCTCTGTGTTCTGCTGCTGGTGTGCTCTGACCGGGGGGGCTTGGGATGGGGGCTGCTTTTGGTTGTGTGGTAGGACTTGATGTACGGAAAGTTCTCTCTTTTACTCTTTCTGAGGCCAGGAAGTTCAGGTTCCCTGGCAGCATGCTCAGGTCATGACTTTATTCTTCATTTTTTTCTTCCTAGTTTTCAACGGTTCCAGCAGGTCATCACGGGAGAAAGAACCTGTTCAAAAACACAAGAGCAAGGAGGCCACTTCCGGCAAGGACAAGCACAGTGATCACCGGGCCGACAGCCGGAGGGAGCCGGCTCCAGCCAACCAACCCCCCACAGCCCCCGCCTCGGGCTCCTCGGCCAAGGGGCCCACTGCTAACCACCACCACCCCCCTCTGCATCGGTCGGCTCAGGACTTACGGAAACAGGTAAAGCCCAGCCCTGCCACGCAGGTGACCGTAGTGTGTGGCCCAGAGGGTGCCTGCCAGATGCCACTGCTCTGCCTCCTAGTTAACTGAAAGGAAATGTGAGTAATGATCTTTCAGAGGCTCAGAAAGCACAGAGGTGATGCTCTCAGATGAAGTGGGGCCGTCTGTGGCGCTCACACCTCCGGTGAAGGGCGGTCCCTTTGGGCTGGTGGTGCACTGGCATTCACCCCAGCAGGTGCTGCTGTCCCAGGTGCCACCATCTGTTGAGTCTCCTGTGTGAGGATGGATTGGAAGGGAGCCCCCTCTGAGCCAGCCTACTTGGAGTCCTGGGGGACCATTACTGGTTAGGCCAAGAGTGAATGACTTACAACCGGAAGCAGGCCTGCAGGCCATGCTGGATTGCTTATCTGTCATCTTTACATGACAAGTCAGCGTCTCTCCTCAGGACACCTGACCAGATTAGCAGTCCGCCAACCTTTCGGACCTCACAGACCACCAGTGGTCCACAGACCACCGGTTGGTGCCGGCTGGACCAGAGGATGTGCGTGTGCTCCTGCGCCGGGGGCTATGTGTGTGTGATGGGGGTGGGAGAGGGGGGTGTTTGATGGGGGTGGAGGGTGGAGGTCTGTGACGGGGGTGGGGCGAGTGGGGGACTATGACGGGGTGGGTGAGAGAGGGAATGGATTCTTCTGAGCACATTTCAGTCCTGCCGGAGGCTCCTCAGAGGGCGCTGCTCTCCTGCTCCCACTGCCTCCATTTCTGTCAGATCCGAAAAACAAGTCCTGGTGGAGAAACTAAAGAATGGCCTCAGGGCTTAGCCATTTTTTGCTGTCACAATGCTCAGTCTTTGGACACTGATCTTAGTGCCCTGGGAGGGAAAGAGAGAGGGAAGGGGGGAGGGAGGGAGATGAGGGGACAAAGGCGGGTGCTCAGAGGCAGTGGTGAAGGGCTCACTCGTCCACTCCCACAAAGGGGCATTTCTTTAACCCTCTCTCTGCTCCTGTCCTCACTCTGTTTGAAAGTCAGGAGCCCTGAGGATCAGAGATGAGCCTGCACTGAGAATTTTGTCACACACAGTTAAATTTTCCCTTAGAATAGACGGGAGACTGTAGCTTTAAAGATTGGTTCGGGCAAGGTTTGGTTGTACAGAAGAGATGTCT
This sequence comes from Pipistrellus kuhlii, assembly GCF_014108245.1. Lineage (NCBI taxonomy): Eukaryota > Metazoa > Chordata > Mammalia > Chiroptera > Vespertilionidae > Pipistrellus > Pipistrellus kuhlii. Next base: position 119,669,630 of record NW_023425515.1, read on the forward strand.
TGGCTGGCAGCAGAATGGCTGAAACATGGTCATTGGGGGGGGGGGGGGTTCTTGTGGTCTTTGCTCATTCTTGCAGACATATTTCTCGCTTATGTGACTAAATTCATACCATACTTAGGAGCCTGTACACACACATGTATTGACTATAGCGTAAATATTGCTCAGCTCTGCAGTTGGTGAGATAATAAGGCGAGCATCCACGGATGTTCCCACAGCCCTTAGATACCCCTTCACCCTTCACAGTGTTATCTGGAGATGAAGCAAGTGTTTCTAACATTTTAAACATTCTTCTTTTCTTAGAACAACTGCACATGATTGTGGAATTGGTCCCCCCGGTTCTGGGTGCCCTGTTCTGAGGGTTGAGCAGCACAAAGAATAGGGCACACCATACCCTTGGTTTTTGAGTTAAAGATTTATCTCCATTTGATTTCCAAAGTTGATGGTCTGATAGGCACTTGTGCAGAACTCTCCCACAGATGTTTTGCTTATGGAAAAGAATAATTAAAAAGGGACGCAGGGAAGCTGAGGGCCCACGTGTGGCAGGAATGAAGGCTTGTGAAGGATGGATATGCAACTTCATATTCACATGGAATTATAAACACACATGCTTCCTCTTTCACTTTTGTGTATGAGGCTGGATGGAGTAAACCCCTGGTGTAGTTAACTGCTCTTTGCTACCAAACAAGAAAGTTGCATCAGTGGAGGTAAGAGCAGAGGTACCCCTTGCCCTGGGATCACCCTACCCCTTGCTCCATGGAATGCACAGGCGGGGGCCTGTTCCACAGGCAGTGAGCTGGAGGAGAGATCTGGGGGCGCCCTACAGAGCAGACTCCTGCCATCTGAGTTAGTATGGGAGCCTGGCTTGCTTAGTTGTCGTTGGCGCCTTTGCAGATGGGGTATCAGCGCGCAGGTGGTCAGGGAGTTTCCTCCCAACGTCTCTTCCCCTGTCCTGCTCCTTCCTGACTGTGCTCACCCACCAATCAACCCAGATGGGATGGCCCAGGGCTCCCAGTTCTAGTTTGGCTTTGACCATGACCCTCTCTAAGAGGTGGTGATAGTTAGCTTTTCTGGGACCTATTGTTCATTGGAGCCAATCATGCCTACTCTCATAAGGATATTCTGAGAAACGAAAGGATAATTTTGAAGCCCTCAGATCCCATTAGTACCGTATTTTTCGGACCATAAGACGCACCGGACCATAAGACGCACCAGTTTTTAGAGAAGGGAAATGAAGAAAAAAAGATTCTGAAACAAATAGTGTCCTAAAATATTTTATGTGCATTAAAACCCAACATCACAGTCATAAACACATGTAATCAACCCTGTAAAGTAAACAGCAGCATTTAGAACCATTTTAGAGCCGGGCAAGCACACAGAGACCACACAGAGCCGGGCAAGTAAAAAAACTTTTTTTTTAAAGTATATGTGTAGGCTATATTTGGACCATAAGACACAGGGACTTTCCCCCCCACTTCTGGGGGGAAAAAAGTGCGTCTTATGGTCCGAAAAATACGGTAATTAATTACTGTGAAAATAAGGTCAATAGAAGCACATTGTAGATTTTTTTGTAACTACGTGATGCATATGATTAGACTCTGATCTTTCTTCTTTCACCTGAATAGGATAGGGGCCCAGAGGGTACTCTGGTCTTGAATCTCAAATAGGATTAATCTTTTTATGTTGGCCCGAAGAGAAGGATGCACACGCTGTGTGAGGTGTGGGTGGTGAGGGAAGGGCCCAGTGCTGAGGGTGCAGCTGAGAAGTGACTGTGCCGTTTGCTCTGGCATCATCTGATGCCTCACACTTTTTACCAGAAGTTTGCCCTCCTCCCCACTCTCCACCTCTTGCCTGGCACAATTCTACTTATGGTTCTTAAGCCTCATACAGGCCCTGTGCCTGAGACAGCATGTGTGTGCACTTCACCCAGGCCCTGCTCTTGGTGTGAGGGGCCACACCAATCACGCATCTGCCATGTGATGCATATGTGTATCCAGCAGCCCTGGGGTTGTTGGCTGCAGTGGCTCTGGATAAGAATCTGCATGTATCATAGGTGTCAGGAGCAAAAGCTATTTTTTTGTTTCCTTAAAATAACACTTCAGTTTAAATGCAGTAAAAGGCAGACTTTTAGGATGGAGAACAGCTGAGCTGACACCTAGCAAGGGATATGAAATGTTACTTTTCCAGGAGAGTCATGAGGAGGCTTTTGCTGGTGCAGAAATATGAGTAGTTCGTACGCCGGGACATGGGTGTCACCCTGGAACCTCCCCTGCAAATGGCACTAAGGCCTCATGGACACGTGTGGCTGGGAGAGGGGGGTGTTGCTGCCTCGGAGGGAAGGTTTCACATGAACATCTTCAAGGGCTGCAGAATCCTGGCCTTGTAACAGTCAGTGCAGTTCAGCTTTGTTCAAACGAAGGGACTGGGACTGTTCCCAAAGCTGTGACAGGCACCCGAGCTCTCCTAGAGGGGTCGGCGCTCATCATGGCTGTGCGCCCACTGAAGGTCTCACTGTATCCTCATCAGCTCAGGCTGCTGGTTCGATTGCACGTCAAGTGGTATCTGTGGCTCAGGTAAGTTGCCTCCAATGTCAGCAGGTGCTGGAAGAGTTAGGACTGCCAGTAGCAGCAGGGCTTCTCTCCCAGAAGGGGGCTAACTGGCTGCCTGTCCTGCTGCTCTAAACTGGGTCTTTGGGCCCTGTCTCTAACCAAGAGGCCTGTCACACCAGAAGTCCCATTCCTTCGCTTTGTTTATTTTAGAATCTTTTGTTTTTTCAATTCAGTTTTAAAGCCCAAGGGGACTATTCCCAACTAACAATTTTCTCTTGAGCTCCCTACCTGCTCTTCTCCCTTCTGAAGGGGTGGGCAGAGGCATTCGACTCAATGGCTCCCTCTAGTGGGAGAGCTTGACAGTTAAATTTCTGGGTGAATTGAGGGTGACCTGAGCCACAGGTGTCGGGTGGGTGGTAGTGGGCCAAGGGAAGAAGCTGCATATAACCCACTTCCAGCAGAGCTGGGGGAGAGTTTGGAAGAGAAGGATGCAGAGACAGAAATCCATACCAGAGCCTTGAAGACCTGGGAAGTTAAAGTGTTTTTATTGCATGTGGGAGGATTCTGCCTTGAGCTACCATTGTGTTAGTCTTGCAGTGAATTAAAATGACCCCTCGCCCACATGCACCGTGTGAGCACTTCCTCAGGACGGGCTGCACGTGGTGAGCTGGCCGAAACGGAGTTTGGTTCTCTTTGACAAAGCGGTGACAGAATAATGTCTCCTTCCATTCCTTTGTTTCCTTTGGCACCAATTAAACATTGGCACCGAGAGACAAGAACAAGGCCAAGGAATAGGCTTCTGTGTGTTACTAGGTGGGTCCTGGGTTGCTGGTTCTATTTTATCCCTACCTTTAGGACTTAGGGCAAGTTGGTGGGACAGATGGATGTGGGGTTAGCATGTCAGCTGCATTGTGGCCACTCAGGGGCAGTCAGGAAACACAGGCACTGGGTAGGCTTCGGGGTGGGAATACATGCCCTTTCCAGTCTTTGTAGTTTATTTCTTTTAAATTAAAATTCACTGTTCTAATGGCGCGTGGGGAGGGAACACTGAGTTTTCAAGCTTGTTATGTGGACATGGTATGAGATTCGGGAGAGCGCTTCAGAAGATGGCTGTGAGAACAGTGAGGGAGGAAGTGGAAAAGGATGGGTGTGGACCAGGGGTCCTCAAACTTTTTAAAGTGGGGGCCAGATCACGGTCCCTCAGAGAGCTGGAGGGCCGGACTATATGAACTACTAATTCTTACTGTAACACCTCGGCTGCGCTCACTGCCCAAAAAACCTGGCGGGCCGGATCAGACTCCTCTGCGGGCCGCATGTGGCCCGCGGGCCGTAGTTTGAAGACGCCTGGCACTGTGGATGGTGCTGAGTCTGAAATAGCCCCAGGCAGCATGTTGGTTTGCTTTTGCAGGTAGCCCTTGTCTCTGTTTAGTGACCAGTGTGTGGGGGAGTTGCCTTCTTGGCAGGTACTGATTCTGTGTTTTTTTGTCCTCTGCTTCTGCTGCCTCTCAGGTTTCGAAGGTAAATGGAGTCACTCGAATGTCATCTCTGGGTGCAAGTGCAACCAGTGCCAAAAAGATGCGCGAAGTCAGGCCTTCACCGTCCAAAACTGTGAAGTACACTGCAACCGTGACGAAGGGGACTGTCACATACACCAAAGCCAAGAGAGAACTGGTCAAGGAAACCAAACCCAATCACCACAAGCCCAGTTCAGCTGTCAACCACACAATCTCAGGGAAAACTGAAAGTAGCAATGCAAAAACCCGCAAACAGGTGCTATCCCTCGGGGGGGTGTCCAAGTCCACCGGGCCCGCCGTCAACGGCCTCAAGGTCAGCGGCCGGTTGAACCCAAAGTCATGCACTAAGGAGGTGGGGGGCCGGCAGCTGCGGGAGGGGCTGCGGAATTCCAAGCGGAGGCTGGAGGAGGCACACCAGGCGGAGAAGCTGCAGTCGCCCCCCAAGAAGATGAAAGGGGCGGCCGGCTCTGCCGAAGCCCCCGGCAGGAAGGCCCCGGCCCCGGCCCCGGCCCCGGCCCCGGCCCCGGCCCCGGCCCCGGCGGAGAAAGCTCTGCTGAACGGACACGTGAAGAAGGAGGTGCCCGAGCGGAGCTTGGAGAGGAACCGGCCGAAGCGGGCTGCAGCCGGGAGGAGCGCGCCGGGCAGACAAGCACACGGCAAGGCTGACGGCGCCTCCTGTGAAAATCGTTCTACCTCGCAATCGGAGCCCTTGCACAAGCCGCAGGAGGCGGCGGCCAAGCCCGAGAAGGGGTCCGGCCGGGCCGGGTGGGCGGCCATGGATGAGATCCCCGTGCTCAGGCCGTCGGCCAAGGAGTTCCACGACCCACTCGTCTACATCGAGTCGGTGCGCGCTCAGGTGGAGAAGTACGGCATGTGCAGGGTCATCCCCCCTCCGGACTGGCGGCCCGAGTGCAAGCTCAACGACGAGATGCGGTTCGTCACGCAGATTCAGCACATCCACAAGCTGGGCCGGCGCTGGGGCCCCAACGTGCAGCGGCTGGCCTGCATCAAGAAGCACCTCAGATCTCAGGGCATCACCATGGACGAGCTCCCGCTCATAGGTAAGCCCTGCCTGCCCACTGCCTCATCCCCGTGCCCGTTTCTCTCCCCTGTCACGGGGGATGCACTTCTCCTGCCTCATTTGCTGCTCAGGGGAGGCCACTGCCCCTTTTCTCCGGACCTGAACGTTTGTGGGTATCGGGGTCCATGCTCTCTCCGCTGGGTGGTCCCCTGTGCCTGCAGGGGCCAGAGCAGCGTTCAGCGTGTGATGTGATGCTGCGCACCCCTCTCCCCCCGGATTCGTCTGCTTGGCTGGATGCTCACTGTCAGCGCCACAGCCTCAGGAGTTTAAACAACAGGGAGTTACCGTCTCACAGTTCTGGGGCTGGAAGTTCAAGCCCAAGGTGCCTGCAAGGGCAGCATCCCCCAGAACCCCTCCCCTTGGCCTGTACGCGGCTCCTCTCCGTGTGCTCACATGGCCATTCTTCTGTGTGCAAGCTCCTGGTGTCTCTTCCTTCTGTTATAAAGACACTAGACCTGTGGGTTAGGACTCACCCCATCTTAATGCCTCTTTAAAGACTCTCCAAATAAGGTCGAATTCTGAGGCATCAGGGGTTAGGATTCTGCACATGAATATTTTGGGGACACATATCCATCCAAGAACTCTTGTAGACCTCAGCCCATGATATTTCTTCTTCTGTCTTGTCCTTGTCTCTTCATCCTCCTTATTTTGACTTGAGTTTCTGCTTCCATGGCATCCAACTTGGCCCTGGTGGAGCCCACAGGTTCAGGAACGTGCACACTTCCCCCGAGAGCGGGCACAGCTCTGCCCAGGACGGTCACACAGCTCAGCTCACTGACTAGTGGGCACAGGTTCCATGGAGGGCCCCGGCCCCCGGCCCCCCAGCAGCGTCCACCCACAGGTTGTCAAGCTCCCCTGTCTGCTTCTCCTCTGGACCCTACACCTCCGGGATTAGTTCACTTTCACACGAGTGGGTCCTGAGGAGGGGATTTCCTTTGGGGACAGCTGAGTAAGGTCACACACTTCCCTCCCAGCTCTAGACCCATGAAAGGAAGCAGCACATTCCTGCCTCCATTGTGGAGATTCTGATTTTTCAAAGGCTGGGAGAAAAGGAGACGTATAGCAGCTGTTAAAGTGTCAAGAACTGGCAGTAAGATGGCATTCCTTTGTGAGATGAGCTTTCATTATTCCTCTCAGCAGTGCCCGCCAGGGCTAATGCCTGAGTGAGAATCACTTGATTTGAAAGAATTCTTGGTTGGTGGTGGTCTCTTGCCAAGGAGGCCCTGTGATAGACAGTGACCCAGGGCTGCAGGAATGAGCTGAGGAGCTGAGCTTGTCTCAGGAGTTTGGTGTTGGCTGTGCCCTGTGTGCACTCGGCTGTCGGGTGACTCAGAGCAGCACCAGGTCCTCCTACCCACCCTGAGCTGGGGATCTTTTAGGCGCTGGTTGAGTGCTCAGGTGATGCCATGATGCCAGCCAACCACCATTTTTTCAGAGTAGCTCATTTTTCTAATACATTTTTTATTGATTTTAGAGAGAGGAAGAGCCAGTGGGATAGAAACATCAATGAGGAAAGTCATTGATTGGCTGCCCCTTGCATGCCCCCTATTGGGCAATTAAGCCTGCAACCCAGGAATGGGCCCTGACCAGGAATCGAACCATGACCTCGTGGCTCATAGTTTGACTTTCAGCCATGGAGCCCCGCTGGCCTGGCCAGAGTAGGGTTTCTTTAACTGTGACTTCCTCCCATAGCAGCACAAGTCCGGGAGATGGCCCCTCGGTGAGTGTTCTGCTCTTTGCCCCAAGTGTAAAGCTTGTCACTGCCTGTGAAGGGGTGCTGACCCGGCCTGCTACCCACAGAAGCCTTGGGCGTGGGTCTGACCTCAAGTGTTTCCAAGTGCAAGGGACTTAGTCCTTTTGAAGCAGGTTCCCAGAATTTACCCAAACGGATAATTGGGAAATACAGGGCGTGGGGTCAGCTTGGACTAGGTGAGGGGGGTGCTTTGCCAGGTAGCAGTCTGGTAGCCCTCTGAACGGGCTGATCATGGCAGATGTGAAGTTAATGGATTTCCTAGAACTGGGTACATTGTAAGTGCTATTGCATTACAGGGATCTTAGGGAAGAAGGAAAAGGCATGGTCAACCTTCCCTCTAGTCATTAGTGAGACCCGTGGTTGGAGCTGCTGTGGCACACTGGGGTGGCTGGCTTTGCCCTCTATCTGTGCCCGTTAGGGCTGTGCACTGCCAGGCACGGGTCTCCTCACTGAGACACCAGCGTGCGGCCTGGAATCTGGCTGAGGCCCAGCGAAGTCTCCTCCTCGAGATAGTTCCCTTGTTCACACACAGCCAAAACCAGCTTCACATTGTCCTCTGGTCTTATTTGCAGTTCTCGGGTTGGCCCAGGCATTCCACTGGGTGTCCCAGAATGCTCAGCCCACCTCTGGCCCCTGTGCTGTGCTGTAATTTGATAAGCGATATAGTGAGAACCCGCCTCCATTCTTCTGAGATTAGTGGTTCCTCTGAGTGCATATGGGAGGAATTGAAGGGTAGACTGTCAGGTGCCCTTCTGAATAGTTCCTGTGGCCCTGGAAATCCTGTCTGTGGGATTGAAAATGTGTGTGTGTGTGTGTGTGTGTGTGTGTGTGTGTGTGTGTGTCTTGGGTTTGTGTATTGTGTTGGGCATGTGTGTGTTGGGTAGGTAGATGAGGTATGTGTATTGGGCGGGTGTATGTGTTTGGGTGTGTGTGTGTGTTGGATTGGGAGGGGGATGGGACAGACAACATATGCTGTGTGTATGATTTCTAACATCACAGCTATTCCAGGTGACACTGGGACATGGATGTGGATGAATGGCACAACTGGGCCCTGCCCTTCCCTCTCCAGGGATGGGCCACTGCTCCTGGTCTCATTACTGCTTCCTCTGGGTCTATTAGACGGTGTTTACCAGTGCATGCTGCCCTTTGAGGAGAAGCATGCCAGCTCCCTACCGTAGGCCTCTGCTTAAATGTTACCTCCTCCGGGCGGCCTTCCCTCATCACCCCGCACAGGACGGTGGCCTGCAACTCTCGAGCCCCTCAGTCAGCTTTGTTTGCCCCTTATGCGGCAGATTGTCTTAAGGTCCGTCTGCACAGACTAAGCTCCCTGGAGGCCAGAGATGATCGGTTACTGTCCTGGCACACAGGGCATCCCGGACTGTCAGGCAAACGAAGGAGGTCTTGTTCCCAGTCCTTTCACAGACTGTTTTCTTCCCTCACCGTCCTAGGAGGCTGCGAGCTCGACCTGGCCTGCTTTTTCCGACTGATTAACGAGATGGGCGGCATGCAGCAAGTGACTGACCTCAAAAAATGGAACAAACTCGCAGACATGCTGCGCATCCCCAAGACTGCCCAGGACCGGCTGGCCAAGCTCCAGGAGGCCTACTGCCAGTACTTGCTGTCCTATGACTCCCTGTCCCCCGAGGAGCACCGCCGGCTGGAGAAGGAGGTGCTGATGGAGAAGGAGCTCCTGGAGAAGCGGAAGGGGCCCCTGGAGGGCCACACGGAGCAGGACTACAGCACGTTCCACCCCCTGCCCCGCTTTGAGCCCAAGAACGGGCTCATCAACGGCGTGGCCCACAGGAACGGCTTTCGCAGCAAGCTCAAGGAGGTGGGCCAGGCCCAGCTCAAGACAGGCCGGCGGCGACTCTTTGCTCAGGAAAAGGAAGTGGTGAAGGAAGAGGAAGAGGACAAAGGCGTCCTCAGTGACTTCCACAAGTGTATATATAAGGTAGGCCCTGTGCGGTGGGCAGGGAGTGGGTGGGCGGGCCCCGAAGCCACCAGCCATTTCCTCTGGGAAACAGAATAAAGAGAAATGTCTGCAGCTTGCTCAGGCCCCAGGCCTCAGGGCATCTGGCCTGCTGCCCTGGGAACTGTGAGCGTGGGCGGAGTCGCTTGCCCACCTCAGGCCTTGGCTTTGCTTTTCATTGAATGAGCTGAGTGAGCACCCAGGTGCCAGGGATGCAGTACCTAGGATGCAAATCAGTTCCTCCTCACCCACACTTCTGTTTGCCCCTCCTAGCACCCTCTCTCAGGCTGGAGGGCGGGAGCAGCCCAGCCAGGCCTGGAGTGTGGTTTCTCTGTTTCCTTTTTTACTTCCTGCAGAGCCCACTGCCTCACCTCAGCTTGGCCAGTCACCTGTAGAGAGGCCCATAGAGCTCTCCTCACATCTCACCATTGAATCTGCTGAGGGAGGCGGGGGGAGGGCTGGCAAGCACGCGCCCATGTTTCCCAGCTCTGCCTCTGCCGGATCTTGTTGCTGTAACAGCTGCCCTGGGAGATGCCCTCCTCTGAGAAGTGTGGCAGAGTCAGGGGCGCTCCCGCTTGGCAGCCCGCCTGCCTTTGCTCAGCAGTGGCCTCCATAGCCTCCTGTCTGGCTGGTTCCAAAGGCAGGCTTGGGGCTGCCCCTCCCCTGCCTGCAGGGGTGAGTGGGGCACTGGGAGCAGAGCTACGAGAGGCCTCTGCTGGGTTGCATGGGCTGTACGCGGGGTCCCTGTTCTGGGCTTCCCAGGTGGACGTGTTCTGTGGTGAGTCTTGGCAGCCCTCGCTTGACAGCCCTGCTCCCACCCAGTGAGCTGGGGAATTCTGTTCCATTGGAAATAGCCGCCTGGGCAGGCCTGGCCGGTGCCCGCCTGGTTAAATTGACGTGGACTCATGATCCTGGGTCCATCCCAGACACATAGGGAGCCCGGGCGTGCCTGCCCTTCTGAGTCCATGCTGCGAAGTCGCCTGTGGCCACCACCGCCACACTCGATACTTTTCTGCTGGGCTTTAGCCCTGGCCTTCTCCCTGGAACGTTTTCTACGGTGAGACCCAGAGCGGGTTCATTGTCCCGTTACCTCCCAGGACGCCTTGCAGAGACTGTGGGGAGGGCAGTGGCTGCCTGCAGCCTGCTGATGGCCTCCTCCTGTTTCGCTTTCTAAACGTTTCATGGGGAGGGAGGGGGTGGTGCGGACTGTGAACTTGGGAGGACTTTGGTGTTTCCTGGATGTGTGCCTGAGGCGCCTCCTCCACGGAAACCACTCATTAAACCCGGGACTGAATAGCCAGCACGTGAAATAGGAGACTCTCTACTTCTGTTACTTTTTATTGAAGAAGGTCAATTTTATGAGAGTGAGTTGGATCCAAGCAAGAGTGTTTTTTTTGAAAACCTGCTTTGTAAAGTATATTTTTAGATTTCATCGCAAAATCCTACAAGCTGGGCTGTGGGGCGGTCCGGTGGCCCTGCTGCTGCCCAGCTGTGCCCTTGGGGCCACTGACTCTTGAGTGCTGGGTGTCCGCTCGAATTCTGGGCACTCTGCCTTAGGGCAAAACTAGGTTGTATTTACTTACCTACTTATATTTTCATTAAAAAAATTGGTTTGGGAGAGGGAAAGAAACATCGACATGAGAGAGAAAATAGATCAGTTGCCTCCCATACTCACCCCGACTGGGGATCGAACCCGAGACCTTATGGTTCACAACACTCCAAACTACTGAGCCACCTGGCCAGGGCAGGCTGTTATTTTGTAAGGAACGGAATGCCAGAAATTTGGAACTGCAGGGAGTATTTCCTTTGTGTCAGCATTCCACAGGGTCGCTTCTAAAGCTGAAAGGAGGATCTCAGAGCAGCCAGTGTGCAGGCTTTGCCCTGATGGCGGCGGCTCCTTCCCATGGTGCTCAGAGGGAAGCCCCCCCCTCGGGGCCGCGGCGCAGGCACCGCACAGGGTTGTGTTGGTGTCGAGCCTGCTCCCCCACAGCCGCCGGCCTGGGCCTGACACAGCGAGGGTGCTCGGCACCTATTTCTGTAATCAAAGAGTGAAAGGCAGGAATCTTACAAGCTTGTCTCTGGGTAACAAAACCTGTAAAGTAAGGCCTTCCTGGACTCCCAAACGAGAACAGAGAGCTGCGTGCCAAAGGAGCGCGGAGCATTTTGAATGTCACTGGGAGGTGGGAGTGGGACAGCAAGAGAGTCACCAGGTTACTTCTGTCCCCTCAGATCCACGAGGTGAGGTAGCGTGTGTGGCTGCTTTTCATGTGGTGAGGACCCTTGGGGCCCCAAGTTTCTGTCTCTGAGGATCTCCCAGACTTCTCTTTTGGGTTTGTCTTAATGCTGTTAGTTTCTGCCCACACCTTTATCCTTCACTCACATGGGTAACAGGAATTCTGCCTCCTTTTCCACCCGTACCCATTTCTCCCGAAAGTGAAAGCTGACCCCATGGCCTCCCCATGCACAGTCTCTCGGTGCTCAGCCTCCCGGTGCTCAGCCTCCCCGTGCTCAGCCTCTCGGTGCACAGCCTCCCTGTGCACAGCCTCCCCGGGCACAGCCTCCCTGTGCACAGCCTCCCGGTGCTCAGCCTCCCCATGCACAGCCTCCCGGTGCTCAGCCTCCCGGTGCTCAGCCTCCTCGTGCACAGCCTCCCCGTGCTCAGCCTCACGGTGCACAGCCTCCTGGTGCACAGCCTCGCGTTGCTCAGCCTCCCCGTGCACAGCCTCGCGTTGCTCAGCCTCCCCGTGCACAGCCTCCCCGTGCACAGCCTCGTGGTGCTCAGCCTCCCCGTGCTCAGCCTCCCCGTGCACAGCCTCCTCGTGCACAGCCTCGCGTTGCTCAGCCTCTCGGTGCACAGCCTCTCCGTGCACAGCCGGTTGCCTCCAGATACCAGGTCTGTTTGCTCCTGGTGCTGCAAAGGCAGTGTGAACTCATCCCCTTGTCGGCACTGAGCTTCGAGAATGGTTCCCCACCTTCTCTCCTCGTGCTAACTTGGGCACCAGCCGCCCAGGCCGCGGGAGTGCCAGCAGAGCCCATGCGGGGCCAGCCTGGTGTGGGCGCAGACTCAGCTGTGTTGCTTCAGCTAGACTTACCTGTTTTTGTTTTCTTTCCAGGGAAGGTCTGTTTCTTTAACAACGTTTTATCGAACAGCAAGAAACATCATGAACATGTGCTTCAACAAGGAGCCTGCGCCAGCTGAAATTGAGGTGAGCTGAGCTCCTGCTGACGGGCGTTGGGGCCCGGCCCTCCTGGCAGCCTGCGAGGACTTGAGTGGTTGACTTCTTTCCCTGTCCTGGGGCAGCTGGAAGTTTTAGCTCTTGTTTATCTAAACTTCCTCAGACTCAAAAAAGATAGAGTGAGAGAGAGCCTCCTCCCGGCTTGTCCCTGATTTACCCCAGCCAGAGGCGGAGGCCAGGGTGAGCTGGGCGTCCTCGTCCCCCTCCCTCTGCCCCCTCCGCTGGCCGCTCCTCCCCGCCCTCTGGGTGTCTGTTACGCAGGGGAATGTTTGGAATTCCTTGAAACCGTAGCTCTGCTGTGCCTTCTCCCCTGTTTTATTTAGCGGGACTGGCACAGTGCCATTTTTGTGTTCTGCCAACTCGGTTCTGAGTTAGTGTGAGGTTGGAAAGACAGTGAGCACCTCTGTGCCCAGACCAATTAGGGGAGTTTTGTGTGAGGTGCTCCAGGTCCGAGACCCTGTCTTTTAGTTGCCTCCCCTTGGCCAGTGCCAAGCTGAGTGGCTGAGAACTGCCAGCCGCTGGCACCGGCAGCCTCAGCAACACATGGTGCTGTCGGAGAGACACCAGACTCCCAGGCCTTTAAGGGCAGCTGTGGCGGGAGCAGTGGTGCGGACTGCAGCCTGCGGTGTTCTCAGGGACGGATGCCACCTCTTTGGGAGCACCCAGGCTGACCTCTTGGGCCCAGTCGTCCTGATTTGACCATGTTTCCCTGGGAGTGGGATTTGCAGGACAGTCTAGGCCACACCAGGACGCCGGGCCCCCTCCATTGGGTACATGTGATGCCACACCTTCGCTGTCACCATCAGAAGCTCAGCGGGTTCCACTCTGGTCACGCCTCGGCTGGTGGTTTTCATGTCTGCCTTCAGCACCATTGGCCTCCTTTTCGGCCGGGGTCTCTGCTGGGCGGGCGCTCGCAGCTCTGTGCTCTGGCTGCTGCCTGGGAACGCCACGCTGCGGCTGACCGCCGCCCCAGCCCCGGGCTTGGCCTTGCCAACGCCACATTCCGTCAGCCACAGTGTCAGCCGGCCCCAGCTCGGGGACACACAGTTGCTTGCGAAGTGCTCATGGCCTACGCGGCAGGCACGTCAGGAGACTGGAACGCGGCTCCTTGGTAAAAGGCCTTTGTTGCACAGTGTCCGTCCTTGTGGGCGGGCATCTCTGAGGTGCAGGTTCATTACTGTCTGCTGCACGAGGAAAGCCTGGCATGTTTCTGTTTCCGACTTGAGAATCCATTCTCTCTGGAAGTCTGGCTTTTGCTTTAGCAGTTACATACTATTTAAACACAATAGGAATCTTTGCTAAAATCCAAACTTTTTGTCTGAGGCTGTCTAGCTTCTGGCTCCTTCAAAGAAGGCCCACCTTCCTCTGGTCAGTGCTCAGCAACTGGAGTGGCCCCATGTGGCAGTGGTCCCTTCCCCCCCCCGCAGCGTCACTCACCACGGCAGGCTGCTGTCAGTCTGACGCTCGGAGGGCAGCGCCCGACTGTCAGCAGTCCATCAGCCAGACTATCGCTTCCTTCCTTGCGTGCGAGCACCTCTGTTTAAGGAGTCCAGGCGGTTAGTGATAGTGATGTTGATTTATTCTTGGCTTGGGGCCTTGGGCGCTGCCAGCCGGCCCCTCTCAGTGCTGTGGCACCTACAGCGCCGCCCCGTCTGCAGTGTCCTCGCCGGCAGCAATGCCCTGAGCCGCCTGTGGTAAGGGGTTAGGCTTCCTCCGCTAAGTGGGCTTTGCCAGGATTCGGGAAGCGATGCCGTGCTTCTAGTTTGGTGAAGGAAACGAAATGAAAATGCCTCTGAGTGTGGGAGTTGCCTGAAGGTGATCTGTGCGCGTCTGCTCACCTGTTGGTGAAGCGTGTTCCTGCCGCACTGTCAGCTCCGAGGGCAGCACAGCACGGCCGCTGTGCCCGCCCCCTCCCCCAGGCGGCTGGCGCGGGTCCAGCTGGTGTGTGTGGCCCTGCTCTTCGTGGAGGTCAGAGGGCTGTGCTGGGACGCGTGTGAGGGGCGTCTGCCGAGGTGCTGGAGCGGAGGCTGTTACTGGAGTCTGAGGACCACCGGGGATGTCCTCTGCCTCCGTATCATTTCATTTCCTATCCCCTTTCATTTAAATCCTTTTTATTATGGTAACCTTAACTTTACCGTCTTCACCATTTTTAAGTGTACAGTTCCGCAGTGTAAGTTCATTCACATTGTTGTGAACCATCACCACCATCCACCCCCAAAATGCTGTTCATCTTGCAGAACTGAAATTCTGTTTCCATTATGTAGTAATTTCCCGTGACTTCGTCCCTCAGCCCCTGGCAGTTGCCATTCTGCCCTCAGCCGGTGATTCTGACTGCTCTCGTCCTCACGGGAGTGGACTGTGCGATATTTGTCCCGTGTGCCTGGCTTATTTCAAGATGGGCCGTGTGGCATGTGTCAGCCTGCCCTTTGAAGGCTGAAGAGCAGGACTTCGTCCGGACCGCCCCCGCGGGCCTGTCTGCCCCTCCGTGTGGACAGGGCCTGCTTCCTGCCTTCCGCCGCGGAGCACAAGGCTGCCGTGATGGCGTGTGCGTTTGTCTCTGCCTGGGCCCGGCCTGCCTGCAGAGGTCATTTGAGCGTCGCTGTCCTACTCCGTGCTCTCTTGGCGGCTGCTCTGTGATGGCTCCTTCCTCGGGCTCTGGCGTCCATGCTGGGGGTGAGCTGTGCTCTGACTCCTCGCCTCTTCCCGCAGCAAGAGTACTGGCGGCTGGTGGAGGAGAAGGACTGCCACGTGGCGGTGCACTGCGGCAAGGTGGACACCAACACTCACGGCAGCGGGTTCCCCGTGGGGAAGTCGGAACCGTTTTCAAGGTAGAGTTGGAGCCGTAGTCTGCATTTTGGGGCCTGGGTGGTGTTATTCCCGCCAGCCTTGTGACGCCCCCCTTTCTTCTGCAGGCACGGATGGAACCTCACCGTCCTCCCCAATAACACAGGGTCCATCCTGCGCCACCTCGGTGCTGTGCCCGGTGAGTCCCACGTGGCCGCAGTCCTCAGGGCCCGGAGCAGGGACTTCCGGTGAAGAGTATTTACATTCAAGACCCTGATTTGCAGGAAAGAAAGGAATAGGGTCAAAGTTGAAATCCATGGCTATGTAGGAAGGTGGATCACATCACAGCATCTACAAGCTGGGCAGGTGCCAGAGCCAACTTTTCACCTTGAAATTGGTGTTTTCAGAGCAGAAGTCTTGCCTCCATAGGACTAGTGCTGGCTCCTAGTGATAGGTTCTCATTGGGAAACCCGTGTCCTGGGCCCCGGTCACTGAAGGCTGGGACCCTCCTCACCCAGCGGAGGCGAGTACTCAGGGCCTCTCCAGACACTAGTTAGGTCTGGTGCCCCGTTCTCAGCCTTGGGGTCCCGCCCACGGCTGCTGGTTATTTGTCACCAGTCGTCATGGTCACGTTCCCTGGGGCATCGTGCTGTCCGACTTTCACTGCTATTTGTAGCGTGCCCATCTCAGCCTGGCTTCTGCGCAGCGAGCAGGAAGAGCAAGTTCCTTCTTACTGGGCTTTGCCTGGCTGGTTTTGAATTCTCCCTCCCTCTCCCCCTCCCTCTTGGGGACAAAAAAGTGATTCTGATAGCTGTTACTCAGACATTGTTGCTGCTTTCTCCCTTTATGTTTTAGGAGTGACAATTCCCTGGCTAAATATTGGCATGGTCTTTTCTACCTCATGCTGGTCTCGAGACCAAAACCACCTTCCCTACATCGACTACTTACACACTGGTGCTGACTGCATTTGGTGAGTATGCTGGCCCTGGGGGAGGTGGGGGAGGGCACACGGGCTCAGAGCTGCTTTGCTGTGTCCTAGCTTGGGGCTTCCTGCCCCTGTTGGAGGGGCTGGAGGTGGCAGAGAATGATTTAAGTTGCCCTGGTGATAAGCATCACTTCCTGTGCTCATTTATGTTCCCTTTTTGTCAATTGCCTTTGTTTGCTTTTCTTCTGGGAGATGACTTCTTATTGTTGGTTTCAAGTGTTTGTTTCATGGGAGGGCTGAGAACAGGGAGAGGATCACAGGGACTGCTGCGTGCTTCCGGCATGCTTTCTGCTCCCTCTCTGGCCTCGTGAGCAATGGTTTGAGTGCGTCTGCAGCAGAGCTTCCCACACCCCTCGCATCTGCGGGGAGAAGGTCTTATGGGAAATGGAGTTCTTACTGTGTCGGGGCACAGAGTGTCTCCCCGGGACACATCGGTCTGTCTCTTGGGAAGCAGTCTGCTCGGTTCCCACCTGGAGCCTGACTGTCACCTCCACCCAGGCCTGATCCGTGGCTGGCTCTTCGGTTTCTTTATTTAGATGGCAGATGGGAAATTACTGCAAATAATCAGACGTCTTGTCGTCTGACCGTCTACCAGGCTCACATTCACCCTGTGCTGACTGCTTATTGTTCTCTTGGGGTGATGAGGCTTCTTTATGAAAACAAACCGCCTGAGCACTTTGGTCCTTGCTCTGAGGAGCCTGTGTCCCCATTATGGCGCCCTGTGTTCCAGCTACAGCGTGGGGAGTGGTGGTTGGTATTGGTGTGAGCAGGACCCCGGGCCTCCTGGGGCCTGTGTGCGGGGAGGGCGGGCTCAGCGCCTGCGGCTGGTCGGTGAGTGGCGGCTGTGGAGGCCGTGGGCAGAGTGCGTGCAGCCGTGCTGTCCAGGCGCGAGCGGCTGCCGGGCTGTGGGGCGGGTGTGGTCCCTTCCCAGAGCCCCTGTGCCCTCCGTGTCGTTCCCGTGGAGGAGCTTCTGTGGACAGCGCGGGGCTGCTGTGGGGTTCAGGGGGCCCCCCCAGACCTGCCACCTGAGCCAGCACTCCTGACGGCCCCTCGGCCTCGGGGGCCAGGACCATGGCCAGGAGGGCGGCCGGTAAAGGAGGGCTGGGTTAGAGGAAGGGAAAGGAGAGTCTGTGGACTTCCTGAGCACGGACCCCTGCCCCTCGCTGAGGAGGAGTAAAGAGGAGCTCGGGATGTGACTGGAGAACTTTATGGCTTGCGGTTTTTTGTAAAACGTGATTTTGGTTAGAAACCCTGGGTTTAAATCACAAATCAGTAACAGAATATGTTGGCATTGAAATAACACGAGCATAATAAAAACCACTCCGTGCGGCAACTGAAACAGGAATTGGCCTCCAAGTGAAGGATTTCATCACAGACACCTCAGCGTGGCCGAGAGGCCTGCCCGCGGGCCCAGGGGAGGTGCCAGGTTGGAACTGGGCCCGAGGGCTGGGCGGCTGCCAGGGCTGGGCGGCGTCACGACTGCACCGGAGCCGCTGCCCCTGGGCCGTGGCTGCGGGTGCTCTGCAGCCCCAGGTCCTGTCAGGACGCTCGGGATGGAGGGCGGCTGTTCTCGGAGAGGTCACCTTGCCCAGGTGCCCGCTGCAGCCTGGCCCCTGTGGGTGGGGAGACAGAGGGGAGGGCCTGGAGGAGGCCTGGCACACGGCCCTGTGAGGACGCCAGCAGTCATTCCTCCCCCGCTCCGTGGCCGCAGTAAGGTTCCACACTTCGCTGTTAGTTCAGGTCTGCCCACACCCTCGGCCTTCCCCACCCTGTCTTCCCTGTCTCTCCGTAGCTGTGCTCTGGGGTCTGTGCTGTCCTGAGCCTCACCCTGCAGCTGCCCCTGCCGCCTGGCTCCCGACCGTCCCGCAGCGGACGGAAATCCACCTGTGTGAGCTGATATCCTGTGTGTTTTGCCAGCTGATCCTTGGCTGGCTGGGTCCTGGCATGCCCAGCTGCCTCTGTGGGGCAGGCCTGGGACCCGGTGCACCCTCCTCTTATTCCATAACTTCACAGCGGCCGCTGTCGGCCTCTGTGCCGGCTTGAGCCAGGATGTGCGCAGACAGGACTCCTGCCCCCACCTTTTTCTGTATTTTCTGTATTTCTGCCTTTCTGGTCACCCAGCCTGCCACCCTTGGGCCAGGAGGTTGAGCTGGGCCAGGCTCTCACGAGGTGGCCCGGGTTGGAGAGCTGAGGGAAACGCGTATTCCGGCACCGAATCCCAGTTCTGCAGCGCCTCCTGTTAGAACTGTCAGATGCCAGCCCGGGGATGAGACGCAGCATTGGCACACTCACGGAAGGCTAATTGAGTCTGCAGATGTGCCTGTGTCTGATTTATATGGGGTTTTAAACATCTGTTTTTGATTTGAAGGTTTCTGGGCTCATGTATAGGTCAGATCTGCATAAAAGATGAGCGTGCTGTGCTGTCTGAGCTGGTCGGAGGCAGCAGTGTTGCCTGGGAGTGGGAGGGTGTGGCCTGAGAACCAGTGTCCCTCACCGAGTCAGGCATCTCCCTGATCCCGGGACTCAGTCTCTCCTCCAAGTTTCAGTCTCCTGCACCCGAGGCTGCTTCCCAGCTCACATTTGCTCACTGTCCGAGGGAGGATGCAGGGTGGGCCCAGCCCATGCTCCCCAGGCAGGGTCCAGCCCATGCTCCCCAGGCAGGGTCCTGGTCAACTCTCTGCCTTGTCTCCTATCACCAGGTATTGCATTCCTGCTGAGGAGGAGAGCAAGCTTGAGGACGTGGTGCACACCCTGCTGCAAGCCAATGGGACCCCAGGGCTGCAGATGCTGGAGAGCAACGTCATGGTACGTGCAGCTCTGCCCATGCTGACACCGGGCCTGGGCACGGGGTAGGCAGGGCTGTGGGACAGTCACCCTCTTGGCCGGCCTGCCTTTCAGAGGCACAGAGGACAACGCAAAGTGCATCCTCACAGCATCATCCAAACTCAGGGTCCTCTTCTGTGGACACCAAGCAGGTGCCTCACTCAGATTGCACCGGGCGTCGGGCACGTGCGCTGTGGCCTTGCTCTGTCTCAGGGCTGGTTTCGTTGTGGAGACTGGGGTGTGTGCGAGGTGGGCCTGCTTTTGGGTGGGCCCTGGGGTCTGTTGGTACTGCTATTCCCACCTGCTGGGCACCTCGAGGACTGGACAACAGAGCAGAAACCCTCCCCCTAACAGGGATGGGCACAAAGGCTCTCTGGTCCCATTTCAGAAAGTCATGGGGCTGTTGAGTTCCTGGGAGTCCTTTTAGCCTCGTGTCCGGACACCTGAGCTCAGGCCCCGCTGCCCCCTCTCTGGGCCTCAGTCTGTCCCAGGGAAGCTGAGCAGCAGCCCCTCCAGGGTGTAGGTGTGAAGGTCCCCAGGCTGTACGTCCGCGGCTCTGCCTGGCTCTGCTGATTGAGGATGTTTCCCATTCCCACCCCTGTGACTGCTGTGGCCTGTAGGGCTGTTCTCATACTGGCCACACATCTGGGTGGCTCTGTTGTCACTCTTGGTCCAGTGTCATTTCAGATCTTTCTTCTAATTAGGTTGGCAACATTACTTTTTAAATGAGAAACAAAAACTCTTCAATACCAAATCTAATCTGTCTCCTCATGAACAGGCCCCTTCTTAACTCCCGAGGCCCCCCCCAAAGGGCAGGCGTGCTGGGCAGGCCAGCGCATGGTGGGGCAGTGGGGGGGGAGTGGCCACGAGTGTGTCCCGCGGCGGGTGTCTCAGCCCCATCTGCTCCCCAGATCTCCCCGGAGGTGCTGTGCAAAGAGGGCATCAAGGTGCACAGGACCGTGCAGCAGAGCGGCCAGTTCGTCGTCTGCTTCCCCGGATCCTTTGTGTCCAAAGTGTGCTGCGGTTACAGCGTCTCTGAGACCGTGCACTTTGCCACCACCCAGTGGACAAGTATGGGCTTCGAGACGGCCAAGGTAGGCAGGCAGTGCGCGTCCCTTTTTATAAACCTAAGAGGTGGTGGAGAGGTTTTCCTAGGGAAGATCTGTTAGGGGGTTATTTGTATCGAGAGAGATTCTGAGTCCCATTGTGGGCGCACTGTAACCTGGGGGGACCGACGGGTGGCCTGGAAATGGGGAGAACGTCTCCCCCCATTGTCCTGTGGGGCCTGCCCAGGGGCTGATGGCACAGCAGTAGCGTTTCCTGGTCCTGGTGCCTTTCCCGCAGGCAAACAGGATTGTTGTACAAGTTGCACTGCTTTGAAACCCTGCGGAACTCAAAATTTGAAAATTCAGATTGCATCTTCTGCCCCGTAAAGAGAAAGCTTGCCTAGGAATAGTGTCTCCCACCTAAAGGGATGTGACCGCTTCTTGCAGGAAATGAAGCGTCGCCATATAGCTAAGCCATTTTCCATGGAGAAGTTACTCTACCAGATTGCACAAGCGGAAGCGAAAAAGGAGAATGGCCCCACTCTCAGCACCATCTCGGCCCTTCTGGATGAGCTCAGGTAACCAGACCCGGGTTCCGCCCCGGGCCGAGGCCAGGGCGCAGGCCCCCCTGGAGCTCTGCAGGGTGGGGTGCAGCCACCTGCTCAGAGTGGCAGAGCCCACCTGGTGCTTGGCCCGACGAGTGGAACCTTTGGGTGTGTTTCTTTTTATCTTTATTTATTTTGTAATTTAAACTTCCTCTTGTTTTCATGTTTTCTATTTGGAGTCGGAATTTCCTGAGGTGCTGACGCAAAAGGTTACCCCTCTGTGGGAGTGACTAGGAGGTGGGCTCTGATGCCTGGGCATCTCGGGTCCCAGCAGCGCGTTGCCAGGCAGGAAGTGCTGGCCACAGCCTCCCTTCCAGAGGTTAGCGTGGGCGTCGAGAGGCCCACAGAGCCTCACCAGGCTTATTGCCAACCTGCTCGGGATGCGTGCGAGACCCACGCCCAGCTTCCATCCCGCAGCGATCGAAGGAGCTCTCCCGAGGTTGAAGCCGATCAGGGCAGAAGCGGAGAAGTGCCACCCTTTGCTTGGCTTCCTGTGTAACCCTCTTCTCTTTTCCCACCATGTAGCTTCGTGATCTCTCTCTCCCAGGGGAGAGGCTCGGTCGGTCGGTAGTGCTGACGGACAGCACACGGATTTCGACTCGTGTTGGTCGAACCTTTGATGACAATACCAGCAAATAGTTTGTTACATCCGTTCTTGGCTCGGAGCGAAGGGCAGGGCCCCTTAGGGAGCAGTGAAGGGTTCGCCACGTGTGCCTGGTGTGTTGTTCCCGTTAGGCAGAGCCAGTTGTCAGAGCAGCTGTGGAAGCTGGGGGGTGTCTGACCTTTTGACTAAGGACACGGGTCTTCATTGGGGCCCTTGGGAGGCGAGCATGCACTTCTCACCGCCCTCCTCTGACCGGAGGGCGCGCCTGGACGGGGGAGGGCAGTGGCCTGGGCCGCAGCATGCTCCCTTTGAAGGTGAGGGATGGCCAGGCACCGTGCTCAGCCTCCTGAGGGCCCGGTGCTTGTGTTTGGACAGGGATACGGAGCTGCGGCAGCGGAGGCAGCTGTTCGAGGCCGGCCTCCACTCCTCTGCCCGCTACGGCAGCCACGACAGCAGCAGCACCTTGGTGGATGGGAAGAAAAAGCCTCGAAAGTGGCTGCAGTTGGAGACCTCGGAGAGGAGGTGTCAGATCTGCCAGCACCTGTGCTACCTGTCCATGGTGAGCTGCCGGTCCCTGCCTGCTCCCACCGCCTGCCCACAGGCCGCCCTGGGACCTCTGCCCACCTGGGCCCGGGTCTTGACCTCCAGGGGTCAGCACCGCCCTCGGTATCCAGATCCGAGGGACCCAGGGTGGGTGGGCTCCACACTGCCCGTCCTCCTCAGACTTCCCTCACGTGTAGCTTCATGTCTGCAGGAAGAGGGCTCCCTCCCGCTGCCGCCCTGTCACCCCGTCCCCAGGCTTCCCCTGGTGTCCCCTGGGGAGGGGCTGGCCTGCCCGACTCTGCTGCCAAAGCTGACTTGGCCTCATCTAACCTTGGCTTTTCCCCCATCTCCATTCATCCACATGACCTGTCTCATTGTCCTCAGGACTCTGAAATCTGTCTTTGGGTAAAAGGGATGTTTCTCTTCAGCAACACAACACCCACCCCCAGCCTCCCCGCCTCAGATCAGAGTTGCCTCTGAGCCTGCTCTTCCTCCTGCCCCTCCTTCCGCCAACACAGCCCCCTCTCCCCCACGCCTCCTCCTGTTCTTTCTGGTTTGTTCCCACAGTGCCCGAGGGCTTGGGCTTCCACCTCAGCCTCACCTGTAATTATGTCCGGGTGGCTTACCCTGCTCATCCCAGGCCAGAGGGGCCTGGCAGAACTTGGCTGGGTGAACAGCTGGGCGGGGTAGCTCATCTCTCCCCTCCCACTGGGCAGCTGCCCTGACACAGGTGTGTGGGTGCCCCAACTCCCACTCCAGGTGCTCCCCACCACACGCCTCAGCCTGGCACTTGTGGCCTCCAGTGCTGGTGCCCTCTCTTGTCCCATATGCATTCTTCCTCCAGAAAGAGAAGCTTAGACAGTAACGTGCCCACCCCCTGCCAGCCTGGCACCAGCGCCCCTCACATGAGGCCCACGTGCCTAGACGCAGAGCAGCAAGTGTGGCAGCTCTGACTGCAGAGCCTCACGCCTGCGCCGGACTCCCACCCAGCTGCCCTGCGGAAGAGATGGCCGCAGCCAGTCCAGTGAAATTGTAGCATCAGGGAGGTCAGACTCTGAAAGGAGACAAACGGCTGTATTTGCTGGTGCTCTTGTGGCAAATACCACACAGTCTGGGGCTCAAACCAAGACACTTCCTTCAGCACAGAGGCGGAGGCTGGGAGCCCGAGACCAGGTGTCAGCGGGGCTGGTTCCTTCTAAGGCCTCTCTCTTCCTTGGCTTGTAGGTGCCCTTTGCCCAGTTCCCTGGTCTTCCCTCCGCACATCTGTGTCCTAATTTCTTCTTGTAAGAACATTGGTCATATTGGACTAGACCCCACACTTACCCACCCCATTTCACCTTAATCTCCTCTTTCCGGGCCCGTCTACAAATGACCACATTCTAAGGTACTGGGGTCATCAGCCAGCCTGCCAATTGGGTGGAAATGATTCAGTGCGTAACAACCACGCACCTTCCACCTAGCCTGTCTGTGCCCACATCTGTGAAGATCACTTACAAAGCCCTCGGTCTGTGCTCCCTCCGAGAACAGACTGGGAACAACTGCCTGACTCCCGTGAGCACGAATGATCCGCTCCCCGGGCTCCCGGCACGCTTTCAGAGACCTGCACCTTGGGAGTTGTCACCAGGCATTTCTTACCAGCCTGTGTGTTGTAAAGCACGTGTCCTAAATTCAGAGGTAAAGAATGAGTTTTATTTATAGTTACAGTTTTCATTGCATGGACACCTAGTAAATGTGGGCATTTTTAAAAAAATATATTTTTATTGATTCTGTACAGAGAGGAAGGGAGAGAGATAGTTAGAAACATCGATGAGAGAGAGTCATCGATCAGCTGCCTCTTGCATACCCCCTACTGGGGATGTGCCCGCAACCAAGGTACATGCCCTTGACCGGAATCGAACCCGGGACCCTTCAGTCCCCAAGCCGACGCTCTATCCATTGAGCCAAACCAGTCTCGGCAAATGTGGACATTTTTGTCTCTCCCTTCCGCCAGCCATGTCTTTAAAGGTGGTGCGTTTCTGCCAGTGACACCTCTTTGCTCTCCAGCTTGTTCTTGCTTTACCCAGAAGCGCTGCAGACAGGAGCCCCAGGTCTTCCTTTACATCTCTGTGGCTTAAGACAACATTTCTTTTTAACTTTAAACACAGAATGAGAATAGGACTAGAAGTTGGAGTGAAGGTGGGAACCCCACAGATCTGACAGCTGTCCTTTCTCCTTGCCCCCGGTCCAGGCCGCCGTGCTGTGGTGGGTCAGGCCTGTCCGCACGTGCTCCGTGTGGCCTTGGGGTCTGGCGTGTGCTCTCACAGGGACGCTGGAGGCTCTTCTGGGGGTGGCAGGAGGGGCCTGTCTGGGTGGCGCCTGGCCCAGGGGCTGGGGTGCAGGACAGTTCCCACGCTCCCGGCTGGACTGAGTGAGCTGCGGGGATGTCCTGGGCTTGCTCCCACCGACCTGGCACTGCTTGTGCCTGCCAGGCTAGTTTTGAACAAAAGGCCTCAGAATGTGCGAGCTTCTAAACAAGCACCAGTGTTTGCCCCATCTTCCCCGCCTGACAGCACTTAGAACCTCTCACAGGAAGTGCAGCAGGAATCGGGGGCCCTCGAGGCACCCTTAGGTGCAACTTGGAGACAGTCGGTTACTCGTTGCATCAGTGTCGCTGAAGACCTTGCTGCAGGTGATTTTGAGATGCACACTCCTCAGCGTGGACAACACAAGTCAGGACAGGCCTTCCCTGGCTCTGGGACCGCCCCCCGCCCAGTGCCCGCCCTGGCTCGTTCCTGGCAGCAGTGCTGCGATCCCCTTCAGCACCTCAGGAGCGTCTTCCTTGCAGGTCGTTCAGGAGAATGAGAACGTGGTGTTCTGCCTGGAGTGTGCCCTGCGCCACGTGGAGAAGCAGAAGTCCTGCCGAGGGCTGAAGCTGATGTACCGCTACGATGAGGTCAGCGCCACCGCGGGAGGGCCTGCAGGCAGCCAGCGGGCTGTGCAGGGGGTGGCGGCTGTGTCCCTGCCCTCGTTTACTGTAGGGCGAGCCCGCCTCTCCTCACCAGCTTGAGCCAGTTTGGCACGGCCAGGCGCATCCCCCATGGTTCTTTCTGGTGCTCGGGGCTGGCAGCCCAGCCTGTGGGAAAGTCGCAAGATGGGGGATTGTGAGGTTGTCTGACCTGGACAAACCCAGAAACCGAAACTGGAAATTTCTCTTTCCCAGTCGTGGTTTCATTCGTTTTCTCCTCCGTGTCACTCGTAGCTCTGTACATGGGCCTGTCCACACTCCCCGTGCAGGGCCAGCCCTCCCTCCCCATCGAGCCCTGGCAGCATCTCAGTCAGGGTTCCCAGCCACCAGGCCTCCCTCCATTTATAAGGGAGCGCTGCCGGCTGGGCTAAGGAAACGGCGGGCCGAGGGCTGCCTGCACACATGCAGCCAGGCCAGACCCCGCTGCAGCTCCTGGCTCCAGGCTGGTGGGCAGGGGAGGGAGGGCTTTCCCTCCTCCTCCCAGGCCGGGAGCCGCCTGGGCGGTGATGTGCCCAGTACGTGGCTGTGGCTGCTGGAACCAAGCCGTGTTCTCAGAGAAGCCTGACTCAGGGTCTCGGGAGCCGGGCAGAGCCCTCCGGCTGTGGCCGTCCTGGACCGCGCCGCTGGCAGGGCTGGAAGGGACTTCTGCTCTGGAGCTCTGCGGCGGTGAGGATGAGGCTTTCGTTCTAATGTAGTCCCTCCCTCCCCTTGCTTGGTTGTGGTACTTCACGGGCACATTGGCCGCTACAGCCCTGGCAGGGCGGCTGTGGCTGCGTCGTGGTGCTTTGGCAGCGTAGATGCCTCCGCGTCTTACGGAAAAGCTACAAACACAGCTCAGCATCCTGTATCCTCTCAGCAGGCATCTACCTTCAGGTCAGGCACACAGCGGGCAGCAGGCTGTGTGGCACGTGATGCTGGGACAGCTCTCGGAGCTCCCAGGCTCCATGCCCGGCAGCAATTGCATCCAGCAGGGGCCAGGCTAACACGGGGAGAGAGCCTCTCTCACTGTGCATCCATTTCTGTAAGTCCTGTTGGTTCTACCTTCCAAGCGAACCCCAGGTCCAGCCAATTCCCACGGCTGCCAGTGCTTGTGCCCTCAGTTCAGGAGCCGGGGTGGGGCTCCCTCCATCCCTCCCTGGCTCCTGTGCCCCACATGTGTCTTCACTGAGATCCCCACTTGGCCTCAGAGACGCTCCATACGGAGTCCCTCCTGTGCCAGCTGGTTGGCAGGTACAGTCCATTCGACTCCTGTGGGCGCAAGTCTTTGGCTGGGTTGCAAGATTGGAGGCTGAGAGTAGATCTTGGCATCTTGGCTTTTCCAGAGCATGTCAGGCAAAGCCAGGAGCCACTTCGCCCTTCCACCATCGCGTTAGCAGCAAACGGCTTCTAGGACAGTTAAAAATACCCGGTGTCTGACAACGTGGCGGCAGCCGGGCCTCTCTGTGGTGATTTCGAAGCTCCAAAATGTGGGTGTTTCCACCTGCAGCCGGCTTGTAGAGCCGTCTGATGAGACCGAGGTCCTGGGAGGAGAATCCCATGCGGGGCCTGTGGTCTAAAGCTTGGTTGGTTGGTGTTCGGAAGCCGCCTGAGCTCCCAGGGGCCTGGCTTATCTCAGCAAATGCAAGTCTGCTGGGAAGTTGAAGGGTTTAATTGTGGAATGTTTAGCCCCGGTGAGCATTTTGGAAACGGCTCAGAGCACCACAGGCTCTTTCTGAGCCAACAACCAGGCCAGGCCGTGCGCCGCGGCAAAGTGTGGGCTTCCTCGTGTAGTCCCACGTCACTGGATTATCACTTGTTAATGTTTATGGCTCAGTGCCCAAATGGCAGGAGACTATTTCACAAATATTCAGCCCTGCCCCTTCCCAGGGCATCTTTAACTCTCTCCTTTCAGCCACTTTCCCTCGCTGCCTTTTCCCCTTCCATTTCTGAGGAGCCTCCTGTGCAGGAGGCAGGCGGCAGGCGGCGGGAGGCAGGAGGCGGGCAGGACCTGGCCGCCCTCAGGCCTCTGTGAGTAAAGGGGCAGCCACCTGTGTGCCCGTGTCCACATGGCTCCCTCCGCCCCTGGCCCGGCAGGCGCCATAACATGTTATGTCAGCTCCATGGCATTTGGTGTTTTGTGTGGTTCCTTTTAAAACAGGATGATTATTAGTTATGTTACAACTGTGTTTTTGATACAAACAGATAAATGCTTATCTCGAGTGAACTATAAGACGCATGTTTTGTTTGCCGGCTCTCCTTCACAGAGGGAGGGAGGAGGGAACAACGGAAACGTTTCTAGTCAAGTGTTTGCGTCCTTTTGCGAGACCAGGTGAGGCCGGCGGAGTCAGGGTGGCCTGTGCCACCGCCAGGGAGCACGTTGAGGACCTGAGGCTGGAGCCCCTGGGTCTTCTCTCTCTGCTCTCTGTGGAGGCCGTGCGCCGAGGCCTCCCCTTCCCGGGCTAACCTCTGAACTCCGAGCCGCAGGGTCATTCAGAGGTTCCTGGCTCGGGCTGTGCGTCTGGCTGTGGTGGGGGAATCTGTGCCTCGGGTCCAGGAGCACACCCAGATTGGGATACAGCTTTTAGGAAACAATTCCATAGCGGACTGTGCCGTTGTAGGACGGTGCATTTCAGGCTTTAGCGTATTAGTCAGTCTACACCTTGCAGCCACCAGGAGATGTTATCAGGTTAGTTAGTTGATTGTGACGGGCACCTCGGCCTGTGCTGAGCTGTCAGGTGAGGTGCAGCGGATTCTCCCTAAGACGGAAAGTGTGTTTTAGATGCGTCCTCAGAACTGTCCGGCCTATCTCGTTCTCTAGCCTGCTGCATCCTCAGACCCTCCCGGCCTTCCTGCAGCCCGCTCCTTGGGCAGCGCTCGGAAGTCTGTGTGGTCTGATGGGGATGACCGGCAGCTCTGCTCTCAAAGGTCCTGGTGTGGGTTGGGGGCAGCACTCTTCTGGTTTGTTAATTCTCTGTCTTCCTTCCTACCCTCAACAGGAACAGATCATCAGTCTGGTCAATCAGATCTGTGGCAAGGTCTCTGGTAAGAACGGCAGCGTGGAGAACTGTCTCAGTAAACCGACACCAAAAAGGGGGCCCCGCAAGAGAGCAACGGTGGACGTGCCACCCTCCCGGCTGGCGCCCTCCGGCTCCTCCCGGAGTGCAGCGAGCTCGTCCTGAAGCTGCCGCACCGCGGCGACTGAGATCTATTTTTTGTAATTATCATATTCTAGTTTGGAGTACTTGCTGTAGGATACAAGCTGTCTTTGCACTAGCTCTAAAGAAGATTTTCTTCTGGTTTTAGAGAACTAATTTTGTTTTAGCATTAAACTGTTGAACTTTTTTTTGTACTTAGAATACCTAGATACTGCAGTCAGGTTTTTGAAACTGCCGTATATTCACTGTTTTAAAACCCTTGAGGGGCTGTATTAATTTGTATCGCCCCTGTGGCTGACAAAAGCCTTTTTGTTTGATTTTTTTTTTTTTTTTTTTGTAACTGTTGGGGGAAAAATGATTTTTTAAACCCATTTTTGAAGAGGGTGAAGTTTGGAGAACAAATTTTAAAACTTTCAGTCATGTGAGATTTTTCTAGAGGAAGGGGGTAGGAGACACACACACACACACACACACACGAAACTTGAAAAGAAATGGCTTTACTTTGGCTGTCTTTTCTTCAGTCATGTGCAAGATGAGTTTGTAATTTTTTTAAATCGGAGAACCCCATTTTGTTTCTCTGGGCGGTTGTGGCAGCTGAAGGCGGACACTGTTTCCTAACCATAGGCAAAATGAGGAGATCTGAGTGACGAGGTTCTCCTTACCAGCACATCACTATGCATCTAAGAAAGAAGAGAGAGAAGAAAAAGACTGCCTGTCTCGGAGGGGTCACGTGCAGAAACCTGTGCCTGATTTCATTAGGAAATCCATTCTGTTATTTTTTTGGTGCTGTTGGCTACTTTATCAAAAAACCCTTCAGTAGCATCCTTAAGGGAAGAAAAAGAAAAAAAAGTGATTGAAGCCGTAAGTGCTTCTTTGTCATAGATGTGCAATCTTTCTAACATTCCATCTCATCTCACCGCTTGTTTCACACTCACAAGTCAGCATTAATCTTCTCGTTAAATTTGTTTTGTTTAGGATCATACTTAGAGCCACTAGGTCTGCAGTTGTTTTGAATGTGAAAATGCATTTGTGCTCATCTTGTCTATTTTTTCTCTTCATGTTGTAACAAAAAGAAAAAAAAAGGAAAAAAAAAAAAGAATCCCATCCTTTTGTACATATGCCTGTAAATTGTTTTAAATACTTGAGCCTTTTTCTCAGTGGGCGTGGGGAGGGGGGTGAGAAGACAAGATGAAGAAAAGCCTTACATTTCAGTTTCTTCATCGGTTGGATTGGATGCTTACAGGGTTTTTCTTGTAACATTTATAAGTGCTGCTTACATCACTGAACAACAACACAAAAATAATAATGGAGTAGCTGTTGCCCTTCTCCAGTTGTGTGTACAGTATGTGTGGAATAAAGAAGGGAAACTGTTTTCACAAGCTGTTCTTTGTTTCATAATTGGATTCATCGATCCCGTAGCTACCCATACTGCACTGAGCTTGCCAGTGGGACTGTCAGGAACGTCCTGTGATCCACTTTGTTGGTTGTTGTTGCAGAGACTGAACTGTTTTGGAATATTTAACAATTACATAAACGGAGTCAAGTGTTTTCCAATGTGGTTGTCCGGTTTTTATGGCCTTGCTGTGTACTTTCCCTCTTTTGACAGTAAACTTCTGCCTATGGCTTACAGTTTGACATTTAATTTATTAGCGCTGCTCTGCACTCTTCCCTGGGGAGGGAAGACTTCATGTTGTTTATTGCCAGTTTTTTGTTTACTTTTCAGGTTTGTACTACAAGGTTTAATAATAAAAACAAAGTTTTTTGGACATTTGTCTTGTGGAAGATGAGTGAATGAAATGAGCTTTCTTTTCCGGTAAATGGGTGGAGGGTGAGAGTCCTCCCTCAGCCTGAGGCAGACAACACAGCCTGACCCAACTCACCTTCCTCTGCTACTGGCCGGCTGTGCCCGCTGCTTGCCTCCTGTTTCCTGCCAAGGCCTCAGGAAGCAGCACCTCAGGGCCAGGCTGCCCCGCCCTGCCCTGGGTTGGGGGTGGGGCTGGGCACCAGGCTTCCCTCATCCTGAGGCTGCTGGGAGGGGGGCGGGGAGGCACTATGAGGAAAGCGGGAAGGAAAACCCCACCCCCTGTCAGAGGTAAGAATGGCTCATGATCTGTTTGTTTCCTTTGGGCTCAGAGGTGCTGTGGCCGCTAAAGCCGGGTGAGGTGAGTTGAGCTATTAATTGGGTGATGAAACCACTTTTGTTAGAGTTGAGTTGGGTTGTGGAGGAGACCGGGCTTCTATCTGTGAAGGGCCTTTCTTGGGGAGACCACATTACCAGCCCCCCAGCCCTGTGGGCTCCTGAAGGCGCATGTGTTTGGAAGCCTTTCTGTGCAAACTGCCATGTACTCCCTCAGCGTCCTCAAACTTTATTGTTAGCTTTTCTTTCAGTCAGTTTCTCAGAAATTACTGGCAGTTGTGTGACAATCGGAGCCTCTGTCAGCCACCTGCCTTAGTGGGGTTCCGCGCAGCTGGGTCGGCTCAGCGGCGATGCCGGGCTTAGGAGTCGCTGTCGTCGCTGTGCAAAGTGGCCAGGGCAGTGTCCACCTCAACTCCCTCCTCATCAGACTGCACGACGGGGGACTCTCCGCCTCCGCTGGAGTCCTGGGCGGCTGGGTCAGTGCAGGCGGAGGATGAGGAAGGCTGCGCTGGAAATTCCAAGAGATTTGGAACCGGGAGAGTCATTTCCTTCTGACCAGGATTTGATTCAGGCCCTGCAAAACAGGAAGAACCCTGTGATAAAATATCACAATTTAAAACTGAATTCACTACCGAAGGTGGCGGTCTGAACTCTGCTGTTAAAAAAGGTGTCCGTGTTTTGTGGTGAGCTGGGGCTACAACGGAGACTCCCACTGGAAGAGGCTCAGGCAGGCGATCCCGGGGCCTGACCCATCCTTCTGCGCCTGTGACAGAGGAAGACCCCGAGCCCCCCCTCCACGTCCGGGGAAATACTGTGATGAAGGCGCTGGGGCGCGCACTGAATTTCTTTGAGGAGCATCCCATGTAACCATGATAACCTAGATTTACTCTATGTCTTTGCAAGTAATAACTCGGAGAAAGTAATGCTAAGAGGAAAACTCAATCTTTTTTACATTTCTCCAATTTCATGGGGAGCCAATAAGTTCTTAAAGGAACCAAAGCACATGCAGATGATGGAGTCCCTGTTTCTAAATCTCTTCTTGATTCTGGGAAAGGGGCCAGCATTCCTCCCCACGTCCAGTGTCCCAGCCTCTCAGCATAGGCTGCCCTCCTGGGGACAGCTCTGTTCTCACAGACTTGCTGGGAGAAGAGGACAGAGAAGTTGAAAACAACACAAATGGCAGTAACTCCAAAGGGCTGTGGTGCCGGCCACACTGGAGGGCCCGGGAGCCGGAGGACTGCCCTTTGCCTTTCCCAACACACACACGCACACACACACACACACACACACAAGCTCGGTGCTTGCCCTGTAATTTTGGGTATAAGAAGGTCTGATCAGAAATTTAAAACGAAGTGAGCCCATGTGTAGGTTTGTAACCTCAGTAAGTACTTGCTGAATAAATGTGAAAGTTTGGGAAGGCATAAAATGAAGTGCGAGTGCCCACAAGCGCCCACAGGGTTGCACCCGTCTTTAAAAATATAAGCCAAATACTCAACACATACCTTGGCCTTGCCCACAACAAAAATGAAATAAATATCAGCTGAATGAAGGGGACCAGCATCAGGTCTGTGTCACAGGCGATCTGCCACCTTCCCCCAAATTCCAGGCCTTGAAATAACCACAAAAACTAAGAATCAAAATTTCTGAGACGGAGGAGGTAAAACAGGAATTAAAGTGCCCTGTTCTTGGATGGTGTGTGCATATAGCACTAGAAATCTTTGAGTATTTCGTGACAGAACAGCTGTTTCATTTGCCCACCGTTGTGAGACCAGACACAGGAAGTGGAGATGGGTGAGAACAAGCAGCTGACTGCGGCTGAGAGATCTGTGCATCATTACTGGAGTCTTCCCTCGGAAGGAACAGTGTGGTGAGGCTTTTATGCAGGTTGGTCACCTCCTACCTGAGACAGGGGACAGCACAGCGTTATCTTCTCCGCCTGAATTCAAAAAGACATCCAGGGCCTCCTGGTCGCTCACGTCCATCAGGTCCATCTGCTCCAGCATGTCCACATTCACCTCCATGGACGACATGCTCCCCATGGGCTCTGGAGGAGAGTGGCACCAGAAGAATTACCCTTTATCTTCAACAATACTTTAAAAAGCAAACTTCAGTTCATTAGGCTAACTGCACTGTCTTTTCTAGGTATAAAATATCTCCTGCTACTCCAAACTTTGAAAAATACAATTGGGAGGGAGCAATATAGTAAATGCTGCACCCCAGTTTAATACTTGAAATCTATCTGAGATTAACACTGGTTCCCTAGCAGGTTTCTTGTTCACCCCCAGCCCTTTGCATGTCCTGCAGACAGACTTCTGCACCAAGAAGGTCCTGGCTGCTGGGGGAAGGAAAGGACAGTAGCTGAAGGAGGGGGCATTCCTGCCACAGCATGAGGTGATAAGAAAGCTCTCCACCAAACACAAATGTGCTTCTGCCCCCAAACTCTGTAATCATTGCAGTTGAAGTTTTTACTGCCGTTGTGCCCTTTCTCTTCTCATCAATCTTAGCAGCAACGTTAGGGCATTAGCAAGCTGGGGAGATGGAACATGAGCCCCTGTAGTGAAAACACAGACTAAAAAGAATAAAATCAGCCCACCAGCAAATAGAAGCTATAAGACTATAAAAGTCTGATCAGCTGGGTACCAGGCAAGAGATGCCTCCTGAATCTGGAGTTGATATTTAAACCACCTCTGTGGTCCAGAGAAGTACAACTGGCTAAGTCACCCCATGACAGTGCCTGGCAGATGAGCTACACATTATTTCTGAATGGACACACCCTGAACTTGCATCTCAGAGGCACAGAAAAACAAAGTCCATTTTAATACAATTCCAAACTTACAGCACACACATGGAAATAAGTCAGAAACAAGCTCAGTATTAGCATTCTTTCCCAATAATTTTAAATAACTAAGCATTTTTAATCAAATAAAAGATATTAAAAAATGAACAAGTTAGGAAAATTAGTGCAGGCACTTGAGCCAAATAACTTCCAGATAGGGAAAATCTAATTACTAAAATTTAAAGTTCTGGGCACAAGTTAAATTGAAGATTATTAATGAGAGCCAAAGAGAAAATTAGTAAACTACGAGACTCAATAAATTCCCCATTATACACAAAGGAAAAGATGGGAACTAGGGAAGAGCTTAAAAGTGATGGAAAATGGAAATGTTTACACAGTTCTAATGAGGGGATGTGGGGAGCAGCCATATTCAAAGGCTGTTTCCCAGGCTTGCTGAAAGATCCGAGGCACCAGATTTAGGAACCAACATGTATTACAAGCAAGACAGATAAGAGAAGTCCTGAGCTACATCCATTGTAGGGAAACTGACAAGAGGAGAGGAAGGGCAGACGAGGAACGGGGACAAATAGACTGACAGCCTCTCAATAAAAAGCAGAAGAAGGAAGAATAAAGTGAGAGGCAGGGCCAATGCCACCCCTGGACTCCAGATCATTAACCAGCACTTCGGATCGAGCATGAGATGTAAGCACTGTCAGAAACCCTGGCCATGGCCTGCGCTCAGGAAGCTGGTGGGAGTCCCAGAAGGAAGGTCTGAGATGCAAGAAATGTTCAAAGCGAAAAGTCTCACGAGTTAGTGAGTTAATACAAAACCTTGAATAAACTCATAGTAGTGTCCAATGTGGAGGATTTACTCTGGCAGAATTAAAGGACTGAGCAATTCTGGTAAGAGGGGAAGGCTGTGATGAGAGATGAAGCAATGCAAGACCCTTGTATTTGGTATGAAGGGAGAATCTGATTGTCTTTAGTCACCACAAAATCAAAGTTCAGCACTAAAAGTATAAATAGTATATCATTTCTACTTTTAGCTGGGGGAAAGTTTTTTTTTAGTTTAGTTGATCCCCCTGATGTGGCAATATCCAAAGCAGTGTAGTCAGATGTCCGCCCTCTCTGCATCAGACCTGACCAGGGCATGGACCTTGTTAACGAGTGCCTGATGGATCCCAGGGACACCGGTGCAGGCTCTCCTGGAGCTGCTTCCGCTGGCTGGCCCCGGGGAACTTGGTGGCACAGTGTGAGACTGTCCTTGGGGGCCTTCTGTGGGGGTTGGGCTGCTTGAAAATCAGTGGATGCAGGTTTGTTGTGTGGCTGTGGAGGCCATCAGCGTGGCATTCTGGCTGTTGGCCTTGCTTTGACTTGAGTTTTGAAAGGAGCAGAGGCTCCTTTTCTGTCTGCTATCCCTTAAGGAGGGCAAGAGTATATATTTAAAACAAAGGAGAGAAAAAAGTGGACTAAAGATCATAGAGAGTGCTACATAAGGTGGTAATGATGTCAGTAATCACAATCAATGTAAATGAACCAAACCTGCCAGTTAACAGATTATAAAACTGAATTACTAGTAAATGATAAAATCTAGCTACATTCTGTTTATAAGAGATACTCCTAAAACATAGACACACAAACAGTAACATTTTTTAAAAGTGGAAAGTGGGTAAACAACTTGAGGAAGAAAGCTGGTATAACTGTCTTAATATCTACCAAAACAGATATAAGAGGAAACAAAAGCCATATTGGGCTAAGGAGTTACTCTCAATGATTTTTTAAAGGTTTTCTTTTCCAGGTAGATATTTCAAAATTTCTGTGTGACTATAAAAATGGCTAGAAGGACAAAGTGTAACAACATCCATAGTCATGGGGGTGGGGTATAGGAGGGTTAAATATACCTCTTTGAAGATTTATAATTAAGCAATCCACTTGATGAAATGGAAACTATAAAGAAACCATGCCTATCATTTAGAATTTTGTTCTCAAGTGCACATGGAACATGTAGAAAAGTTCTCTGTAATGGGCCATAAAGTAAATCCTGAATAAAAAATATGTATATATCAAAAACCCATTCTCTAACCACAACTGAAATTTAATTAGAAGTCAGTAATAAAAAGTAACTAGAAAAAACAGTCCATAAATCAAATAAATCTTATAGGAAAATTATAAATACCCAGAAATTATTTCTTATCAAAACCTATAGAATAATATTAAAGTGGTACCCTAATGAAAAATTCATAGCTCTGAATATCTTAATAAATCTAAAAATTGAGTCTAAACATTCAACTCAAATTAGACCGAACAAAATTAAATTTAAAAATCCCAGAAATGCCCAGCACTACAGAGAAGAAATGAATGAAATAAAGACATGGTGGAAAGGAAGAAGAATAAAATGAAAAGTTGACTCTTAGTTGAAAACACTTAAAAATGAATAATTTAAGATTCATGAAAAAGCAATAAAAGTCCTAAATTAACAATTTGAGGAATGCAAAAGAAAACCTAACCCCAAATATGGCAAAGTCTAAGAACTACGGACATTATGCTAGTATATTTGAAAACTAAGGACAAGCTGGACAAAATCCATGGAAAATCTGCTAAAATTAACAAGATACAGGAAGTCACTTTTGGTCAGAGAAAAGGAACAGGTAGTTCTCACGGAGAAATCACTGGTCCCAGACAGGGTCCGAGGAATTCTCTCCGCCACTCAGGAACGAAATGATAAGACCACTGTGTGCACCACAGAAACTCCCGATCCCACTGAGCCTCCGGTTCTCACTAGGTGTAGAAACAATGCAATTCCAATCAAGCTCTGGACAGGGTTTTCCTAGAACTCGAAAATCTGACTAAAATTCATTCGGAGGGACACATTCATACAGAAATAGCGAAGGCAACTCTGAAGAAAACAAGAATGTTATAAAGAGTGTAGGGGCAAACAGGAATTGCTCTACCACATTTATCAAGACTTACTGTAAAACAGCATCCTGTACCTAGCACTACTGGCACTTTGGACCAGATATTTGTCTGTTGTGGGGCTGCCCTGTATCTTGTAGGATGTTTTAGCAGCATCCCTGGCCTCTACCTACTAGATGCTAATAGCACATGCCTACCCCAATCACAGCAAGCAAAACGGTTGCCAGACCTTGCCAAATGACCGCCATGGAACAAAACTGCTCTCAGTTGGAAACCACGGCTCAGATCACTATAATTAAGGTACTATGGTTTGGGCTTGAGGCTAACAAATAGAAGAATAGAACAGAAAAGAGAGCCTCGGAGAGACTCATACTGCACGGAAATTGACAGTGTGAAGCAGTGGAGAAAATGCTGGTGCTCAAATAGTTACTGCTTTGGAAAAAATTAAAATTGGACCTGTAGCCCATGACATAAATAAAAATCAAGTGGTGTGGACTTAAGAGCCAAATATAAAATGGAAATTTAAAAACTTGGTAGGAGGTTCTTATAACTTGGAGTTATATCAAATATATACTTACATCC
This sequence comes from Pipistrellus kuhlii, assembly GCF_014108245.1. Classification (NCBI taxonomy): domain Eukaryota; kingdom Metazoa; phylum Chordata; class Mammalia; order Chiroptera; family Vespertilionidae; genus Pipistrellus; species Pipistrellus kuhlii. The sequence continues at coordinate 119,705,665 of NW_023425515.1, forward strand.
TTCTAAAAAACCATTTTATACATCTGGACTAGTTCTTAACATTTTTTTAATATCTGAAGCAAATATGGTAAAATATTAACATGCTGCTAAGCCTGGAAACAGGTATGTTACATTATTTTCTGTTCTTTTATGAATATTTAAAATTCCTAGTTAAAATGAAAACCAGCCCTGGTGGGCATGCTCCATGGTTAGAGCATGACCTGGAAACCTCAGGGTTGCAGGTTCGATTCCTGGCCCTGGCAAGACCTGTGCAGCAGGGAACCGATCAATGTTTGAGCTCTCTCCCTCCTCTCCCCTTCAGTTCTTCCATCCCTCCCTTCTTCCCTCTCTCATCCTCTAAGAATCAATGGAAAAATATCTTCAGGTGAGGATTAAAAAAGAAAACCAACGACGGATCACAGTAAATTTCCAAGTTCTAAATAAAACCATCGTTACAAGATAATCATACCAAGTTAAAACATAAGCTGGCAATTGTGTTTGAGATATTTTTGCATTCTGGATCGTATCTTGGGGGACAGTGAATTTCAGGATAGGTGTATATCTATTCTCTTTTCTAACTGTTAATTTTACCACCAGCCCTAGCATCACCTCTTGTTTCCCAGCACTGGGTCCACTCGGGAACACCTGAGGGCTGAGTCAGTGTCTGAGGGCACAGGGACACCCTGGCTCCAGAGGCTGGACTTTGCTGCATTGCCAGCTCAGCAGAGATGCACAGGATCCTGAGGACTAATTGTGGGGATACACAGGTACAGAATAGGGCATCTCCACAGTAATCTTTTTATCACTAACTGCACTGTCAATACCCTGGCACTAAATGAAAGAAATAAATGCTTTCCTGAGAAAACGGGAGTCAAGTCTGGTGGAAGACAAAACTGGACCAGGGTCCTACAAAGGCCCTAATTTTGTTCTACGGTATGTTGATCTGCTGGGCATGTGCAGGCCCAGGTCCCCTCTGCTGCTCAGCACTGCCCTCACTCCCCTCAGGCACACAGATTCCCTGCTCTGCGGGTCCTCCAGCCTCACCACCGACCAAGTGCTCACAGGCACCCCTTCACCTTTTACTCTGGTCATTTTCCGGATAAAACTTCCCATGTCTTTGTCTTAATTTAAAAATGCTGTGTTAGAAAGTAAGAAAGATTCAGACTTGCTACTTCTGATTTAGTGGAATGAGGGCAAAATATCATGTGATTTAAAAATATATTTCAGCGAGGAAGGGAGAGGGAGAGAAAGAAACATCAATGATGGGAGAAGATCACTGATGGATTGCCTCCTGCACACCCCACACCAGCGATAGAGCTGGCAACCTGGACATGCGCCCTGACTACAGTTGAACTGTGACCTCCTGGTTCATAGGCAACACTCAATCACTGAGCAATGCTAGTTGGACGTGTTTTTTATTTTTTTTATTTTTGATTATTTCCTCTAAATTAAATGTCATCCCTGAAGATAAACCCAAGGTAAGAAAGGAACATGTGACTCGCCAGGCTGGGCGTCTCAGGGATGGCTCTGAATAGGCTGCAGGGCATGGACATAGTTTGTCATTTGTGAATGTCTTTTCAACTCTAGCTGAAGCAGAAACTAAAACAGCCACATCCTCATTTTCTTTCTTTCAAAACCACACATGTTGGTAACATATGCCTGACTCCATTTTTTTTTACCTTAAAAATGAAAATGAGCCCAATACTTTTTTGAAACTTGAGGAAAACTACTGTTTTAAGAGCTCAAAACCAAAAAACAATTCACTTCCTTCATGGTTAACTGCTGCCTGCTCAGCATGTGGTGAGGAGCATGTCCCTGCTCTGGTCCCAGGCCCTGCACCACAGCCAGCCCGTCTGCCAAACAGAAACGGACTCTGAACCTGTCATGCTTCTGTCAACCCACTGGGGTGTGATGGGTCTCCCTGAGATAGGAGCTTCTTAAGAGACACTTCTATTTTCTCTTTGCCTCCTCTGGGCCTAGGAGTGTGCTGAACTCCTAGGTGCTCAGGAAATGTCTGCCGCACTAAACTGAATGAGGGTAGCATTAAAGTGTTTAGCAAAAGAATTTCTATTCCTATTCTCTTCATGGTCCCACCTGCTTTCAATGTAATGTCTCATTGTGCTCAAATTTGTAGGCCAAATTTGCCAAGGTGTCTGTATCTGAATGGGCTGAATGTTTGTGCTCCCCTCAATTTGTACATTTAAGCCCTAACCCTCCTTGTGATTGTATTTGGAGGTACAGCCTTTGGGACACGATTAGGTTTAGATGAGATCATAGGGTGGTGCCCTCAGAATGGAATTAGTACCCTCTTAAGAAGAGACCCCGAGAGATGCTCTCTCTCTGTCATGTGAGCAGAATGAGATACATTAGTAAGCCGGGAAAATAACCCTGGCAGGAAACCAAATTAGCCAGGGCCTTGGTCTAGGACTTTCAGCCTCCAGAACTGTAAGATATAGATTTCTGTTGTTTAAGACACACACAGTCTGTGGTATTTTGTTGTGGCAGCCTGGATGGATTAAGACTGTCCTCAGCTCCTGCCCATAATAGCCTAAATCTGTGGAGCAAAGCCCCGAACACTAAGGAAGCTGACCTCCGCACATACTCTGAGGAAACAGGCTGACTTTCCTAGATGAAGTCTCTAGGTCAGTGGAGTACAGAGAGGGAGAGCTGATTGAGATAAAGAGGTTAAACTTCAAATCCATACTGTGAATTTAGAAAGCATTGTCAGAGGTTAAAATGGCAGTGGAGTAAGGGGATGCTGTATGAACAGGCTCCCAGGTCCAAACTGGAATTATAACTAAAATACAGAAAAACTTCCTGAATAATCAACAGAAGACTTACTGGAGGGAACCCTGATAACCAATGACTGAAAGGGGAGGCCCCATAGAGACTGGTGGGAGGGGCGGGGAGGCATGAAAAAGCTGGCTGGGCCCCCACAAGCAGCAGGTGAAATTCTGAAGGGATATCTCAGCTGTGGGAGGTTGCCACTGAGACATCTGGGGTCTAATTCCCCAGCTGGGCCCCTCAACAGAGAACATCAAAATGGAGAAGATACCCACATAATATCTGGCTGTGCAAAGCAGCGGGGTTGCTGTCTGCCAGGGAGAGATGGTTAGAAATTCAGGTACTCTCTTAAAGGGCCAATGCATAAAATTCCCCGTGGAGCTACCGTCTTGTGCTCCAAAAGAGGAACAGCAGAGTAGACGAGCTGGGTGAGCAGAAGCCAGGACCAAGGGCTCTGGGTTAAGAGCTCAGAAGGCAAACACCCTGGTTTCCTGTGCTTAACCATTTCTTCGTGGTGCAGATGTCATCTTTCTCATGCAGACAATTGCTATACAGGCAGGATTGCCTTGGGGGAAGTCAGCTGACCCACCCCTTTGGTAAACTACTTGCCCTTTTTGAGACTAAGAATAATAATTAGCCTCCAGGCAGAAACAATTACTCCACACTGTTGAAGAAAACTCTTACCACACCTGTGGATGATTGCCTGAGGGCAGATCAAGAGTATTCCTATCAGTCTGTAGCCACGTGTGGTTTCTGGAGGCTTTGAGTCTTTGCCTGATCTACTTAGACAAAACTTTTGACACATCTTGCAGTAGAGATTGAGAGGTGGTATAGATTACCTAACACAGAGTCACAAACCCAATCAGGCCATATATGACAATCTACAGTGCATATCGTACCCAATGGGAGCAAAGACTAAAACCATTTCCACTAAGAACAGGAACAAGACAGGAATGTCTACTTTCACCTCTCTTATTCAACATAGTACTGGAGGCCCTAGCCACAATGATCAGACAACGAGAAGAAATAAAAGCATTCAAATTGACAAAGAAGAAGTAAAACTCTCATTATTCACAGATGACATGATATTGTACATAGAAAACCCTAAAGACCCCACCAAAATATTACTAGAGTTAATAAATAAATTTGGCAATGTAGGACATAAAATCAACACCCAAAAATCAATGGCTTTTTATATACCAATAATGAATTCTCAGAAAAAGAAACTAAACAATCCCATTTATCATTGTAACAACAACAAAATGATACTTAGAAATAAACTTAACCAAGGTTCTGTTCTCGTAAAACTACGGGATGTTGAAAAAAAGAGGCAGAAAATATCAACAAGTGGAAAAATATGCTGTGTTCATGGATTGGTAGAATCAACATCATTAAAATGTCCATACTACCCAAAGCAATCTACAGATTCAATGCAATCCCTATTAAAATACCAACAGCATACTTCACAGAGTTAGAACAAATACTCCAAAAATTTATATGGAATAAAAACAAACCTCAAAGAGCTGCAGCACTCTTAAGAAAAACAAAGTTGGAGGAATCACAATACCAGAATTCAAGTTATACTATACAGCCACTGTAATCAAAACAGCCTGGTACTAGGCACAAAACAGACATATAGGCCAATGGAACAGAACAGGGACCCCAGAAATTGACCCAATCCATTACGCTCAATTGCTATTTGACAAAGAAGGCAAGAGCATACAATGGAGTCAAGACATTTATCTTCAATAAATGGTGTTGGGAAAATTGGACAGATACATGCAAAAAAAAAAAAAAAAGAAAGAAATTAGACCACCAACTTATACCATACACAAGAGTAAACTCAAAATTGACAAAAGACTTAAATGTAAGTTGTGAAACAATAAAAATCCTAGAAGAAGCCTTAGGCAGCAAAATCTCAGACATCTCTCATAGCAATATATTTACAGATACATCTCCTAGGGTAGGGGTGTCGAACTCAATCAGAGAAGGGGCCAAAATCTAAAATCCAGCCTAAATCGCGGGCCGAATGGTTTACTGAACAGTCATAAACTGTCATTGTGATGGAAACGCAGCGGAGTGCAGTGATGACAGCGCGGTGTGGGCCACATTGCAAGGCCTGGCGGGACGGATTTGGCCCGAGGGCCTTGTGTTTGACACATGTGTCCTAGGGCAAAGGAAATTAAGGAGAAAATAAACAAATATACTACATCATAATAAATAGCTTCTGCACAGCAAAAGAAACCATCAACAAACTGAAAAGGGAGCCCACTGTATGGAAGAACATATTTGGCAATGATATATCAGATAAAGGGTTAAATCCAAAATATTATATAAGAAACTTATACAACCTAACAAAAGGAAGACAATCCAATTAAAAAATGGGCCCCCACCACTCCCAGGTCTTGGGAAGGAGGGGCTGATGGAGGAGCTGGGAGCTTAATAGTATTTCTCTGCTACTTAATTTGCTCTTGGGAGCTAAGAGATACAGCCTAACATTCATGCATCTAGATGTTGATCAAAGCAGTTACAGAAGTTCAACTAGATTCACCTTGACAACGAAGATACAGGTTTTAAAACATCTTTCAAAGAAGTTTTAATAATATCAGGGGAAAGATCCCACACAGTATTAAGAAAACAATTTTGTGTACAGTTTGATACCATTTATATAGACTCATACATGGAGACTGAAAAGAACCATTTTAAACAAATACTAGGATTATTCTGTGCTGTATAATTATGGGTAATGCTTCTTTTGTCTTTTTTTCACTAACATTTTATGTTTTCTAAATATCTTCAACTAAAACCCTGAACTATAGAGAGGCAAAAACAATGGCAAGACAAATATGATGCATCCACTCTGATTTTGGGGGACTTTACACCACACCCCATTGGGGGGTGCACATGACACCATCCCCACACCCTCCAGAAGCCGCACTTGCCTCGCCTCTCTATCTGCAGGTAGCCGGTGGAGAGGTACTGCTCCATGTCCTGCTGGAAGGCTTCCTCAAAGAACTTCTGCCGCTCCCTCAGCTTCATTTGCTGCGTGTGTTCCATTTCCAGGACCTTCTGGCTGTGCTCGGCATCCAGTTCCGCTAAGGAAACAATAATCAGGTCAGGTTTGAACAGAAACTGAGATAGGAAGTGGGTATAAATACCTCCTCGCATCTACCCTCTAAGCTGATCGTGTCAAACCCTGGAGAGTGCCCTGACTGCAACACAACCCTCCTCCCTCCAAACCAGCTGCTCTGTTCCTGCCTCCTCTGCTCATGCTGTTCCTCTGCCTGGAATGACCTTCCCATCCACACCTCCCACTCTCCCCAGAAGAGATGTTCATCTTTCAAGACTGACTTCTCAGTTAATCCCTCAACTCAGGTAGCATTTTTGCTCCATCCTGAGGTTGCCGTAACACTGTGAGCAAACTTCTGCAGCTGACATGCATCACAGTACAGCCGGTAAAGACTTGGACTTCCTGGAGAACTGTGACCATGTTATTCATTTTAATAACTTATCACCTCGCTCAGAGCCGGGCACATAGGAAGGACTCAATGTTTCTTAAAGAGCAACAATAAAGCCATTGTGGTCTAGTAGAAAAGGCTTTGCTGTTTATTAACTGTGCAATCTGGCTAGTCAGTTAATCTTTCTGAACCTTACAGTACTCATCCAAAAATTTAGGACAGAAATATTATGAATCCAATATGAATGTGGAACTTAAGTCAAATAATGTGAAAGAATTGTGTAATTAAAATGAGCAGTGATCCTTCAAGGCAGGGCTGAGGAAGAAAACAGATCTCAGCCTGACTGGCATCCGTTTCAGCCTGGGAGGCCCTGAGCAGAGAACCTGGTTGTAACACCAGACCCTGACTTCTGACCTACAGACTATGAGCTAGTTTTGCTGTTTCAAGCTGTGGCTGTAGTGATTCATTCTGCAGCAGAATATGGTATTCCAAATGAACTGTCTACATGAATTCCAGCCCTGCCCAAATCTGACTAGCTGGAGAATGGAAGAAAGAACAACTTGAGTTCTTTACCTTAAACAAATATTGTGCAACACCTACCCTGGGGCAGACACCGTGCTTAGATGAGTTTGGCAGGGAACAAAATTTCAGCTACCTTACTGCCCTGGGATAAACATAGGGCCCCAAACACGGTAAAATAATTTCACCCAAGACACTCTCCCCTCAGGTTCATCTCTGGGGAGTGTCAACAACTTTGGGATATTAGAACTCATACAACTAAAAAAAACAAAACAAAAAACAAACAAAAAACCCAACAAAACAAAATCTAATTAAAATGCATAGAGGACCTGAATAGACTTTTTCCAAATAATACATACAAATGGCCAATAGGTACAAGATAAGATGCTCAACATCACTAATCATCAGGGACATGCAAATCAAAACTATAATGAGATACCACCTCACACCTGTTAGAATGGTTAACAAAAAAAGGCAAGAAATACGTTGGTACGGATGTGGAGAAAAGGGAACGTTTGTACATTCTTGGTGGTACTGTAAATTGGTGCAGCCACTATGGAAAACAATATGAAGGTTCCTCAAAAAATTAAAAATAGATCTACTATATGATCCAGCCACCCCACTTCTGGGTATTGAGCCAAAGGAAATAAAAAAGGGATATTTAAAAGATATCTGTACCCTCATGTTGATTGCATTATTCACAGTAGCCAAGACACAGAGACAGCCTGAGTGTCACTGGATGAATGGATAATGAAGATGTGTTTATGAAAAATGCAGTATAAGTCAGCATGAAGAAGGAAATCCCACCATCAGAGGCAACATGGATGGGTCTTGAGGGCACTTTACTGAGATAAGTCAGACAAAGACAAATATTGTATGATATGACTTATATGTAGAATCTGAAAAATCTACTCTCAGAAACAGAGTAGACTGGTGGTTACCAGGAGCTCGGTGGTGGGGAATGGGGAAGAAGTTGGTCAAAAGGTGCAGAGTTGCAGTTAGAAGATGAGGAAGTCCTGGAGACCTCATGTACAGCACTGTGGTGATGGTCAACAATATTGTGTTATAAAAGACTAGAGGCCCAGTGCAGGAAATAGATGCATTCGGGAGGGTCCCTCGGCTCAGCCTGCACCCTCTCCCAGGCCAGGAGCCCTCGGGGATGTCTAAATGACAGTGGGGAGCAGGCCTAAGCCAGCAGTCAGATATCTTTAGTGCTGCCACGGAGGCAGAAGAGGCTCCCACCACAGCCGATGCTCTTGCCAGCCTGGAGCCTGGCTTCTGGTTGAGCAGTGCTCCCTGACCACCAGGGGGCAGCTCTGCATTGAACGTCTGCTGCTGCTGGTCAGTGTGCATCATAGTAACCAGTTGTTCGGCCATTCAGTCAATTTGCATATTAGCCTTTTATTATTTAGTTTTTCCCAAACTTTTGACATATGTGTTCCCCTTCTATAATTTCCGTAACACTGAGTACCTCTCGTACTCATGAGAACATAGAATTAGGCGCAGCTAAGCACGGTGCAGTACATATCCCCACCAAACTCTGGTGCAACGCGTACCCCCACCAAACTTTTCCGTACCCCTGGGGGTACGCGTACACTTTGGGAAACACTGATTTAGGATAATTATGTGAAGTGATGGAGGTGTTGTTAACTCTACAGTGGTATTTATATTGCAATATATAAATAAAACAAATCAACATGTTGTACACCTTAAACTTATACAATGTTACTTATCGATTATATCTCAATGAACTCTAGGATGCTATCAAGAAATTTTCTTAAACAACAAAAAACACACCATACCAATATGTACAATGATCTACTAGCTCCATATGGCTGCCTTAGTCATTGCTCAACACCCACAAATACTCAACATCACACTTCACAACTCTGAGTTTTATAAAATCCGGTAGGCATGATGTATCTTAAAAACTCAATAATGGAGTATATTTTTATACCAAACTGGTTACAGTATCCAATACTTAGAATATTCTGGGCATTCTTTCATTGTAAACTGCATATATGCAAGAAATACAAATTTATCATTAACCAAAGCAACACAAACAGGAAAGTAAATCTTCCCAAGGACATATAATCCTATAAAAGACTAATATGCAAATAGACCAAACAATGGAACAACCAGAACAACTGAACACAGGTTGCTATGATATGTGCTGACCACCAGGGAACATGTGCAAAACATGGTGGGTGTCGGGCACGGCGAGATGGTGGAGCAGGTGAGGCGCCAGACCAAGGTGGGGTGGTGGTTGCTGTCATTGGGGTGAGCCTCTAGTGGTTATTGAAAGCTCTTTGCTCACACAAATTGTGGTTCTGCCTGGCACTTGCACCTACTGTCACTACCACTCACACCCACTGCCAGCACTGGCCCTGCTTGCACCTGCAGCCTGGTCCCAATCACTCGATGCCATCAGTGGGTGCAAGCGGAGGCTGCTGGCCCTGATCGCCACCAAGGGCTTCTCCACCTCCCCCTGCTCCTGAGGGGCAATCAGAGGCAGCAGCTGCCGTTCACACCTGCTGATAGCGCCGGCCCCACTTGCACCCACTGCTGGTACCAGCCCCAATTGCTATGCGCCACCAGTGGGTGCGAGCAGGGCTGCCGGCAGACTGGAGACTGGGGGCTATGGAGGGAGGGGCCAGTCAGGAGGCGGAGGGTAGGCCAAGAACCACCCCTGTGCCCACCGTAGCCTCGTGGCCCACAGTTCCTTCGAAGGTGCACGAATTTGTGTACTGGGCTCCTAGTTCTATGTATAATATTGATAATGTGCATTCTGTATTTGCACATCATCCTAACTTACACATGTACCTCACATCTTTAATATATATATACATTTTTTTATTATTATTATTATTTTATTTTTTATTTTTTTACAGTGAGGAACGGAGAGGGAGAGAGAGCTAGAAACATCGATGAGAGAGAAACATCGACCAGTTTCCTCCTACACACCCCCCCCACTGGGGATGTGCCCACAACCCAGATACATGGCCTTGACCGGAATCAAACCTGGGACCTTTCAATCCGCAGGCCGATGCTCTATCCACTGAGCCAAACTGGTTTCGGCAACCTCACATCTTTGTTTACAGGGAGATGTAACCTGAAAAGATCACAGGTTCTGAATCAGTCAGTCGGGCTGGGGTCTTATTCCTTTTAGCAGGTGCTTCTGTGCCTCACATCACAGCCCTCCCTCAGCCCACCTCTGATTTCAGCTGCAACTCTGGAAGGCAGCTCTGTGGGATCTCCTTCGTATGCCCATAGGCCCCACCTCAAGGCCATGCCTGTGACTTTCTGGGTGGAGTATTCTCCGTATCCCGGAACGGACAAGCTAGCATAACACGTTCTGGGGAATGAAGGTGGCTTTCACCCGAAGGCTGACAGAAGTCCGTGTACCACAGCCCCATCTCCCATCCTTTGGTGGGTGACTCTAGAAGCCAGCTGAACACGCCTCACAGCTCCTAGTGGAGCTGCAGACCCTTGGCTGCGGCAGCAACTTGAATAATCCACCCCTTTATTAACTTTTCTTCCTTGCTTGCTCTCTCTGCTCTCTCACTCCTGCTTCCTGGCATCACCTCCCAAACAAACTTCCTGCAGCAAAACCCTCATCTCAAACCCTGCTTCCAGAGAAACCTCCAGGCCAGGACACCTATTACTAGCTGGAATTAACTTAATCTCTCTGTGTCTCCACTTCCTCCTCAGCAGAAGAAAGGTAAGAAGACCCATTTCATAAGGTTGTTGGCAGAATTACATGAGGTAACACATATGAATCGCCAGACATGCGGCACTGACCATAGCTGACAGCTAATGTTAATACCTGCACTATTTAAAACAGCAGATTCTTAAAAAGGAAATGATATGAATGAAACATTACCAGGAACCAGACACTTCAGAGCTAGTCACCTCTCAGTGCCCTTAATAAATCTGCAGGGAATTCAGAGTGCTCTCCCAAGAGTAGAAAGAAGAGGACTGAAGAGGAGACTTTCCCTTTGTCTCCCTTCAGCCGGCAGCCTACCTGTTCCAGCCCCACGTGCAGCGAACAGACAGCCCAGAAGCAGATTAGGGATGCTTCAAACACTTCACACAAAGGCCAACTAGCCTTTTAAAAGACAATTACCAAATAAGCAGCTCCAAAACAAAGATCAATGTAGAACGCATCAAAGCGATTTTCATGAAAGACTATGCTGTTTGAATTGAATTAAGATTTTCTATAAAGGTATACTTATGTAACTTGGAAACTTTCATTCTTCTCAAGACTTCTGCTTCAGTTCAGTTCTCTCATGTTTTTGTTTTTTGTTTTTGGGGAGCGAGATCACTTTATTCCCCGTCTGGGTCTGGACAGACGCTGCCCAAGTGGGCGGGGCAGGAGGGGCAGGAGGGACTGGGGCCTGCTATGGACAATAAAGGTGTCCTCAGCGGATGTGGGCCATGTCACTGAGGAAGGGTGTCTTCGTGCAGCCTGTGCAGAGCTGGTCCACCAGGAGTGGCGCCTCCTGCTGTGGGGGCAGATAGCACGGTACAAGGTGAAGTCTACACAGCAGTTGAGCAGGCAGCTGAGGAAGGCCATGTAAGGTCAGAGAAGTGCATGAGGTGCCCTGAAGTAGCTGGGGTTGTGGAAGGTGCTATTCCCAAATGTGGCTGTTTCTTGGTGAAAACTGGGCTGGTGATTCCAGGACAAACAGCAGAATTAAAACGTCCTCATGCAGGCATGTGGCGGAGGGTGAATCTTCCCGGCTGCTGAGCAGGACAGTAATTCCGCCTTTGCTGTGTGCTCTTCCTCCGAGGCCCGATTTGGAGCTGGCGTGTGACTGCTCACCGTCAGACTCACTCCGTGGCAGCGCTGAGGTGCCAGGAGCCCTGAAACAGTGTGTGCCCACACAGGGCAATCGAAGTATTTCAAACAAGTGTGTAAAGTGTTTTAAAACTTAAAACAATTGTTTTCTTCCTTTTAAAAAAATGTTATTTTAAGTTTCCTAATCCGAACCTCCCCTTTTGTGAGGTTGAGACATGATTAGAGTTCATTCCCACACTGAAAACTTAACATAAAAAACCATAGGACTGGCTGAGGTCAGAATCGGGCAGGCCCAGTGACTCCTGGCCCACCACCTTAGAGTGGAAGACCCAGTCCTGCTCCAATTTAAAATGAGTTACAGAGGGTAACATTTGGGAATAGCAAAATGATGAAAGGACATCTGAGAGAATATTTCAAATCTACAGAGTGAGTAGCATGTGAATTTAGAATGACTCCAGAAAAATACAAATTATGGACATCTTCCACAAGGAAAAATGATGCCTTGTTTGCATTTATGATGTCATTTATTATACTGGAGAAAGCAAAACAAATACAAAAATTCATACAACTGCAAAACACAGCCTTAAGATTAAAAAGAAAAAAAAAAAGAAAGAATTGCAGTTTTTCTACCAGGAGTCAGGTGTAATCATTTAATTCCATTATCAACCCAGGTCTGTTTCTCTTTTATTTGAACTCCAGATCATTGCTCAAGTCTTATCTGACTGCAACTTCCACTTTAGCAACCACTACCAATTTCAAATGGATAAATTACTCAAAGCAACAACAAAATCCCATTACCAGTGAAGATGGCATAATCAATTCTCAATTATAAATTTTAATGGGGCATAAAGGTTCCATAAAATATATGAAATACTTTTTCAAATCCATCATGCTCATTTTAGGAACCATTTCAACATATTCCACAGCTACTAGGTGTACCGTTTAATAATGGCAGATTTTATAATCAAAGAAAACAATGATTTCAAGAGAAGCATCTAAAGTGCTTTATTCAAAGTAATGTCTATCGCTAGCTACACATTTTCCCATCTTTCAGGTAATTTGTGGATACTGTCTCAATAGAACTTTTCTTGTTTTGAGGCAAACCATTCAGAGACCCAGTTTTCCACTTCTTCATGTTTTGAAGCGCTGCTCAGAAAGTACGTGTGCCATCTATCGGAATAAGAGGTAACCTGAAGGAGCAAGGTCTGGTGAATACAGCGGGTGGGTTAATATTTCCCAGGCAAGATCTGTTAATATGTCTGTTTTTTGTTTTTTTAAAATATATTTTATTGATTTTTTACAGAGAGGAAGAGAGAGAGATAGAGAGTTAGAAACAATGATGAGAGAGAATCACCGATCTGCCACCTCTTGAACACCCCCTACTGGGGACGTGCCCGCAACCAAGGTATATGCCCTTGACCAGAATCGAACCCAAGACCTTTCAATCTGCAGACCGACGCTCTATCCACTGAGCCAAACCGTTTCGGCTATGTCTAACTGGTTTTGATGGTGCATCATCATGAAGCAAAATTACTTTGCCGTGTCTTCTGGAATATTCTGGTCATTTCACAATCAAAGCATTGTCAAATTAATTATTTGTTGTTGGTAGTGATCAGTATTAACTGTTTCACCTGGTTTTAGAAGCTCATAATACACCACACCTTTCTGAGCCCACCAAATGCAGAGCATTGTCTTCTTTCCGAAGTAATTTGGCCTTGCAGTCAATGTTGTTGGTTGACCTGGATCAACCCATGATTTTGTGCATTTGGGATTCTCAAAATAAATCCACTTTTCATCACCAGTCACAATTCAATGCAAAAAAGATTTTCTTTCATGCCGTTGAAGCAACATTTTACTGATGCCTTTTCGGTTTTCCATTTGTCTTTCGTTCAGTTGATGTGGCACCCATTTTCCTTCAGTTAAAATCTTTCCTATGGCTTGTAAATGATCGGAAGTTGTTTGCTGAGCAACATTTAATCTTTCTGCAAGTTCTTTTTGAGTTTGACATGCATCTTCATTCAATAATGTGCTTGTAATTATTGGTCTTCAAACTTTTTGGCTGACCTGGACATTCCTTGTCCTTCACATCAAAATCATCACTTTTAAAGCATTTAAACCAGCATTCACAAGTATCTTGAGATGGAGCATGTTCACCATAAGCTTTCCTAAGTATAAGATAAATTTTTCTTCAAAATAAAGTAATGAATTAAAACTTCCCACAAGTGCTCTTTTTTTTTTTTTTTTGGCATGAAATTCAATATTTTTAAGTGTAAAAATATTTATGATATTAACACCTTCAGCAAATTTGACATATGAAGTTTTGAAGCTTGTTGTCAATACAAGAAAATAGCATACATATCAAATCGTATATATATCAACATATGTGTAAGTCCATCTATTGAAAAAAATCTGCATGTCAACCGGTTCACCTAGTAAACCTTGAACACCACTGCTCTGCCAAACAGCGAAAGCCAGTGAGGTGCTGGGCCTGAGAATGGTCCCGCAGCTGCAGGGAGGAAGGGCACAGGTGATGTGAGGACAACCAGGATAACCCTCTCTAGTAAAAGAGTTACTGAGAACTTCTTCAATGTTAAAAGAAAAACAGTAAAATTTAAATATGAGTTAAGAAAAATTTTGGTAATCTTTACATAATATTAACGATTAAGAGAATTTTTCATCCAAGATAAATAACAGACTAAAAATAAATTTAAAACCTATGATTCAAATATTTAGAGTTCAGATGTTTTTATACTGTTGGAGAATAGGAGAGTATGAATTTTGTGATACTAAGATACAGATGCCACAATCAAGGCAGAAATGTGAAATCTCTGAAAATTTCTAAACAAATTTCTAAATACAAATAGTAAGCAAATACTTTCCAAAGTGTTTTTGATAAAAACTTAACTGCTAACGGGCTGTCGAACTACAGGACCTAAAAAAGACAATACTAAAATCTGTCAGTGTTCAGAACTTTTAAAAGTCCTCTGAAATCACCAAAAATAGATGACCACAACTAACATTTGGGTGTACATACATCAGGTTTTCTTTTTTCTGTGAACTAGATAAAATAATTATATTCAATATTTTTTTGTACCACTGAAAAAATTGCTTTATTTTTAACTTTTTTCTTTGAAACAATGATAGGTTCAGAGGATGTTGTAAAAAAAAAAAAAAATGTATAGGGTAGTCCTGTCCATCTACCCTGAACTTCCGCAATGTTATGTATAAACAAGATGGTACAATATTAAACTCCAAACTATTGTCACTATGCACTGCACAACGCTTAGTCAGACTTCACTAGTCACACATGCACTGTGTGTGTTTGGGGGCCAAGCAAGGGAGCCCTATGATGTTTTATGTACAGTCTTGTGTAAAAACCACAATCAAGACATTCAACTGTACTATCTTAGTTGCCCAGGTCACCTTCTTGTAACCATACCCTCTTTTCCCTAACTACTAATCTGTTCTTCAAACCTATAATTACTAGAGGCCTGGTGCACAAAATGTGTGCACTTGAGGCGGGGTGGATGGAGGGTCCCTCAGCCCAGCCTGCACCCTCTCGCAGACATGCTTAGTGCTGCCACAGAGGCGGGAAATGCTCCCACCACTACAACTGCACTCACCAGCCATGAGCACTGTGGGAACGCACTGACCACCAGAGGGGCAGCTCTTGTGTTGTCTGCCCCGTGGTGGTCAATGCACATCATAGCAAACAGTTCCGCTGTTCAGTAGATTTGCATATTGACCTTTTATTATCTAGGATGTTATTTCACACATTTTACATACATGGAATCATGAAGTATATACCCTTTCATTTTTTTCACTCAGCAAAATTTCCTTGAGGGTCATCCAAGTTGTTGTATGCACTGATAATTTGTTCCTTTTTCTTGCTGAACAGAATTTCATGGTAATTAGGGGTGTCGAACTCAATGAGAGAAGGGGCCAAAATCTAAAATCCAGCCTAAATCGCAGGCCGAATGGTTTACTGAACAGTCATAAACTGTCATTGTGATGGAAACGCAGCGGAATGTAGTGATGACAGCGCGGTGCGGGCCACATTGCAAGGCCTGGCGGGACGGATTTGGCCCGTGGGCCTTGTGTTTGACACATGTGGATCACAGTTTAACCATTCACTCACTGAATTCATTAATTCACTATTGACTATTATGAATAAACTTGCTATGAACATTAGTATATTAGTTCCTGAATGAAAATAAGTCCCTTCTCTTAGACAAATGTTTAGGAATGTAATTCCTGGGTCATATGATAAGTGCATTGTTTGGTTTGGGAAGGAACTGCCAAACTTTCTCGGAGTGGCTGTCCATTTCCCATCCCCATCACCATGCCTGTCTGGGTGCCACCACTCTGCCAGCACCTGGTGAGACTTACTAACTGTAATGCAAGCAATCTGGTACCTGTCTCCCTTCTTTTCCCCAGAGTGTGTGTCTGTTAGAAACAAGTTTCAACTTCCTCTGATTTTTAAAAATTATCGCTTCTTTTCTTACGGTACTTTTAGTTCCTGAGATATTTCTCTTTTTCCCCCCATAACTTTACTTTTCTTTACATTTGGATATAGTAAAACATTTAATTTAAAAAATTCTATTCAGGAACTGAGGACTTGTTAGACAATGAAAAAATTTACAATGCAACAAGACTTCCTTCATTTTAAAACCACCAATTCTGCACTTTTACTATCGATATATTTAACAGCTATGTTTTATTTCTGCCTTAAATTGGTTTTCAAAATAATACAAACAACCATTTTTAAAGTCTATCCAACCTCCTGCTCGCACCTTAAAAAATAAATACAAGCTGTCTCAGATTGGATAAAAAAGACACACTAAAATATTTTTCTAGAACAGGAGTTTTTAAACATGGATTTTTAAATTATCAGCTTCTGTGCCCTATGATTCTACAGTTTTTACAGGTTTTCTACTTAGCTTTCATGAATAATTACTCTCTATGACAGACTTACAATTACTTTATACCATATATTATTTCAATGAGTATTCTCAAGTATTATAAAGCCCTATTCCTCGGAATTGGTATTTCAAAAATTAATCCTCCTGAGCATGCTAAAATAAACACATTTTTAAAAAGAAAGTGAAATGACTTTTTACAGAAGTTTTCTTCACCCTCATCCAACACACATACATGCACACACACAAATACCCTTACACACACTTATCAAGAACCAAGTGGTACTTATTTTATTTCTTTACATGCAACTAAGAAAGGATGGTCCTTTCCTAAAGTGCGGTGGTTTAGAATAATGGCAGGCAGTCAGAAGAAATAACTTTTAGACAACAAAGCCCTCACGGCGACTCCTCAGGAGACATCACTAAGTTCTGAGCAGCTACTGAACAGCTGTTTCCTACACCCAGGTCACAGGAAACAAACACTATTCTAGTATCTAAACTTCTGGAACACTTTCAAAATTTCTGTCAATTACCCTGAAGGAAATGACCATTATCTAGAAGAACATTAGCATATTGATGCTGCAGAAAGACAATGTGTACAAGGTCTGCTGAAGAGAGTAAGACAGAAATGCTCAGCTGTACCTTATCTTTTCTGGGAGGGACAAGCAGCCCAGATGAGCTGTGTGGCTGTGAGTCTCTAGCCTCGGATGCCCAGTTAAGGGGGAAGGGAAGGGAGTTTGATGATATCCATAAGAAGATCACGTCCAATTCTTAAATACTACATTTCTATTTGTATTAACTTTTCATTGAGGAAGGAAGAGGTAATCCCAAATCCTGTCTATGCTTTGGTAAAATTATATGAAAATCAAATTAGCAGTAAGGAATTTAGGACCTTTTGAATTTGACAGTGATATTTAAAAAAAAATTTAAATGTAACTATTAACAAAAACCTTAAGGTATTTTTGTATTCCTTTTCCTGGTCATCTTATTGCTTGAAGAATGATTAGCTTAAGATTAATGGATAAGTCAGAAATGTACTCAATCAGTGGACAGAAGTTTCATGATCTACGAACCTGTTCAAGGCTAAAGGTGGGAAGTTGGCGGCAGAGCTTAGTGGCCTTGAATGAGTTCAGGTAGCATGGAGACTGCTGTACTTCCTGCAGGGATCGACAGATAACTAAATGAATAGGATGAGTCACATAGGTCAAGGAGTGGTTCAACTGCATCTGAATGTGCTATTCTGTGATATGATATTATGAAGTGTTATTTCATGTTACCTCATGTTTTGGGTGGTTTCCTTTTTTTTTCTTCTTTTTTTTTCTTTCCTATAGGACTAAAAAATTCCAGTCTAGAAGCTCTGTGTTGTGGATATTTAGACAATAGCCAGTTTCCTAAAAGTTTTACGTCACATCTGAAAGTTTCCAGAATTTTACTTAGGATTCTGTGACCTACTCAATAACAATTATTTGGAAGGGGAAGAAGAGAAGAAGTTTAGATCTCTATAAGAATCCTTCTAGCCGGGACCAGTTTGGCTCAATGGATAGAGCGTCGGCTTGGGGACTGAAGGGTCCCGGGTTTGATTCCGGTCAAGGGCATGTACCTTGGTTGCAGGCATATCCCCAGTAGGGGGTGTGCAAGAGGCAGCTGATCGATGACTCTCTCTCATTGATGTTTCTAACTCTCTATCTCTCTCCCTTCCTCTCTGTATAAAATCAATAAAAAATATATTAAAAAAAAAAAAGAATCCTTCTAAACTCCCAAGATATATTTTTTTAATACTGCATGAAAGATTCTGGAAAATCAGTATAAACCTGCTATTAAAGAATTAATTCAAAGGGGTTATAAATAAAGAAAGTAGGTCAGTGGTCTCAGCCTTCAGTGGCATCAAAATCACCTCAAGGGCTGATGAGCATAGACTGCTGGGCCGCATGCCCAGAATACCTGGTTCAGTGATGCGGGGACAGAGGCCTTGCATTTCTAACCAACTCCCAGGTGACTCCGATGCTACAGGGTACGAAGATCAGACTAAGAACTACTGCTTGAGATGAACTGTGTGCACCCACTTCAAATTTTTACTTTGTACAAATATTTGTACAATGAAAAAATGAAAGAAATTTAAGATGGAGAAGCTGGCACAATTCACAGAAATGACAGAAATGGCCTTTCCTTAATTCTTTTAAAAATATCTACAAAATCATCTAAAAAGGAATATCTTCAGCAACAACGAAATGCATAATATCAAACAAGCAGGACCTATGGTCATCATTACTGATGAGACAAGCACCCCAGAGTTCCCTCCACAGCAACTCTATCCCATTCTGTGGAACCCCTTAAGTCCCCGCTCAGTGGCTTGGTGGCTTCATACAGCAGGAGACCAAAACAAGGTGACCAGATCTATTTTTTTTTTTTTTTAGTCCTAAACCCAGCTCTAACCACGATATGTTCTCATCCTTTCCATATCCAGAAACAACATAAACAGGTTTTCCAACAATTTTATATTATTTACATGTAGTTAGACATTCATGTAAACAATATAAAGTTACATTTGTAGTTAAACTAATAGATAAAAATCTGGAATATAAAACCCAAGGGAAAAAAGTAAACATACCCAAAGTGAGATACGAGAGAGGGTATTCCAATACAGATGCAAAAGAGATAGAAAAATGTGATGAATAATGGAGTTCAGAATATGCCACTCCAAAATATGGCACCCTGGCATACTGAAGATTTTAAGCTGAAGGAATCTGAGAAAATGACAGAATCAAGAAGGTTACTCCTACCTTCCTGCCACCTTTCTCCCCTGAAACGGGGATCCTCATGCCCGAAGGAGAGAAGCATCTTTACCCCAAGACAAAGGGACTCAAAGAAGAATTCGAGCACAGGGGCCTTAAGTCTCCACTCACCAACCTCACCCTGTTTTCTACACTCACCTTATACCCCTTCCCCTGTTGCATCCTCCACCACTGTGCATTCCCCATCCAACCTTGCATAACAATACCCAGGCCTGTTTCCTCACGTCTTCGTTTCCTTAGGAAGGCCTTCATGTCACACAAACTTATATTACATAAATATATGTATGCTTTTGTCCTGTTAATTTGTCTTTGTCAGTTCAATTTTTAGACCCAGCCAGGGACCCTAAGATGACGGAGGATAACTCTGCCCAAATATATGCTAACACACTTTGAAATACCAATAAAATAAATAATGTGAATCAAAATTATACATACTATAAAAATGAACAAAAAAACTGAAATTGTTAAATATAAAAATGTGATAAAAACACTGAAATTCTTTTCAATTTTTCAAAGACCCTGGGATATGGAAAAGAATGATACAGGTACTCCTGATCTCACAACTTTGATCATATATTTTTTTAAAAGGTAGAAGAAAGAATAGCCTAGCCTTACTAGATATTAAAACACTTCATAAAATAATAATTAAAAGATCATGGAAAACAAGAAGAGATGGGTAGATCACTAAAATGAAATATCCCCCAAACAGACTCAACCATATGTTAAACCAAAAGGAAAAATCAGAACAAATGAGAAAGTAAAATAATCTGTAATAAATGATATTATAAAAACTGGCCAATTATAAATAAATTTAAAGGCATACCAGATGAATTAAATAATTGAGCATAAAAAATAAAATATGAATAAATTAAAAAAAACAAATTAAATCTTTAAAATTACCAACAAAAGCATCTTCCACACTATTAAAAGATTATCAAAGATCAACAGATCTTACGGAACACAAACACTAATCTTGCACATTTAAAAAAATACAATGGAATGGGAAATGAGAGATTAAAAAAAATAGTTACCACAAGTGGCAAAACTGTTGGAAAAATTTAAGACTCCAATAATATTCTTTCTATAGAAAAAAGACAACAACCAGATAATTCACAGAAAAGAAAAAAATGTTCAGCCCTATATGTTACCAAAAATGAAGTAACATTTTTGGTCAATTGTATATTGGCCAATATATAAACAATACTAACAGTAAGGTGAGATAGTCAACTAGTGATTGTATAATTTGTCAAAAGACCCTTGGAAAGTAATTTGATATCATGTATCAAAATGCACTAAAAAATCCATATACTTTTACCTAATACTGCCTCTTCTCCACAAATGTGCTAATTACATAATCTAAGAAAAAAGAGTTATCTACATAAATAAGCTCATTCTGCATTAAATGACGCATCCATTTGATGAACCATCATATAGCTATCAATAAATATGACAAAGATATTTATGATAGTAAGTGAAAGAAGAATAAAAAGAAGAGCTAGTAAGCACTCCTGAAAATATAATTTCATTAATACAGTAAGATTGTGGATGGCGCCAGGACCAGTTTGGCTCAGTGGATAGAGCGTCGGCCTGCGGACTAAAAGGTCCCGGGTTCGATTCCGGTCAAGGGCATGTACCTTGGTTGCGGGCACATCCCCAGTGGGGGGTGTGCAAGAGGCAGCTGGTCGATGTTTCTCTCTCATCGACATTTCTAGCTCTCTGTCCCTCTCAATTCCTTTCTGTGTAAAATCAATAAAATATATTAAAAAAAAGAAAAAAAAAGATCGTGGATGGTTGTTAGCTTTCAATGGTATAACTTTTTTGTAATATGGCTTTTGAATTAAAAATTCAAATAAGCAGATAATTCTATAAATACACAAAATATTCCCTAATAACCATAAGGTGTATTTTGACATATTGAACACTTTCCAGGTTTCAGTGATGTTACAAACTTAATTAATTCATTACTTAAAAACATTCAATGTATGAATGTATTTCTCTATTCTTATGTGATACCATTCATGCATTTAATTTATTCAGTACATTTAATAAGCATGCTTACTATGTGCTTATAATTCCTTATTGCTCATTTGTTCACAACCTAAAATACCACTTTAATGTAGCAATACTATAGTAAAATTTATGATTAACAGAAATTTTTATTAGTAAAAATTTTTGAGCTTCACCAGTTTAATAGTTAATCAAATGATAACCTAAGGCATTAAAATATTTTAAAAGATTCTGAATTATTAGAAATTTTTATAAGACGTTCTACTGCTTTGAAAATTGGTAATTTTTGACAGACTAAATGGTAGATAAAAAGGTTTGTATTAACCAAAAACTTCCTATCCTTGGAAATCTAGCATGCTTGTTATGAAACATTTTAAAAAGATTTAGAAAAGCTCCACCTGCTATGGATTCATGGCTGTTAAAAAATCTGTTCATGGGTTAAGATAGATTACCCCCTAGGTTTGTATCAATATCTTTTATTCCTAAATTCTAAACCCAAGACCTAACAAGTTCTTCCAAGATCTAACATTTGGAAGAAGGAATTACTTTTTTTTTTTTTTTTTTTTTTTTTTTTTGTCAACACAAAACATAAGGATACAATAACCAAAAGCATCCCGTTGGTCCTAACATTTGGAATTCAGTACAATAGTGGTGTCAATGGAACTTGCT
The DNA here is from genome assembly GCF_014108245.1 of Pipistrellus kuhlii. NCBI lineage: Eukaryota > Metazoa > Chordata > Mammalia > Chiroptera > Vespertilionidae > Pipistrellus > Pipistrellus kuhlii. The sequence continues at coordinate 119,727,593 of NW_023425515.1, forward strand.
CAGTAAGACACTTCTCAGCTCTACCAGTGACTTAGACTGGCTCCTATTTTATAAAAGAATTTTGAAACATTTCAAAAAGCTAAAGTCACATGATTTCTAGAGAGTTGGAGTAGGAGGAAAAAAAAGAAAGAAGGTAATAACATCTAAAAATCTAAAAATGAGGCAATGTATAGTTATATTTTAAAAAACAATAACAACTCGTAGTGATTGGGCCTCGTGTTGAAGCCTTTAGAGTATGATGTGTTTTGTTTTTTAATCCTGAGAAAAACATGGATACTACGTTTAGATTTTCACTAATTATTAAAAATTTATATTTCTGACTCTTATTCAGGAACAAGCAACCAAATGTGAACTAAGGCAATCCTCTGAGATTACTCTATCGGAGTTGGGGAAAAGCTTTGGTGCTTTCTCCTGAGTCAGATAAAAAATAAAATGCAGTCAGAGATAATACCACTTACAATTTATGTTTGACCCCAAAGAATGTGTCAAAGGACTGTATCTGAAAGTCTATAACTTAAACATTTCTACCTGAATGAAATGACTTTTTTCTTTTTAAAAGGAATCTGAATAAAAGTCCAGAAACATGCAGCTGGGTGTGGATGGGACACATCCTAGCACCCACCCTGCTCCCTCTGGCGCCCTGGCTCCCTTGGGCCTCCTCTTGGAGCTAACTGTCCTGCCCGCAGTAGGTGGTATTACATAACCCCCACCCCCACCCCCAGCATTTTATACTCAGCTGGCTGTCCACTAAGCTCTGTGAAAAGTTTTTACAGGATAAGACCCTTCCAGCTCCTCAGAGCCAAGATTCTGTGTTTTGAGGTTTACTATTTCCCTGAAACATCTGCATTTTATTAGGACACTACAGAATCCAAAAGCCTTTAAAGCTCAAGAAATAAAGCTAAGTGAGGAATTGCTCTCTTAATCACTTTGGGCAGGGGCTCAAAATGGGGCTTTGCCAATTCAATTTCTACTTCAAGAACTGTTCCTGTCTGAAGTGAGAGAACTTAAGTGCTGGGGCAGGCAGTTCCATGAGATCCCTCCGTGGAATGCTCAGAAATCAAAATCATGTTTAGTTTAAGAATATACATTAACATAATGATTTTCAGTGTTAATAAAATAACTTCAGATGTTAGATTTCTTTAGACTTTAAGAACACTCAATACCCAAAACCACCACTTTTAAAGATGTTTGTTTTGCCCTAACTGGTTTGGCTCAGTGAATACATCGTTGGCCTGTGGACTGGAGGGTCCCAGGTTCGATTCCGGTCAAGGGCATGTACCTTGGTTGCAGGCAAATCCCCAGTGGGGGGTGTGCAGGAGGCAGCTGATAGATGTTTCTCTCTCATTGATGTTTCTGACTCTTTATCCCTCTCCTTTCCTCTCTGTAAAAAATCAATAAAATATATTAAAAAGATATTTTAAAAAGATGTTTGTTTTTTACTTATGTTGCCATGATTTCAAATTAAGTAGTCCAAAATTACAATATAAAACAATGGTTTCAAACCTATTCAAGTTTAAGGGTTGGTGTACTTTTATTGACACTTTACTGAGAAAATATACATGACAAAAATCTATTATGAACTCAATAGCACTTTCAAAAATGTTTTTATTGATTTTGAGAGAGAGAGGGAGGGAGAGAGAGACAGAAACATCAATGAGAGAGAAACATCGACCAGCTGCCCCCTTCACACCCCACAATGGTACCAAGCCCAAAACCTGGGCATATTCTCTGACCGGGAATCAAACAGGCGAGCTCTTGGTTCATAGGTCAAGGTACAACCACTGACACTGGCCAGACATCAGTAGCACTTTTAAAATGACTCTGAAATTTATTTCTCTTAATAGTTACACACATTTAAAATAAAATACTGCATATATTTTTAATACAGACTATTTCTTTCTCACATAAGACACAGAGCTCAACATGCTTTTGGATGCAAAGGCCTCTCGTTATAAATGTCTTTATGCCACAAGTTGGAAATACTGTCTTTAAAATGTTCAGTGACAGTCAAATCTCAGCATGTTTGAAATCTGATATTTGCTGGAAATCTCATTATTTCCAAAAAATATTTTAGAAATGGAAAATATTTTGAGAAATGAAGGCTTATAATGAGTGGCTTATGAATAAAATAGTAGTATGAATGGCTGCCTTGGTCCCCTCCCTCCTTCCACCACAAGTCTCTCCTCACATCCTGGTAATTAATGAAATGAGGATGAGACGGTCTCTGAGCAGATCCACAGTCCGGAAGCGATAAAGGGGCTGCATGAAAAAGGAACTAACATGGGAATGTCAGTATGTGGGGCGGCATGCTGAGTATCCTGAATATTCTCTCTTCGCTTTGTACTACTTCCTAAAATTTCACCAGTTAGAGATTTATATGTTTTAACATATCCCTTTTAAGCAATTAGAATACTCTATTTGGGAGATTTGGGAAAAATTTTCACATTCAAAATTTAATGTGAATTAGTTTATTATTTTCTCACTAATACTTCTCTCAGATTAATGCTGTAGACATGTGTCAAACACAAGGCCCGCGGGCCAAATCCGTCCCGCCAGGCCTTGCAATGTGGCCCACACCGCGCTGTCATCACTGCACTCCGCTGCGTTTCCATCACAATGACAGTTTATGACTGTTCAGTAAACCATTCGGCCCGCGATTTAGGCTGGATTTTAGATTTTGGCCCCTTCTCTGATTGAGTTTGACACCCCTATTAGAGATTTGGGTGAAAATAGTTAGACAGATGATTTAGGCAGGCGTCCTCAAACTTTTTAAAGTGGGGGCCAGATCACGGTCCCTCAGAGAGCTGGAGGGCCGGACTGTATGAACTACTAATTCCTACTGTAACACCTCGGCTGCGCTCACTGCCCAAAAAACCTGGCGGGCTGGATCAGACTCCTCTGTGGGCCGCATGTGGCCCGCGGGCAGTAGTTTGAAGACGCCTGATTTAGAGAAAGGAGCAGTGGGAAGGGAGGTGGCAACTGTGGGAGAGGAGGGGCTCAGCAGAGATCTGGCCATGAAGGTGTAATGCCTGGCAGAAAGAGGGACCACAAATGAAAAAGACAAGAGAAATACCCTATTCTTGATTCAAAATTGTGCCCATAGATTTTTTTTTTTTTTTAATTCTCTGCTCTTCCTGTTTTCTCTGGCTCTTCAACTACATTATGGGCAGTGAAGATATTTATAAGAACAGCTTAGAAACCAAACCACCATTCAGGAATTTTCCCTAAAAAACTGCTTTCCCAGTTACAAATGACAAACATCATCATAAGGTACCTCATACAAACCAAGCTCTCTTCCCATGCCCCGCCTTTGTGGGTGTGCTTGCCCTTTGCTCATAGACTTGCACTCAGTGAACATCTGTGCATCCTCCAGGTCTCAGCTCAACTGTCCATCCTCCTGACAAATGCAGGGAGTTTTAGGCTCTCTTTCCTCCATGCTCCCACTGTAACACATACATCGGCACAGCGCCACATGCTTGCCCTAGACACTAAGTTCCTTGGGAATAGACACTACATCTTTTAAAGGGGTCAAGGATATGGCACCCCAAAATATGCCACTTTGGCTTTAGAGTTATTTTGAACTGAAGGCCACTCAGACACAGCAGGTGCAGGAAAAGCTCTTCGCCCTTCCTTTTCTGTCTAAAATCAGGGTATACATTTCCCTTTGTAAAGGAAATAGAAAATTCCACTAGTAAAGGTGTCTCCCTCTCCCATTACAGGAACAGGATGATGACTTAATCATTGGAAATGATTCATCAACGCAGAAGGCACCAAACTTGAGTCTGCATGACAAATCTTACTAAATACCCTTTATCTTCTATTATTTCCCATATATATATGTATCTCACCCCTAAAGCCCCAACCACCCTGCTTCCTTTGTCTAGTTACTTCTCCATAATTTATAACCCTTTGTTAAAATGGTATATAAAACCCCAGGTCCAATTGCTGCTTTGGGTCTTCACTTCTTTTCTGTGAAGGCCTTCTGTGTTCATGTAAAAATTAAAATATCAACATCAAATAAAATTTGTATGTTTTCTCTTCTGTTAATTATACTGTCTTTTGTCAGTAAAATTTTCAGGGCCTTAGCATTGAAAGCCTTTCCTTCCCTACAATTTTAACTTGGTCTTTAATGACTATAATGTGCTCAGCACAGGTCTGATGAGTGAACTGGAGACTGCACAATAAGCACCCAATGTCCAGGAGAAGGGAAACACCAGTTGCACAAGGCAGCACAACCAGCCAGATGTTCAAGATGCAGCAATGCCGAAGGTGAACAGCTCAGGAAACAGCAGTGTGGCCGACAGGAAACACTGGCATTCCACTATGTGAGCTGAGAACAAATGTATAATCATCAGGGCTAAAGTGGGAGTAGGAAGTGGCTACAACAGGCTTTTAGAGACTGACAGTGGACAATGATGTCAATTTGATCCATATAATCAGTGCAGTACATATTAAAAACACACGAGCTTAGCAAGATTCCTTTTAGTAAAAAATGCCCTTACCCAAGGACTTTGAGAAAAGCTGGCTGAGCAATCTGTAAAGCATTAAAATAGCATTCTAAAGATAATCAATCACCCCCAAAAGATCAACATAATAAAGCCTCTGAATCACTCCCCAAAATTGATATTTACAAAATGATGCATTGCTCCTTTCCTTAGGGTTGACAATAACTGAAAGCAGCCAGAGAAACTGAAAGAGTATAAAGAGGTTTATTCCGAATATCATAAACCTGTAAGGATATTTATCTATTCCATAAAATGTTCATCCTCCATATAAGAGATTATGTAAATTCCCTTACATGTACTCTATTAAAATTTCAGCAGTTCATATATAAGAAGCCTATTTAGTTGTAAAAGAAAAGTATAACTAACTCACAAGCTAAGCTAAAATAGGACCCATATTATTTTGAAAACTGTGTCCTTTTCATGAACTCTTCAAATGTCACTTTTCCTTAGAATGAAGGTTTGCAGATAAAAGTTGTTTTCTCACTAAGTGGTCTTCCACTGTTCTAGGCACAAAGGAGGAACTCAAAAGTTACTATGAAATAAGCAAATTGACTAATTATGAGAAGTCATAGTATTTAGGAAGTACCCACTAGTTTCTCTATAAGACAGTCTGTAACACATCTGGACAATCACCCTGTTGTATTTGCAAGTACTTTAAATGTGTTAGTATATAAACTAAGGCCCTGATTAAAGATATATGATTGTTAAACATTTAAAAACATAAACTTCACATTATGTAAGATGGCACTATATAACATATATACTCTGTTTTAAACTCAGGCAAGACAAAATTACATAACATTCTAGAGAGGTGATTTGATTATCATCTAGGCCACATGTGTCAAACACAAGGCCCGAGGGCCAAATCCGTCCCGCCAGGCCTTGCAATGTGGCTCGCACTGCGCTGTCATCACTGCACTCCGCTGCGTTTCCATCACAATGACAGTTTATGACTGTTCAGTAAACCATTCGGCCCGAGATTTAGGCTGGATTTTAGATTTTGGCCCCTTCTCTGATTGAGTTCGACACCCCTAATCTAGGCATAAATTGTTAGGCCTTTCAATGTCCTTATCAAAGCAGAGAAACAACTCTGTTTATTCTTCATGCTCAAGGGCATTAATAACAATGATCTTGGCAACAGGTGACCTTTGGCTATGCCATTTCTCAAATTTACTTATAAAAAGTAAATCCATGTGGATCACTTAGTAAAAGGCCCAGATGTTTAAAATCCTGGTTTGGTGGTGATGAACTTCTTTAGCTTTTTCTTGTCTGTGAAGCTCTTTATCTGACCTTCAATTCTAAATGATAGTTTTGCTGGGTATTCTTGGTTGTAGGTTCCTGATATTCATCACTTCAATATTTCTTGCCACTCCCTCCTGGCCTGCATAGTTTCTATTGATAAATTAACTGACAGTTATATGGGCACTCCCTTGTAGGTAACTGTTTTACTCTTGCTGCTTTTAAGATTCTCTCCTTGTCTTTTGCCTTTGGCATTTTAATTATGATGTCTTGGTGTGGTCCTCTTTGGATTCTTATTTGGGGTTCTCTGTGTTTCCTGGACTTGTAAGTCTATTTCTTTCTCCAGGTAGGGCAAGTTTTCTGTCATTATTTCTTCAAATAGGTTTCAGTATCTTGCTCTCTTCTTCTGGCACCCACATAATTTGGATGTTGGTATGCTTGAAGTTGACCCGATCTTCATATTTTTGGGTTCTTTTTTCTTTTTGCTCTTCTGGTTGGATATTTTTTGCTTCCTCGTATTTCAAATCATCGATTTGATTCTCAGGATCCTCTAGTCTACTGTTGAATCCCTGTATATTATTTTTTTTATTTCAGTCAGTGTATGCTTAATTTCTGACTGGTCCTTCTCCATTTTTTTTTGTTTGTTTTTTTGTGGCATTCTCACTAAGATCTTTGAAAGTCTCACTAAGTTCCTTGGAGGTTTCTAGAAGATTCTTAAGTAACTGTATAATCATAGTTTTGAACTCTATATCCAATAGGTTTGCTTTCTTCCATTTGTGACATGATTGTCTCTACATTTTGGCTGCTTCCTTGTGTTTGTTTCCATGTATTAGGTAGCTGCTAAGTCTCCTTGAGTTGATAGAGTGGCCTTATGTAGTAGGTGTCCTATAGGACCCAGTGGCTCAGCCTCTTCAACCACCTGAGGTGGACACTCTTGGTGCATCCCTTTTTGGGCTGTGTGCACAGTTTTGTTGTAGTTGAGCCTTGATTGCTGTTGGTGTCCATTGATTGCTTCAGGCCAATTGGCCATGGGGACTAGCTGCAACTACAGTGGGAGAGGTGCTCTGCAGGAGACACCCTTATGTAGCAGGACTTGCTTCAGTGGGGCTTTGGTGCTCACTGAGTCTGCCCCTTGAGTGTGTCACTTTTGAATGTGTAGAGTTATAATCTGGTTTGGTCTGACCCTGACCATGGAGTACACTGGCTCTTGGGTCTCCAGGAAAGTGCAGTCACCCATTGCCTGGGGCCACCCAGCAGAAGCTACAGAGAGATCTAAAGATTCCTCCGCTTTGTATAGGGTTTGGAAGTATCCATGCAAGCAAGGCAGGCTGGTGCTGGTGCCAGCCTTGGGGCTTTTATAGATAGCTTTGGGGCTCCCTGACCCAGCTGCAGCTTGTTTGACAGGTTTTTGCCTGAGAAAGGACAGACCATTCATATGCAAAAGCCACTGTGCACAGCTTGGGTGGGGTTGTAAATTGAGTGGGGCTGGATCTCAGGGAATCTCCAGGGTGGAGCAAACAGAAATGGCTGCCAGTCATCCCTGCACCAGGGAGGTCTCAGCACAGCAACCATGATTGCTGTGAGCACCTTTGTCTGGAAGAAAGCCTCCCCCTAGTTCACATGTGTCAAACACAAGGCCCGCGGGCCAAATCCGTCCTGCCAGGCCTTGCAATGTGGCCCACACCGCGCTGTCATCACTGCACTCCGCTGCGTTTCCATCACAATGACAGTTTATGACTGTTCAGTAAACCATTCGGCCCGCGATTTAGGCTGGATTTTAGATTTTGGCCCCTTCTCTGATTGAGTTTGACACCCCTACCTAGTTCCTGCCCCCATCCCCATGCCAGACAGTCCAATTTCTCCCTGTATGGGTCTGAGTACCCCAGAGCCTCACCCAGCACTGCAGCTCAGAAGAAGTAGGAGCTTGTAAATTCAGTTTGTGGTGCCATCCTCTTAAGAGGAGCAGCTAGGTCTCCAGCAGCCCATGTGTTGCTCAGCCCCAATCCACACTGGTTTTTACAGTCCATAGTTCTTACAGCCCAGCCTGTAGGGACTTCTTTCACCAGCTCTGGGACCCTGGCCTGGGTGTCTGGTGTGAGCTTGGACTCCTTGCTCAACCAGGTAGCCTCCGCAGAGGCAATCTCCCTCCCAATTAAAAAAGTGGCACACCCAGGTGCCAGACCAGCCCATTCTGTGCCTCCGCACCTCCTACCAGTCTCAGTGTACTTTCTTCTTTACCTCTCTCATTGTAGTACTTCCACTCAGCCAGCTTTCCCATGGTCTGGGTGATAGTTGTTTTGTATTTTAGTTGGGGAGGCAGCAAGTATAGATGTTTACCTATGCCACCATTTTGGTTCTCTATTCTGATAGTTAATTTTTACATCTTTTCATTTTTTGCCCCTTTCCTTTCCTGAACCAAATTCCTTTCATTTATGATCATGGACATATATAGATGAAATATTTCCCAATTTACTAGAATTTCATCATTTTGACAGTCAAAAGGGTCTAGATTTGCCAGTTAGGACATGAAGACGCTAAAGTGACCTGGCCTGGCAGGCCAGTGTGGCTCAGTGGTTGAGCACTGACCCATTCACCAAGAGGACACATGCCTGGGTTGAAGGCCAGAACCTCATTAAAGAGTGTGTAGGAAGCAGCCGATCAATGTTGATATTTCTCTCTCGATGTTTTTATTTCTCTCTCTTCCTCTACTTTTTTTTCTCTCTCTAAAAAAACATATTGAAAGATAAGTAAAGTGGCCCTGCCGGTGTGGCTCAGTGGTTGAATGTTGAATCATGAACCACCAGGTCACAGTTCAATTCCCAGTCAGGCTTGGGTTGTGAGCTCAATCCCCATTAGGGAGTGTTCAGGAGGCAACCAATGTTTCTCCTTCATCAATGTTTCTATCTCTCTCCCCCTCTTTTCCTTTCTGGAGCTCACAGGAAGTGGAAGCTTGTAAATTCAGTTCATGGTGCCAGGCTTTTAAGAGGAGCAGCTGTGTGTCACTCAGCCCCAATCCGTGCTGGTTTTTAAAACATGAAGAAGAAAAAAAAAAAGAAGAAGAAGATAAAGTGATCCAGTAAAGGAATTTCAACATCATGTTCTATTTTTCTTTCTCTATAGTAGCATTTCATTACCTCTCTCTATAACTTAAACTAAGAGAAACCTTTGATTCTCTCTGTGTACTTCAGGAAAGTGTAAAAAGAAAACATGTTGTCAGGTATCAATTTAATTTCACAGACAGGACAGAAAGCACTTAGTAAAAATAATCACAGTGTTTTCTGTTGTATTTTAAAAGATAAAAGAAATTAGATTTATTGGAAATCCTTTGAAAAATAGTAATTTCCTTCTATTAATTCATGGAGTCAACTTAAGGGCACTCTGAGAAAAATCAGAGAAAAGATCTCCCACATTTCATCTTTTAGAACGAAAACAAAAGCTCAGAGCTTCAAGTTGATCCTGTAGTCCTTAAAAACGCCTCACAATCATCTTTTGTTGAATTTGTGGATTAGAGCTCACAGCTTGAGTCACTTTCCTTGTTTCCCTGTATTCACCAGACTCAGTTATGAAAGTGTTCAGAGCAGGCCTTCCCAAGATGTGCTACTTCGCATGTGGATTATTTTGAGCCAAAGGCAATCAAGACCCTGTGGGCTCAGGAGAAAGTTGCCCTTCCTTCACTACCTAGAAGAGCCTAAATTAGGGGCCTTGACCATAATAAGCGTTATCTTAAAAAATAATCTTTTATGACCTATTTATAGAACAGAGCAAGCATCTAATTACTGAACCTCTGCTCTCACCATCTTGCAGTGACCACCTCCACCACTGAAGCCCCAAGGTGTCTTACTCATCTTTAGCTCAGAATGTCACATATACCATATTTTATCTTTCTGTCTCTGAACCTCTTGGACATTTGGGGTTCTCTCAGGTACATATGTAATTAAATTTAGTTATTTTCTCTTGTTAATCTAACTCATATTGATTTAATTATACCAGCTGGAAGAATCTATTGATAGAAGGGTAAAAATTTCTCCCTTCCCAGCCCCCTTTCATTTCCCCTGATAACTTCCTAAATTCACAGGACAGGTAGGTTAATCCTAGACTACTTACCCCTGAAATATAAGCTACTTTTACCTAAAGAGTTCCCTTCTCACATCAACAGGACTTGACCTTCTATGTGTGTGGCTGAGTGCTTGCCATAGTAGTACTTAACTTTTATTGTTTTAAAAAGAATAAATAGTAAATAGGTAACGTGCTTTTACATTTCCCCCAAAGTCTTAAGAAGGAGGAGGAAAGTACTAAAGCTGCTTAAACTAAATTGCTATGTATAAGCTACCAGGACTTTACCTCCTGGTTAAAAAAAACAAAACAATAAACTCAGTGAGCAGAAAACAGGTGTGTGCTAGGTAACTGAGGGGAGGAAGCAGCAGATACTACCAGCTTACCCTATTATAATTTCCTGGTTGGAAAATTTGGCCATGTAGTATTCCAGACAGGGCTTTCAGTGTCCCTACTATTCTCTATTTTCACATTTTCCCTGAGTCCAAGCTGCCATTATCTCTCACTAACTGTCAATAACCTCCTAATTGGTCAATCCACACTGGCCTTCTTCCAGTCCATTTCTATATAGCAGGCAGATCTGCTTCTGAAATTTGCACAGAATTGTACATGTCACCCCCTGCTTAATAAAATCCTCCCTGAGTCCACTTCTCTTAGGACTGTGGTAGGCGAACTGCGGCTAGTGAGCCACACACGGCTCTTTGGCCCCTTGAGTGTGGCTCTTCCACAAAATACCACGGCCTGGGCTAGTCTATTTTGAAGAAGTGGTGTTAGAAGAAGTTTAAGTTTTAAAAATTTGGCTCTCAAAAGAAATTTCAATCGTTGTACTGTTGATATTTGGCTCTGTGACTAATGAGTTTGCCGACCACTGTCTTAGGAGGATTGCTTACATGGCTTAAATGATCCTATCATCTCTCCATTCTCATCATGAACTACCACTTGCACTCAATCCACCCAGCTGTAATGGCCTCCTCCTACCCCTTCAAACTTGACATAATCCCACCAGCCTTGAGTTTCCCATGTGCCGTTCCTCTAGCTGAAATCTCTTCCCTCTCCTCTTAACTTCTACTCAACTTTCAGATCTCATATTGTGATATATATATATATATATATATATATATATATATATATATATTTGGCCATTCAGATAACCAAAATATGTTTCTCAGAAATATTTGGTCTTCATCCACAGTTCCTGACTCACAGCTCCCAAAAAGTTTAGAATTTCTTAAGTGATGAGAACAACACTGGTGTCTTTTATGTTAACAGGATAAATTTTGGATCCCCGCTCACAGGTAGGAGTTGGTTGCCAGGGGAGGTAGCCATGTACTTAGATGGTTGGAACTTTCAGTTTTCTGGGGAGGGGAGAGGGGCTTGAGGTTTATCAATTACCAATGGTCACTGACTTAGTCAATCATACAACTATGTAATAAAGCCTCCTTAAAACGCAAAAAGATAGCTCGCTGCTTCTTTTTTAGGGAGTGTCCATACTGGGAAACCAGAACACATGCTACTGTGATGGGCCCCATGTTCCTCAAGGATGGAAGCATCTTTGTTCCAGAACTCACTGTATGTATCTTTTCGTTTGACTATTGATTCATATCCTTTAATATCATTTGCAATAAATCAGTAATTTAGCAAGTAAATGGTTTTTGAGTTTTGTGAACAGTTCCAGCAAATTAATCAGTCCAAGGAGATGTCATCAAAATCTCTGATTTATAGCCAGTGGGTCAGAAGCACAGCTAACAAATGGGCTTATGACTGGAATCTAAAGAGGGTGGTAGGTTGTAGAGGAAGTCTTACGGGACTGAGCCCTTTACCTGTGTAATCTGAATTCCTGAATACTCTGCTGATGGTGGAAAATGCTTGTTGCTGCTTGGAAGCCTCTGCACACACACATTGGAAACTGGGTTTCGAGAATCCAATTTACAGCTTAAGTACCACTTCTTCACAGAATTCTGTAATCCAATTTACAGCTTAAGTACCACTTCCTCACAGAATTCTAAATAGGTGAAACCCAACCTATATAAAATCTAGTAGGAAGCTTCTAAGAAAAAAAAAATCATGTCTGTGGTTAAGCAAATAATTATTGGATATGGCAGCAAAAGCATAATTCATTAAAACCATTTTGATAAAATGGACTTCATCAAAATTAAAAACTTTTGTGCTTCAAAATATATTAAGAAAATGAGAGGAGATCAAAAATGGCAGAGGAGTAGGCAGAAGTTACATTCACCTCCTCCCACGACCAAACTGGAATTATAATTAAAATATAAAACAAACCTGAATAACCAACTGAAATCTAGCTGAACATAAATCCTACAACCAAGGATTAACAGAGCAAGCCACATCAAGACTGGCAGGAAGGGGAGAAACATGGAAAGGACTGGCCCTGCACACATTCCTACCCAGCAGCAGCTGAGATTCTGGAGGAAGATCTCAACTGCAAAGGTTTCCCCTGAGGAGCTTGGGGTCTCAGTCACACTCAGGGCTCCTAGCCCAGAGCACTATAGCTGAGAAAAGGCATCACATAACATGTGGCTGTGAGAATCAGCAGGGATTCTGACCACCAGGGAGAGACTCAGGAGAGTGCTAGAGACTTAAGGGCCCTCTTAAAAGGCCAGCACAGAAAATGTCCTTTGCAGCCATTTACTCTGGGCTCTGGTGGAGGGAAGGCAGAGTGGGCTAGAGTCACATGAGGTACGACTGGGGTTTGTGGCTCCAGGGAGGGAGAGATAAAGCAACAGCAAACAGGGTCCCAGGGTTGTGCTGCGTCCTTCTCCACATAGCAGACACTATCTTTCTTGGGTAGAGCACTCCCCTTCATAGGACATCAACCTGGGGAATGCAATAGTTCCGTCCTCCTGTCTTCCTGTTGCCCCACTCTGTGTACTTGTACCCTGCAGATGAGTCACCTGCCTGAATCCAGGGTGTAGGGGTCATGCAGACTGATTTATGTGGCTCTGAGGTACAACACCTTCCCAAGAGCCTCACTAGTGTCTTCCCCTCATAGGAGATCCACAAACTCAACTCTCCAAATTCCCTGAGGCCCACCCTGCTGAGCTTAAGTGATACTTAAGCTGTAAATTAGATTCCAAAAGGTTGGGCAGCATCCAGAACAGACCAAGTTGTGTGGCTCTAGGACAAGGGCCATTTTTCTCCCCCGAACACCAGACCCACCAAGGGATTAACTTATTTGGAGTTTCATTATATTATATTCTGTACATGTTTAAAAACTTCTGTAACAAAAGGGGGAGAGGAAGCATAATAATTTTTAACTGCTTATTTGATCAAAGAAAAAAATTTCGGCTAGCCGTAATTTATATTTACTTAAAAAACAGTCAATCTGAATTGAAAGGCTGAAAAAGCATATCACCTGACACATTAGCCTCACCTTAATCTCTTAGAAGACTATAAACAATTGATCTGTAAAGAATTCTCCTCCCTGTTTCTCCCTCTCTTTTAGGTTCACTATAGCCACTCCTCCGGGGGTTCCAATAGCCATGTGGGATCTCTTTCAAGATACTTGTATACTCATAAGACAGGTGCATGGAATTGCACAGGTTAAGTGACATGTGATTGTAAGGATGCCAAATAACCTCCTAGATGGGCTCATTTTTACCTCCCTAGCATGGGACAGAGTAGATTTACTCCAAGAACAGTAAGCACAGGTGTTTACTAAACAAATAAACAGCATTTCAGACATGAGGGAAACGAGGCTCCCTTAGAGAAAATGAAGTAACCGAAGATGAGCCCGACACTCCAAAGAGAAGGACACACTATCACATGAGGCAGTTGTCAAGGTTCTGAGACCTAAAGGAAAGATTCATATATATCATCCATACAACTTTGGATATCTTATACACAATAATTTCAGTCCACTCTGAGCATACTATTTTCACCAAAAACTGTTAGAAGTGAATCTCTGTCACACTCTCCAAAGCACATGGTAATAAGCATCCTCCAGCACACAGAGCACTGTCCTCAGCAAGCTGTTCCACCCAAATGCTCAAAAATGTTTGTGGGGGAAAAGGGTAATAAAGTGTTTAAAGGAAGAGATCCTTTGGAGTAACTTGGACATGAAAAATAAAGATCTGTTTATTAGTTAGTGAAAAAACCCTCTTAATATTTCTCTTGATCAAAATGGAGTGTCAATATGATACAAAATCCTCAGAAAGTAATTATTGATGCTGGACAAGGCAATCTCAGATAATACTGAATATGAGAGAAATGAAACAGTATAAAAGCAAACCAAATAACCCCCTCATCCCCTATAATGTTGCCACTACTCTCCAATATCATTGAATGGGCAAGACACCACAAAACTATTTCTAATTTTATGATAATACTAGAGGCCCAGTGCATAAAATTTGCCCATTGGGGATTGGTCCCTCAGCCCAGCCTGCACCCTCTCCAATCTGGGACCCCTCAGGGGATGTCCAACTGCCTGTTTAGGCCTGATCCCACAAACAGGCAGTTGGGACATCCTTTTCACAATCCGGGACTGCTGGATCCCAACTGCTTGACTACCTGCCTGATTGCCCCTAACCATTTCTGCCTACCAGCTTGATCACCCCCTAACCACTCCCCTGCCAGCCTGATCGACGCCCAATTGCTCCTCTGCTGGCCCAATTGTCCCCAACTGCCCTCCCCTGACAGTCCGGTCACCCCCAAATGCCCTCCCCTGCATATTCCCTCTTTATTAGATAGGTTTTTTCCTTTAACATATTGGACAGCACTAACTGGTTTGGCTCAGTGGATGAAGCATCAGCCTGCAGACTCAAGGGTCCCAGGTTCAATTCCGATCAAGAGCATGTACCTTGGTTGGGGGCACATACCCAGTGAAGAGTGTGCAGAAGACAGCTGATAGATGTTTCTCTCTCATAGATGTTTCTAGCTCTCTATCTCTTTCCCTTCCTCTCTGTAAAAAAATCAATAAAATATATTTTAAAATAACATATTGAACAGTGAACCTGCCGTGGTCTTGACAAAGCAGTAAAAATGAAAACCTGAACTAAAAGTGTCATAAAATAAACTCGTTAAACAGGAATTTTATGAAACCTTGGAAAGGTGATATCATGAGGTTGTTTCTTCCTTTTTTCCTTCTCTTTCTTTTTCTTGATGTTTCATCTTTTGTCCTTTCTTTTCTCCTTTTATTCCTTTTCTGTCCTCTCTTTCTCTTAACTTTTCCGTTGGTAGAATCGTCAGTACTTGAATCTGTCTTTCTTCCAGAAGACGAAGAAGAGGGAAACACACCATCATCTGAAGAAAAAGATGATCTATGTTGGGATCAGTGGCGTTTCTGGTTTTGCTCTTTTCCCGGTTTGTTTGTCATTTCTGCTGGCCCCGGCATCTTCAGGACTCGTGCGTGGGCACTTCTTATGTCTACAAATATCCCTGCCTGGGTGAAAACTGTAGGGGAAAAGGCCTTCCTGGGTGGGCTCAAGCCCTGCCCAAGGTGCTGAGGAACCAGGGTGGGGAGCACCCGCCACCGCCCTTGCAGAGCCAACCTCCCGACCTCGGTGTACTCTCCAGTAATGTAACTGCAATGTCCCCGTTTGCCCTCAGAAATTAGATGCAAGTTACTTCCGATGTGAAACCCTACCTCAGACATTTTCTTGCGGTTTCTAAAGATTTTAAACAAAACCAATTTACCTCCCTACCCTGGTCAGAAGTTTCTACCCAGTGGGAGAGGTTTGCTGGGCAGCATCGCCCAGATACCCTCCTTCCCTATCTCCAATCACTCAGCTGGGGGAAAGGGAAGTTCCAAGGCAGACTCCACTAGGCTGAGAGGGGGGCAGGATCACTCGCCCCACGCCCCCATCCCAGGCACTTCTGAGGCTGACACCTTGAGGCTATAACATGGTTGGGGGGGGGGGGGGAGGGCACTCCATGGGGCTTAGGCGATTTGGAGGCTGACACCCCAGACTGCTGCTCTGCGAGGGCACAGGGCACGGCTGCCTCCCAGCCCACGGCCCAAGCTGCGACTAGAAGTGGATCACACCAGGAGGTGGGGGAGGGGGAGGCAGGAGAGGCGCGGCTGCCGCTGGGAGATCACTCTATGGGGGTAATGGTGCTTCCAAGGCTAAGACCCAAGGCTGCAGGTATGTGTTGGGGGGATAACTCCATGGGGAGTAAATTTTTGTTTTTTATAAAGGGTCAGGAGGGCCTCTTGGCAGCATACCGCCAGGCTGCTTACTCTGCAACTCTCAGCAGCAGCCCTCCCTGAGACTGGGGGACTGCAGCAGGGCTGAGAGGACTGGGCACCGCCATCTTGTGGCTATGGGCACTGCCATTTTTGTCGTGGAGTGACAGTTAATTTGCATATTACTCTTTATTAGATAGGGTATCTTTATTATAGATCAATGAGTAGAAACTGTCTTGTCAAAATAAACCCAAATCATGTATATTCTTCCCTTTTTCTTTTTACTGTGGTAAAGTAATACTTAACATAGAAGTAACCATGTTACCGACTTTAAGTATATACCGTATTTTTCGGACCATAAGACGCACCGGACCATAAGACGCACCAGTTTTTAGAGAAGGGAAATGAAGAAAAAAAGATTCTGAAACAAATAGTGTCCTAAAATATTTTATGTGCATTAAAACCCAACATCACAGTCATAAACACATGTAATCAACCCTGTAAAGTAAACAGCAGCATTTAGAACCATTTTAGAGCCGGGCAAGCACACAGAGACCACACAGAGCCGGGCAAGTAAAAAAACTTTTTTTTAAAAGTATATGTGTAGGCTATATTTGGACCATAAGACACAGGGACATTTTCCCCCCACTTCTGGGGGAAAAAAAGTGCGTCTTATGGTCCGAAAAATACGGTAGTTTAAAGGTATTAAATATTGATATATTCATAATGCTGTGCAACCATCCCTATCATCCACATAACTCTTTTTATCTTATAAAACAGAAACTCCATGCCCATTAAACAATATTTCTCATTCCTCCCTCCTCCCAGGGCTTGGCCACCACTATTCTACTCTGTTCCTAGGAATTTGACTAAGTTTTCTTTTGATTAATACTTGCATGACCTGTTTGTGCCCATAGATTTAAAAGACCATACTTTTATTACTGAAGCTTTGTAATATTAATGAAGTGGGGCAAAAGTAAGTTTACAGTTGTGAGTACACAAAGCACAAAGTTTATTCTTGCATTGTATTATTATTGTATTATTTTCCGTATGAACAACTGTAAACCTACTTTTGCCCCATGCTATATTTTGAAACCAAAGTCTTATGCCTCCAAGTTTTGTTCTTTTTTTAATCTTCTCAAAATTGCTTTGGTTATTTGGAGTCTTGTGGTGCTGTATGAATTTTATGATTGTTTTTTATCTATGTTGGGTGTGATCAATATTTTTCAATTCCTACAATAGGTGAGCTATTTTTTCTTTTTTAAATGTAATTATAGTTGATATACAATAATGTACCAATTATATTAGTTTCAGGTGCACAATATAGTAATTTGACATTTTTATACCTTACAATGTGATCATCCCACTAATTCTAGTAATCATCTATCACTGTGAAAACTAATCACAATATTATATTGACTATATTCTCTTTCACCTTTTCATCTGTCCCCTCTGACAACCATTCTTTTGGTCTGTTTCTATGACTCTATTTTTGTCGTTTGTTTCATTTTTTTAGATTTGACATATAAGAGAAATCATATGGTAGTTGTATTTCTCTGATTTATTTCATTTAGCATAATACCCTTTAGGTCAATCCATGTTCTCACAAGTGGCAAAATTTATTTTTATTGCTGCACAATATTCCATTTGTATATATACCATATCTTCATTCATCTACCAATGGATACCTAGCATATCTTGTCTATTCTAAGTAATGCTGCTATGAACATAGGGGTGCATACATCTTTCTGAATTAGTGTGTTCACGTTTTGGGGGTAAATACCCAGAAGTGTAATTGCTGTGTTGTATGGCAGATCTGGTTTTAGGGAGTAATCTCCCTGCGGTTTTCCACAGTGGCTGCACTCATCTGCAATCCCACCGACATTGCACAAGGGTTTCATTTTCTTCACATCTTTGCCAACACATGTTATTTATTAACTTTTTGATAATACCATTCTGCCAAATGATATATCCTTAAGGTTTTTAGTATAGAAAAAAATTTCAGAAGCCCTATTCTCTTAGGTAAGTTCTATAATGCTCTTTAGAGAAATGCTTCATGCTTTTTATTTTTAACCCTTAAGTCCTACAGTTTCCTAGCAGAAACTTCCAAAACAGACCCAAAAACTTCAACGCAAAAGACAAGTAATTTTCAACTTGGCCATGTACCATATATACACAATGGCCAGTTTCATACCACTTCTGCTCTTCTTTTTACATCCTTCTTCTCTCTGCTTTCATCTTCCTTTTTTCTCTCTCCCCAGCACATTCCAGGCTGAAATCTGATGTTTCCTCTCCATTTTCCTTTCCTTACGCTCCAGAAGATTTTGTTCATGCTTTCCCAACCCTTTTCTCTATTTATCAGGTCACATTTCCGTGAGTTTCATTACCCTCTAACCTCAGGCTTCACATGCCCCTCACCTTAGGGCACACTGTCTGCAGAAACAAAATTAGCAATAGCAACAGCAAGGCAGAACAAATAGAGCTTGTCCACCTTCCCTGGCAATTCTTCCTGCACCACATGTGGCCTCCAAAACCCTCCCATGCTTCCTTGCCCACACCCACTGGGTGAAATGTCTGAGGATCTTCTGAAAGGGGCCAATCTCACTTAAGTCATGGTGAACCAAAGACCCTGCACTCTCCCTACTTGCATTCAAGCTTCACAAAGTTGGGTCCATCCATCTGTCTATAACTCACTGATAGATCCTGGCTTGATGAGAGGCCTGTACAGATGGATCTGACAGGATCCTTGTCCTTAGGTACCTCACAGCCTAGTCAAGGAAGAAAAACACCAGGCAGATAACTGTAATTAATATGATGAATTAGATTAGAGTCACGTAAGGGTGTTGTGGAAGCAGAAAATAAGGAACCTAACTTGCTTTTGAGAGTCAAGCAGGGCCTTTCTAAGGGGTGGCAACTAAGAAGTCCTCAGAGGAAATGGGTAACTGCCACATGAGGGCACAAGGGTGGAGAAGTGGAGTTTAAGGAGAAGAGTCGACATGAACAAAAGCTGGAGCAAGATCAGGTTGAGTTGTTTCTAGATCATGAGGTACAAGACAACAAGCAAATTGATAAAGTTGGAGAGGCAAGCATTGGCTTTCAAGAAGAATTTTGTCTATTATATTAAAAAGCTTGGACTTAATCCTGAAATTCAGTTTTCTGAAGTACAGTAGGCAAGCTAATTTGGGGTGGCACAGCCAGTTTTAATAATTAAGTATATATTTTTGTAGTTAGTTTCTATTCATGTCAAATAATACTGATTTCCATTTATAATAAGTGTATTTTAGAATACAATTTTAACATGAGTTGATTTAAAGAAAATCAGTTTAAAAACAGTCCAGATTGTACATGGATACAACAAAAATTATGGAAGTGCAGTTCAAATAACTTACGTTTAGGAAACAGTGCTCTAAGAATTGGAATCCACTTCAAGGTTCAATGACATGGTCAGATCTGAATTTTCAGATAGATTACTCTGACAATATTTGGAAGACAGAGTTAGAAGGGAGATGAAGCCAGAAAGTAAGGAGATAGGATATGTCATAGTGCTCCACCGATCCTATGAATTTTTAGAGTACTGTGCCAATCACTGTCTGGACACACAGGATATAGCAGAGAAAAGCCAAATAAATGTATGTCAGGTCTGCACCTTAAAAAATAAAATGTATGTCATAAATAAAATAAAGCCAGATCAAGGGAGAGAGTAAAAATGATGTACAATTTAAAATGTACACCCTTGAGAAGGCAGCAGGAAGGAATAAGCCAGACCACCATCTGGAGGAAAAGCAATGCAGGCAGAAGAGGAGATGTCCATGGCCAGAGTGGAGCATTTTGGATCTGCTGGAGGATGGGACAGGAGCCAGGAGGAGAATGAAAGGAGCTAAGGTCAGAGTGGGGGCAAGGGGCTGAGTTTGAAGGACCTTGCAAGACATGAGAAGGACTTGGATGGATTCTACTATAAGCATCATGGGAAGCCACAAGAGTGTTGTGAGCAGTTGGAGGGTTAGACTGGCAGAGCGAAGTCCTAAAGCGGAGAGAACAGCTAGCTTTAGAACAGGCACAGTCCCATAGTACCAGGAAGGAAGCCAGGGAATAAGCAGACATGGGAAGCTGGGAGAGTTACTGGAAGAAGCATATTCGAGTTCTCATCTGATTGCTTCTACTTCCTCAGTGAAATCAGAAGGGATCAACTAAGAATAAGGAACAGGGTTGAGATGCTGGTAGTCTGAGAAGAGAAGCAGAAGTGAAATGCAATAGGACTACCAATCTATGCCAAGGCTCTCTAGTGAATTCTGACCAAAATTTATTATTTTATTTTTTAAATATATTTTTTATTGATTACAGAGAGGAACAAAGAGATAGAACATCGATGATGAGAATGAATCATTGATGGCTGCCTCCTGCATGCCCCACACTGAGGATCGAGTCCACAACCTGGGCATGTGCCCTGACAAAAAATTGAACCGTGACCTCCTGGTTTATAGGTCAATGCTCAACCACTGACACATACCAGCCAGGTTATTATGGGCAAAATTTAAAGTGAGGCGGCGGAGAAAGGCTATATGTTTTTTCCAGCTTTCTTCACTTGCTCAGGTTCAGGTGCCATGCAGGCAAAGTTTAATTTAACCAATTAAATGTTGCCAACAGCAGGGGTAGAGAACTGTAAAGGATTACTCCACAGTAGTGTTAAAAAAATTACCTACATGGCAAAAAATTCAGTGCTCCCTTCACTGAATTTTAGATGAATTAGAGTAAAATCAGCAAATGAAAATTAAGCTAGAATAAAAACTGGAAGAAATTACAAGTTAACATTTCTTAGAATTGGGAGAGAACTTTTTAGACATAAAAGCAATAGAGGATATTATTAAAAATTTATTTGAATGCATAATAATATTAAACTGGGAGATGTCAAAGGAGAGGTGGATGAGGCGATGGGATGAAAGAAGGTAAAGAGAATAGCTAAAGAACATACATGCATGGCCCCTGGTCACAGACAACAATGTGATGAGGGCCAGAGGGAGGGAAGGGTGAGGTCTGAATTGAGGGGGGCAAAGTTGGGAGAAAGTGGGGGACATCTATAATAGTCAACAACAAAATAAAATTTTAAAAATTAAAATTAAATATAATTTAAAAAATAAAAAGTAAACATAACTAGAACTAATGAATTGCCCTCACACAGTAAGTTTCTGACTATTCAATTCCATTTTATGTACAACTACCATCCTTCATTCATTTTTAAAACTGTAGAGACTTGAAAGTGAATACCATATTAATAAGTATCCTATATTGATCTTGTTATTTTACACAAATACTTTAGTCCTTCAGAAGACAGGAAAATGAATTAAACACCTCAGTATTATTTTAATGTTTCTTTAGTTACTTCCCTTACCTTAGGTTAAATAATATTTTATTACTCAACTATAAACAAATTAACCAAATTTTAAATATCTACTTATATTTGTGGTATTCTTTATAAGGAAAGCCAATGAATATTAAGTAGAAGAGAGAATTTAAGGAGCAGCTGGCACTTAACTGCCCCCTTGCCCTAAAAGTCTATAAAACTCATCAGGCAACTAACTACCAGTCTTCTGAGAAGGTGCAAACTCCATCACTTGCCCCAAACAATTTAACCAGCAGAACTACAAGAGCCCATATTTCCCAGAACAAACTTCTAAAAACCAGACAAAATCATGATGCTCCATATGAATTCAACAGATAAAATCCCTTTTTGAGCCTTACAAGTAAGATTTTCATAAAACTCTTTTTGTGATACCAGAATTTAACTTTGTGAAAGGTATAATTTTTGCTTTCAAGTTTATACCATGTTCCAGCAAGGAGGTAATGAAACAGAACAGCTGTATTATTCATGACAGCAAACATATACGATATACAACAAGAAGTTGTCCTGATATATTTCTAAAACATTCTACTGCTGTAATTATTGATTATATAATAGTATATTATAAGAAATCACAGAAAGGTAACATTTAAGCATCATGACCAAGTCTCAAGGCTCTCCTTTAGTGTAGTTTAATAGTTCAACAAGCCATTAGAATTCCAATCCCCCTTCAATATAAAAAAATCATCTTAAAAAATTCAGGTCATGCCACAGTTTGACATCTTATTACAGCGTAGTAGAATAAAGAATCAACTAGGTCTTAAAAATAAACTGTCTTAAAAACAAAAATAACAGACAGGATATAAATATTTCTGTACCACAGGACATAAATACTAACTTTATTTAAACATTGAGCTATATAATATAAACCAGCTTTTTAAAAAGGAATATACACATAGACATATTGATGTGAAAAACAAAAAAGAAGAGCAGACAGTTAAAAAAATCTTGCCAGTATTACCAACAAATCAAGATTTTCATAATTTCTTGAATGATTTAAAAATTTTAAATTTAATACTAGATTATACCTATATTCAAATAGTTACTATTAGAATCATTATATTAATATAGTATGATTAAAAGTGTTATTATATATTCCTTAAAACATTAAAAAAATTAACACTAAAGTTCTCACTTCCTCCATTCTTGCCAGTTTACTCATGAACACTTAATAAATACTGAACAAGAATGTGGTAATTCCTCAAGTTAGAATTTCCTTCCATTAATGCTCCAATGTTATAATGGATTCTCAGTTGTCTTTTGCTTTAGTTAATATGTCTACCTGAGCTTAAAAACTGGAAAGGTTTTACTCTACACAAAATGAGAAAATGAGAGAGGAAAAGAAAGAAGGAACTTTCTCTTTAATTCAAATTTAATGTACCCTATTATAATCTGCAATATCAAAAATAGAAAAATCATGACAGAATAAGAAATTAGGGATAAGATGTACTTCTTTCATTTATTTTCCCCTTTGAACACAAATAGGCTTCTATTCTGACAGGTCATGATATATAATATATCTTAATATGTTCTACCTTAAAGGTATAATACTGGATGTTAAGAAATGCAAAAATTACTTAAAATTATTCCTCAGTTATCTCCATGGGTAGCATAATAAATTACTCAACAAAAAAGCCACCAATTAACTTCTAAGATATAATTTTCTCCAGTAAGTTTCGCAGTTCAACATCCTTGTATATGTATTTATAAAAATGCCACATATGACATCATTACAACTATAGCCTTTAGCCAACAGGTGATGGGGTGCACTGAAGTTCTGCAAAATTAGGAAAATAATATATGTTTTTAAATCTGTATAAACTAGCATTATGACATTTTCAAATTCCACTTAGAAAATCAGCCATTTTAGATAAACCTATAGAGTAGCACTGAATGAATTTTAACTTTACACTGTTATTGGATATGAACCACATATTTAACTGCTTCTCAAAAATAAACATACTAGCAGAAAGGTATGCTGAATCAATTTTACGAAGCATAAGAACTGCACTCATTATTCTAATAGCTGGCATTACTTTCCTGGTATTTCATGTTTATCTTTTAATATAAATGCTGCCTCATAGGATGACTGTCTGGTGAGTTTCACCCGATAGGTGATAAGACTATTATAAAGCAAAAATTCTAGATTTCCATGCAACATTTTTTACTTCTTATTTTGGGTATTAGCTTAGAAATTATTACTTCTTGGTAATATACGGAAACTAATAATGCTGTCATTAAAATGTACTGTTTGTAGGTTCAAATCAAATTAAAATTTAATTCCTACTTTTTAATAATATATCATCAGCATCACATGCAAATACTGCAATGTACCCAAACATGGAAATAAAATTTTCAAGAAAAACAGTGAAGATAAACACATAAAGTTCCACCTACAGGCATTCCTCTGACTATTTTCGCTGAGTCCTGGAGATGACATGAATATGAGAACTGAACAAGTAAACAGAAGCCCAGTGCTGGTCGAACAGAACCTGCAATTATTAGGCAGCTCCTCTGATGTGCATCTTCTGGGATGTAGAACAAAGGAAGTGAAGCTGAGGCCAGAAGCAGGTTCCAGATAAATTGTATTAAGCCTGTTAGTTTTCTACCTATGGTTTAAACAGACAAATACCAAAATCTACTGCTTCTATGAGAGCCAAATGCAAGCTCTCGGGGCTCTGGTGTGCAAAGATGCATGCACAGATCCAGGCCATACCAAATGCTGCTCAAAGGCAGGGGGAAGGCTGAAAATACATTAAATTCATCTGAATTTGTCATTTAGGCACAAAGATGTATTAGCAACATATCAAAAGAAAGAAAAAAACCTTGCTATCTGAAAGTATTAAAGATTAAGTTCACAGTGCATTTCAAAACACATAGGTATATTTAAATATCCCCCATTTTATTTTTAACATAGTTTTCATCTGAAGATCCCTTCAAATTTAGCAACACTAACCACTAACCAGTGGCTTAGAATGTGATATATATTTTATTTTTTATTATTATTTTAATCCTCACTGAAGGATATTTTTCCATTGATTTTTTAGAGTGGAAGAGAGACAGAGAGAAATACTGATGTGAGAGAAATATCAATCAATTGCTTCTTACAGAGCCCGGGTGGGGGAGAAGCCTGCAACCAAGGTACATGCCCTTGATTGGAATGGAACCTGGGACCTCTCAGTCCGCAAGTCGATGCTCTCTATCCAATGAGCCAAACTGACTAGGGCTGTACTATATATTTTTAATAAGTATCTTCAATCATCACAATTCTAAGAGTTATAATTACCTGTAAAATCTTTTCCTGTTTCAAAATAATATGCTCTAAATCCCACTCCCTCTGGTCCGTTTTGAATCACAGTTTCAATATTCAGCCCCTCTCACTCCTCTTCAACTCCTGCCTCTCTTCAGTCTCTTTTACTTTTTCATACAAAGGTACGCCAAGTTACACACAAATTAAAAAGAATTATCTTCAAGGTAACCCTTCTCTTCCAATTTCTCTTCGTTCCTTCCCCTAGCATTAGTTTTTGAAAGCACTGTCTCTACTTCCTTGTTTTTCAAATATTTACTAAGTACCAAAGGGCCAAGCACGTAAGGTCACAGTGCTGTGCAAATAAGGCAGAATATTCCACTCATTCCCTAATCCTCCTCCACATGGTTTGCACCCTGCCTCCGCATACACATACCCATGCCACTAAAACTGTTGCCAGTAACATCACCAGGTAGTTTTTAATTGGCAAATTAAATGACCTTCTTAGACTACATTTCACTTTGCCCTCCCTACATATGACATGCTTCTTTGACATTTCCTTGAAATATTCTAGGCTTAGTGACAACATACTCTTCCTCTTACCTCTATGGCTGATTGTTTTCAATCTTCACTGTAAGCAACTAGTTATCTCCTTATGCCTGTTGAGTGAATGTTAGTGATTCCTTGATTTCTATCTATTGTAATTTTTTTTTATTCTGCCTGCTCTCCAACCTGTAGGCATATTAATCCAACCTGTAGGCTGACTACTCCCAAATCTAGTTCCAATGTTTTTCCTAAGATCAAACAGCCCATTGGACACTTCTGTCTATAAGGCCCCATTGATATCTTAAACTAAATATGCTCAAGACAGAATTCACTCAACAAGAATATTTAGGGAAAATCCTAAAGACTCCATCCCCAAATCCTCATGTGAACTCAGAAAATGAATTCAGTAATGTTGCATTTTTATATAATAACTAGAGGCCCAGTGCATGAAATTCATGCACAGGAAGGGGGTGCAGGGGGTGGTGTCCCTCAGCCTGGCCTGTGCCCTCTTGCAATTGGGACCCCTTGGGTAGAGTCCCTAGGCCTGGCTGGCAATCAGGACCTATCGGGGCTTTTCTCCCCCAGCTGCCAGCAGCTAACCCTACCCCCATTGCTGCCCATCTATGTGGCACTGCCTCCCTTCCCCTGCCACCAGTTACTTTCCTCTGGGGCCGCAGGTGTAGGGTGTGATAGCTTAGCTGGCCGGGGCCTCCCTCTGCAGGGCAATTGCTAGCCAGCCCTGCACACTCACCACAGTATCACTGGCTGGTGGCCTGGGCCTCCTGCTGTGGGGTGATCGATCATGGGGCTCCGCGATTAGTGGTTCTGCAGAGGGAGGCCCTGCCCACCCACCTCAGCGCCACTGGCCAGGTAGCCTAGTCCTCCCTTTTTGGGGGCAACTGATCGCGTTGCTCCTTGATCAATCGCTGTGCAGAGGGTGGCCTGGGCCTTCCTCTTTGGGGCAATCATGAAGCCCCCCCTCATCGATCGCCTCACCAGCCAGTGGCCTGGGCCTCCCTCCGTGTGGTGATCATGGGGCAATGGCGGGGCCCTGTGATCAATCGCATTGCACTTGCCTTGGCTGGCTGGCATGTCATAGTGTGGTCATCCAGAAGGTTGTCTAGACGGTCAGATGATTTGCATATTATGCTTTTATTATTATAGATAAGAAACTATTTGAAAGAGAAATTTAAAAAAAATCCCACTTACAATAGCATAAAAAAAAAAAATCTAGGAATAACCCTGGTCAGGTGACTCTGATGGTTGGAACATGGTCCCACATTCACTAAAAGGTTGTAAGTTCGAATTTTATAACTATGCATTGTTATGGAAGGTCATTAAACTTATTGTGGTGATCATTTTGCACTGTATATAAATATCAAATCATGTTGTACACTTGTTGAAGCTAATATAATGTTATATGTCAATTACACCTCAATTAAAAATAAATAGCCAAAACAAGCAATCTTGAGAAAAAATAAAGCTGGAGGCATCACAATCCTATAAAGCTATAGTAATCAAAACAGTATGATACTGGCATAAAAACAAGACACGTAGATCAATGGAACAGAATAGAGAACATAGAAATAAACCCACACTTATGTGGTCAAGTAATTTATGACAAAGGAGCCAAGAGTAATGAGAACAGAATAGTCTCTTCAATAAATGTGTTAGGAAAACAAAACATCTACATGTAAAAGAATAAAACTAGACCAAGATCTTATACTACACACAAAAATTTACTCAAAATAGATTAAAGACTTGCAAGTAACACTGAAACCATAAAATTCTTAGAAGAAAACATAGTTGGTAATCTCACATCAGTCTTGGTGGTGATATTTTGAATCTGACACCAAAAACAAATGCAACAAAAACAAAAATAAACAAGTGGGACTATATCAAACAAAAAGCTTCTGTATAGGAAAAGAAATCATCTGCAATTTGAAAAGGCAACCTATTGAGTGAAATAAAATATTTGCAAATTATATATCTGCTAAGGGGTTATTATGAAAAATATATAAAGAACTCATACAAATCAACGAAATAAGTAATCCAATTAAATAAGGGAGAGAGCTCTGAATAGACATTTTTCCAAAGCAGACATACAGATGGCCAACAGATAAAGGAAGAGATGCTTAACCTCATTAATCACCAGGGAAATACAAAACAAAACTACAATGATATATCATTTCATAGCTATTAGGATGGCTATTGTAAAAAATACAAGAAATAACTAGTGTTGCAAGAACTGGAAAAAAGGAAACACTGGGCAATGCTGGTGAAATGCAAATTAATGCAGCCACTATGAAAAACATATGGAAGTTCTAAAAAATATAAAAAATAGAACTATCATATGACCCAGCACTTTCATTTCTGGATATTTATCCAAAGAAAATGAAACACTAACTTGAAAATGTATCTGCACCTCAATATTCAATGCATAATTACTTACTATAGCCAAGATATGGAAACAACCTAAGTGTCCACCAATGGATGAATGGACAAAGAATATGTGGTATTGTATATACACACATTAGAATATTATTCAGCCATAAAAAGAATTAAATCTTGCCATCTGTGAGGCATTTTGCTAAGTGATATAAGTCATAAAGAAAAAACAAATACCATATAATCTTACTTATATGTAGAATCTAAATTTTAAAAAATGGGGAAGACAAGGTTAATGATACAGAGAACATATGGTTGGTTGCCAGAGGCAGCAATAGGGAGTGGGCAAAATGGGAGAAAGGGTCAAAGATAAAATCCTCCACTTATAAAATAAATAAGTCATGGAAATATAATGTACAGAATGATGCTGGTAACTACAGTTAACAATACTGTATTGCATATTTGCTAGGAGAGTAAATCTTTAAAGTTTTCATTACATACAAAACTTTTTAATTATGTATGCTGATGGATATTGTGATATTTTGATCATTTTACAATGTATACAAATATCCGATTATTATGTGTATACTTGAAACTAATATGTAACTAATGTTACATGTCAATTATACCTCAATATAAAAAATAAAAATAAATGCAGCAAAAAAGAAAATAACAAAACACTGCTGAAAATTATTAAATATCTAGATAAATGGAGACACATTCCATGTTCATGAATTGCAAAACTCAATATTGTTAATATAACAATTCTCCCAAAATTGATCTATAGATTCAACACAAATGCAAGCATACATTTTTGAGGGGTAGAAATTAAGAGAAAATTACCCTAAATTTATACAGAAATGCAAAGAGCTAAAATAGAAAAACTGATTTTGAATAAGAACAAAGTTGGAGAACTTACACTTGCCAATTTTGAAATTTATTACAAAGCTACAGTAGTTAAGGCATGGTGATATTGGTAATAAGAAACAATATCTAGAGTCCAGAAGTAAACTCTTATATTACTGCCATTAGTTTCTTTCAAAGTTGCCAAAGTAATCAGTGAGAAAAAAAGATAGTCTTTTCAAAAATTAGTTCTGAACAATATAAATGAGCAAACAAAACAGAAACAGACTCGTGGATACAGAAGACAGACTAATGGGTTGCCAGAGGGGAAGGGTTTGGGTGAAGTGATTGAGAAATACAGATTGGTACTTACAAAAGAGTTATGGGAATGTAAAATACAGCATAGGAAATCCTATATATTAAAAGCCTAAAATGCTAGGTGTCTGGTCATCCATTCAACCAATCAAAGTATAATATGCTAATGATATGCTAAGGCTGCTCAACCGCTCACTATGACATGCACTGACCACCAGGGGGCAGATTCTCTGACCAGTAGGTAAGCTTGCTGCTGGAATCTGGCTGATCAGGACTCAGCGAGATGGGCTGACAGACCCTGGAGCCTTCCCGAGTTCCTCCCCAGCACCAATTGTACACTGGTGGGGTCCCTTGGCCTGGCTTGTACCCTCTCGCAATCCAGGACCAGTTTTGGCCCGATCCAACTCAAGGCAGGAGCTTCCCCCTGGTGTACAGTATGCTCCCTCCGGGAGAACATTGCTCAGCCTGAAGCTGGGCTCATGGCTGCGGAGTGCAGTGGTGGTGGTGGAACCTCTCCTGCCTTCACAGCAGCACTAAGGATATCTGACTGCCGGCTTAGGCCCGCTGCCTGCAGCCTAAGCCATCAGTCAGACATCTCCCAAAGGCTCCCGGACTGTGAGAGGGCACAGGCTGGGCTGAGGACCCCCCTGAGTACACGAATTTTGTGCACCCGGCCTCTAGTTTAGTCAATAATATTGTAATAACTATGTATGGTGCCAAGTGAGTACTGGTAATATTGGGGGGAATACTTGTAAAGTATATGATTGTCTAGCAACTATGTCATATCCCTAAAACTAATATAAAATATTGACTGTAAATTGTAATTGAAAAAAATATGCAACATATAAAATCTGTGGGACACAGCTAACATAGTGCTTATAGAGGAATTCAAAAGAAAAAATAGTGCCAAGAAACTTGGATATCAGTTTGTTAAAAAAAAAAAAAAATTAAATTTTACATCACATAAACTCAAAATGGATCATTTTTTTAAAAAAGGATCATATAACTAGATGTAAGAGTAGATGTAAGTTAATAACAAGTGTTGGCAAGCATGAGGGGAAAGTGCAATCTTCATACATTGCTGGAGAGAATGTAAAATGGTACAGCAACTTTGGAAAACAGTTCAACAGTTTCTTAGAAAGTTAAACATAAATTTATTATAGAATCTAGAAATTCTAGTCTTAGCTATATAATGAAGAGAAATGGAAACATATATTCACAAAAAGGCTTGCCTATGAAAGTTTATAGCAGCATTATTCACAATAGCCAAAAACTGAAGCAATCCAAAATATCCCATCAGCCCTAGCTAGTTGGGCTTAGCAGTGTTTCCCAAACTTCTCTCATGATGAGAATCACCTGGTAAAGTTGTTAAAATACAGATTCCTGAATCCCAACTAAGAAATGCTAACTAGAATTTTGGGGAACATATAGTTAAAACTGTATACTTAACTAGTGCTCTAAGCCAGCGTTTTTCAACCGCTGTAGTGTGCCGCGAGATGTTGCCTGGTGTGCCGTAGGTGCAGACAAGACAAGAATTTTATAATTTTTCACTATTTTGTTTACTTAATATTTCATAATAAAGTAATTATAAAATACTTTCTTTGTGTTTATTTGATTCCTATTCAAGAGAATTACTTTATATATAGTCAATATAGGCACAGAGTTAAATTTTTTAACATTTTCTAATGGTGGTGTGCCTCGTGATTTTTTTCATGAAACAAGTGTGCCTTTGCCCAAAAAAGGTTGAAAAACACTGCTCTAAGCTATGTGTTCCCAAAAATTCCAGTTTAGCACTTCTTAGTTGGGATTCAGGAATCTGTATTTTAACAACTCCTAGTGGTTAGAGCATTAGCCCACAGATTGAAGGGTCATGGGTTCGATTCCAGTCAAGGGAACACACCTGTGTTGCATGCTTAATCCCCAATCCTATTTAGGGCATGTGTGAGAGGCAACAAATCGACTTGTCTCTCACACATTGATGTTATTCTCTCCCCCTCTCCCACTTCCTTCCACTCTCTCTAAAAATCAATGGAAAAATATCCTCCGGTGAGGATTAACAAAATGTCCATTAACTGGTAAATGGATAAACAAAATGTAGTATACTCATACAATGAAATATAATTC
Organism: Pipistrellus kuhlii; assembly: GCF_014108245.1. Classification (NCBI taxonomy): domain Eukaryota; kingdom Metazoa; phylum Chordata; class Mammalia; order Chiroptera; family Vespertilionidae; genus Pipistrellus; species Pipistrellus kuhlii. The sequence goes on from NW_023425515.1 coordinate 119,758,393, forward strand.
AGCAACAAAAAAGAACAATCTACTCATACTAGTATATTCCACAACATGAATAAACCTCAAAAATGTAACACTGAGTGAAAGAAGCCAGATGCAAAAAGACTATATATTGCATGATTGCATTTAAATGAAATGTCCGGAAAAGGCAAATTTACAAAGACAGAAACTGATTATTGATTGCTTGGAGCTGAGGATGTAAGTGGGTATTGAATGCAAACAGGCAGAAAGGAATTGCTGTGGATGATAAAAATGTTTTAATACTAAACTGTGGTGATGGTGACTATAAATTTACTAAAAACCACTGAATCATACATTTAAAAATTAATGAAATCTTGTGGTATATAAATCAAATCTCAATAAAATTGTTTTTTAAAAGTATTTTTCAATATAGCTAATACCAAAAAGTTGTGCAATTTTGTGTAATTATTGGGAACTTGCCTGCAGTCATGAATAAACTGACACTTCCACCTCCTCCCGAAAAACCCAGAATTCGCTACCATTCTCTCCTGAACTTTCTCCTTTACCTATATTACATATCCTGGTGAATAAAAAACTACCTAGCCAGAATTCTAGGAGTCATTGTAGTCTCCTTGTAACAGTCATTAAAACAGAAATTCCTTTCATTCTTGCTACTTAGTTTGTTGAATCTGTATCTCTCCATTCTACCATTGCCTTAGTTCAAATTTTTAAAATAATTCACCAACTAATCTCTCACTCTAGACCTGCTCTTTTCAGTCTATCTTCTATATGACCCAAAAAAATTTGTTCTAAATTGCAAATGTAATCCTGCCACCCTAATTAAAACCCTTTGGGTTTTCTTACTCCTACCCTGTTTCTATGGGCAATAACAATACTTAAGCTCTTTTGATCATACAACTCACCATGAATAAAAACATTTAACATGCACTTCTAATGCGTATATTTATATTTATATTTCATATATGAATTCCTGTAATACACAAAACCGAAGTTTAAAAGAATGACATAAAAAAGAAGCCAATAAAAGTTCAACATTTTATCTCTTCTCCTGCTGTTCTGCATGCTCACATGCCTCTTTGGAGAGTACTGGCCCAAAGGAAAAAGTCTAAACCTTTGCATGACATAGAAGTCTGGTATCTTTTGTTCCCTGCTTATACCTCTTCTTCATCCCTCACTTCTTCACCCCACACACCAGATGCTTTAGCCTTAACAAATTATTTGTAGTTCCCTCACTGAACAAGAAGTTGAAATTTAATTTGTACTCCTGAAATAAAATAAACATCTCTGCATCTTTGCAATTGTTCTTCCCTCTTCCTGAATGTCCTTACTACCTTTTTCAGCCTAGTGAGCAGATCCAGCTTAAATGCCATTGCCTTTCTTTAAAGAGTACACTCTCCCCACCTTAGTGTGCTTATTTCTATTAAAATATTTTTACATTGCATTAAAATTATACATTTGCCATTCTGTTCCATAAGCTTTGTCATAGTGCTTTAAATACTTGAGGGCAGAGGACAGTTATATTATCCAACCTGAGTCCCCAACACTTAAATATTGTCAAATGCTGACTGAACAGTTTTGCCTTAGATATTAAGTTAACCTTTGAATTAAACCAACAAACCAAGTTTATCATCTACATCATAACTAGATCTGTAACATGTTAAGGGTTGCCAAGCCAGCAGTTTGCATAATCCATATCCAAGAGTCATCCTAACAATTGAGGTTCCTAATGGTCTCAGAATGCTCGAATTCAGATGACCTATTCAATCTTATGACTTCTGTGTTGACTTAAATTTAGTTATGATCATCACTGGGAAATGCTCTACCTGTAACATCTCAAACTGAAATTCCAAGATCCACCTAAACTATTTATGTGTTCACCTTTCTGGTGTATACTATGCCCAGTGCTTCATATCTGGCTAAATTTACTGGGCTAGTCAGGCCTGTTCTTTCCAGCCTTAATTCCATGGCCAATCATTTTAATTTTACTCTCATCAGCATCCAAGATTACCATGCTCTGTTAACCAACCATATATATATGCTCTTCCCATCTCCAGTTCTATGTTAACAAAGCACATTTGTTTTGGTTTTAATTTCTACTCCTGAGCCAAGCTCTGTAAATGGAAATGATCTTTCCTCACAATAGAGTCTCAAAAACTTATTTCTTCCATGACAACTTTCCCCATAGTACCAGCCATCCTTTCCTTCACTGACGTCTCAGGTAAAGAGATGTCCCTGGGTCTTCTCCAAGGATAACCTACCTGAATAGCACTGCTTTCAATCCTCTCAAGGATCATAATCAACTCCTTAACATCTTCGATTTTACCTTCTCCCCTAATCCTGACTGATTCTCTCTCATTATCTTTTCACTAGAGGCCCAGTGCATGAAATCTGTGCACAGGATTAGTGGGGGGTGTCCCTCCGCCCAACTTGCACCCTCTCCAATCTGGGACGCCTTAGGTTCGGGCCTAAACGGGCAGTCAGATATCCCTCTCACAATCCAAGATTGCTGGTTCCCAACTGCTTGCCTGTCTGCCTCCCTGATTGCCCCTAACCACTTCTACCTGCCAGCCTGATCACCCCTTAACACTCCCCTGCCAGCCTGACTGATGCCTAACTGCTCCCCTACCAGCCTGTTTGCCCCTAACTGCCCTCTCCTGCAGTCTTCGTTTCTCTCCCCACCCCCCAACTGCCCTTCCCTGCAGGCCCAGTCACTCCCAACTTCCCTACTCTGCTGGCCTGATTACCCCTAATTGCTTTCCCCTGCAGGCTTGATTATCCCCAACTTTTCTCCATTTCAGGCCTGGTCCCTCCCAACTACCCTCCCCTGCTGGCCATCTTGTAGCAGCCATCTTGTGTCCACATGGGGGCAGGATCTTTGACCACTAAGGGTAGCCATCTTGTGTGTTGAAGTGAGAGTCAATTTGCAAATTATTCTTTTATTAGATAGGAGGATTTCCTTCTTTTCACTCATGAGACAATAGTTCACGTGACCATTATTTTCTACTTTCTCATATACTTTTTAAAAAATTAAATCTTTATTGTTCAGATTATTACAAATGTGTTCCTCTTTCCCCTTCCCCCCTCAATTGCTCCCCTCCACCAGGTTCCCACCCTACCCTCTGTCCTTTCCCCACCCCCCATTGTCCTCATCCATAGGTGCACAGTTTTTGTTCAGTCTCTTCCCGAATCCCCACTCCCTTTTTCCCCAAGAATCGTCAGTCCACTCCCCTTCCATACCTCTGATTCTACAATATTATATTCACCAGTTAATATTGTTCATCAGATTTTTTAATTCCCTTGGTTTTTAGTTTCACTTGTTGATAGTTACGTATTTGTTGTTCATAATTTTTATCTTTATCTTCTTCCTCTTCCTAAATAACCCCCTTCAGCAATTCATATAATTCTGGTTTGGCAGTGATGAACTCCTTTAGCTATTTTTTATTTGTGAAGCTCTTTATCTGGCCTTCGATTCTGAGTACCGTATTTTCCGGCATATAAGACGACCCCCTAATTTTACAGTTAAAACATAGGTTTAGGCCTATATTCACTGTATAAGACTACCCCCCACTGGCCAATCTGAGCAGGCTTTTTACTAAAACACAGTGTAGCTTCAGGTACAGAACATGTATAATTTGCATGCATAAAAAGCCTGCTTGGATTGGCTGAGTCAGAGAGGCTGTCTATTAAAAAAAGAACTGGTGTTACCTCGGAAGTGGGAGGTAGTCTTCTACAGCGAATATAGGCCTAAACCTATGTTTTAACTGTAAAAATTAGGGGGTCGTCTTATACGCCGGAAAATATGGCAATAGCTTTGCTGAGTAGAGTATTTTTGGCTGTAGGTTCTTGCTATTCATAACTTTGAGTATTTCTTGTCATTCCCATCTGGCCTGCATGGTTTCTGTTGAGAAATCCGCTGACAATCGTATGGGTGCTCCTTTATAGGTAATTACCTGCTTTTCCCTTGCTGCTTTTAATATTCTCTCTTTGTCTTTTGTTCTTGGAATTTTAATTATGATGTGTCTTGGTGTGGCCCTCTTTGGATTCCTTTTCTTTGGGGTTCTATGGGCTTTCTGGACTTGTAAGTCTATTTCTTTCACCAGGTGGGGGAAGTATTCTTTCAGTATCTTGCTCTCTCTTTTCCTCAGGGGTCCCCATAATTCTGATGTTGGTTCGCTTGAAATTGTCCCAGAGGTTTCTTACACTATCTTCAACTTTCTGGATTCTCTTGTCTTCTTGCTTTTGCAGAGGAATGTCCTCTGGGTCTTTGTGTTCTAAACCTTTGTCTTGATTCTTGCGATCTTCCAGTCTGTTTTTAGGACTTTGTATAATATTTTTTATTTCAGACAATGTTTTCTTCATTTCTAGTTGATCCCTTATTATTTCTAGTTGATCCCTTTTCATATCCTCATAGGCCTCATTTATTTTATCAGCCTTTCTTAGGATATTCTTGAAAAACCTTATAACTGTAGTTTTGAACTCAATGTCCAATCTTTTCTTTTCCTCCATCTCCTTCCTGTGTGTCCTGCCTCTTGTCTGCATTTTAGTTGTTTCCCTGATTTGATGGAATAGTTTTGTGTGCTAGGTGTTCTGGTAGAGCCCAGTAGCACAGCCTTCCCAGTTACCTGCGGTGGACAGTCTTGGTGTAGCCCTTTGTGGGCTGTGTGCAGTCTTGTTGTTAGGCCTTGCTTACTGTTGGGAAGCATTGATCTCCAACCCAACTGGCTGTGAGGATCAGCAGTGTCTCAGCTAGGAGGGCTTCTGTACTCTGCTTGGTTGGGGCAGAGTCTTGGGGTGGCGCAGACAATCTATGGTTCCCTGTCAGTATCGCCTTAGAAAAGTCCTATTTCGCGGTGAGTCTCGCAAGATTGGTTGCAGGCGTGTGCACCTCTTCGGTAAAGGCACAGACAAGCTTTAGATTCCGGCCAGTCCCTCCTTAGAGAAAGCCAGCCTGTGGGAGAGCTTCTGTGCTCAGCTTGGATGAGGCAGAGTCTCTGGGTGGTGCAGACAAGCTTTGTTTTCCCGTCGGCCCCTCTCCGAGTCCCACAGTAATGGCCATTGGCTTCACACACCTCGAGAGATCTCTGCCTGTTGCCTGACAGTCTCGCCTCTCCCTGACTGGGGCCATCTATCAGAGCATTAGGGTGATTCTGTTTTTCACCAGAACAAGAAAGCCAGTCACGCGTTAGCTGTCCACCCTCTCTGCTCGCTGGGAGTCAGCCAGCAGCGAACTCAGCCCGGCCTGCTCTCTTCGAGTGCCAGGAGTAAACCGGCGCCTTTTTGCGCACACAGTTCTCTGTACCTTCACAGTTCCTGAGGTTCAGTGTGCCTTCTCTCTCCTTCCCAGATGGCAGAGCCTCCTCTCAGCTAGCCGTCCAGTGCTTCAGGGTAATGCCTCCCCTGTTTTCCAATTCTAAATTCAGATTTGTTGTGGTAGGCTGGATTCTGGAGTCTACCCTATGCCACCATCTTGGTTTCTCTCCTCATATATTTCTAATATTCAATCTGGGTTTTTCCTTTACAAATAGCTATTTCAAGCCACCAATTATCTATTCACTGTCAAATCCAGTGGAATTTCCCCATTATGTTCAACTTCTTTGCATTATTTGTATCACTGGTAACCATTTTTCCTTTAACCTTTTTCCTCTCTGAGCTTCCTTATCACTAAATTGTCTTTCCCCAGTTTCTCTGACCACTCAGACCTGTTTCCTTCATTGGCACTGCCTTCCAAGCTATATAATCACACAGTATCAGGCTGGTCTTAGGTGTCTTTTTCCACACAATCTGATGATGATCCACTTGCTGTCACAGTGACAACTCCTAAATTCTAGCATGTTTTCACACTGGCAAGTCACATTTCTGGCATGGCTGCGTGTTTTAACACTAAAGAGGCTATCATAATAGACATCCTCTTATATGATACCACTAGACCCCATGTTGCAAATTTAGCTTTTAAAAAGCTATTAATATAGAAACCCACTAAAACACTTTAATTTAAAATATAATCATACTTTTTATTCATGAATTTTCTGAGTATAGGCTCACTGATTTGAAAATTCTTGCATAAGCCACCCATACTGCAGTGGATAAAATTTCCACTCTATTTTTACAAGCAGAGTAGGAATTTAAGATGTGAAACAATCTGTGCACAGAATCTTTTAGGATTTTTATTTTTCCCCAATGTTTTCTTAATTATACCCTTTACATCAATGTTTAAAGCCACTTACTTATATAAGCCTTCTAAAGCAGTCAACTTCATTTTCTTACAGTTCTCCTTAACACTGAAATTTCATCATTTTATCTGATAATTAAACTATATATCATAATAACAAATATAAATGAGTTCAAAAGCAAACATAACTAACTTGGGTAAGCATTCAACGCAACTAGTGGAAACAAAAATGTTTATATGTACAGATGAGCAGCCCATCAGCTACCAGCCTTCAGCATGCTATGGCTGTCAGTATGTTTTATAGAGAAAATGGAGAATGACAGTTAAATTGGGTAAGGCATTTAAGGAAAGGTTAAAGAACGAATCTGCATATTAAAACCACATTAAGAGAAACCTTAGATATTCTTACATTTACCTCTTTTCAATGGCACACTATTTCTAGACTTACACTTAAAATTTTAGGAGTGATTTTAAAATTTATACATGGACAGTCTATTTAAAAAATGAAAGTGGAAAATGATGAATACTCCCTAAATAATTGATATGTGTATTCATGGCCAATTTCACATGTCTTTTAAAGAGTGTGAAAAACTTCCAGGCATATGCAAGCTCCATTCCAGACAACTGCAATAAAGTAAGTCACACAAATATTTTGGTTTCCCAGTACATATAAGAGTTGTATTCACTATACTGTAGTTTACAAAGTGTGCAATAGCATTATGTCCAAGGAAATAATGTAAATATCTATTTAAAAATACTTTACTGTTAAAAAAATGTTAACTATCATCTAAGTGTTCAACAGATTGTAATTATTTTGCTGATGAAGGGTCTTGAGCCAATAATTGATTTCTGCTGACTGATCACAAATCATCATAAAAATTATAATAATGAAAATGCTTGAAATATTGTGAGAATTATCAAAATATGACAGAGACACTAAGTGAGAGAATGTTGAAAAACAGCATCAATAGACTTGTTCAACACAAGGTTGTTACAAACCTTCAATTTTTAAAAAACGGAATATCTTCTAAGTGCTATAAAGTGAAGCACAATATGGGAGAACATATTTGCAAATGTTACATTGATAAGGGTGTAATCTCCAAAATTTATAGGGAACTCATACAACTTAACAAAAGAAAAACAATCTAAACAAAAAATGGGCAAAGGCCCTAAATAGACACTTTTCAAAAGTGGACATACAGAAAGCCTAGAGACATATGAAAATATGCTCCAAGTCACTAATCATCCAAGAGATGCAAATCAAAACAACAATAAGATACCATGTCACACCTATCAGAATGGCTACCATCAACAAATCAACAAACACCAAGTGCTGGCGAGGATGTGGAGAAAAATGAATCCTCCTTATTGCTGGTGGGAATGAAGACTTGTGCAGCCACTGTGGAAGACAGTATAGAGTATCCCCAAAAATTTAAAAATGGAACTCTCATTTGACCCACTAATCCCACTTCTAGGACTATATCTCAAGAAAGCAGAAACACCAATCAGAAAGGACATATGCACCCCTATGCTCATAGCAGCACAATTTGCAATACCTAAGATTTGAAACAGCCTAAGTGCCCATCAGCAGATGAGTGGATTAATAAAACCATGGTATATGTATACATGGAATACTATGCTGGTATAAAAAAAAAAGAACTCTTTCATTTGCAACAGCATGATGGACCTGGAGAGCATTATGCTAAGCAAAATAAGCCAGTCAGAGAAAGATAAATATCACATGATCACAGTCCTTTTGGAATATAATGAACAACATAAACTGATAAACAAAAATAGATCCAGAGACATAGAAGCATAAAACAAACCATCAAACTCAGAGGGAAGGCAGGGAAAGGTATGTGTGTCGGTTGCATATGAGCATAACCAATGGACACAGACAGTAGAGGGGTTGAGGGTATGTCCTAAGAGGTGGGAGCAGCTGGAGAGAAGTCAATTGGGGGGGGCGGGGGAGCAAGGAGATATATGTAATACTTTAAACAATAAAGAATTTTTAAAAAGTGAAGTGTAATAAAACAAGGAACCCTCCTACATTTGGTTTTCTACATGTGCTTATAATAATGGAATTTTTTCCCTATTGAAAATAAAAATTTAAGAGTTTTAGGATTGTATCCTCCTTTTTCTATTGTCTATTATTCAATTAATATTACTAAAATGTTTAAAGGAATATAAATATTTGATCATCTAGTTTCCATAATGTTGTAGAGATTTGCTACATGTGGCACAGTGAAAGGCAAGCTTGATGCATTAACTTCAATGGAAGATAGAAGACAGAATCTAGCTCAATGGATACTGACCTATATTATTACTTTGAGTGTTACTAATTTTGAGTTTTTGTCTCCAAAAATTAGTTTTTCACCAACAGAAAAAAGCTTTCAAATACAACTACAAATTGAATAAAACAATTGAAGGAAGTATTACCTTTTGCTTTCCTGAACTCTATTATAAAGAAAAAATAAAAGCAAAGGCAATGATGTTCAAAAATAAATTATTACAATTTGTTTGAATTTTCTCCCTTTTCTATATAATGCCTAGGAGAGCAGTTACATTTCTTCTTTTATTATATGGTACTTATGCTTTTAAAAATTAGAAAATATTCAAGAGGAAATAATTTTTAATGAATATTGTTACTAAAAAAAACTTTGTATGATACAATAATCAATTTATAGTTTGTTCAGAATTTTAATTTGCCTGTGAGTAGGTTAGATGTACTGTTATATGTTGTACATAATTAGGGATGTATGTATAAACAAGATATATCAACATAAACTGAATTATCCTATTGCGTATGTCATACTAAAAAAAAAAAAAAAAGTCCTCAGTGCTGAGATGCAAGTTGACATTTTTGCATAACCAGTGTGTCCCTGCTTGTCTTTAAATATTAACTTGATTTTTTTTTCTTCCTTCTAATGCTATATAAGGAAGTTATAGCTGACTAAAAGAAAGAATGAGAGGGAAAAGACCATTTTATGAGGATTTCAAATCTTATTTCAAACTACTGATAAAAAAAAATAATGTACATGAGTCACGATTCAAAAATTGACTAAGAATAATGACAGCCATGATAATACATTATATTACAGGATCACTTAACATTTCCTCAACACATTAGCCATGAGCTTAATCATATACTATAACTGTAAGCAGTTAAATAGAAACCTAGCCAAAGCAAATCAGTACAATTGTAGTCATAGCAGAAATAAGCCTTTATACCTTTTATCTTGAGGATTATTCAGTTCTTCTAAACATCCAGTGAGATCACACACTTAACAATCTTATCTATAACTAGAGGCCCAGTGCATGAAATTCATGCATGGAAGGAGGGTGTCCTTTAGCCTGGCCTGCACCCTCTCCAATCTGGGACCCTCTGGGGATGTCTAACTGCCAGTTTAGGCCTGATCCCAGATTATGCCTAAATCAGCTGTCAGACACCCTCTCACAATCCAGACCGCTGGCTCCTAATTGCTTGCCTGCCTGCCTGCCTGCCTGATCACCCCTAACCATCTCTGCCTGCCAGCCTGATTGCCCCCTAACTGCTCCCCTGCCAGCCTGATCACCCCCAAATGCTTGCTCCCTCATCAGCCTGATTGCTCCTAACTGCTTGCTCCCCTGTGCCAGCCTGATTTCACCCCTAATTGCTTGCTTCCCCATGCTAGCCTGATCTTGCCTCTAATGCTTGCTCCCCTGCCAGCCTGATCGCCCATAACTGCCTCTCTTTGGCCCCCACCACCATGGTTTTGTCCGGAAGGAAGTCAGATGTCCAGTTGACCCAGTCTAATTAGCATATTACCCCTTTATTAATATAGATAATAAAGAAGTAATATGCTTATTAGACTGGATGTTATTCCAGACGTCATTCCTGGCAAAACTGGGGCTGGAGGGAAGCCAGTCCAGGTCCAAGGTGCCTGCAGGTGGCCCAAGTGAAGTCAGCCCAGGTCCCGAGTATCTGCCAGCCTGAGTCCTGGGTGCCTGCTGACGGCCAGAGGAGGGAAGCAACCTGGGTCTGGATGCCTGCAGGTGGCCAGAGGAGGAAAATGCAGGTCCTAGGTGCCTCCAGATGGCCGAAAGAGGGGAGCCTCAGTCCCAGGTGTCTGCTGGAGGAGAGAAGCCCAGGTCCCAGATGCCTGCTGGCAGTGAAGGAGGGAAGCCTATGTCCTGGGTGCTAACGGGAAGTCGGTGCCAGCAGCCCAGGTCCCAGGTGCTGGAGGAAAGCCAGTGCTGGCAGCCAGGCAAAGGGAGGCCTACTCTTGAATGAATTTTCATGCATCGGGCCTCTAGTATATAATAAAAAACTAATATGCTAAGTGTCTGGTCAATCGTTTGACCAACCAATTAAAGCATAATATGCTAATGATATACTAAGGCCACTCAACCGCTCACTATAACATGCACTGACCAACAGGAGGCAGACAGTCGATCAATTGACCAGTTGCTATGATGTGCACTGACCACCAGGGAGCAGGTGCTCTGACTGGTAGGTTAGCTTGCTGCTGGGGTCCGGTCAATCAGGACTGAGCAAGATAGGCCCTGGAACCCTCCCACAGTCCCTCCCTGGCCACCAGCCCCAATTGGTCCCAATCGGCCCCAATCAGGACTGGGCAAGATAGCACTGATCGGCTCTGATCGCCCCTAATTGCTGGCCAGGCAGAGGGACCCCCGCTTGTGCACGAATTTCATGCACCGGACCTCTAGTTCAACTATAGAGGCCCAGTGCTCGAAATTTGTGCATGGGGGGGTCCCCTCAGCCCAGCTTGCACCCTCTCCAATCTGAGACATCTCTCTCACAAATCTGGACCACTGGCTCACCTGCCTGTCTGCCTGGTTGCCCCTAACTGTCCCCCCATGCCAGCCTGATCGCCTCTCACTGCCTCTATGTGCCGGCCTGATTGCCCTTAACATCCCCCCCACCCCCACCAGCCTGGTCGCCAATAACTGCCCCCTATTGCTGGCCAGGTCACCCCCAACTTCCCCCTCCCTCAGGCCTGGTAGCTCCTAACTGAACCTCCCCCACTGGCCTGGTACACCTTACTGCCACCCCTGCCAGCATGGTTGCCCCCTTCTGCTGGCCTGGTCACCCCTAAATCCCCCCCTGGTCATCCATAAATGCACCCCCAACTGCCTCCCCGACTGGCCTACTTGCCCCTAACTGCCCCCCGTCCCCCAGTGGTTTGGTCGCCCCACACAGCCTGCTTGCTCAGTCGTGATCAACTGTTCAGTTGTTTGGTCATCTCTTACTAAGCCCCCTGCTGGCCTGCTTGCCCTATGCAGCTTGCTTGTTCAGTTGTTTGGTGTCCTTTGCTAACCCCCTGCTGGCCGGGTCACCCCACGCAGCCTGCTGTTCAGTCATTTGGTCATCCTTCACTAATCCCCTTGCTGGCCTGGTCATCTCACACAGCTTGCTTGTTCAGTCATTTGTTTGTTCCTCACTATAGGCAGCCATCTTGTGAGGGTGTGAGGGTCAATTTGCATATTACCTCTTTATTATATAGCAGGAGGATAGTGGAAAATCCTTAATCATTCGGTAAATTGAAAGGTCAATACTAGCTTATATGTGAAATATAATTAAGAGTCAACATGACCAAGAATTCTTCAATGCTCTAACCTCAGAAATTCCTTAAAATTAGAAAGCAATGCTGGATGCTTTTAGCATATCAGAATATAGTTCATCAGAACTTTTAATTTTATAGATTAAAAAAAAATCCTGAAAAACATTGAGACTTAGCCCAAATTTCAAGACAGTGACATAATGTGACCCAATACTGAATACCTCTCAGCAGGTTCAAATAACAGGGGGTCAACTGCAGAAGAAAAGCTCTATCTCTAACACCACACTCTGTCCTTGTGGCCCAGAGTTTACAAAATGGAAACCAGAATCTTTTTAAATTATGATTCTCAGCAACCTGATAATTAGCACTGTGCCATCCTAATGTATCTATATATATAAAAGCCTAATATGCAAATTGTCCCAACAGGAGTACATGTAGACCGATCACTTGCCATGATGTACACTGACCACCAGGGAGTGGCGCAGAACGAAGGGAGGCAGTCAGAAGGCCCCAGTCGGCCCTGATCACCAGCCAGGCCTAGGGACCCTAACCATGCAGAAATTTCATTCATTGGGCCTCTAGTTACTTATAATGGTCATTAGTAGCAACTCTCACTCGGTACATGTGTTATGGCTAAACAATATCAAAATCAATTGTGATTAAATAAGACTGACAAACAGTATTAAGCAAACTTTTTTTTTAATGTAAACTGACTTAAAGAAAAAGGAATGAGTTTGTTCATCATCATTAAGAAAGAATATATGACATCAATTAAGTCTCATCTACTTTAAAGTGAAGAATTAAACACAAAATTACCTTTGAAGGTTTCAAGTTCCTTCCTGTAGAAAAAGAAAAAAAGAAAATGTAGATTTAAAATAATCTATTTCCAGTGAAAACTGCTCTTAGATTATAATAAAAATGTATGTACTTTAAAAGCCCAGTGATATGACTGGATGCTTGCATATCAATATTTTATTGTAATTATAAATATAACTAGACTAAATCTACTATTTTCAGTTTTTCTATTACACTATTAATTGCTCAAGAAAATTCTGCCAAAATTTAAAATTCTGAAATACTTATAAGAAAACACAGAGCATTTTAATACCAGCTATGAGCCATCTTGTATATATAATAATCAACTTATAAGAACACTTAATTGTCCTTCCACTAATAAACTTTAAATAATAGAGTTTTAAGATCTCTAATTAAAAATTATCCAGAATAAGGGCAGTTATTTCCTCATTTAAATAAAAGGGGAAGCGAGTATCAAAAGACTGAGGTCTATAACTCATGCTGACACAAAAGGGCCAAGCCTCCAGGAAATTCTGTGTTTGACAATTTTGTCAGTGTCAATGAAGGATGCTAAAATACAAAGTTTCCTGGGAAAATGTAAAGCGAGAGCAAACAAAAGAAGGAACACAAAACAAAACATTTTTTACAAAGAAGTTGATGCAAGTATGTCCAGGTTTTCCTTCATAAAATTATAATTCCATTTTTTTTATTATTAGTACTAATAAAAATAATTTTAAGAAGGTAAGTTTACTTAATAAAGGCAGAATGACCAGTCACTATGACATGCACTGACCACCAGGGGGCAAACATTCAAGGCAGGAGCTGCCCCCAGTGGTCAGTGCACTCCCACAGGGGGAATGCTGCTCAGCCAGAATCCAGGTTCACTGCTGCTAAGTGCAATGGCGGTGGCTGGAGCCCACTGCCACAGTGCTAAGGAGCAGTAAGTCAAGTGCTAAGGAGCAGCAAGTAGGTGGGCGTTAAGGAGTGAGTGGTCCCAGGCTGCCAGAGGGTGTAGGCTGGTTTGAGGGACCCGCTCGAATGCACAAATATCATGCACCGGGCCTCTAGTCTATAATAATCTATAATAATAAAAGCATAATATGCTAATTAGACCATACGTCTTTCTGGACGACCTTCCAGACAAAGCTGGGGCTGCAAGGGAAGCCCAGGTCCTACGTGCCGGAGGAAAGCCAGTGCTGGCACCGGGGGAAGGAAAGCCTACTCTTGCACAAATTTTGTGCATTGGGCCTCTAGTGTTATTAGAAACAGTAATGACAGTAATCTGTGTGAAACTGTCTTCAGGTTCATCTTTTCTATAAAGGGACATCCTTGGCATCCAATTGGCTATCTCCCTTATCTAAACTCATAAAACGTTTAGTTCTATCAATGTTATAACACCTCATGCACTTTTAATGCAGTTATTTCCGTACATGTATCATCTCTACAGTTACATTACAGAGCTCCTGAAGTGCACAGATCACGTTTCATCTGCCCTGTCCATCATACATGTGCAGAGTCACAGTCGGACCCACCCTAGCAAATCATGATTATCAAGTACTATAACTACAGATTGGCTAAGAATACCTGCTTTTTCAAAGAAGCCCTTACTATGACTAGAGAATTTTATTCTTATATTTAAAAAAAAAAAACTTGGTCACATAGTATCTCATTTGATAACTTGTTTGCCATTTTTTATAAATGGAGTCTCTTATTTTTTCAGTTCAACAGTATTTTCAGAAGATCAAATAAAAAGAAAGAATTGAAATGCCTTCTTTTAGATTTTACATTTTAAATTTTACTCAATTCAGCAAGTGCCTTTATAAAATTTAGCATAACAAAAATGTGAAACTAATACATTCAACAAACAGCACAAGACTCAAAGTCTAATAATACTTCTAAAGGGTGAAATTGCTTTTTAATCATTTTCTCTTCAGGAGTTGAGTTATGAGGGCAGCATAAAAACAAACAAACAAAAAAAAGAGCATCAGATTAATAAATAAATCTATGGAATGTTGCAAGAAGTATATTAACTCTGTATATGTCTAGAAATCAACTAAATCAGACACACAGATGCGAACTTGACAAATTGGAACCAGTGGATAAATGTCTCCACAAACACAAACATATCACAGATGGAAGCACACTTTCTCTACATATTACGCCGTTTCCCATGTTAAAAATCTAAAACAATGATTCTTTAGGGCAAAATATCACATTCAAAATGCCAACTGTAGAATCAACTTTAACATTTTCCTTAACACTTGAAAACGTTTAGAGGAAAATTCTTTTAAAGTATGGTCAGCGACATTTTCTGTATAGAAAACACCTGCAGAGACACCCTTTGTTATGTCTGAAGGACAGAGTCTGTGACTGTGACTACCTGTTCATAGGAAAGATCTCACATAACTTCTTCCAAAAGGACCACTACCACTTACAATTACCAACGCTGGTGTTCCCCAGCATTCTGAGGCCATGAAAATGTGTACTTACAGGCTTGGTGGATTTGTGATTAACAGAGTAGAAGGGATGGGAACAGAGGTGGCCATCAGCTAGAAGTACATTTCCTCAAGACTGCCTAGCTCTTAAAAGTCCCTGTTGTTAATCCTTACACAGATACTACCTAGGGGATGTGTTACAGAACAAGACATTTTTAACACATTATCCTGAAAAGCAGCTAGTTCATCATAAAAACTGTGCTAAGTTCTTATTTATCATGCTATTGATATAGTTTCATATATTTATCTATTTGGGGCAAGCATAACCTAGAAGTAATAAAATTATAGGATCCTAGAATCTTGGCAGTTAATGCTGAAAATAATCTGAGTAATATGGTAACAAAGAGATTTGGAATTTTAAAAATTGATCCCCAAAAAGATAATGAAGGTCTAGGAAACTTGCAAGAAAATGACTTTCCTAGACTTGTTTTCCATGAAAATTTATTTGATTTGAAGGGGGAGGCAGGTAGTTGAGACAAGTAAGATGAAGAAGGATGAGACAGAGATAAGGAATATTTGTGTTCTAACTGTAAAATATGTTGTTCTTACTCTACATATTGTACAAAGCACCCACATACATTATCCTCTATAACCTACAATACCCTATTGTAGGTGCTAACATCCTCATTTACTACATGAGAAAAATGAAGCTTGAGGCTGAAAGGCCACACATCTAGTAAGTGATAGGACTGGGAATAAAAGCCGCACCTCTCTTTGGCTCCGTGTGTGTGCAATCTTTACTAGCCAGAATGCAATTCAAGGACCAAATGCAACCTATCTCGATGTAAGTGTGACCTACCAAAGATATTTGAGCCTCACCTGGAAGACACCTAAGTAGAACAACAAGTCTATTGAGTACCAGAGTCATGCATATGAAACTCAGAGCTATCACAAAATTTCTGAGCAACATCTGGATCCATCCAGCTCTGAGGAAGTACATTCTTTTAGGAAATTGTTGAAAGTTAACAGCCATCATTATGGATACCCCAATTTTATATGTACAAGAGAAATTACAAAAGCTATTTATAGGTATTCTCCCCCTACAACTCTATGTTTAATGCATGTCATTTTCATTAGATAATGAGGCCCTTTAATGCAGAAATGGTTTAAACCATCTATTAGATAATGAGGCCCTTTAATGCAGAAATGGTTTAAACCATCTATTGAAATGTTTTTTCAAAAGTAGACAGTGCTATTGGACTCTTCCCTAGGAACATACATAAAGCTGTATGTCTTCCTCTGTCCACTGTGAGAATCCCTGTCATTATAAGCCACCATTACTGTTGGGAATTGGTAATATCCCACCTTTTGTAGGAGGTAGGAATCTATTGTCTATGCTGGGAACATCCATGAAATGTATGACAAAATATCATTTCTCTGTACACAATGGAGAATGCATTGATATCAACATCTGGGACTGATTCAATATGTTTCAACTCAAAAGTTAAGAAAAGATAAGTTCAAGGGGTCTGATGCTGGATCCTAAACAGCCAGTGTATTTCATGTAACTCAATCACCTTCTCAACTCTAATAATTGCTGCTCTGGCCATTCTACAAGCTCTGATGGATGAGAAAATGTACTGGAGTCTATTTGCATCGGAGGTGTGTGAAAAATTATCATTTGTTCTCCATTCTCTCCACCCTATCCAGATGTCTGCCCAGATTTTCTAGAAAACTACAGAGGTGCACACATTGTACATATGTGTGTATGTGTGCATGCATACAAACACACACACACACACACACACACACACACACTCTCACACAACCAACCTTTTATTTATGTATTATCTTCTCAGAGCGAGAGAGAAAAAATCATTCATTTACTTTTCAGGGCATATTTTTAAAGATGAAAGAGGTTTACTTTTTTAAAAACTCTTCTCTTGTGGGTCAGATAACAAAAAGTTTTATTTTTGGTAACAATATTTGAACTTTTATCAAATATCAAGCCAAAGAATTTTAATATGTATTGTATGCAAATTGGATTTTTAAGCAAGTAAGTTATGAAATGCTGAGTCAAACAAATTTCTTTACTAGAGACATTTTCAGAAGCCTTCATACACTGAGATGTATTGCCTCCCTGAGGCAAATACAGGGTAAAGTGTTTCTGAAACTGAACTGATCATGGAATTTTTATCAGTGGCTATTTTCTCAGTCTACTATTCCATGTGAAACACTTCAGGGAATGTTGCAGCTAATAAAAAAATTTTAGGAGAATCCAAGATGGCTGCACAAGTAAACACCTAGCTGCAGCCACACACAACAATTTCAATAAAATACAACTAAAATATAAAATGGACATTACCCAGAACTACAGGAAAGTCGACTGACTGGAAATTCTACAACGAGAAGCAAGGAGAAAACCAGAAGGAATAGCAGAGGAGCTGTAAAAGCCTTAGGTACGGAGACATGGCGCGCATGGAGAGGACGGAGCCGTTGAGGAGGGGAGGCTGAGTGCCTGGCTGGCGTTCCCTAGCGGGAAGGAGATAAAAGCTCCGACTGTGCTGGGCCCCAGTTCCAACTGCTCTGAACCCCATTTCTAGGCCAGACCCCGGGGACCCAGGCTCACACAGAGGGAGCTGGGCTGTAAGGCGGAATCCCGGGGGAGCGGCAAAAGGAGGTCCTGGAGGTGCGCACATTGCGCACAGGGACGGTTGGCTGTGCTGTGGGATTGCCTTGGCGGGAAGGAGACAGGGGCTCCAGACTGCTCTGAACGCCACCTCCAACTCCACTTCCAACTGAACTGAACCCCAGTTCCGGGCTCATTGGGGGAGAGCCTAGACTGTTTGGTAGCAGGCGAAAATCGAGGGCACCTTTCTCTCAGAGGTGCTTGCAACAAGTACTGAAGGACCCTGGGGATTACTGAGACTCAGGAACTGCATAGGGCAGGGCTGACGGAAGCCAAGGCTGTAGGCTCCACCCTGAAACCCTGCCTCATCAGGGAAGCTGCGAAAATACCGAGACAACGAAATAGATCACAAACGAAAGAAATGGAGGACAAAAAGCGACTGGATATAGAGTTCAAATCTACGTTTATAAGGTTTTTCAAGAATTTCCTAGAAAAGGTTGATAAGACCTATGAGGATATGAAAAGGGATCAACTAGAATTAATAAAGAATCAACAAGAAATGATAAGGGATCAACAAGAAATAAAGAATACATGTCTGAAATAAAAAATATTTTACAGAGTCCTAAAAACAGAAGGGAAGATCGCAAGAATCAAGTCAAAGATTTGGAACATAAAGAGCCAGAAGACACTCCTCCACAGAAGCTAGAAGGCAAGAGAATCCAGAAAATTGAAGATAATGTAAGAAACCTCTGGGACAACTTCAAGCGAACCAACATCAGAATTATGGGGCTCCCAGAAGATGAGAGAGAGCAAGATATCGAAAACATACTGAAAGAAATAGTGACAGAAAACTTCCCCCACCTGGTGAAAGAATTAGACTTACAAGTCCAGGAAGCGCACAGAACTCCAAACAAAAAGAATCCAAAGAGGACCACACCAAGACAAATCATAATTAAAATTCCAAGAGCAAAAGACAAAGAGAGAATATTAAAAGCAGCAAGAGCAAAGCAGGTAGTTACTTATAAAGGAGCACCTATACGATTGTCAGCTGATTTCTCAACAGAAACCATGCAGGCCAGACGGGAATGGCAAGAAATACTCAAGGTGATGAATAGTAAGAACCTACAGCCAAAGATAATCTACCCAGCAAAGCTATCACTCAGAATCGAAGGCCAGATAAAGAGCTTCACAAATAAAAAAAAGCTAAAGGAGTTCATCACCACCAAACCAGAATTATATGAATTGCTGAAGGGGGTTCTTTCGAAAGAGAAAGTAAATAAAGATAAAAATTATGAACAATAAATACATAACTATCAACAAGTGAATCTAAAAACCAAGGAAATTAAAAAAATATATCTGAGGAACAATATTAACTGTTGAATATAATAGAATCAGAGGTACGAAAGGGGAGTGAACTGACGATTCTTGGGGAAAAGGGGAGAGGGAGATGTGGGAAGAGACTGAACATAAACTGTGCACCTATGGATGAGGACAATGGGGAGTGGGGAAAGAGCAGAGGGTGGGGCGGGAACCTGGTGGAGGAGAGCAATGGAGGGGGGGGGGGGGCGGGGAGAGAGAGGAGCATTTGTAATAACATGAACAACAAAAATTTATTTAAAAAAAAAAAAAGAAAAACAAAGTTGGAGGAATCACAATACCAGATTTCAAGTTATACTACAAAGCCACCTAACTCAAAACAGCCTGGTACTGGCATAAGAACAGGTATATAGACCAATGGAAAAGAAGAGAGAACCCAGCAATTGACCCAAGTCATTATGCTCAATTAATATTTGACAAAAGGAGTCAAGATAGTCTCTTCAATAAATGGTGTTGGGAAAATTGAACAGATTCATGCAAAAAAATGAAATTAGATCACCAACTTACACCATACACCAAAATAAATTTAAACTGGGTAAAAGACCAAATCATAAAAATCCTAGAAGAAATATAGGCAGCAAAATCTTCGACATCTCTTGTAGCAATATGTTTACGGATATATCTCCTAGGACAATGGAAATTAAGGAGAAAATAAACAAATGGGACTACATCAAAATAAAGAGCCTCTGCATAACAAAAGAAACCATCAATAAAATAACAAGAATGCCCACTTATTAAACAATAAAAAAAAAATAGACTCAGAGACATAGAAGCATCAAACAGATTCAAACCTCAGAGGGAAGGCACAGGAGGGTGGAGGGGGTAAGAGATAAACCAATGAGCTCATATGCATATATGCATAACCTACAGACACAGACTATACAGTGGTAAAGGCTTGGGGAAGAGGTGGGTGGGAGGGCAATGGGGGAAAAAAAGGAACATATGTAATACTTTCAACAATAAAGATTTATTTAAAAAAAATTTTAATTCAATTTTACATTTATCAAAAATAACACGCAGGCATTCCTTAACTCCAATAATACCACAAGGGTTTGTTTATGATGAAGATTAGTCCCTTGCCCCAGATCTCTCCACCTTTCTGTTCTTTCACAAGCAGCCACATCCAATTCTTTCAATTATTTTTCCTGGTATTTACCTCCATTATTTCTAAATAATATTCCAACACTAATATTTATTCATTTTTAATTTTAAATATTACTTACTGATTTCTTGCTGTGGAACATAAGATAATATATATTATTAGTTTATTTTCTATTTATTTTGGTCCATTTCATGTTGAAAGATTTCCTCATCTTCCCAATAAGTAATATTGCAATTGTGGCTTAAATCCATATTATACATTTAATTATTATAAAGTTATATAAATATTGTTTGCAACAGAATCATGTAATATACATACATGGTTCTCGATATATGCCCACCAATTGGAACAGTGGCACAACCAGAATGACTGGTGGCTATGATGAGCATTGTGGCAGCCAACCAGCCTGATTCAGGCCTCCATCACCCCCAACATCCCGATCAGGAGCAGGGACAGCCAGCCAACTGCCCACAGCCCCTCCCTTCTGCTGGCCCGGCCTGATGGGCCCCCATTGGGGTAAGTCAGCCAAACCCCACCTGTGCACAATTTTGTGCACCGGACTCTAGTTTCTTCTTATAAAACTGTGTTTTCCCGTAGTGTTAATAGTTGCCTTGTTTGCTCAGTTTTTAAAAAACACTTATCACTAATTAATCATCAAGCTCTCCATCAGAGCTTATAAAACTACTCTCAATATGGTCAAGCAGATCAGACAATCTATTAGCTTCATTCCTCCCCACCCCCCCAAAAACTCTGCTCATGGAATCGCCCAGAAGTCTCCTGCTTCGGTCTGATGCTCTCTAGCCTGCTGAAACTTCTCTTCATCAGATTCTGAGAATTCCCTTTGCTTCTTTTCTAAATTAGATGGATCCTTTTAGGGCAAGTCACCTCTTTTTGTGTTCATCCTTCCTTCTTGGTTTTCTCCTTTGTGCATAGAGCACATCCTCCAGCCGTTTCCCGGTAGTGTGCACATGAGCTAAATTTGAGCCTTTGTATGCCAGGAAGTGACTTTTCCTCACACTTGATGAAAACTTTGCTAAGTATTTATAAAGTAAGATAAAGTCAAAACTATTTTCAACTTCCAGTGTTCGAAAAAGTTGAAGTTCTTTGGATTTTTAATCATTAATATAAGACCTTAATAAAGGCTTTTTTAAAATCTTTATTTCTAAAGAAGTAAATTTATAAAATTATGTATTAACGATGGCTCTTTACCCGCTAATTTTTCCAAGTACTTAGTAGACCCTTTCAAACTCATATCCTTCCATTCTAAACAATTTTTCTGTATTACCCCTTTAATAAATTAGCTGTCCATTCTATTTGAGAATGAGGTACCAAAAAGTTGATTGTAGAAATCCTTTGCAGAGGTGTAGGGCTCATCTTTAGAGGATGTTAAGATGCAGACCCAGCTGCTTCATTTCCCCAAATGTCCTTATCTACAGGTTTTTTTCTGATGCTGGTCAGTTTCTCAGATAAGGCCTCTAATATTTGCATAGAAAATTTAAGTTTGGCTGCCAGAATTGCCAGAATGAAAGAGGCCTAAAGAGCCTTACAGTTTAATACGTAGACTTTCAGTTAATTCTTTTATTTTCAATACTAGAGGTCCAGTGCATGAAATTCATGCATGGAAGGGCAGTGTCCCTCAGCCCAGCCATCTGGTTTAGGCCTGATCCCTCAGCAGTCGGACATTCCTCTCACAATCTGGTACCGCTGGTTCCTAACTGCTTACCTGCCTGCCTGTGTGATGGCCCTAACCACTCCCCTGCCAGCCTGATCACCTCCAAATCCCCTTCCCTGCCGGTCTGATCTCTCCCCCAACTAACCTCCCCTGGTGGCCTGATGGCCCCTAACTGCCCTCCCCTGCCAGCCTGATGGCTCCCAAATACCCTCCACTGCCAGCCTGATCTTGCCCCAAATTGCTCTCCCCTGCCTGCTTGATCTTGCCCCCAACTGCCTTTCCCTCCAATTTCCTTCCCCTGCTGGCCTGGTCATACCCAACTGCCCTCCTCTGCCAGCCTGATCTTGCCAATTGCCCTCCCCTGCAGGCCTGATCTCACCCTCAACTGCCCTCCCCTCCCGGCCTGGTCGCACCCAAATGCCCTCTCCTGCTGGCCTGATCACCCACAACTGCCCTCCCCTGCTGGCCATCGTGTGGTAGCCATCTTGTGACGGCCATCTTATGTCAGCCATCTTGTGATGACATGAGGGTGGCCATCTTAGACATCCATCTTGTGATGATGTCATGCAAAGGTATCACACACCTAGGGTTTTATTATATAAAATATAATAAAAAAGGTTTTTAGCTCAACCTTCCCTAAAATTGTGTCCAGACTCCTCAAATCTGGAACCTCTTGGGTGTTACTTAACATCACCTAATGAGCAAGGGTTCAGGTAATCATGTGGCTGAGCAAAAGATCAAGAGGTCTAACTTCTCCATATATGTACTTTCAACACTTTTTACCTCCTGAGGCTCATAGTGCTTTCAAATGCTGAGCCTTTCTGGAGTTCTGAGGAACACATCAACATGCTTCATCCCCTGTGCAGGTACCTGAGCCTCAGCTCAGCCTTCAGTTTCCATGGCTCTGCTAAGTCAGCTTCCACTCATCATCTACCTTCTCTGCTCCAAAATGTGGATAGCATTGCCTTTTCTGGTCTTTTTGTTCTTGTGAATTATAACTTTTAAAAAATTACTTATTATCATTTTAGGGTTTCAGTGAAGATAGTGAAATTCTGTACCAAGCAAAACTAATTTGGTGTCATTGCACTAACCTTCACCATATTTCCAGTTTTGATACCTAAAGATTGAGTAGAAGTAAATAAGAAAGAGCTTAATTTGTAAATAAGCCCTGACTGGTCTTGCTCAGTGGATAGAGCATTGGGCCATGAATTGAAAGGTCCCAGGTTCAATTCCGGTCGAGGGCATGTACCTTGGTTGCAGGTTCGATCCCCAGTAGGGGGCATGCAGGAGGCATCTGAGTGATATTTCTCATCAATGTTTCTAACTCTCTATCCCTCTCTCTCCCTCTCTGTAAAAAGTCAATAAAAATATATTTTAAAAAATGTAAATAAGACATCTTTGAATAGTAAATGTTGTACATGATTTACTACTTAAAAGATACTCTTTGATCTACATTTGACTGAATAAAACTGCTCTTTCTCAATGTTGTCAACTCAAATTATTTCTACTGAAACCAATTATTAATTAGCCTAATATATGTATTCATACATGTGTGTAGCTTAACTGAATAAATTTCTTCCAAAAGGTAACTTTGAAAAAGATATTTCAACCCTGGCCGATGTGGCTCAGTTGATTGAACATCATTCCATGAACCAAGAAGTTACCGGTTCGATTTCCTATCAGAGCACATGCCTAGGTTGCAGGCTTGATCCCTGGTGGAGGGTGTACAGGAAGCAGCTGGTTAACGATTCTCTTTCTGATCCATTTTTTTTTCTTCTCTCTCTCCCTCTCACTTCCTGTCTTTCTAAAATCAATAAATACATATTTTAAACAGAAGGAATATACTTCATCCTCTTACATGGTGAATAAAATAAGCTAAGCATTTCATAAAGATTATAGTTTATAAATGTTATTAAGCAATGTTTCATATTCAGTATTTCTACTATTTGTGTTTAGAAAGCAAATTAATTAGAATTAAGTATTACCATTGATTCTGTGACATAATAGGCCTGCTTTTATTTTGCCTTTAAAAAAAAAAAAAAAACCACACTTGTCTCCTATCTTCCATAATCCTCTAAGACAGTATCATTACTTCTATTTTACAGATAAAAAAGCCACATAGGTCATTTGCAAAAGGTCATACAGGTAGCAAGTGGCTGAGAAGAAATTCTGGCTTAGATCTGCAAGGACTTTTCACAATAACCAAAACCAATTATATTTCTGTTAATACTTTTGAATTAAATTAGTAGTAATCCTTTCAGGATAAAAATATGAGTTCAATTTAAGTCACATGTCTAATACCTTAGTAAACAATTGAATGTAAAATACTTTGAGATTTATTGATATTTATTTTATAAAGATGCTATAAGAATTAACTCCCCAATGATGAATCGACATTTTATATTATATTATTATTTTATTTTTAATATGTTTTTATTGATTTCTGAGAAGAAGAGAGAGGGAGAGATAGAAATATCAATGATGAGAATCATGGATCAGCTGCCTCCTCCTTGCCCGCCACTGGGGATGGAGCCTGCAACCCTGCAACCCGAGCCCACATGCCTTTGACCAGAAGTGAATCTGGGACCCTTCAGTCCTCGGGCTGATGCTCTATTCACTGAGCAAAACCAACTATTTCAAGAATCTGCATTTTAAACATTCTTTCCAGGTGATTCTTATGACTCATTAACATTTACTAGTAAGACTCAGCCCTGGGAACACATGGACCTAAGAATTTCAGAATATTCAGTTTTCATCTCTATCCCTTGGTACTTTATCACTGTGATAATCCACAATACCTACATTTTAGCTTCACTTTAAAACATTTTTTAAATGTTTTTAATCCTCACCCAAAGATATGTTTTTCTATTTTATTTTATTTATTTTTTAAATATATTTTATTGATTTTTTTACAGAGAGGAAGAGAGAGGTATAGAGAGTTAGAAACATCCATAAGAATCATCCATCAGCTGCCTCCTGCACACCCCCCACTGGGGATGTGCCCACATCCAAGGCACATGCCCTTGACCAGAATCAAACCTGGACCCTTCAGTCCACAGGCCAACCCTCTATCCACTGAGCCAAACGGGTTTTGGCTTTGATTTTAGAGAAAGAGGGAAAGAGAGAGAGGAAGAGAAGGGGAAAAGGAGGATAGAGGGAGAGAGAAAGGTCTGAAGGGAGGGAGGGAGAAATATGAGACAGAAACATCGATTGGTTGCCTCCCATACCCATCTGACCGGGGATCAAACCCACACCTAGGAATGTGCCTGACTGGAAATTGAACTCTCAACCTTAGGTGCAAGGACAACATTCCAACCAACTGAGCCACATGGCCAGGGCTTAATTTCACTTTTTTTTTAACCTCTTATATGCCAGTAACCAGCACTTCCTGCCAGCAATCCATTCTTCCTACTGCCACACTATAGATCCAAAATTACTCAATCTACCAATCATCTTAAAATCAAAAGTATACTCTGCCAAACCTGTCCTCTCCCACTTCCACCAAATCTGCTCTGCAGCCTCAGCAGGACTCCAATCTCATGGCTTTTGTTTTCTTTCACCTATTAACCCTCCTATACTTCCTGCTCTGCCCAGATGACAACCTCAGGCTCCCTCACCAGCTACTGTGGGTCTCCCCATGGACTTCTGAGGACCCATTCTGCACCTTCAACTCTTCCCACAATGTCACTGTACAACTTGGCATGTCACAGTTAGCTTAGCAGGCTATTATCCTTAGACCTCTCTCCCCTTTCCTGTTCAGGTCAGCCTAGTGATAATAATCCCTATAACAACTTTCACTTACAGAGCACTTATTGCATTTGATAACAATCATCTCATTTAATCCCCACAACAGCTCTGTGAGGCGGGTACATTATTTTTCTCACTATTATAAACTGGAAATACTGAAACTAAAAGAGATAAAATAATTTGCCTAAGGTCTCACAGCCAGTATGTGATAAGATTGAGATTAAACCCCATCTAGCTCCTATCCACAGCCTGGGTTCAGATTCCTTTCCTCCTGATCTGGTAATAAAAAAAGGAGAAAATAAAGAAAAGGGGGAAAGCATTAGCCACTTGGGTAAAACAAAGTCAAGGCAACAATTTCTTAGAAAGCTTTGACCACTATTCTGCTCCCCTCAATTTTTCACTCTATCTTTTTTTTGTAGAATTCATCTTCATAAAATGGCAAAAGATAATGGTACAAAAAATATACATATCCTTTTTGGAAAGCTTATTAATAAGATTTACATTTGAAACATTTTTTAGCAGTCCAAACTTATAAAGAATAGCATGTGAAGTACTGTGAAAAATTGAGATTGAAAATTAATATTGTGGCCATTTTTCAAACTCACCTCTTATTTTTCTTATAGTTCTCCAGTTGTTGGGACTGCATGTGTTTGCATCTTTCTAATTCACACTGTGCACATAAATCCTCCAGATTCAGCAGATGGTTTTCTACCTCCTCAAAACTATTTTCTAAATGCACTGAAAAGATATAAGATCAAAAGAACAAACATTAAAAATCAGAATCCTCAGTTATGGAGAAAAGTATCCAAAAGTTAAAAGTTTAAACTGTTACCATTGTTTTGCATTTACTTAATATTCCTTATTAAACTTTCTTGAAGCAAAATAAAATACACTGACCAACATTAAAACATACTTCAAATTATCTTTTTTGAGTATATTTTAATATTTCAAATATTTTTTAAGATATAACTTTCCATAACACTCTGTTAACCAGGATGATGAGGAAACAGTATCTTAATTAATCTAAAATTATATCATAATTATTCTATATACCAACCACACATGAATAATCAATTTCAAATGAACACAGCAAAATATAACTATCACAAATTATACTGAACATAATGTAATATTTGAGATTTCATTACTTTAGTATTTGTTTTGCCCCATATCATAAGTCTGCAGGGAACTGTAGAGATGTACAAATAATCAGTAAACATACTCAGTGTTGGTGGGAAGACACTCAGCTCTGTCCACCAATTAGTCTTCTGCTACTCTAATTTGCCTTTAAGCTACAGAGCTTTGCAGCTTTATTGAAACATGGAGATCATCTAGTCAAATCCTTCACTTAAAAGATTCAAGACTAAAACCTGTGGAAATTATTTCAGCATGCTGCCCAACATCACCTAGCTAGGGAAGGGCAGTCAGGAATCAGAACTGAATCCCTTATGCAGTGCACTACAATGATTTCTAATTGATAAGGTGCTAAATAAACCAAGACCTCACAGCTATAGGGGTGAGGACTGGTTTTCTTAAACAGAAAAGTTTTAGAGGTCAATGATTTTAGAACTCAAACAGCATCGTGGCAATTTACTTGAGTACAAGGATTGTCTTTTCATCTTTGTATTCCAGTGTCCTTGTACTCAAAGAGCTTAAAATAAAGAGTAGGTATATTTCAATGACAACACAGCCACAAAGACCTAGGTACAAGGTGCAGTGGGAACTCAAGGAGTGACATCTAACACAGATGGGAGAGAAGGTGGGAGAGGCTCAATACAAGCTCTGATTCCCAAGTCAGGAAGTCACAGCCTTCCAGGGGGGCAAGGGTCAGCAGTGAAGAAGCTGGCTGTGCAGTTTTCACTGGGTAACTGTAATACAATTACAATGTGTCAAATTCCTTCATTTATCCATTGGATTTTCATATGACTTTTAAATTGTTTTCATTTATCCATTGGATTTTCATATGACTTTTAAATTGTTTTTTAATGCTCACCTAAGGATATGTTTTTATTGACTTGGGGGAGAGAGAGAGAGAGAGAGAGAAACATCCATCAGTTGCCTTCTGTATACACCCCAACAGGGGATGGAACCTGCAACCTAGGTATGTGCCCCTTCTAGGAATTGAATCCCGTAACCTTTTGATGACACTAAAACCAACCAACTGAACCACCTGGCTAGGGCTCATATGACTCTCTTTTCCTTTTCCTTTTTTTTTTTTTTTTTATAAGTTGTTTTTGTACTGATATGAGAGAGGGAGGAAGGGATGGGAATAGAAAGATAGAAAGATCTATGAGAAAGAAACATCGATTGGCTGCCTTCTGAATGTCCCTTACTGAGGATTATGCCAGCAACCTGGACATGTGTCTCAACCAGGAATCGAAATGATGACCTCTTGGTTTATGGGTCAATGCTCAGTCACTGAACCACACCAGCTGAGCTCATATGACTTACTAAATAGCTTTTGTAACATCTAAGTTACAAGCAAACTCCTCAAATTTTAACTTGCGACTTTAGGTTTGATGAGATGCAAATTCTGACCTGTTTTTAATTAATCTTTGTTTGATCCAAAGATTTATTAAATCCAGAAACATTCACATTTTCTAATATCCTAAATTTTAACTCTATTAAATCTCTATACTTATAAAATTTCCTCTTACATTTGATAGAGTCTAGAGCTTAAAGATATTGATTGGGTAGAGGCATAAAATTTCACTGAAAAGCAAAATATGATGACAAGTAGCTTAGCATTCCTCTTCAAAGACATTAGATACTGACTTTGATCATATTAATGTATCACTATAAACCACTGGCAAGTCTGGAAAAGGCTGATAACAATGTAGTTCATAACAGTTTTGAATCTATCTTCAGGGTTCACATAAGACAGCTAATATATCAACAAGGCTAACCTGAAACAATTTGCAAAATCTAAATTTTAATCTATTAAAAATGTAACTAAAATTTTTAATAATGTCATAAGTAGTATATAACAAATTTATATGGGGAAACAAGCAAAATGATGCAATTATACTAGTTGCTATTTAGATTTTTTTGTTTTTATGTTAAATGTTAAAAAGACTGGGAGACTCAGCCTGGAAGATAGTACCACTGACTGGCACTGAGGAAGTAATATTGAGCCCATTCTGTGAAAACTGGTTTGACAGGTTTAAAAAAATCCTAGCTTATAGGTTATTTAAAAGGCTATTTCACTTTGCTTAGTGACAAAAACTGGAATAATGAAATTTACTATGAACTCCATTTAACTTCAAGCTATGCAGTGCTTCATGTTATCCTTAGTACCATGCAGGTTATCCTCAGCATAAAGGGGATTGGTTAAGAGTAGGGTTTGAATCACAAGCTTGGAAACCCAGCTCTGCCCCCTACAGGTGAGATGAGGTGAGGTGAGATACCTCTTCAGTGAAGAGAGAGCTAACAGTACACATCTTGCTAAATTTTCTAAAAGGTTCAGCAAGGAAAAGTATGTAAAGCACTTGGCAGTAAGTAAATAATTAATGGCCCACTATAAAAATCGCAGAGAAAATTTTTTATAAAGATTAAATAAGTTTTTTAAAAGTCATTTAAAACTAATAATTTTGAGACCAGTAATGATCATGTTGTAAATGACACCTATGCATCTAACACACCAAAATATCAGTAAAATTTTTATTTTTTTCTGGCAAACTTATATACTTGTAAATTATACTCTGTATATACTTGTAAATTATGTTCTGTTCTGATACTTAAGACCCCTTATTCTTATAAGTGAGAGGAATTATATTTCAAATTATTTTTCTAAAAAGAAAATATATAATGGAGTCAATTATATTTGAAAACATATACATTCTTTCCATCGTATTTTTTTCTTGGACAGATGGCAATTTCCATTTAGAGTCTAGCTCTGCTGGTTGATTACAGAGCTAATGAGGCCAGGAACTCTAATAAGTTAATCTTTTGGCGGGTCAATTAACTTCTCATGTTCTAGGTGCAATTGAACTTGCTGGCTTAGTTCACTTCTGTTAATAAAATGTGAACCAGGTGAAAACATATGAAT
The DNA here is from genome assembly GCF_014108245.1 of Pipistrellus kuhlii. NCBI lineage: Eukaryota > Metazoa > Chordata > Mammalia > Chiroptera > Vespertilionidae > Pipistrellus > Pipistrellus kuhlii. The sequence goes on from NW_023425515.1 coordinate 119,787,907, forward strand.
AGTTTAGTACCAACTATTAAGAAACAAACAAAAAAACTACATGTCCTTCTGAATAGGCCAACAGCATCATGTTCTGTGTCAAAGAGTAAATTTAGATTTAAAATGCTTGGGACAGTCAGCCCTAGCTAGTGTGCTCAGTAGTTAGAGCATAATCTGTTGCACTGAGGGTTGCAGGTTAGATTCCCAGTCAAGGCACATACCCAGGTTGCAGATGTATCCCTGGTTGGGAAAGATTAGGGGGCATATGGGAGGCAATCGATACATATTTCTCATTCTTTCTCTCTTTTATCACCCCACCAACTCCTGCTCCCAGCCCCACCCAATTTCCTCTCTTTCTAGAATTAATGAAAGAAATAATCTCAGGTGAGGATTTAAAAAAAAATGCTGGGGATAGACAGTGGTCATTTTATTGCTACCACCAAATTCATATTTATGTTCTCCCTTTTAAAAAGTTTTAAAGTGGGGAGAACCAAGATGGTGGTGTAGGTAAATGCTGGAACTCGCTGCCTCCCTGAACCACATCAAAATTACAACTAAAATACATCACTCAGAAATGCCTGAAATCTAGCTGAATGGAAGTCCTACAACTAAACAAGTAAAGAAGAAAGCACACTGAGACTAGTAGGAATGGTGGAGGCGTGGAATGGGCTGGTACAAAACCCATGTGTGGCATTTCTTTAATCGAGAGAGAGATCCTGGCTGTATGGGATATCAGCCTCACACCAGACTCCCAGTTCAGGGTTCCAGAACTGGGAAGAGAAGTCCCATAACTGTAGGCTGTAAAGACCAGTGGGGATTGTGGCTGAACGACACAGAGGCTGCTAGAGTCCCAGGTATTCCTCTTAAAGGGTCCACACACAAACTTACATGGTCCTGTTTCCTCTGAGCTCCAGCACCACTGGGCAGCAACTATGGGGGAATTCAGGGATACATGGGGAGGAACTGGATTGTCTGGCATTAGGGCAGGAACTTAGGGGCAGCTTTCTCCCAGTCAGGAATGCTCACAGTGGTCACTGTTCCTGTGGTGGGGCCTCTCTTGTCACCGAGCTCACTGGCAGCCACATCTGAGTTTTCATCAGCATGGCCCACACTGTTTATTCTGCCCTGGTGATTCTCTGAGACCTCGCCCCATCCAAGCTGCACACAAATCGTTTGCAGCTGCTTTTCCACATGAATGGCCTGTCCCGGCTCAGGCTTCAGACTTTAAAATCCCTTAAATAAGCAGTAGCTGGAATCAGTGTGCCCCAAACCTGTCAATAAAAGGCCCAAAACCTGGCACTATCACCAGCCTGCCTTACTTCACAGATTGGCCTCGCCTGGGCACTTCCTAGCCCAATATATGTAGCAGCCATATGCAGATCTCTCTGTAGCTCCTGTCAGGTGTTCCCAATCAGTGGCTCACTTTGCACCTCCTGAGCTTCCCCAGACCCAGTGCACCCAGTGGTTAGCTTCAGACCATACCAGATTATAACTCTACATATCCACAAGCAACACACTCAAAGGGTAGATTCAGTGAGTACCAAAGTCCCACTGAAGCAAGTCTTGTTCATAGGGATATCTCCTGCATAGCAGCTCTTCCATTGTAAATGCAGCTGGTCCTCACATCCAATTGGCATGGAGGCCAATTCCTGCCAGTGACACAAATAGCAATCAAGGCTCAATTACGAGACTGTGCACATAGCCCACACAGGGGCACACCTAGAGTGCTCAGGTGACTGGAAAGTCTGAGCCACTGGGACCTACAGGACACCTATTACACAAGATCACTCTACCAATTCCAGGAGGCATAACAGCTCTACCTAATACACAGAAACAAACACAAGGAAGCAGCCAAAATGTGGAGACAAAGAAACATGTTACAAATGAAAGAAATGGAACCAAGCAAACTACTGGATATGGAGTTCAAAACAATGATTATAAGGTTACTCAAGGATCTTAATGAGAGCTTCAAGAGACTTAGTGAGACTTTCAAGGATCTTAGTGAGAATGTCAAAGACATAAAAAAAGACCACTGAGATATTAAGCATATACTAACTGACATCTATATCATAAAAGGCTAATATGCAAATTGTCCCTCTGGGAGTTCAACTGACCAGGAGTTCGACTGATCGGAAGTTCGACCACTCTCTATGACATGCACTGACCACTAGGGGGAAGTGCGGAATGAAGGAAAGCCCTGGCCGGCAGCTGGCACCCAGGGAAAGGAAGGCCCAATCAACCTGATTGCTGGCCAGGCCTAGGGATACTACCCATGCATGAATTTAGTGCACTGGGCCTCCAGTAAAGAATAATTTAGAGGGATTCACAGTAGAGTAGATGATTCCAAGAATCAAATCAATGATTTAGAATATGAGGAAATACCTAATCAGAAGAAGAAGGAAAAAAAATGAAGACAGTTTAAGAAGCCTCTGTGACAACCTCAAGCATACCAACATTTGCATTATGGGGGTGCGAGAAGGAGAAGAGAGAGCAAGATATTGAAAACCTATTTGAAGAAATAATGACAGAAAAATTCCCCTACCTGTTGAAAGAAATAGACTTACTAGTCTAAGAAGCACAAAGAGTCCCAAATAAGAGGAACCCAAAGAAGCTCATACCAAGACACATCATAATGAAAATGCCAAGGGTTAAAAACAAAGAATCTTAAAAGCAGCAAGAAAAAAAGAAATAAGTTATCTAGAAGGGAGTGCCCATATAACTGTTGGCTGATTTCTCAATAGAAACTTTGCAGGCCAGAAGGGAGTGGCAAGAAATATTCAAAGTGATGAATAGCAAGGACCTACTACCTTGATTCCCGAAAATAAGACAGTGTCTTATATTAATTTTTGCTCCCAAAGATGCGCTAGGTCTTATTTTCAGGGGATGTCTTATTTTTCCATGAAGAAGAATACGGTACACATTTATTGTTAAATAAAAATAAAGGAAATTTATTACCTGTATATGGTACGGTAGTATGATAATTCTCAACACAAACCAGACAAACTGTGAATCCTACAGTATCAAGAATTTACTCATTTATTCAATGACAATCATGTCATCATCTTCTGGAACATCATCATACCAATCCAATTCCTGAATTTCCTGGTGAATTTCTTGTGACTTCATTTCTTTCAGAATCAGTGGACCAAATCTCTCAAGTGTAGCAATAGCATTCTGAGACAGAGCCTGGGGGGTGGGGGGGGGGGCTTGTTTTCGGGGGATGCCTTATATTTCACTCAGAAGGAAACCTGTAAGTAGGTTTTATTTTTGGAGGATGTCTTATTTTCGGGAAAACACGGTACTACCAAAATTACTCTACCCAGAAAAGCTATCATTTAGAATTGAAGGTTAGATAAAGAGCTTCATAGACAAGCAAAAGCAAAGGAGTTCATCACCACCAAATCAGTACCACATGAAATGTTGAAGGGTATTCTTTTTTTTTTTTTTTTTTAATTCTCACCCGAGGATACTTTTCCATTGATTTTTAGGGAAAGTGGAAGAGAGAGGGAAAGACAGACAGAAACATTGATGTGAGAGAAACACATCAATTGATTGCCTTTTGCATGAGCCCCAACCAAGTCAGGCCAGGAAAGAGCCTGCAACCAAGGTATGTACCCTTGACCAGAATGGAACTAGGGACCCTTTGGTCTGCAGGGCAATGCTCTATCCATTGAGCCAAACCAGCTAGGACTTGAAGGGTATTCTTTAAGAAGAGGAAGAGGAAGAAGAAGGGGGGGGGGGGGGGGAGATGGAGAAGAAAAGATAAAAAATATGAACAATAAAATGGCAATAAATATGTATCTATTAACAATTGAATGTAAAAATCCAAATAAATGAACAAGAAAACTAATGAACAAAACAAAGCAATAAATAAAATATAATCAGAGACATGGAAACATGAAACCAAGTATATAAAATTCAGAGGGAAGCAGGTATAGGGGCTTGGGGGCAGGAAGATATTAACCAAAGATCTTACATGCATATACGCATTACCTATGAATACAGACAATAGGGTGGTGAAGGCCTGGGGAGGAGGTGGTGGTGGGAGGTGGGAGAGGACCCGGTGGAGGGAGGCAATGGGGGAGGAAGTAGGACATCTGTAATACTCTCAACAATAAAGATTTAAAAATAAATGAATAAAAATAAAAAATAAGCAAAAAGTTTCAAAGGTTCGAAAGTACTTGAAGAATCCAGTTTAACTCCGTAGGAGTTAGGGATCTATCACCCCCTGGCCACAACCTCTTTTCCAATCTCATTATGACTTTGCTTCAGGACTCATTATTCCCAGAATAGTCCTGCTTGTCCGAGACGCCCCTGCTTGCCTCCACTGTCCAACCAGAGCTCCCTTCTCAGTGCTATCGCCCCCTCCAGGCCCCAGAGCTCTCTTCCTCTTCTGTGCTTCCACGTACCTATATAGGCTCACATTCTAACTGACATTATACATCTATTATACTTGTGTTCTATCATCTCTTTCAGGAACTAGAAAGGGTCTTAAGGGTAACAACTGTATTTTTTGCATCTTGTATCTCCTAATACCTAGTCTGTTGAATTGAATTAAGAACGATTTCTGGTGGCAGAATGAGTCTATAACTCTAAGTAAAATAATAACCAAGAAAGCAAATCTATGATTCATGTTCATCTAATTGATGCTACATTTTGTAAAAGAACAAATTAATGGGAAGAGAACTTAGATATTATGATATTTTATTAGTGTGTCAAACCAGCCCCCTTTATCAGTAAGTTAAAACTGTAGAAGCAAAGAGAATTTTCCATTTTTAACTCTTAAACAGGCTGAAGTTAGTAATAACATATAGGAGAAATGCATTGAAAAAAATAAATTTTCTTCCCTTTATACATTAAAAACTTTAAAATTTTCTTTAAATGTTACGACCATGTACATGAAGTACATTTTGAATATTTTATAGTGAGTTTTAATGGTCATAAATTAATTTTCCTGTCACAACCTACTCATTGCCTATTTCAAAATGAGTTACATGTATGAGTAAATTTGGCAACCAAACTTAGAATGCATGTACATGAAACACTAGCAGACCTCCATGGACACATATACACCTTTATAAGAAGCTCAGATCTCACCATTTTGCTCACTGTAACAACAACATATGTCTCATTTAGTGATCAGTAGAGAAGATCGCTGGAATTTATTGTGAAAAGCCATTTGGGAATGCCTGACAGCTGTGCAGAAAAGAGCTTCACAAATCTTTGTGAGAAGGCTATCCCAGAGGAAGGGCGATTCTGTTTGGAATTTTTCTTTGAGCCATTTGTTTCAAATGTTACTATATGTAGTGTAATTAATGATACATGAAAAATGAAGCAGCATGCTAAACCTAATAATTTCACACTTAATGAGTACTTTTCTAACAAAAATAATTATCCTAAAGGAACAAAAAAATCTTCTTTAACTACAAATCCATAGGTCACAGAGGCCAGGTACTAAAAGACCACAAGATTCTTTAGATGCTTACATTACTCTTTTATCTAATAAGGTAATCCAGTAATGATTGTATGGTAATAAGTGGATTAACTTACAAAAGTCATTATGAAACAAATTAGATCATTTAGTATAATACAAGTATCTAAAGAGAGTTAATGTGCTTCTTAAAGGGTTTTATCTCAGAAAGTAACCTGAACAAAAGATAATCTATTGTAGCTTATGAAACAGAACTGTGACAGTCTCCCTACCAGATGCTCTCTCAAATTCTGTATAGAAGAAAGCAAAAAAGTAATATATCAGTTTAGGTCAGAGTTTTTAAAAGCTACAAATTCATTTTCTTACAGCACTTTGTTATTTATAAACTAACAGAATCTACTGTCTAGATTAAGGTAAGTCTTTTTAAAGTAAAAGTAGGTCATAAAAAATAAACTAGGCAATAGAGAAAATTCAGTTTAAACTCTATAGGTTAAATTTCAATAAAGGAATAGCATTTGACTACCCTCTAGTGGAAGTCCAAGAGAATTCAATAAATACTTTTGAAACATTTCAGTCGTTTTACACTATGGTAATTACACAGCATGGAAAAGTATATAGAATCTAGACAACATTCCATTTATCCTTCCAATGCACAGAAGACTACATTGTTCATCTCATCACACTTCATTCTGTGGTTTTTCATTCTGAACTATTTTGCAGGACAAGCTAAATTGCATAACACCCATCCAAGCCCTCTGTCAAAGAACAATGGATTTATAAATTTGTAAAAACTAGAGAAACTCCCACTAGAATGTGAGCACCTTGATGGCAGGCGCCCTGTCTTACTGCTATATCCCCAGAGCCTACAAGCAGCACATGACACTCAGCAGATGTCTAAATATGTATGGGCACTCTATTGACTACTTTACATTTATCATTTGACCCTATAAATACCCTATGAAGCAGGTAAGGTACTCTCATCCTCATTCTGCAGATGAAGAAACTAAAGCTTGGAGCAGTTAAGAAACCTGCTTGGCATTTCACAAAAATAAGTTGTGGGATTGGGATTCAAACCTAGATCCACAAGTTAGTTTATATCCCTTATTTTCCAGTTCCCAGCATACCTTTATTTTATTTTACTTTTTTATAACAAGCTTTATATTACACAGGCTTTTATAAGCTGGATGGTCACACCCCATTAAAAAACAACCAACATGAATGGATAATCCATTCTTACTTAATAATTTCTGAGGGATTAAGTAATTAGGCATTATATTTAAACTATAGGATAATGAAGCCAAAGCTTCATCAAAGGTTCAAACTGCTCACATCATATAAAGCTGTTATTCTCTAATAAAAGCAGACTCTCTAGAGAACAGAGTTAAGTTGCCTGGCAAATGGAAGGTAATAGATACAACGGTGAAAAGGTAAAAAGTTCAAAGAAGTTAAGGGAATCTTGTGACTAACCAGAGGTTAGTTATTATTTTCTTTTTATTTTTTACTATTGCCTTATAATATTATATCAAGGTATTCAGGTGATAAGATATTTTGAGGCTACCAAAAAAATAATACAATATTTGAATTAATATTTAAAACACAAAGTGTTTCTAGTACCTAATAATGATGCATAAATTCATCAAAATAAATTCATAAATTATATTGATATTAGAGGCCTGGTGCACAGATTCATGCACATTGAAAGGAAATTAATTAGAAAAAATATTTTAATATAGCTATTTGCCCTTTCTCTATAATAGAAGTCTCAACAAATTCATTATCGACAATGACAGAGGGAAATACACGTATGCGATTGGTGCCAGCAAGAGCTTAATTAGAGCTGCTTTCTGATTTAGCTAAACTTTTTCCACACCAGTGAAGAACCCCAACTTCTCCTTCAGGTAATTGCAGCAACACAACAATAAATATCAACACGAAGCAGATTATTCTTATAGATCATGGAGGGAGAACAGAGGGTAAAATATTTAACTGCAACAGTGTTTGACTGTATTCTGTGCAGTGAGAAAACCTGAAGTCATTTTCAAGTTCCATTTCTTACTTCTTTTCAGTCAGGTCAAGTTTCTAAACATTCTAAATCTCCGTTTTCCAGCTAATGAAAAGAAAATAGGATTCTACCAAGTTTCCTATGTACCTACTCCAGGACTTCTGTGAGGATCAAATGAGATGAGGCACATGAAAACGCTTCACAGACATCTGGTTAAATGTTTGCACCTAGCTATAAAGCAAGTCATGTTCTTGGGTTAAAGAAACTCCAAGGTTAGTTGCTAGGGAGAGTAAGCTGGGCATTGTTATATGACCTATGTGATGTCAGTACCTGGCACCCACAGTGACCGTTTTGGGCTGGGCTAGGCTGTGGGCTGCATTTTGCGCAATAGAGTCTTGCAGCGTTGGCTGAGGTTTGGTGGATGTCACTCCAGGGTGGTGGAAGGGTCTGGGTCCCACTTGGGGGAAGCCAAGTGTTGGTTTGTCAGCGCCAGGTCCATAGTGTCATTTATTTTTAAATGGCTTGTCACTAGGAAGAGAAAGCCAGGCATTGCTAGATGGTGTCATTACCAGGCGCCCATAGCCACTGTTTACAGGCTAGGCTGGGCTGTGGGTCACATTTTTGCACCATGGAAGTCTTGGCAGTGATGGCTGCGATTTGGTGGGCTGTTGCTCCAGGTTGGTGGTGGGGCCTGTATCCCATTTGGGGTAAGCAGAGTGTTGGTTCGTCAGCATCAGGTCCACAGAGCCATTTCTTATATGGCCAATAAGCATAACCGCAGCCTCTGCGTCAAGCATTTGCCTCCAGTTGGTCAGTGCACATCATAGCTACCAGTTGGATGGACACTTAAGCTTATATATATATATATATATATATATATATATATATATATATATATATATATAGACTAGAGGCTCGGTGCACGAAACTCGTGCACAAAAGGGGGGGTGTTCCTCAGCCCAGCCTGCACCCTCTCTAATCTGGGACCCCTCAAGGGATGTCCAACAGCCCGTTTAGGCCTGATCCTGGTGGCAGTCGGACATCCCTCTCACAATCCAGGACTCTTGGCACAGCTGCTCGCCTGCCTGCCTGCCTTCCTAATTGCCCCTAACTGCTTTTGCTTGCCAGCCTGATCACCCCCTAACCACTCTGCTGCCAGACTGATTGATGCCTAACTGCTCTGCTGCAGGCCTGGTCACCCCTAACTGCCCTCCCCTGCAGGCCTGATCCCCCCCCCCCCCCAACTGTTATCCCCTGCAGGCCTGGGTCCCACCCAACTGCCTTTCCCTGCAGGCCTGGTCACCCCCAACTTCCCTCCTCTGTCAGCCTGGTCACCCCTAATTGCCCTCCCCTGCAGGCTTGATTGCCCCAACTGCCCTTCCTTGCAGGCCTGGTCCCTCTCAACTGCCCTCCCTTGCTGGCCATCTTATGGTGGCCATCTTGTGGCCACATGGGGGCAGGATCTTTGACCACATGGGATAGGATAGAGGTCTAGTGCATGGGTCGGGGGTGGCTGGTTTGCCTTGAAGGGTGTCCCGGATCAGGGTAGGGGTTCCTTTGGGGTGTGGGGTGGCCTGGGTGAGGGGTCTGTGGTTGTTTTCAGGCCGGCCACATCCCCTGGCGACCCAAGCAGAGACCCCGGTATCTGGGATTTATGTATCTTCTACAATTGAAACTTTGTTGCTGCAGCCATTTCTGTTTGGATTTGTTTACCTTCTATAATTAAAACTCTGTATCCTTGAGTAGAGGCCTAGGCCTGCAAGGGCAGGTGGAAAGCTTGGCTTCCTCTGTTGCCAGGGCAACCCAAGCCTCCCTTCTGCTCTCTGTGGTTATAGCCATCTAGGTTGGGTTTATTTGCATACTTGCTCTGATTGGCTGGTCGGCATGGTTTGTGGGTGTAGCAGAAGTATGGTCAATTTGAACATTACTCTTTTATTAGATAGGATAGGTATATGTTTATAGAAGTTACCCCAACAAATTTGGATTCAAAATATGGCTCCTGTAAAGAACAGCAGCACTAATTCCAATAAGCTTTAAGTTGCTTATCTAAAAGTCACATTTTCAAAACATCTCTCTATAGTAGGGGTGTCGAACTCAATCAGAGAAGGGGCCAAAATCTAAAATCCAGCCTAAATCGCGGGCTGAATGGTTTACTGAACAGTCATAAACTGTCATTGTGATGGAAACGCAGCGGAGTGCAGTGATGACAGCGCGGTGCGGGCCACATTGCAAGGCCTGGTGGGACGGATTTGGCCCGCGGGCCTTGTGTTTGACACATGTGCTCTATAGCTTATTGTAGGTCAACAAATTCTAGGTCTCTTGAACTCCAGTTCTGACTTGCCGCTATCTTCTACAGTCATGCATCACTAAATAGAAATATCAGACAAATAACAGCAATAGATTAAAACACAAAGATAGCATGTATTTCAAATGCTACTGATATTTAGATTGGCAATAAATATAAAAACCAACCATATTATAGAGGTATCTTCTAAGAATTAACTCTCCAAAAATAGCTCTAGATGGGTTAGACACAGGTCTGCCTCCTGATCTTATGTTATGGTTAAGTCCTCAGATTAACAGACAGATAATTCAAGTGAGCATTTGGGAAGCCCACCCCATTCATTTAAGAAACCATGATGCAGTTTCTAAAGAGGAAGGTCATAGATCACTAACTAAAAAATTTTTTCAGGATAATAGAATTCTAATTGAGAATGAAAATACAATAATTTCTATTTTAAGAAAGATGTATATAAACTGCATTTCCTAAGAAGAATTAACTATGAAAATAATTAGAAGAATGGAAAATGCATTTAATCAATAGAGTGGTATCAAACAAAGCACATCTCTAAACAGAATTTAATCTAAGTTGGCAAGAAAAAAAAGGGGGGGGGGTTATCATAGAATATCTCTGCAAAGAAATATACAACCAATGAAAAGCAGCAACTCAAAGAGATGCAGGAACATAAATAAGCTAAAAGAAAGTGTCTGAAAAGAAAATGCAACGTACCTTGGAAGCTATTTTTCCATCAGTTAATTATCAAAGACTTGAAAAGGGTCATGCCTATACCCGTAAGAACGCAAAGGGCAACCACAGTTATTTCACATTTCTTCTAAATCACAGGATATTTTTTCCATGCCCTCCCTTCAAAAATAACAAACAAATAACACCAGGAAAAAAAATTAACAACTAGGGCTTTATGAATACACTTCCTAAGGTCTACTGAAAGCTGTGATCCTAACTGCCTCATCCCCCAATGGGACTCATCACTGTAGTTGGGATCCTGGATCCACACTGTTTGTGGCACAGAGCAAATCACAGCCTCCCCAAACCTTACTTTCCTTCTCTGTAAAGTAGGGAATAATAAAACTAATTTTGTAGGATTCGTAGGAAGAGTAAAGCACCTAACAATCTGTGACATACAGTGTTATAATATTAACTACTATTAATGAGCAACAGCATTCCAAATATCATCCAGGTAACTTTATTCACACAGAAAAAAGCAAACAAACCTGTTTTAGGATTTGCTAATTGTTTTGTAAATCATTTTTGTTTTGCTTTAAAAAAAAAAAAAAGGTCATACTGAAAAACAGGAAGAGATGTTAGGGTATTCTTGTCTTCTTACCCATAAGACCTAATCATGTTATTATTGATAGGTACTTATTTGTTATTATTTGAATTCTGTATAGCTAGGTTTCTCTCTGTTTCTTCTTATTTTTAAAAAAAATATATTTTGATTTTTTACAGAGAGGAGGGGAGAGAGATAGAGAGTTAGAAACATTGATGAGAGAGAAACATCAATCAGCTGCCTCTTGCACTCCCTCCCCCTATTGGGGATGTGCCCGAAACCAACGTACGTGCCCTTGACCAAAATCGAACCTGGGACCTTTCAGTTCACAGGCCGACGCTCTATCCACTGAGCCAAACTGGTTTTGGCTCTGTTTCTTCTTTACATGCTATAATGTAAGCACCTTTAGCCTTTCTTGTAATGATACTTGGTGGTGATGTACTCCTTTAGCCTTTTTTTTTTTGTCTGGGAAGCTCTTTATTTGACCATCTATTTTGAATGATAGTCTTGCTGGATATAGTAATCTTGGTCTCATATCTTTATTTTCCATTACCTTGAGTACTTCAAGCCATTGCCTTCTAACCTGTAAAGCTTCTGATGAGAAATCAGATGTCAGCCTTTTGGGAACTCCTTTGTAGGTAACACGTTTCTCTTGCTACTTTTAAGATTTTCTCTTTGTCTTTAATTTTTGGCATTTTAATTGTGATGTTCTCTATTCCTTTCTCCCTTTCTGTCTCTTCTGCCACACCTGCTATTCTAATATTGTTATGTTTCACATTGTCCTACAGCTCCCTTAAGCTGTCCTCCTGTGTTTTAGTTGTTTTTTCTGTTTGGTTCTCTGATTGAGTGATATTTTCAATTCTGTCTTCTGATTCACTGATTCAATCCTCAGCTTCCCCTAATCTGCTATGTATTCCTTTCAATGTGTTCTTTATTTGTGCTATGCCATTTTTTTACCTCAGATTGTGCTTTTTCATAGTTACTGTATCTTTTTTTCATGCTGTTGAGCATCTTTACATCATTACTCTGAACTCTGTTTCAGATAATTTTCTTAACTCTGCTTATTTATCTCTTCTTCTGGAGAATTCTCTAGTCCTTTCATTTGGGGATTGTTTCTTTGTCTCCTCATTTTGACTATCTGTTTGGGTTTGTAACTATTAGGTAGATCCTCTATACCTCTCAATCTCTAGTGTAGGAGAGTGTTAAAGGTTGTTTCTGACTAATTAGATTGGGCAAAAACTCAAAGCCTCCAAAAGAATGCCTCTGCCTATAGGCCAATAGGGTTCTGACTTGAATTGTCCCCCAGGCAATCCTCCTGAGGTGAGGTGAGAGGTTTTTTTTCAACAGGGTGGGGCAGTTGCTTCTGCCTGAAGGCTAATTGTTACTTTTAATCTCTTAAATCACCTCAGAACAAGGTGTTTTCCAATAAGGTGTGTTGACTGTCTTCCCTTTAGGCAAGGCAAATGTCTCTGTGGGAAAAATGTCCTGAGCTGCATAAAAGAATAACTCAGCCCAAAAAACTTGGGGTGTCTGACTTCTGAGCTATATCCCCCAGTCTCCAGTCCTGTCTTCTGCTCTCACAGCTCCAGTCCACTTCACCCTCCTGCTGCTGTAGCACAAGGTGAGTGGCTCCACAGGGAATTTTGTGTGCTGGCCCTTTAAGAGGGTGCCAGAATTTTCAGCTATCACTCCCTGGCAGACAGACAAAAATATTCTTTAATCTGTGCTGGCATCTGCAAGGCTGAGATCACTCTAAAGCTCAGCATGAGACACTTCAGGTGTCAAAGGAATTTCCGCTTTTATAACCCACAGGCTTGCCAAAATTGTATAACCACACCACCTAGTCAGAAGTGCTATCTATTTCTGTTACACAACAGCCACCACTTGGTTACAAATGGTTGCTACAAGCCTTAGCATAGCCTGCTTACCATGTCTACATCTCTTTAGGGCTGGCTGGATATTCTTTTGTGGAAACCAAGCAGCTTCTGGATCTGACCAGATTATTAGCTCAAAACGTTATCTCCTCTGCAGACAGCTCTTAACCCTTAAGACCTCAAGCTTAGTTAGAAAGTAGTAAGCCATAATATTATCCTAGGATGTAGCATTGTCAAACATAAATGTTAATTTTCTAAATATAAGCTCAAGAAATAAAGAATATCAGCAAAATTCATTGCAATAAAACAAAAAACAAATACTAAAAAAATATAAACTTCCACAAGGTACAACTTTAGTCAAACAGATACCCTCTGGTAAGTGGATTTGTTTGATCTCTTTTCAGTTTGAAGAGGGGGAAAAAAAAGCATACTATAAGACTTGATGCTCTAAGCAGACCTAATTTGAAAAGCAACAACTACCATGGTATATACCCTGTTTCCCCGAAAACAAGACAGTGTCTTATATTAATTTTTGCTCCCCAAAATGCGCTAAGTCTTATTTTCAGGGGATGTCTTATTTTTCCATGTAGAAGAATACGGTACACATTTATTGTTAAATGAAAATAAAGGAAATTTATTACCTGTATACAGTATCGTAGTACGGTAGTTGTCAACACAAACCAGACAAACTGTGAATCCTACAGTATCAAGAATTTACTCATTTATTCAATGACAATCATGTCATCACCTTCTGGAACATCATCATAACAATCCAATTCCTGAATTTCCTGGTGAATTTCTTGTAACTCCATTTCTTTCAGGATCAGTGGACCAAATCTCTCATGTTTAGCCTGGGGGGGGGGGGGGCTTATTTTTGAGGGATGCCGTATATTTCACTCAGAAGGAAACCTGTAAGTAGGTCTTATTTTCGGGGAAACACGGTACCATAGTCGGGACAAAGTCACTGTAATCCCTTTTATTTGCCATACTTATACTTTTAACAAAGAGCTAATGTCACAAAAATAATCCTGTCACTTTTAAAAATCGAAAATACTATAATTGTGTTTTCTGAGCTGAGCTGAGCCAGAAAAAACTACTGATGTATATTTTAGAAATCATTTCTAAACTTTAAATCATTTTCTGTCTAATCCTTAAATCAGAATATGGAATTAACTAGAACATACCACTTTCTAAAAAGTTCTATTAACCAAGAATTTAATATAATCTTAGAAAGTTTTGAAATTATACCAGGTCCAGTCCAAATTATTTTAACTTCTAAAGGTAATGTACAGATACAAACAAGAAACTTACTCAGATTTGCTGTCATGGATTCTAAATCTGCTATTAAACCTGGAAGCTGCTGAAGCTGCTCCTGTAACTCTATTAGGCTCGTCTTCTTTTTTTCCCAGTGTGCTGAAAGCATGACCACCTCGCTATCCACCAGCTGCAACACAAAAGAGGAAGGGTAAAGTAAAACCAGATTTTAAGCACAAAGAAATTATACTCATCATAATGACAGCTGGCTGATGTTGTCTTTAAAAACCCCTCTACTGACTGTAAGTCACAGGACACTAGAAAGAAGACTAAAGTTATTTTCTTTCTTAGAAAACAACCAATTTAATATTCAGTATAGAAAACCTCAAATTACTGCTTGTCTCAGTGCATCTTAATTCAGAGAAGACAAAGTTCCAAAATGACCTTAGAAATCACTTCTAAGTATACCCTTTTTAAAGTAAACCCTGAATTTGAAAATCCAAATCTAGAAAAATAAAACAAAAAACTACCACTAACAACTGAAAAAACAAACAAACAAAAAGCAACCCAAAACATAATTGTAGGTAATTATTGCTTTTACAAAAGGAATTCTTAACTGAAAAGTCCCCTAATGCATTTAGAATACACTGATTTCATTTACATTTAATAGGAACAGATTGCATAAGGTAAATGGTTCTTTTATATGAAGAAATTATTGAGGCAACTATTCAATTCCAGAAAGAGAAAAGAAGGATTTATGTTAACAAAGAAGTAATTCAGATGTAAAATATTAGGGTAATAGTAGGGTGGTGCAATACTAGACTAGTCTAAAATAATTCTAATTTATTTTCCTGAAGACTGAAGAAAATGACAGACATCAGTTTCTCCCAGACAATTTTGTTTTGCTCTTAACAGAGTATTAGGGGAAAGAGCCTAGAATAAGATTTAGAAGGAACAAGGAGAGGTCATCTTTTGAAAACATCACCAATGATAAGCAAGAATTGTGAAAGATACCCACACAGTAATATAATAAAAGATGGCAAAATTCACTGTATAACAAAAAAATACACTTGTATTTTATATGTAAATCAGGGTTCACAGTTAAGTTACAGTTTGAAAAAAAAAGATAATTTACATGTTCCAAGGTTAAAAGTCTACATAAGTTGAAACATGAACATAATTGATTCTTACTGAATATCTCTAAAGAAAGAGCTTTAGAGGAATAAAAATAACAAAATAAGGTGTAAAATTATTTATATATTGAACTAATTGTTTCTATGTTTTAATAATGTAGGAAATCCACAACATTGAAGCAGAAGCACTAAGTTACAATAAAGAGGTCAGTAAGCTGCCTAGTTTCCTCACTCTATCCCCAGTTCTCATACCTTTCCATTGTTTTTCAACTACATCATCTCTCACCTACAAGCCTCAAGGAGCTGGAAAGGTGACACCACACTTTATTCAAGTGGCATTCTCATAAATGTTGTATATTTTAAAATACCTGCCCTAACTGGTTTGGTTCAGTGAATACAGCGCCAGCCTGCAGACTGAAGGGCCCCAGGTTCGATTCTAGTCAAGGGCATGTACCTTGGTTGTGGGCACATTTCCAGTAGGAGGTGTGCAAAAGGAGGCTAATCGATGATTCTCTCTCATAGATGTTTATAACTCTCTATCCCTCTCCCTTCCTCTCTATAAATAAATCAATATATATTTTAATAAATTATAAATGAATAAATAAATAAATAAAAATGTCTATTGGCCTGGCTCAGTTGGTTGAGCATCATATATCAGGAGGTCACAGGTTAGATTCCCAGTCTGGGGTACATGCCTGGGTTGCAGGCTCAATCCCTAGTAGGGAGAGTGCAGGAGACAGCTGATCAACATTTCTCTCTCATCAGTGTTTCTGTCTCTCTTTCCCACTTCCTTCCTCTCTCTGAAATCAATAAAAACATTTTTAAATGTTTGTTGCCTACCAGTTTTAAAACGAACCCTAAGAATAGTTTTAAAAAGACAGCAATAAAAAAAAAAAAAAAAAAAAAAAAAAAAAAAAAGGCCGAGCAGTCTTCATAGGCAAGCTGTAAGGTAACTTACCATCATCAGGAAACTAAGGCTTGAACAAGAATCTGTGTTCATAAAATTCATTTAAAATAGTCAACAAGCCCTGGGTGGGTAGTTCAGTTGGCTAGATATGTCAAGGTTGCAGGTTTGACCTCTAATCAGGGCATGTACAAGAATACCAATGAATGTATAAATAAGTGAAACAACAATGTTCCCCCCCTCTATAAAATCAACAAATAAAAAATTTAAAAATTAAATGGTCAACAAACTTCTACAGACTATCTACTATCTGCCAACCATTGTTTTAGGCACTAGAAATACAATGGTGAATAAAATAAGAAAAATAAAATCCTGCCCTCTTTAGTGTTTATATTCTCATAGCAGGTCTCACAAATTATCTTAGCTTCAGTACTAAACTCCGAAAAAAAAATAATTTCTATATCACAAGGTTGACTTGAGGATAAATAATATATTTTTCCTGGTTCATGGAATATCTTTTAAAAAGCCTGTGAAATCACCCTGGCCGGGTGGTTCAGTTGGTTGGAGTGTTATCCAATACACCAAGAGGCTGAAAAGTTTGATTCTCAATCAGGGCACATACCTAGGTTGTAGGTTTACAGGAGGCAACCCATTACTGTTTCTCTCTCTCTCTCTCTCTCTCCTTCTCTTCCTTCCTCCCTCCCTTTTCCTTCCCCTCTCAAAAAACAATGAAAGAAAGAAAAAGAGAAAAGAAAGGCTGTTAAATTTACTCTGGTTAATTAGGTTAATAGCTTGAAAAAACTAGAATAAACAATTTTTAGATATTAGCCATTTCTTACTGAATATTAAAATGTAACATTTAAATATTAAACTCAATTACAGTCTAGTTCAACCCTTCCACAAAATTAAAAGTTATATCCTAAACATAAAATATAAGAAGTGTCTATAGAAAGAATATATCAAAATACACTAAGATGTTGCTTTCATTTAAAAGAGTGGGAAGTTGAATAGCTTTTCAGAAATCATTATTAATAATTATGTAATAATACTAAAACATTCTGAGCATTTTCTATGTTCTGGGTCCTGTATTAAGCAATTTACATGTATTATCTCATTTAAACCACATAACAACCTTATATACTATGCATTATTACCACCTTCATTTCATAAATGAAGAAACTGGAGCATAATGAAGCTAAATCGCATTCCCAAGGGCCACAGTGGAGCTATACTCAATCCCAGGGATTTTGATACTTTAACTTCATACCCTTATAACAATGTCCTGGGAACTGTACTATATGGGTTTAAAAAGGAAGAAGAAAAGTGAAAAACTAGCAAAAAGAAAATGTTTTGCAAAACTGTACTTAAACTTTACTAAATAATAAGAAATGAGCTACCTCCAGAAGGCCAATGTTTTTACTTGGTCCATATTTCTGAATAAACCCAGATTCAACACCAGGATAAAGATTAAGGAGGAAGACAAAACCATAGGGCTTCATTCCAAAATTCCTTCTGGCAGACACTGAAGTTAGAAAAATGAAAAACAAAAACAAAACCAGGGAACACCAATGATTTACAAAATGGCTAACAACAGGACCTTACTGTGTATAAATCTTGACAGTTCAGAGTGTGGGGATATTCTAGTTCATATGATTTCCATACTACTTTGTTTGGTAAGCAGGGTAAGTGGTGGAAACTAATTTTATAGAGGAGGAAACTAATACAGAGAGACTAATTTATGTGCCCAAGGCCAAATGATTTCATGAAGAAAATAGGATTTCTAATGCCCAATCAGGTCCCTTTTTACCATAGGCAGAGCAGATCCATGTTGGAAGGGTGAAGCATGTCCAACTTACACATCAAATTATTAAACAAAAAATGATTCTTAAAGGCAAGCAAATATTTCACAATAGAAATTACAAGCAAGTAATGAACTGTAAGTCTAACTTTAAAAATTTGCTCTCAGAGTCTAACTCCTGAGTCAGTATTAACTATATATTCATTTATATGTTGCTAAAGGGAGGGAAAAAAAGTCAAAGAACTTGTAAAAAAAAAAAAAAAGTTGTAGAAAAAGCTTAGACAACAAAGTTACCATTGACCAAAGCTATTTGTTTTCTAAGACACTGCCCTAAATTTCAAGACTACTGTATATAGTAGTCTTTAAATTAGATGAGTATAAAATAACTTGTCAAACAGAATTCAATTGCTCTTAAGTATATTTGCCCTGGTACGGTCAAACAGGTTGAAGACCACCAAAGACTTTTGAGCACGGTCTGACAAAATAAACACATGACATATAGCTTAACACTATACATATTAAAGCTCTACATTTTTTAAGGCTTGAGGGAGAGGCAGAGGTGGGCAGAAGGGTGAATGGGGGAAACAAGGGGGACACCTGTAATACTCTCTACAATAAAGATAAATTTAAAAAATAAAGTTATACATTTTAAATATTTACATACATCTCATCCATACATCAGAGGTCTTTAAAATTTTTTCATTTTTAAAGTTGAGTACTACATTTCTGGAGAGCAATAAGAGGCACTTTTGATTAGATGTCAATCTTAAAATAACCAAGTACTGAACCATGAAAAACTTTCCCAAAATAACATAAATTCAACAACAGATCTTACAGAAATTTATTTCTCCTATGTTTATTTTATCATGAAATACTTCTTCCAATCAAAAGAATAATTTTTGTTAATGATCCTCTGCAAGACATAGTCTTAATTGCATGTTGTTTGTGGGATTCATCCACGCTGATAAATGTAGATAGTAGTTAATTAATTTTCACTGCTGTATGGTATTTGATTTTAGAAAGAATATAATTTATTCTGTAGATCAGAATAAACGAGGCATGCAGCCCGCCAGCCACAAATTTGACATGCTATGATAGCTGCAGATGGATTTAGGGACTACCTAAACTTGCAACAGAACCTGCTACAACATTCCCATACAAATCTCCTGGTGCACACAAGCAAGTTTCACAGTGAGTTAGAGATGCGTCCAAGTTATTGCTCTTATCTCCCAAAGTGACTTGACAGGACTTGGGGTAATTAAACTCCCCCCAGTCAAATTATTGCTGATTTTAGTAGCCTCATTTTTATACTACACTAGAGTACCGGTGCATAAAATTTGTGCACGGGTAGGGTCCCAAGGCCTGGCCTGCAATCAGGGCCAATCAGGTTCCCCGCCTCCCCGCTTCCTCCTTCCCTCGCCACCAGCATACCATGCCCCACTGCTGCCTCTGGCCACCGACCATGTTCTGCACCACCCCCTGGTGGTCAACACATGTCATAGGAAGCGATCGAACTCCTGGTCTCCCAGTTGAATTCCTGAGGGGACACTTTGCTATATATAGACTAGAGACCTGGTTCACGAATTTGTACACCAGGGAGGTCCCCCAGCCTGGTCTGTGGGATTGGGCTGAAGCCAGCTCTCCAACATCCCGAGGGCTCCCAGATTGTGGGAGGGCGCAGGCCAGGCCGAAGGACCCCATGGGTGCATGATCAAGGCCAGGGAAGGACTAAGAAGGTTGGCCAGCTAGGGAGGGACTATGGAAGGGCTCCAGGGCATGTCCATCTGCCTTGCTCAGTCCTGATTGGCTGGATCCGAGCACCAAGCTAACTTACTGGTCATAGTGTCTGCCCCCTGGTGGTCAGTGCACATCATAGTGAGCAGTTGAATGGCCTGAGCGTATCATTAGCATATTATGTTTTGGCTGAAAGGATGACCGCACACTTAGCATATTAGGCTTTTATTATAAAGGATAGTAAATAGATGATATCGTACCAACATTACCAGAGAAAATGTGTGCCATACCAATATTATCAGGGGAAGTTTGGGACACAATACTCTTAAAATAACCCTAGGAAGGGAAATTATTTGAAAGGTATGTGCAATTTCAACTTCCACTTATTGCTAACTCATTTTTTTCTAATGTGATTGTGCCAATGGATTTACACTCCATAGTTCAAGTTGTTCCTTATCATGTTTCTTCCCAGGGAAGAAACAAAACTATCTACTGCAGCCGAAACCGGTTTGGCTCAATGGATAGAGCGTCAGCTTGGGGACTGAAGGGTCCCGGGTTCGATTCCGGTCAAGGGCATGTACCTTGGTTGTGGGCACATCTCCAGTAGGGGGTATGCAAGAGGCAGCTGATCGATGACTCTCGTCGATGTTTCTAACTCGCTATCTCTCTCCCTTCCTCTCTGTACAAAATCAATAAAATATATTTTAAAAAAATAAATAAATAAAAACTATCTACTGCAAATAATAACTGTCTGCCCAGAAAACTCAAGGCTTAAATTTTTGATTATCTAAGGAGTGTGAATTTGTGGTTTTAATTTGTATTTCCTTGATTACTAATAAAATTTAAATATATTCTCATGTTTATTGGCCACTTCCATATTTTTTCTTCTATAAAATGCCAGGTCCGCCGAAACCAGTTTGGTTCAATGGATAGAACGTCAGACTGCAGACTGAAAGGTCCCAAGTTCGATTCCGGTCAAGGGCATGTACCTTGATTGTGGGCACATCCCCAGTAGGGGGTGTGCAAGAGGCAGCTGATTGATGATTCTCTCTCATTGATGTTTCAAACTCTCTATCCCTCTCTCTTCCTAAAAAATCAATAAAAGCCGGGACCGGTTTGGCTCAATGGATAGAGCGTCGGCCTGCGGACTGAAAGGTTCCGGATTCAATTCCGGTCAAGGGCATGTACCTTGGTTGCCCAGTGGGGTGTGTGCAGGAGGCAGCTGGTCAGTGTTTCTCTCTCATCGACGTTTCTACCTCTCTGTCCCTCTCAATTCCTCTCTGTGTAAAATCAATAAAAAAATATATTTTAAAAAATCAATAAAATATATTAAATAAATAAATAAATAAATAAATAACATAAAAAATGCCAGGTCCTACCTTTTGCTTGCTTTTCTGTTGGGTTACTGTCCTGTTTTTATTGGTTTGTAGGGATTATTTATATTTTCTGAATAGCTGTACTATGTTCTGGGAATTGCTTAATATTTTAATGATATTGTTTGATAAATAGAAGCTTTGATAAAAATTATCAATATTTGTATTTATGGTTGGTGCTTTTAATGCCTTGTTTAAGAAATCTTTTTCTAGCCTTCTATTTTCTAAAATATGTATAGTTTTCTTGTTTACATTTAAGTATAATGGAACCAAGAGAGACCTGAATATCCACAGCCGCAGCGACCACCAAGCATCTGTGACCCCCAGAACGCCGATCCCAGGCAGCGCGAACACCTGGCTGCACTGGAGTGCCCCACTGCTCGGCGAAAAGGTCAGATTTCGGGGGGAGAGGGTGGAGAGCGCTCGCGGCGAAGACAAAAGCCTGCGCGCACAGAGCGCACAGAAGCTGGAAGACAAGGGCAGTGATTACAAGTAGAAGCCCCAGCTGTTGGGCGGTTGTCACTGGTGAAGGTGGACGGGGCTCCTAATGGGAGATATCTAAAGAGCAACACATTTGAATCTGCCTCGGAGGGATATCGGAGAGTTGCGGGAGATTGCAATTGCTCAGATCTGCCCCCTCCCCCCTCCGTAGTTCCTGCTTCAGAGAAAAAAAAAAAAAAAAGGAAAAAAAAAAGAAAGCTGGAGACTAGAGTCTGGGAAGTCAACCTAGAAACACTGCCCCCAGAGGCTAATCCACAAATTGACTCTAGTGTAATAAAAATAAAGCAAAACCTGCATAAAAATCAGGACTGGATCATAACAATAGAGGAAGCGAATGACCTTCATTACTGCAAATTTTATTTAAAATTTTGAAAAAAATTTTTTTTAATTTTTAAATTTTTGTTTTTTATTTTTGTTTTCATTATTTGCAACGTTTACTAAGAAACTATTTTTTTTCTTTTTCCTCACTTGATTTTATCTTTATAATTATTACATTGTATATGTAATCAACATTATTACTACTACTAATTTACCTTTTTCATCTTATTTTCTTTTGTTTATTTTTATTATTTTTACTTCATTTGATTATATATATATATATTTTTTTTAATTTCAGGATTACTGTTCTACAGTCTTTATCTATCTTTCCTTCTCCAACGCTTTATTCTATCTCAACCCTACCTTTATGCCTTCACCCTCTTTCCGATCTTTTCCTTTGGTACCCCGTTTATCTTAAACCTTTCCTGCTCTAGATTTTCCCCATTCCTTCTGTCTACCCCCTCCTAAAATTTCACCCTACTTGTATATATCTAATTTCCAACTACCTGCTCCAAACCCATTCACACCTCCCTCGCAGTTGTCCTAAAAAACAAAACAAAACAAAACAAAAAACAGTCTTTCTCTCTAACTCTTTGAAGTTGTATGTTGAATGTTAACTATACTGAAGTTATATGCTTTTTGTTATAAGATTGATTTGCCTATGCTTTTTGTTTGATTGTATGTCTTTGTTATTCTGGGTTCTAGTCAACACAACCACCCTTATTGGTGGTTATTAATATCGCAAACACATTTCTATTCAGTGCCTTGTGTGTTGTACCTGGTTGTGTTGTATTTTGTGCCTTTAAATCAAAGCAGGAGAGACAAAACTACACAACCAGACATCATGGGGAGACCAAAAAACACCCCGCATATGAAAGAAAAGCAGGCTTCACCAGAAAAGGAAGTAAACGAGATAGAGGCAAGCAACCTACCTGAGCAAGAATTCAGAGTAATGATCATAAGATGGCTAAAAAGAATGGAAGACAAATTTGACAATATGAGTAAGAACCAAGACGAAATGAAGAAAAACCAAGAAGAAATGAAAAATGACATTGCTACTGTAAAGAACTCAATAGAAAGCATCAAGAGTAGATTAGAAGAAGCAGAGGACCGCATCAGCGAGCTAGAAGACAAGATGGAAAAAATACCCAATTAGAACAACTTCTGGAAAAAAAAATTAAAAAACAGGAGGAAAGTCTAAGGGAACTTTGGGACAATACAAAACAAAACAATATTAGGATAATAGGGGTTCCAGAAGGAAAGGGAATTGAGGAAGACATGGAAAACGTATTTCAAGAAATAATGACAGAAAACTTTCCTGAGATAAAGAAAAAACTCACACAAATCCAAGATGCTCGCAGAGTCCCAAGCAAAATGAACTCCAGATAACCAACCCCTAGGCACATTATAATTAAGCTGGTAAACACCAACGACAAAAAAAGAATTTTAAAAGCAGCCAGAGAGAGACAGAAAGTTACATGTAAAAGAACCCCCATCAGACTAGCAACTGATTTCTCCACAGAAACTTATCAGGCCAGAAGGGAATGGGATGAAATATACAAAGTCATGCAAAGGAAGGGTCTGAATCCAAGAATACTATACCCAGCAAGGCTATCAATCAAAAGTGAAGGTGAAATCAGGAGCTTCACGGACAAAAACAGATTAAGGGAATTTATCTCCACCAAACCAGCAATGCAAGAAATGCTAAAGGGTCTACTGTAAAATTAAAGAAATACAAAGCAAAGAAGGAACACAGGGGTATAGAATAAAAATGGCGTCAAATAAGTATCCATCAATAATAACTTTAAATGTAAATGGACTAAATGCTCCAATCAAAAGACATAAGGTGTTGGATTGGATAAGAAAACAAGACCCATACATCTGTTGTCTACAAGAAACCCACCTCAGAAAAAGAGATGCACACAGACTGAGGGTGAAGGGATGGAAAAAGGTTTTCCAGGCGAATGGAAATGAAAAAAAAGCTGGGGTAGCAATACTTATATCTGACAAATTAGATCTCAGAGTGAAGGACATTACAAGAGATAATGAAGGCCACTTCATAATACTAAAGGGAGCAATCCAACAAGATGAAATAACCCTGGTAAATATATATGCACCCAACACGGGAGCACCCCAATATATAAAAAAACTGCTGGAGGACATTAAGGGAGAGATTAATAGCAATATAATTATAGTAGGAGATTTTAATACCCCACTATCACCCTTTGACAAATCATCTAAACAAAAAATCAGCAAAGAAATATCAATCCTAAATGACTCGCTAGACCAGATGGAATTAACCAACATCTTCAGAACATTCCACCCCAAAGCCACAGAATATACATTCTTCTCAAGAGCACATGGGACATTCTCAAAGATAGAACACATTTTGGGACATAGGCAAAGTCTCTTCAAATTCAAGAAGATAGAAATCATATCAAGCATCTTCTCAGATCATAGTGGCATAAAACTGGAAATTAACTACAATGAAAAAAATCCAAAGAAATCAAACACATGGAGACTAAACAGTATGCTATTAAACAAGGACTGGGTTACCAAAGAAATCAAGGAAGAAATTAAAAACATCCTGGAAACAAATGACAATGAAAACACAACTATCCAAAATCTATGGGACACAGCAAAAGCAGTTTTGAGATGGAAGTTCATATCCCTACCAGCCTATTGCAAAAAACTAGAAAAAATGGTAACAAATGATCTAACTCTACAACTCAAAGAGTTAGAAAAAGAGCAACAAGAAAAGCCCAGTGTAAGCAGAAGGAAGGAAATAACAAAAATCAGAACACAGATAAACGACATAGAGACCAAAGAAACAATACATAAGATCAACAAAACCAAGAGCTGGTTCTTTGAAAGGATAAACAAGATAGATGGACCTCTAGCCAGGCTAACCAAGAAACAAAGAGAGAGGACCCAAATAAACAAAATCAGAAATGAAAGAGGTGAAATAACAACAGATCCCGCTGAAATACAAAAGATTGTTACAAAATACTATGAACAACTCTATTCCAACAAACAGAACAACCTGGAGAAAATGGACATATTCCTAGAAAAATACAAACTTCCAAAACTCAATCAGGAAGAATCTAAAAATCTCAATAGAGCAGTGACTTGGGAAGAAATTGAAACAGTCATCAAAAAGCTTCCAGCAAACAAAAGCCCAGGGCCAGATGGCTTCAAAGGAGAGTTTTACCAAACATTCAAGGAAGAACTAAAACCTATCCTCCTCAGACTATTCCAAAAAATTAAAGAGGAAGGAACACTTCCAAACTCCTTCTATGAAGCCAGCATCACTCTAATACCAAAACCTGATAAAGACATCTCAATGAAAGAGAATTACAGGCCAATATCCCTCATGAACATAGATGCCAAAATCCTCAACAAAATTCTAGCAAATCGGCTCCAGCAGAGCATCACAAAGATCATACACTATGAACAAGTAGGATTTATTCCAGGAATGCAAGGTTGGTACAATATCTGCAAATCAATAAACGTGATACATCACATAAACAAATTGAAAGATAAAAATCATATAGTCATATCAATTGATGCAGAAAAAGCATTTGATAAAATCCAACACCCTTTCCTAATAAAAACTCTCAACAAGGTGGGAGTACAAGGATCATACCTCAACATAATAAAACCAAATATGATAAACCCACAGCCAACATCATACTCAATGGGCAAAAACTAAAACCATTCCCTCTAAGAACAGGAACAAGACAGGGATGCCCACTTTCGCCACTCCTGTTTGACATAGTACTGGAAGTACTAGCCATTGCAATCAGACAAGAGGAGGAAATAAAAGGCATCCAAATTGGAAAAGAAGAAGTAAAGTTATCCTTATTTGCAGACGACATGATATTGTATATAAAAAACCCAAAAGACTCCATTAAAAAACTAATTGACTTAATAAATGAATTTGGCAATGTAGCAGGATACAAAATTAACGCCAAGAAATCTATGGCATTTCTATACACCAACAGCGAATTTATAGAAACAGAGACTAAAAAAGCAATTCCATTTACCATCGCACCATAAAAATTAAGATACCTAGGAATAAACTTAACTAAGGAAGTAAAGGACCTATATGCGGAAAACTACACGACACTGAAAAAAGAGATAGAGGAA
Organism: Pipistrellus kuhlii; assembly: GCF_014108245.1. NCBI lineage: Eukaryota > Metazoa > Chordata > Mammalia > Chiroptera > Vespertilionidae > Pipistrellus > Pipistrellus kuhlii. The sequence continues at coordinate 119,813,926 of NW_023425515.1, forward strand.
GATATAAACAGATGGAAGAACATACCATGTTCATGGATTGGTAGAATCAACATCATCAAAATGTCCATACTTCCTAAAGCAATCTATAGGTTTAATGCACTCCCTATTAAAATATAATACCAACGGCATATTTCACTGACCTAGAAAGAACTCTCCAAAAGTTCATTTGGAACAATAAAAGACCCCGAATAGCCACAGCAATCCTGAGAAAGAAGAGTAAAGTAGGAGGGATCTCAATACCAGACTTCAAACTGTATTACAAAGCCACTGTTCTCAAAACAGCTTGGTACTGGCACAAAAACAAACATATAGATCAATGGAATCGAATTGAGAACCCAGATATCAATCCAAATCACTATGCTCAATTAATATTTGACAAAGGAGGCACAAATATACAATGGAATCAAGACAGTCTCTTCAATAAATGGTGTTGGGAAAATTGGTCAGATACATGCAAAAGAATGAAACTAGAACACCAACTTACACCATGCACAAAAATAAACTCAAAATGGATACAGGAATTAAACATCAGACGGGAAACCATAAAAATACTAGAAGCATCCACAGGCAACAAAATCTCAGAGGTATGCCAAAAGAACTTCTTCACTGATACTGCCCCTAGGGCAATGGAAGCTAAAGAGAAAATAAACAAATGGGACTACATCAAAATAAAAAGCTTTTTAACAGCAAAGGAAACCATCAACAAAACAACAAGAAAGCCCACTGTGTGGGAGAACATATTTTCAAATGTTACCACTGATAAAGGTTTAATCTCCAACATCTACAAACAGCTTATACAACTAAATAAAAGGAAGATGAATGATCCAATTAAAAAATGGGCAATGGATCTAAATAGGATATTTTCAAAAGAAGACAGAAGGAAAGCCAAAAGGCACATGAAAACATGCTCAACGTCACTAATTATCCGAGAGATGCAAATCAAAACAACAATGCGGTATCATCTCACACCTGTCAGAATGGCCAACATCAACAAATCAACAAACGACAAGTGTTGGCGAGGTTGTGGAGAAAAAGGAACCCTCGTGCACTGCTGGTGGGAATGCAGACTGGTGCAACCACTGTGGAGAACAGTGTGGAGTTTCCTCAAAAAACTGAAAATGGAACTCCCATTTGACCCAGTAATCCCACTCCTAGGAATATATCCCAAGAAACTAAAAACACCAATCAGAAAGGATATATGCACCCCTATGTTCATAGCAGCACAATCTACAATAGCTAGAATCTGGAAACAGCCTAGGTGCCCGTCAGCAGATGATTGGATAAAAAAACTATGGTACATCTATACAATGGAATACTATGCTGCCATAAAAAGAAGGAATTCTCATCATTTGCAGCAACCTGGATAGAACTAGAGAACATTATGCTGAGTGAAATAAGCCAGTCAATAAAAGAGAAATACCACATGGACTCACTCATTTATGGACATTAAAAAACATTATAAACTGACAAACCAAAAGATAGATATAAAGACAGTAAAGCAACAAGCAGACTGTAAAATTACACCAGGGAGAGTAGGGAGATCTGGGGGAGATAAGAGATCAACCAAAGGACTTGTATACATGCATATAAGTACAACTAATGGACACAAAACTCTGGGGAGGGAGGGTATGTGGGGGGGGGGGGGCAATGTTAAAATATGTACACAGATAATAATTTAATAAATAAAAAAAATTAAAAAATAAAATAAAATAAGTATAATGGAACCAATATCTAAACCAAGGTCTTTTTTTATTTTTTATTTTACTTATTTTTATTTTTTAAATTTTTTTAAAAATTGGTTTCAGAGAGGAAGAGAGGGAGAGATAGAAACATCAATGATAAGCATCTTTGGTCAGCTGCCTCCTACATGCTCCTCCTGGGGATTGAGCCTGCAATCTAGGCAACCCTAACCGGGAATCAAACCATGGCCTCCTGGTTCATAAGCTGACACTCAACCACTGAGCCATACTAGCCAAGTGCAAGTGTGTATTTTTAAAAGTAAACAACATTTTTTTGCTGATTTAAAAATATTAGTGATTTTGTTTTCCCCATGACAGAACAGGGCAGCCATAATAAAAAAATCTTCAATTAACATTGACCTGCATTCAAAATAAAACACAGATGTAGAAGAATTTAAACCAAGGTCGTTAACTACTTTTATCCAACAATATACTGGAGATTCTCCCCAGTGTAAAAAGACAAGAAGAAATGAAAGTTGTACAGATTGGAAGGGAAGAAACAAAACCTACCATCTCCATAAAAGAATTCCCATCCCCAAAACAAATTACAAAAATAAGTGGATTTAGCAAAACAGTTAAATATGGGATCAATATACAGCAAGTCAAAAATTGCAGGTTTTGGTAGATAGCAGTACAAAGACGTTATCTTCCATTAAAACCTTGCTAAATGTTTTACTCTGAGTAGATACTTAATTTTACTGAATGTATTTTCTGAATCTGATGATCATATATTTTCCTCCTTTAATGTGTTAATGTGGTCAATTACATTTAAAAGACTTTCTAATGTCAAAACAACATCTTCTTTTTAATTTTACTGATTTCAGAGAGAAAGGATGAAGGAAAGAGAGACAGAAACATCAATTATGAGAATCACTGATTGGCTGTCTCTTGCACACCCCACACTGAGGATCAAGCCTGCAACTTGGGCATGTGCCCTGACGAGGAATTGAACTGTGACTTTCTGGTGCATAGGTCAACACTCAACTATGAACTGGGCTCAAATCAACTTAATCCTGGAATGAACGTGGTATATTTTGTTTTTTATGCTTTGCTGAATTTATCTGTCAATACAGTCAAGCACTGCAGAATGTGTCCCAGGCAGAATGTCTTTTGTTTTTCATTCAGTATTCACAAGACATATAACAATCAATACTAAGTTCGGCTTAACATTTATACAGGAAAACTTTATATTTAAGCAAGATACATATTTAAAAAAAAAAACTATGAGAAGATTCTGAAATTACATTTAAAATACATTTATTAGAACATGATAATCACAGGACAGTTTGAGGAGCACATCCATAAAGGAGACACGTGCCTTGCATGTTGCTAGTGTTGAGAGGCCAAAAACTGCCTATGAACAACTGTTTGTTAATAACTGTATCAAAAACTTGGCAATCAGAAAACTATGTTTTCAGCACTTTACATCTTAATAGATTGCTAGCCACCCATGTATAGACATAGACATATTGCTTGTTTTAAATATGCTTTAGAAAGTTGGTTGAAGGTTTGGGGCTGACATGTAACAAATTGTAATTTTTCACATTTACAGTATAAGAAATAGGTTCCTGGTTAGTGTTTGCATAAACCATCTGATTTTCAGAAATTGATTATTAAAGTTAAGTGAGAGATGATGCTATTTCTGTTCTTCACAAATTAACCTTAAAATTTTGTCCTCCATATTTATCTTTAAAATCTGAGGTTAGTTGCCAAAGCTGGTTTGGCTTAGTGGTAGAGCGTCGGTCTGCAGACTGAAAGGTCCCAGGTTCGATTCCGGTCAAGGGCATGTACATTGGTTGCGGGCACATCCCCGGTAGGGGTTGTGTAAGAGGCAGCTGGTCGATGTTTCTCTCTCATCGACGTTTCTAGCTCTCTATCTCTCTCCCTTCTTCTAATAAAATCTGAGGTTAGTCAATATTAATACGCTAGAAGCCCAGTGCACGAAATTCATGCATGCATGCAGGGGAGAGGGGGTGTCCTTCAGTCTGGCCTGCATTCTCTCCGATCTGGGACCTCTCAAGGCATCAGGCCTAAATGGTCAGTCAGACATATCTCACACAATCTAGGCTGCTGGCTCCCAACCGCTTGCCTGCTTGCCTGCCTGATTGCCCCTAACCTCTTCCGCTTGCCAACCTGATCAGCCCCTAACCACTCCCCTGCCAGCCTGATTGATGCCTAATTGCTCCCCTGACGGCTGATTGCCCCTAACTGCCCTCCCGTGAAGGCCTGGTCACCCCTAACTACCCTTCCCTGAAGACCTGGTCCCTTCCAACTGCTCTCCCCTGCAGGCCTGGGTCCCCTCCCCCAACTGCCCTCCCTTGCAAGCTAGTTCCCCCCAACTGCACTCCCTTGCAGGCTAGTCCCCACCCCAACTGCCCTCCCTTGCAGGCTAGTCCCCTCCCCCCAACTGTCCTCCCCTGCAGGCCTGGTCTCCCCCATCCAATTGACCTCCCCTGCAGGCCTGGGTCCCCCCCAACTGCCCTCCCCTTCAGGCCTAGGTCCCCCCCCAACTGCCATCCTCTGCAGGCCTGGTCCTCCCTTAACTTCCCCCCTGCTGGCCTGGTTGCCCCCTAACTGTCCAGAAGGAAGTCAGATGTCCAGAAGATGTCCATCACCTGGTTTAATTAGCATATTACCCTTTTATTAGAATAGATTACAGTCTCACTAATGTAGGTAAAGGTTAAGTCAGTCTAAATTAATTTAACACCAGAATCATAAAAATGTCTTTAGAAAGGAGTTTGATTGACATTAATAGCACGGAGTATTTGATCTTGGCTAAAGCTCTAAGTACATGGACCAAATAATTTTAATTATAAGTCACATATTATATATTCATTATATTCTCTATGTATAGTGCTAGAGAATAGTTTGAACTTTTAAATGAATTAAGGCTGACACCCCTAAAATTTTATATTTATTTGCTAAGCAAGTTAGTGATTTTAGGTAGATTGACCAAAGTTAAGCTTTTGTTCAAATAATAAAAAATTCTTAGTGGGTAAAAAGAAATTACACATTGTAATTTACATATGCAAAGACATGAGACTCAAATACCTTGATGAACCATCTATTTACTTGTTACTTGAGAATAAAAGTCAAACTCTCTAAGCCTAATTAAATTACCTGAGTGAAATATTATGAAAATGTGCTTTAAATAGGGAGTTTCATAATCAACTGCTAAATTCAATTTCAGATATCCTGAAAAACATTTTAATATAAATCTAATTTTTTAAAAACTAGCATATCCCACAAGTATAAGATTATACAATAATTCTTTACCTCTCCAGCACTCGCACATTCCTTGGCTCTTCTGTGAAGTGCAGCCCATGTATCTTCATACCTTAGAAAAGCAAAAAAATATTCAAAATGCAAAAAATAATTCAAAATTTTAATATTTTAAAACATTTAAAAATACTATTTAAAGATGAGCCTAGAACATCCTATGGTTTCTGAAAAGAAAAGCTAAAAAAATAATGGGGATATATCACAAGGATACAGGAGTCACTTTGAAGGGGCTTCCAATGGTCAAATCTGGGAAAATTTGAGCAACACAATACATAATGGTAGTATTAGGTAATTAATTCAAAGAATTAAACAAACATCCATGATTGCCTCTAGAAATCCGGGGACTGCCTAATCACCACTTACCACCTCTGCCTGCCTGATGGTCCCTAACCACCTCTGCCTGGCTGCCTGATTGCCCCTAACTATTCCCCTACCAGCTTGATCTCCCCTAACCACCTCTGCCTCGCCCTGCACCCAGGACTCAGGATTCCCTCCTCCAGCCAGTCACAGGCACCTGGGATCCGGGCTTCCCTCCCTCTGGCTGGCCACAAGGGACTGTGTTGGGTGGCTTCACCCAGGCTGCAACCATAGGTGCTGGCACCCAGGACCATGGAGGAAGCAGCTTGTCCCTCTCCCAGGCTACAGCTTTAGGAGCTGGTGCCCAGGACCACAGGGCAGGCGGCTTGCCCCTCTCCCAGGCTGCAGGTACAGACACAGTTGCTGGCATCCATGACCACTGGGTGGACAGATTGTCCCTCTTTTAGGCCGTAGCCCCAGCCACTAGCGCGTAGGACCACGGAACATGTGGCTTGTCCCTCTTCCAGGCCACAGCCTGGCTTATGCCCATTCCTCTCTCACAAGCACATTTGTGCCTGGCTAGTCCCCATGCCTCTCCCTGCAGTATTGAGTGTCTGAGCCATAATGGCATGATGGCCATTTGCCTATTAGCTCTTTATTATACAGGACTAGTTGCACGGTGCACGTTTGTGCACAGGGAGGAGGGTGTCACTCAGCCTGGCCTGCACCCTCTCCAATCTAGGACCCCTCAAAGGATGTCCTACTGCCGGTTTACAGGGATCAGGCCTAAACTGGCAGTCGGACATCCCTCTGGCAATTGGGACTGCTGGCTCCTAACTGCTCACCTGCCTGCCTGCCTGCCTGATTGCCCCTCACCACTCTGCCTGCCAGCCTGATAACCTCCAAATACCCCCTGTGCCAGTATGCTCACCCCAACTTCCCCTGTGCCAGAGTGCTCGCCCCCAACTTCCCTCCCTGCTGGCCTGCTCGTCCCCAACTGCCCCCTTACTAGCCTGCTCATTCCAAACTGCCCCCCACTGTCCTAATCACCTCCAACTGACCCCCACTGACAGCCCGCTCGCCCCTAACTGTCCCCCTGATGGTCTACTTAGCCCCAACAGCCCTGCCCCCAATCAGCCTGATTACCCACAACTGTCATCCCATCCTGGCCTCTTACTGCCTCTACTTCGGCCCCACCACCATAGCTTTGTCCAGAAGAACATCCTGAAGGTCTCCCAGCCTAATTAGCATATTTCCCTTTTATTAGCATAGATAGAGGCCTGTTGCATGAGTGGGGGTTGGCTGGTTTGCCCTGAAGGGTGTCCCAGATCAGGATGGGGGACCCCACTGGGGTGCCTGGCCAGCCTGGGTGAGGAGCTTATAGATGTATGCAAGCTGTCCAAACCCCCAGCAGGGATCCTCACCCCATGAGGGTGTGGCCAGCCTGGGTGAGGGGATGATGGCTGTTTGCAGGCTGGCCCTGCTCCCCAGCGATCCAGATTCCGAGCCCTCCTTTTTTTCTTTTTTTCTTTTTTCAGAGCCTCCTTGAGTGGAGGTCAGGGCCAGGTGGAAGCAGGTATCTGGGATTTATTTATCTTCTATAATTGAAACTTTGTAACCTTGAGTGAAGGCCAGGGCTGGCCAGAGCAGGCAGGAAAATTAGCTTCCTCCCTCACCGAGGACCATCCAAGCCTCCTGCTCACTCCAGCTCCATGGCCACCGCCATCTTTGTTGGGTTGCTTTGCATATTTGCTCCTGATTGGCTGGTGGGTGTAGCAAAGTGATGGTTAATTTGCATGTTTCTCTTTTATTAGTATAGATGTTATCACAAATTTTTTTAAATTTAAAAATTATTTAGATATCTGCTATTTAAAAATGGCTTTTCCTCTACTCAAGTATTAGTTCTAAAGAGAAAAGAATTTCAGTGCAATGAATGAACACATTTATAGATACCTTCCTATGATTGTAAATTTTTCACATTAAGTCCAAAAATGTACTCCATCCTAAAAAAACTAGCAAAGAGAAAAATCTACATCTCCAAAATAAATCTTTGAATAAAGTCTTTCAACTAAATAATTAAAAAATAAAGATAAAATGTAAACAGTAAACATTATAACTCTGACTGAATTTTACTATACCTCCTTTCAGGTTCATGTATGTTCTTTGCACAACAAAACCAAGCGGGAAATTATTATCAAATTGAGCACTTTCATTTCAGAGAAGAAAAGGCAAATCTCTAATTTAGCAACCATAAAAAGAAACCAAATAAATAATGAGAAAAGAGCCCTAGTCAGTTTTGCTTAAGGGATAGATGTCAGCCTGCAGACCAAAGATTTCCCCAGGTATGAATCCTGTCAAGCACAAGGTACCTTTGATACAGGCTCCTCCCTGGCCCAGGCCCTGGTTAGTTGGGGCCATGCAGGAGGCAACCAATCAATGTGTTTCTCTCATATTGGTTTTTCTTTCCATCTTTCCTTCACTCTTCCACTCCCCATGAAAATCAATGGAAAAATATCCTCAGGTGAGGATTAACAAACAAACAAATGAGAAAAGAGAAAGCAAAATGTAGGTATAGTGTCATTATAAATACAGATAAGGATTATACACCAATAATGAACTCACAGAAAGAGAAGTTGAAAAAACAATCTCATTTACTACTTTACCAAGTAAGATACCTAGGAATAAACTTAACTAAGGATGTAAAAGACCTGTACTCAGAAAACTTCAGGACATTGAAAAAAGAGATACAGGAAGACATAAGCAAAAGAAGAACATACTGTGTTCATGTTCTGGTAGAATCAACATCATTAAGCTGTCCATACTACTCCAAAGCAATTTACAGATTCAATGCAATCCCATTACAATACCAACGGCATATTTCACAGACCTACTACAAACTCTCCAAAAATGTATCTGGAATAAAAAAAGACCCTGAATAGCCATAGCAACCCTGAAAAGAAAAACAAAGTTGGAGGGATCACAATACCAAATATCAAGCTATATTACAAAGCCATTGTTCTCAAAACTTTCTTGTACTGGCACAAGAACAGACATATAGTCCAATGGAACAGAACAGAGAACCCAGAAATAGAACCAAGCCATTCCGCTCAATTAATATTTGACAAAGGAGGCAAAAGCATACAATGGAGTACATATAGTCTCTTCAATAATGGTGCTTGGAAATTTTGTCAGATAAATGGAAAAAAATGAAACTAGATCACCAACTTACACCATATACAAAAAACAAACTCAAAATGATTAAAGGACTTAAATGTAAGATGGGAAACCATAAAAATCTTAGAAGTCTCAGTAGGCAGTGAAATATCAGACATATATTGTAGCGATATCTTCACCAATACAGCTCCTAGGGCAATGGAAACTAAGGAGAAAATAAACAAAGGGGACTACATTAAAATAAAAAGCTTCTGCAGTGAAAGAAACCATCAACAAAACAAGAAGGCCCACTGCATGGGAGACCATATTTGCTAATGCTATCTCAGATAAGGGTTTAATCTCCAAAATTTACAAGGAACTCATACAACTTAACAAAAGGAAGATAAAGAATCTAATAAAAAAAAAAAAGGGCAAAATCACTAAATATAATCTTTTCAAAAGAAGACATATAGAAGGCCCAGAGATATATGAAAACATGTTCAAAGTCACTAATCATCAGAGAGATGCAAATCAAACTGACAATGAGGTACCATCTCACACTTGTCAGAATGGCTAACATCAACAAAACAACAAACGCCACGTGCTGGAGAGGATGTAGAGAAAAAGGAACCCTCGTGCACTGCTGGAGGGAGTGCAGACTGGTGCAGCCACTGAGGAAAACAATATGAAGTTTCTTCAAAAAATTAAAATATGGAACTCTCATTCGATCTAGTAATCCAACTTGTGGGAATATATCCCAAGAAATCAGAAACACCAATCAGAAAGGACACATGCACCCCTATGTTCATAGCAGCACAATTTACAATAGCTAAGATTTGGAAACAGCCTAAGTGATCATCAGCAGATGAGTGGATTAGAAAACTGTGGTACATCTACACAATGGAAGACTATGCCACTATAAAAAAAAATAAAAAAAATAAAAAAGGAACTTTACCATTTGCAACAGCATGAATAGACCTGGAGAGCATTATGCTAAGCAAAATAAGCCAGTAGGAGAAAGATAAATAAATGTGGGATATAATAAACAATATAAACTGATGAATAAAAATACTCAAATGTGGGATATAATAAACAATATAAACTGATGAATAAAAATAGATCAAGAGACAAAGAAATAGTGAACTAACCATCCAACTTCAGAGAGAAGGCAGGGGAGGGAGGAGGATAAGAGATCAACCAAAGGACTTGTATGCATGTATATTAGCATAACCAACGGACAGGGACACTGGGGAGGGGGGGGGGGGCTTGTCGTGGGGCGGGGGGTCAATCAGGGAAAAAGGATACATATGTAATATTTTAAACAATTATATATATATACCAAATAAATAAATACAAATAAGGAAAAACCATACTTTCTACTGCACACATCTTAACTACGTATCTGTCAGAGGACACATTTTTAACTACAGAACTACATATAACAACATACTACATATAAAACCATATTTAACAGTTTTATTAAAGTATATAATTCAGTATTTGTAGTATATTCACAAATTTGGGCATCTATTATCACTATCTAATTTCAGAAAACTTTCATCCCTCCAAAAAACATACACATTTGCACTCATTACACATTTCTCTCTCCACCAAATCTCAGCAACCACATATATATTTAATGTCTCTATGAATTCATCTCTTCTGGACATTTCATAAAATATGTGGGCTCTTGTGTTGGTTTCTTTAACTTAATATGTTTTTAAGTTTCATTCACAGTCCTTGTGACTGAATAATATTCTATTGTATGAATATGCCACAGTTTGTTTGTCTATTCAGGTGATGAATATTTGTACTGTTTCTCCTTTCTGGCTATCATAAATAATACTGTTTTATGAATAATACTGCTCTGCACACCTGTGTACAATTTTTTATGTTGACATGTGTTTTTACTTCTCTTGGAGTGAAATTGCTGGGTCACATAGTAAATTTATGTTCAACTTTTTGAGAAACTACCAATCTTTTTTTTGCAGTAGCTACACCATTTTACATTCCCACCAGCAATACAAAAAGTTTCTAATTTCTCCATATCCTCAACAATACTTGTTATTATCTGTCTTTCTTATTATTGTGGGTGTGAAATATTATTTCATTGTGGTTTTGATTTGCATTTACCTGATGACTAATGATGTTGAGCACCTTTTCATATGCTTATTGGCCATCTGTATATCTTCTTTAGGGAAATATCTATTTAGATCCTTTGGCTATTCATTGGGTTGTCTTTCTATTTTTGAGTTATAAAACTTACTTATATACTCTAAATACAAGTCCTTCATCAGGAATATGATTTGCAAATATTTTCTCCCATTCTGCAGATTGTAATTTCTTTCCCTTTTTTGATCATGTTCTTTGAAGTAAAGAAGTTTCTAATTTTTCTGAAGTCCAATATTTCTATTTTTTCTTTCGTTACTTATGCTTTTGATGTCATAGCTAAGAAAACCATATCTATAAAACCATGAAGAAATAACAAAAAAGTAAGAATCGAAGTAAGAAAATGATTGAGAACTCAAATTCAACATCAACTTTCTGCCGAAACCAGTTTGGCTCAGTGGATAGAGCGTCGGTCTGTGGACTGAAAGGTCCCAGGTTCAATTCTGGTCAAGGGCATGTACGTTGGTTGTGGGCACATCCCCGGTAGGGGGTGTGCAAGAGGCAGCTGGTCGATGTTTCTCTCTCATCAACGTTTCTAGCTCTCTATCTCTCTCCCTTCCTCTCTGTAAAAAATCAATAAAATATATTTTTTTAAAAACACACACAAAAAGAAAAACACAACAAGATCAACTTTCTTGTGACTAGGTAAGAAGGCCGGCAGGGGGTTAGTGACGGACAACCCAACGACTGAACAGCAAGCAGGCTGCGTGGGGTGTCCAGGCTGGCAGGGGGTTAGTGAGGGATGACAAAACAACTAAACAGCAGGCTCTGCGGAGCGACCAGGCCAGCAGGGGGTTAGTGAGGGTGACCAAATGAATGAACTGCAGACTGCATGGGGCAGCCAGGACGGCAGGAGGGGCAGTTGGGGGAGACCAGGCCAGCGGGGTGACCAGGCCGGCAGAGAGGGGACAATTTGAGGCAACCAGGCTGGCAAAGGGGAAGTTGGGGGCAACCAGGCCAGCAGAGGGCACAATTAATGGTGATCAGGCCAGCAGGCAGAGGCGGTTAGGGTTGATCAGGCTGTCAGGAGGGCAGTTAGGGGTGATCAGGCAGGCAGGCAGGTGAGAGGTTAGGAGCCAGCGGTCCCAGATTGTGAGAGGGATGTCTGACTGCTGGTTTAGGCCAGATCTTGACAGTTGGACATTACCTGAGGGGTCCCGGATTGGAGAGAAAGCTGGGCTAAGGGGACCCCCCATCCCCGTGCACAAATTTCATGCACTTGGCCTCTAGTAAGCATAATAAAGATACATAAAGTAATGAGTATTAAATATAATTTGATCATTCTGCTCAGTCTTAATAGCCTTTGTATGAACCAATGAAAAGTAAAAGCCCTTCTGAGAAAGGAATAAGCAAATAATTCCCAATCATATAAAATTTCATTATTAAAATTTCTATCTACAAATTATAAAGTATTTTAGACAAGAAAATAGTCAGAAGTAAAATCTTCTTATTTAAATGAAAACACTTACCTGCTAAGTAATTCCAATCCAGCAGAGTACTTTGGCAAATATGAAACAGTCCTGCCAAAAAAAACACTTATTTTATTAAAACTGTTTCTAATTTAGGCCAATTAAAAAAAGTTACATATAAGAATTTTGGCATTGTCAATTGTAACATGAAATATTTTAAAATCACTAATGACAATTTACCTAATCTTTTAGAGAAATACATTGCTTTATTTCAAAGTACACTGTTGTATTCTATCAACAATCACTTGGCCTTATACATTAGTTTCAGCACATAATAATAAACACTTTAATATGGTACAAAATAAGAATTTTTTTGAAAGCTCATTATCTCTAGGTTGAAAGTGACATTTGGCCATGTGCTTTACATTATTAAAAAGTGAACAGAGCTAAAGATGTTTGCTTGCCAGGTACTGTTCCATTACTAATTTGCTTCTTAATGCAGGATTTTTAATTTGCTCTTAGTATGAAAATAAAATTATTAATGAAAAATAGCCATTTATTTTCAGAGTAAAACAATTACACTTAACCATTTTTTTCAATCATTTTACAATTTTATCAAAAAATTTTCCAGTGTTACAAAATTTAAAATAATCATAAGTTGTTTTGTAGTCAGATGCACTTAATAGATATAAAACCCATTAAATTAATTATACCATTATGACTATAACTACAAGTTGGATAAAATTTAGGTTATAGTAAATCAAATCTTAGTACAAGCTTACCTTGGTTTGCTTTTTACTTTAGCTTCTCTTGACTTGTCACTTAAAGTCTTCAACCTATAATTAAACAAATATAAAAAATTCTTAGAGCTCAAGAAAATTTTTCAATAGTAAATTACACAGTTGTTCATATCTTGGATTGAAGAAGCCAATATTTTTAGTAAGAAAAAGTATTTGTAAAAGCATAGTTTTTACTATGTATTATATATCACAAATGGAAAATCTGTAGTAAATATTACCGTATTTTTCGGACCATAAGACGCACCGGACCATAAGACGCACCAGTTTTTAGAGAAAGGAAATGAAGAAAAAAAGATTCTGAAACAAATAGTGTCCTAAAATATTTTATGTGCATTAAAACCCAACATCGCAGTCATAAACACATGTAATCAACCCTGTAAAGTAAACAGCAGCATTTAGAACCATTTTAGAGCCGGGCAAGCACACAGAGACCACACAGAGCCGGGCAAGTAAAAAAACTTTTTTTTTAAAGTATATGTGTAGGCTATATTTGGACCATAAGACGCAGGGACTTTTTCCCCCCACTTCTGGGGGGAAAAACGTGCGTCTTATGGTCCGAAAAATATGGTATATGTTGTATATAGTCCAAACATAGTCTTTACTAAATGTAAGAAACTACAAATAGAAAATTTGTAGCAAATGTTTTTATGTTTCCTTGTCTCAAATACCCTTTGTAGAAACAGCTCCTCTGTATGATCAAACTAGAGAAACCTCATTTATCTGGCATCATTAGAAAAAGAGGTCCACTTATGTGTACTTGGTAGGTTTCATAAAGAGAACTAAGTAGCACATTTTATTAAGTAAAACTTCTAAAACTTCAAATCTCTTTAAGTACTACCATTTGTTGAAATTTAGGGGTGAGTGAGTAGATGGGTGGGGAGATTAATCAAAAAACTTATTTACATGTATGCATAACCCCCAGACACAGATAATAGTGTGGCAAGGGGAGGGGGTCATGTGCAGGGTGGAGGGGTTCCATAGGGAAATACTTTCAACAATACTTTCAACCATAAAGCAAAATCTATGTATACTAGAGGCCTGGTGCACGAAATTTGTGCCCTGGTGGGAGGTGGGGGTGTCCCTCAGCCCAGCCTGCACCCTATCCAATCTGGGACCCCTTAGGGGATGTCCAACTGCCGGTTTAAGCCCAATCCCTGTGGGATCACACCTAAACCAGCAGTCGAACATCCCTCACAACCCGGAATTGCTGGCTCCCAACTGCTCACCTGCCTGCCAGCCTGATCACCCTCTAACCACTTCCCTGCCAACCTGATTTACACCTAACTGCACCCCTGCTGGCCCAATTACACCCAACAGCCTCCCTTGCCAGCCCAATTGGCCACAACTGCTCTCCCCTGCTGGCCCAGTAATCCCCAACTGCTGTCCCCTGACAGCCTGGTCATCTCCAATGCCCTCACCTGCCAGCACGGTCCCCCTAACTGCCCTCCACTGCCAGCCTGGTCACCCTAACTGCCTTCCCCTATTGACCTAGTCACTCCCAACTGCCCTCCCCTGCAGGCCTGGTCACTCCAAACTACTCTCCCCTGCAGGCCTGGTCCCCCACAAAAGCCCTCCCCTCCCAGCAGGGTTACCCCCAACTGCCCTCCTCTGCAGGCCCGGTCCCCCCCAACTGTCCTCCCCTAATGTCCTGATTGCCCAAAATTGCCCTCACCTCCTGGCCTGGTGCCCCCCAACTGCCCTCCCCTGCTGGCCTGGTTGCCTCTAACTGCTGTCCCCAGCTGGCCTGATCGCCCATAACTACCCTCCCCTGCCAGCCATCTTGTGGCAGCCATATTTGACCACATGGATCGGCCATTTTGTGTGAGGGCATGAAGGTCAATTTGCTTATTACCTCTTTAGTATATAGGACTAAAGGCCCGGTGCACAAAATTCAGCACAAGGGAGTAAGGGATCCTTCAGCACAGCCTGCACCCTCTTGCAATCTGGGACCTCGCAGGGGATGTCAACCATTTAACATTCCTCTTGCAATTCGGGGACTGCTGGATCCTAACCACTCATCTGCCTGCCTGATCACTCCTAACTGCTTGCCAGCCTGCCTGTAACCATTCTGCCTGCCTGCCTGATCGCCCCTAACCACCTCTGCCTCGGCCCCCACCACCAAGGCTTCCTCTAGAGTCTAGAAGTAGGTCTGGAATGATGTCCGGAAATTTGTTCTGCTTCCTGGTCTGATTAGCATATTATGCTTTTATAATTATACATAAGCCTAAGTGACCATTTGACCTTTCCACTGGTTGCTATGATGCACTCTGACCACCAGGGGGCAGATGCTCAATGCAGGAGCTGCCCCCTGGTGGTCATTAGTTCCCACAGTGTGAGTACCACTCAGCTGACTGATAGACACCAGACACTGGGCTCACAGCTGGCGAGCATAGCTGCAGCAGCATGAGCCTCTCCCTTGAACACTCCCCCTGCTCAACCCTCCCCCATCTGGACCCGGACCTGATTGGTATCAGCATTGGACTGACTGGGCACAAGCCCGAGGCGCTTCTACGGTAGGTCATGAGCACTGATATCACCCTAGGATGGGAGCAGCTGCCAGCCTACCACGTGGGCGGTGGCAGGCGCAGTGGGGCTGGGATGAGCAGGCTGTGTTGGACTGCCAGTTTCCGCCCTATCCCCGCAGGCCATGTGGAGGAACCCCAGAGGGCACCAGGCCTCTAGTTTTAAAATAAAACTTTCTAAAATATATTACAAAACTCTTTCATTAAAGAGGGTATGGTATGTTTTATTTGACATTTTCTGATAAACTCCAGATCATTATTATGACTACCACTGACTACCAATTTTGTGGCAAAACAGTACTCTGTTTATGACTACCAATTTTATGGCAAAATTATGACTACCAATTTTGTGGCAAAACAGTACTCTCCGCACATTTATAAGGTAGGGATGTCTCTTCATTTCCTAGCTTGACACCAATCCACACTAGTTTTTTTGGGGGGGGATCCTATGTCTATTTTTTCTAAATTTAAGTTTTCCATCTTCACCACTGGATACCTTACTCCTTCTGTGAGCTACTTAACTATACAGCTTCTCACCTTTCTACTTGCTTTTTTAAATTATTGGACTAGAAAACAGATAAATGGGCCAGAAATGCATATATAAAATGAAGTAGGCTTTTCTATATGTAAAATATAAAGTTCATAAACTTTGTATAATTTATTTCACTTCACTGCCCCACTGTTACCATTTTTTTTCTGTGGTCTCTGTACTATATTAATGAGGTCACCAAAAAGCAAGTGCTAAATTATGACATAATATCATATGAGACAGTATTGCTATACATGCTTTTTTTAAAAAACATAATTTTTTATTGATTTCAGGAAGGAAGGGACAGGGAAAGAGAGAGAGAAACATCAATGATGAGAATCACTGATCAACTGCCTCCTGCAAGTGCCACACTGGAGATCAAGTCCTGATCAGGAATTGAACCATGACCTCTGGTTCATAAGTTGATGCTTAACCACTGAACCATGCTAGCTGGGCTGTACAGGCTCTTCTTGATTACTTTAACAAATATTCATTTCTAAAGAGAGCCTGAAACATAGGCCACAGAACCACTGCAAGCCCTTACACAGCCTTTGTAAAAATAGAAATAAGTGCTCCTTCCTCAAGATACTTCACTGCCACCAGCCAGAAACTGTCCTGTTCATATACAAGCTGACTCACGTACAAATGCCCCAACCCTGTGCTGTGCAGTGTATAACCTGCACAACTGTACATGCAAACCCTGACACAGGATTCCATGTTTTTTTGTCAATAATGCCTGGCTAAACACCAGACGGAAACTTCTGAGCAAACAACTTTAACGAATTAGAATGCCAATTACATACAAAGATATTTATATTATTCTATGTTATTTTTCAAAAATTAAAAAATCAATGAGATTAATTTATCTACAATGTTGAAAAGACTCCATAATTTCTTTACTACAAACTAATTTGTATATATCTCTCCAGATGAGTCTAGGAAGTTGTATTTATTTTTATTCCTTTATTTAAAGAATTTTTTAAAAAATTGATTTCAGAGAGGAAGGGAGAGGGAAAGGTTGAAATATCCATGATGAGAATCATTCATCTGCTGCCTCTTGCACATCCCCTACTGGGAATCGAGCCCACACTCCGGGCACATGACCTTGACTGGAATCAAACTTGGACCCTTCAGTCCACAGCCTAACCTTCTACCCACTGATCCAAACCAGCTAGTTGTATTTAAAAAGTCTAATATGTCATACAGAAACACAAATACTTCCAAGTTCACTTTGGAAACTTGTAAATCTTGTTTAAAGTAGGTTAAGCAACGAGTAGGTAAAGTTACTTTGATTGCTGTGCTCTACCATTTCCACTCCAAAGTGTGAGAAAGACACTTAGTTGTGAAATCCTCGGTATGATTATCCTAGTCAGTCATTACACTCCAAATTATTTCAGTATTATTTTTAGTGATTCAGGAAAATTCCAATGGTTAGATGTTAGAAGGATATTGAAAGGGAACTGCTAAGATTCTCTTTGGACCACTCTTACGTGATCTCACAAATATCTAGGTTGGTATTTCAAATATTTATTTCTAACCTTTCAGAAATAAATCAGAGAAAGACAAGATGCTTACCAGAGGGAATAAGGGATGGGTGAAAAACGTGAAGGGGAATCTAGTCAATAATAATAGTGTGATAGCTTTACACAGTTGTTTACTAGACAGATGATTACTAGACTTAGTATAGTGAGCACATCTTAAGATATAAATATGTCGAATCATTCTGTTATACACCTGAAACTAATAATATTGAATACCAAGTATACTTTAATTTAAAAAATAAATAGTGCAAGTCTTTTAGGTAAAACATAAGAATACTGAAAAAGGTTAAGTAGACTGGTTACTTTGGCAGTACTAAATAAAGTATATCTATCCATATTAATATATTAAAAGCCAGGGGCCATCACGACCTAAATGACCAGATGGACGACCAAACAGCAGGCTGTGTGGGGCAACCAGGCTGGCAGGGGGGCTTAGTGAAGGAAGACCAAACAACTGAATAGCAGGTTGTGTCGGGTGACCAGTCTAGCAGGGGGGTTAGTGAGGAACAACCAAACAACTGAAGAGCAGGATGCGTGGGGCAACCAGGCCGGCAGGGGGTGCAGTTGGGAGCGACCAGGTCAATGGGGGGAGAGGAGGGCAGTTGGGGGCAACCTGACTGGCGGGGGGACAGTTGGGGGCAACCAGGCTAGCAGGGGGCGGGGACAATTATTTGGGGCGATCAGGCTGTGAAGCAGAGACAGTTAGGGGTGATCAGGCTGACAGGGGGTGGGCAGTTAGGGGCAATCAAGCAAGCAAGAAGGTGAGCAGGTAGGAGCCAGTGGTCGCAGATTGTGAGAGGGATGTCCAACTGCTGGTTTAGGCAGTCAGACATCCCCTGAGGGATTCCAGATTGGAGAGGGTGTAGGCTGAGCTAAGGGGACCCTCTACCCCCGCCCCGCCAGTGCACAAATTTCATGCACTGGGCCTCTAGTATAGTTATAACTATGATGAAAGAGAAAAAAGAACAAAACACAAGTCTGAAATACTGCACAAAAAAATGAGAAATGATCAACATTGCCAGTGCTATTTCTCTTACTTTGGTAAACTCAAATCACTGAATATAAACTGAACATGGAATTATTAATCAACGTGAGACTGGTCAGTAAACCAGGACAAGTAGAATAGGGAAACTGATACAAGATAGCTAAACAAACTGACAAAGCAATTCACAACAGATACAGGAAGTCACCTCTCTAGAGATAACATCTAGGCCTCAATTGTGTTTCAGCTTCAGACCCAGGAAAGTGGCAGAACCAGGTGGGTGATACCAGTATCAGCTGTAATGATTGAGAACCCCCTATCCTGAAACTGACCAATCAGTGGAGAAGCAAACCTAGAAAACTCTGCTGAAACCCTCCTGAGACTTCCCCTAAGATTCCTGCCTGTGACAAAGAGATAAACCCTCAGACAAAGGACCCAGCTTGTGCTTTCTGGGAAGCAGCCATTGCCATTCCTTTTCACCTTTTTTCCACCACAGGAAGTATCTCCTAAACCCTAACGGACCCTGTAAGGCTTGCAACCAGGGGAGCAATGGGCAGCGGCCCCTTGTCCCAAGCTACCCCCTGAACCTGATCCCAACACCCCCTTTTCTCTGACTTCCCAGAGAACTAGGGTAGTTCAGCCTAGATTCTCCTGTTGCTAAGCACTTTCTTGTTTTACTGTCCCCATCTTTAATAACATTCCCTTATAGTTACCTAGACTCCTGCTGTGAAATTTTTCCTACATGAAGTCAAGAACACACACACTACTGGCTGGCTCCAGCCAGACCCACCAAGGGCCAGGTCCCCTTGTTGGTAACAAAAGTAATTCGTATTGAATGTCACAGCTTTTCTTCACTCACACTTTTATAAAAAGCTTATACTGCATTATTGGTTAGTCAATTTATTGTATAATTAGAAGCCCAATGCACGAAGATTCGTTCCAGAATGGGTCTTCCTTTCCCTGGCTGCCGGCACCACTTTCGCTCTGGCCTAAGCCGCCTTTCCACCTTCCTAGGCTGGAAAGAGTGCCTCTGGCCACTTGGCAGCCGCATATGCAAATTAACCACCATCTTTGTTAATTTGCATACTCACTCCTGATTGGCTGTGGGTGTTGCGAAGGTACAATATATCAGTTAGCATGTTTGTCTATTATTAAGTAAGATGTTACCATTAATCCTAGTCATATTAATATTTAGATATCTTTAAAAGTGCAGAACTTTGAATTACTATGTAATGGTAGAATTCAATAAAGATCACTTTAAAAGTAAAATTAATTTAATGTCTCATTTGTAATATATCAACTTTGGGATTCTCCCACTACCTCCCCTCAAATAATGAAAAAAAGATTAGTTGGAAATAACAGAGAAAGAGGAAATGTTACAGGGAGTTGAAAATAAAATTGTTGAAGGGAACAATGAGAGTTTCTCCATGTGGCTCCTTAACAGCCATCTGCTTTAAAAACTGGTCTTCAACCAAATGTAATGTGTGGGTCTTATCTGATCTGGATTTGAACAAATAAACTGTAAAGAGGTATTTCTAAAAACCAGGAAATCTAGTTATGGACTGCACAATTGATAATATCAAAGAATTAGTGTTCATTTTGTTAGGTATGATACTGGCATTGCTTTTATATAATATCTGTATTTTTTGAGATGCAAACTGATGCATGAGAGATATAACAGACAAGTCCAAGATTTATTTTACAAATAAGAAGAGAGACAAAGCAAATGTGGCAATAGTTGATAATTATTGAATCTGAACAATGAACACACAGGGTTCACTGTGTTATTCTATTTTTATATATGTTTGAAACTTTGTAAAAATTTTTTTTAACAAAAACAGTTTTTTAAATATTCATCTTTTCTCATCAAATCTGTTCTACATAAACCATCACTGTGCCAAAATTCAGAATAGAAACTGTTTCAGAAAACATAAAGTAGCTAGAAGGAAGTGGGAAACAATCAAGTCAGGAGAGAAAAAAATAAAAGGTTAAAATGATTTTCATTTTAAGTTGAAAAATAATTAACAAGCAACAACAACAACAACAACAAAAGCAAGAAGTTACTTTCTGAAATATATTTGAGAGCCAGAATTCAACGGAAAATAGCTTACTATTTTTTTATTTTTTTTTTTGATATAACCCTACTTAAGTTTTTCACAGTAATCGTGCGCTGGGAACAACCCATTAATAAAGTCGATTTAATACAACACAATGTCATGACATGCTGAGAAGGAAATAATGATCTAGGTGTAATACTCCAGTTTCCTCAAAAATAAAATAGTATTATACTGATTATAATGATTTGCAACAAGAATTGAATAAACTTCCAAATATGACTTAGACAGCATTCTGTAAACTACAGAGCCAGTTTAAATAAAAAGCATCACCATCAAGAAAGATAAGAAACTATTACATTATCGGGCCAACGTGAAATACAGTGGAGGTCCCCCCATGCACCAGTCCCTATAACAGGCTTCTCCACTGTTCCTAACCTTCCTAATACCGTATGCCCCAGGAAGATATAAGTGTTGCTGTGTGAGCATATTAATATACAGACTTACGTGAGCCACCTGACAATTATTTTCTACCAAAAGCAACTAATGCACTCTTTTGAGTTCAAAGCACTAAAACCTCAAATTCACCATAGTGCTTCAATAATTTATTTTTAGATTGTCCCAAACACTTGACCTTAATTTGACACCAGCACATTTATTTTTTTCAAGCTTTGTAAAAAATACTAACATGAAAGTATTAGATTAAGAAATGAAGGTGATGAGCAAAACTGCTTAGACAAAAATTCAAAAAGAAGTATTAATAGTTAAACAGAATGACACACTGAGCACTGCAATAACTGGTGAACAAAAAATGTGCTTTTCTCTAGCTGATTCAATGGCATGGGTGACCTCAGTGGCATTCTCTTTTTTTGCACCTCAATTTCCTACTCATCTAACCTCATCAGCTATTATAAAAACTGAGCATGTGACCTCTTCAATATTTTTTTTAAATAAATGGAAAATGCTTCTATAGAAAGGTACAGTTTGAGAGCCTAGTCTGGTGTCTGGCACGTGGTAGCAAATCAGTAACATCTATTAGGTGAAGTTGAATATTGAGATAGCTTTCTGCTTATTAAAAAGGTAAATAGTCCTGGAAAAGCTAACATTTCAGGCAAAACCTCACCATTTTAACACACTGATAATTAGATAAATAGATCCTCTCCTTTGAGCAGGTTTTGGTACTATAGGAGAGGAGAAGAAAGAAGGAGTATACTGCGCAGAGGTGGCTTTGAGGGGCAAACACCTATGGTCTTGGAAGACCAATAGTAACAGTTTCTATCCCCATGCACAGAACTTAAGAGTATTACAAACAGGAAATGCCGGCTGGTGACAGGCAGCTGTAAATCATTAAGTAAATCTGATTTTCGGTTCCCTGGAGGGTTTTGCATGCCTGAATATATCAACCCTGAGATCTTTGTTCATAACCACTCCACAGGTAAACTCAAACCAGAGCGGGCTGCAGGAGCCTGAGAGTACTGAGTCCGCTGGCTTGCAGAGCAGGAGGGGGAGCGCTGCCACCATTTTGCCTGCAACACCTGCCCCTCTGTGCACACACCCTCCCACACCCCCACCCCAAGGTAACAAATAGGAAATATCCAAAGCTGAAAGCTGTGGATGATATGTTTGGCGGAGCAGCTGCCTGGGAGGACACTGACTCTACAGCAGAGCCATGTCCCAAATGTGAACATCCTCGTGCCTATTTCATGCAGCTTCAGAACTGTTCTGCAGATGAGCCAATGACCACCTTCTAAAAGTGCTGCAACGCTGTGTGGACACTGCTGGAAGGACTAGGGCCAGGCTGGCCCAGCTGAGTCAGCGCCTGTTAACCTTATTCCCAAGAGTGAATTCCGAACTGGGAGCCTGGGAGTAAGCACTTGTGTCCTTAGGCTCTTTGTTGGTGTGGTGGAGAGCTAACCTTTTTAGGATTGTTGGCTAGGGTCTCAAGAAATGGACAGCCCGGCTGGCGTGCTCAGTGGTAGAGCGTCAGCCTATGAACCAGGTGGTCATGGTTCCACTGCCAGTCAGAGCATGTGCCCAGGTTTCAGGCTCAATCCCCAGTGTGGGGCATGCAGGAGGCAGCCATCAATGATTCTCTCCCATCACTGATGTTTCTATCTTTCTCTCCCTCTCCCTTCTCTGAAATAAATAAAAAATATATCTTAAAAAAATCCCGAAATGGACAGCTCATCTGCCAGTGGATGAACTCATTACTGTCCAGAGAGATTTTATGTGTGGGGAAGATTACCCACAACTAAGTATACTCTGTTTTAAGATCCTGTTCATTCATCTTTTACATTTATCGAGCAACTGACATTATTTTAGCATCAACAATACTTTTAAATATTCATGTTTGCAAAACTAATAAAGAAAAACATTAATTTAGTTCATTTAGTTGTTCCTAAATACTTAACTGTTAATTGCAAATTTTTAATCAAATTTATTCTGAATATTTCATTAAAATGAAAAGTTTTATACTGAAGAAAAAAGACCATGGTGGTGTGAAGTGTGCACTTCAGTATATCTAAAAGTTTCCCTCCGAGCTCAAATCATTCCTGGAGAAGCATATAGTCTATGTGACTATCTCCCAGTTCTGAGTGAGTTAAATCTAAACAGGACTCTAGTGAGGGGAAGAGGTCTAGAACCAATCCCCTCAATCCCTTCAGGCCACCTAGCCACCCACTTAGGTCAGAGAGGGACATAACTTCTAGGTTTGTCTCAATGTTGACATAATATTATGAATAAAAATTTACCAAAAAGGCCACAAGTCCATGGACAACCTACAGTCCCCCGCAGGCCACCAGCAATCTCTACACTGCCCTTAACTGATGAACTTTAGTTTCATTCTTTCTAAGTTTAAATGGAAGGTAGAAATTCATGGCATTCATCAGATACGTGAGAATAAAGACTAGCCTATTGTACTTAAAAAGTTAATTTTCCTACATTCAAGCTCCAGTTACATAAATTTTCAGAAACTGAAAATGAGCACCGAGATGAGAATGCTGCTCTCGATGACTGAGGCCACAGTGGCCACACTGAAGCAGCTCTGAAGAAGCCTGCCAGTTGTACTGACTGATTCCCTGGGGCAACGGGAACCCTTGAAGTTAGTTGCCAATCACTTGAGCTGCTCTGGCTTCTGTGGGCATTAACACCAAGTGGTTTAAAGGAATGCCAAATCCAATTTGAAAATTTGGGGAAGTGAGAGTCACGTTATTTCATCTTAGAATCCCTCAGTGCCTGTATGTAATATACACATGTGCTGTGTTTAATTTCATCTTTTCTCAGCAAGGCAAAATAGTCAACTGTGTAAAATAGGTTAATCTCAATCTAAATATGGAAGAGTTTACTAAAATAAAGTAAGCAGAAGTTTTCTTGGTAAGAATTGCACAGGAATTTGAGGACTTGACAAAAGGGAACATCAGCGTTTAGAGTTCCCAGTCAACTGGGAGAGAGATAACACCTGGAGATGAGTTACCTGTCTGCCAGGTAATACACACACATGGGCAGTCAGCAGTTTGTCAGCCGAGAGAAAGCCACCAAAGGGCCTAAATGGAATGGAAGGCCTCTCAGGCTGTCTAATTCCAAACTGGTCCCACTCCATGGCATCTTTCAAGAAGTCAGTTTCCATGAGGTTCTAATCCGATTCCTACAAATCTCTCCCTAAAGTCAGGTTACTCAGCTACCCCAGGGTGATTTTGGTCCAGAGTTCATACTCCTAGGTAAGTTTTAACTTTCCGAAGCAAAGGTCAGGTGCATAAATGGGTTCTGAGTTAACCATACCATCAGAGAGTTACAGTAACAATCAGAAACTGTTATTCCACCAAGGAATTTCTTGAAGTCACTGAAGTCACGGTAACAGGTGTGTTTACCATACTCATGTTACAAGCAGACAATTCCAGCATCATTCCAAAAATTCTCAATACAATAATTTACACTCTGAAAAGAAGTTACTATTTAAATTTAAGGGTGGGGGGAGGGGAGAATGTAAACATACAAGCACACCATCAATGAATGACTCCTAGAGCATCTATAATAAATATTATTATAAAAACACCAAAAAGGCTTTATAGGTGGTAAGTGCTCAATATTTGCCAGGATGTTACTAAGCACACAAAAAGGCAAACAATATATTAATTTTAGCTAACATTTATCTCACTAGACATTTAAAACAGCATTTTCAAGATGCCCTCGTTATTCAGAGCATTTTCCAAGGGATTTGTGAGCTAAAGGTGACAAGGCAGAGCCTTTATAAAGGTGACCACCTTCCTAAAGTAATGGAAAAATTAAAATGAATTTAACACTCATAACGACAGTGACAGAGTAATAACAATAGTGACATATATATTACATGTTAATCCATTAATCCTCACAACAGTCCTTTATCCCAGTTGTAGCGCATCCTGGAAACAGGCAACTGAGTGACTTGCAGAAATATGCTTGCCTAGGTGGCAGAGATGAGAACTGTGACTCCCAGACTGTGCCACACACTGGAATCCCTTGAGGGGTGGTATTTAAAATCCCACTCCGGGCCTAATTTGATTGGCATGAGCTGCGTGCGACCCAGGCATCAGGATGGTTAAAGGTGTGTCCAGGTGATCCTAAGAGAAGCGTGGGAAGCGCTCGGGGGGTTTTGCTCTTAACCAATAGGCATTCACAGCACTGCTGCAGTGCTGTCGTTTCTCTTGCCCAAGAGTGTCTTTGCTGAGGCGCCAAAACCCGGGCCAAGGGGCAAACGGAGGGAAAGAAAGTAAAAGGGGAAGAGGCAGAAAGCCTCGCCAAAGGTTACCAGGGCGCGAACTGAAACCGGTCGCAGCCCGCAGGCCGGGGAGAAACTGCGGACCGACCGGTGCCCTGGGGAGGAGAGGGAAGAGGAGAGGAGGGACGGCGGTCCCACGCCAGGTGGGGTCTCAGCAGCACCCAGGCAGGCGGGCAGGTGTCCGGCCGGGTTTGAAGCGCCGAGGGTCGCGGGAACAGCCCCGCGCGCTCCCTCACATGCCGGCCTCCTCCGGCCGCAGACGCCCAGGCCCCCCGCTCCCCACACCTTCCCGCCCCCGGAGCGCGCGTCCGTGACCGAGGCAGCCCGTTGGGACCCAAGTTACTTTGTGCCGCCCGGGCCGAGCCGGAAAGTTCGTTACTTTCCTCCGCGGAGCGGGGATGGGGAGGCGCGGGGCAAGGCTGGACTGGGCTGCGGGACGAGACGAGACGGGACGGGAGGGGAGGGGAGGAGATGTGAGGGGAAGGAGGCGGCGTCCCGGGCGGACGCCCAGCTCCTCCGGCGGCCCAGGCTCCCCGCTCCCGCTCCGTCCCCACCGAATACCCACCCGGAGGTGAAATCCTGCTGCACGCTCAGCAGCCGCTCCCGCAAGGTCTCCAGCATCTCCGCCGCCACCGCGACTCCTCCCCTCGGGTCTCCGAACGCCGCCGCCGCCCTCGCCCCGCGCACCTGTCACCCGCGCGCCCGCAGCCGCCCCGCCCCCGGCCGCCCGCGCCCGCGCCCGCCGCGGCCCCTTCCGCGTTCTGCCCCGCTCGCCGCGCTGGCCCCGCCCCGCGCCGCCGCGCAGCCGCACTGGGCCGGCGGGCCGGGCTGCGGAAAAGGGGCGGCCCTTCCCTTCCCTCTTCTCACTGCCAGCTAAGCCAGAGGCTCGGATGGGCTCTCCCTACCGATCCAGGCTTTCTCCTTTTTTTCTCTTTAAATGGAAGTAGTATCGAGAAAGAAAGCGTTAAGTCAAGGGTTCTTCTGAGTGCAATGTTTGTTCCTACGGTTTGGAGGAGCGTTGCATAAATTCTTGCAAAGCGTACACCTCCCAGTAGCAAATCCTTTCACAGACTGGGTCAAAGGTCTCACTCCCACTGGTGTTGATCTTGGATGAGATGGTTATCAGTTCTCAGTTTCTTCATTCATAAAATGGCAATAAGAATCAACCGTTTCGACATCCTTTTCATTCTCTTAAACCTACCCCATTAGGCTTTTGTGCCTTCCACACTGAAGGAGGTTGCCACCATATTGCCCAGACCTTTTGCTATTGTACTTATGTACTCTGATTTTGTTGTTGTTGACTTCTCGGTGGCTCTCAGAGCAGCTCCTTGCCCCATTCTTAAGACACATTTTTCTCTTGTCTTCAAGGACACCATACTTTCACTCTTCCTTTGTCTCCACTCCTATTTCAACAGCTGCTCCCAAGGGGACATCTCCAGCCTCCCTGTCGTCTCCAGCTGTGCTCTCTACCTGGATTCTATCCATCATGCTGTAAATTACATCAAGGCATGGATGACACCCAACTTTCCATCTGCAGCTTTGTCCTTCCTCCTCTCCTCCTTGTATCAGTTGTTTACTCAGCATGTATCCAATAGGCATCTCAAACCCAACATAGTACTCAAAATTAAAAATTTGCATACTCACCTCCTTGCCTATGCACCCCCCAGTCTTTTCCATTTTGGTAAATAGCACCACCCTCCACAAAGTTGCTCAAGTTAAGCCACCTGAAACCACCCCTGGTTCCTCTCCTTTCCTCCATATTAATATTATACATCAAATCCAGTCAACTCTATTCCTAAAGTAACGCTGAATGCTGGAACCTGCCCCCCTTTCTCCATCATCACTATCATTACCCTAGTCCAAGGCATCACTATCTTTCACCAGGGACACTGACAGCTCTCCTGGTTCTACTCTTATGCCACCCACACCCCTGTAATCCATCCTTGACACAGCAGCCAAATAAAATTACTTAACAGAGCAATCACATCATGTTGCTCTCCTGCTTAAAACCCTTCAGTTGTTTCGTGTACCTGTAGCATAAAATTCAAATTCCTTATTTGGCTTGCAAAGTCCTAGAATTTGAATCCTTCCCAATACTCTATCCAAAGCAAGTACTATTATACTTACCTATTGGGTGCTTGATATTTAACCCACACCAACCTTTTTGTGTATGCATGTTCCTTGCAAATTCCAGGTTTATTTCTACTCTGAGGCTTTTTCACATTCTCTTCTCCAATTGTCCTATAGCTGGTTTGTCCATGGCATTCAGATAGTATATATTACTATCTAATAATTTATTGAAGAGTTATTTAATTTTTAGTTATTATTTTAAAATGAAGATTGGGACTAGGAGGAGCAGATAAGGCATTCACCTCAGATAGAAAATAGAAGGGGGAACCGAAAAGCTCAGTAATCAAGATGAATAATATTTTACATTTGATCTTAGCCAAAAGGCCGAGAAGCAATAAGATGAATAATATTTTAATGCACTATTTAAAATTTTTGAAGTGAGTTCAAAAAAATCTGTGAAGAACAAAATATTACAAATTTAAACAAAGCCAGAATTTGATAGTGCTGAAATTGGATGAGGTGAGGGAGGTAGGCTGCACAAGTACAGACACTAATCTAAACTTCCCTGTCTGTCAAGATTTAACTCTGTTTTATTTCTCTCTGAGTCCCCTGCACTTAAAACAATCAATGGTACCTGGTATAAACTTATATACCATTGTTGATTGGTTTGGTATGGAATTAAATGAGATAAAGTACTCAGCTTATGGTTAGGGAGAACACCTCTTCTCCACTTTTGATGTTTTCTCCATGAGGAAGACCCTTTACTAGTCTAATACTTCAGGCCTTTCCTGGTGGAGGAGAGGTGAGCTAGGGAATAAGGAGCCTGTGCCTACACTTGCTTCTTTATCTTGGGTGCAAACTTCCAACAAAGAACACTCACTTTGCACAGCCAGTGTGGTTCAGTGGTTGAGAGTCAACCCATAAACCAGAAAGTCACGGTTTGATTCCTGGTCAGAGCACGTGCCTGGGTTGCAGGATCAATCCCCAGTAAGGAGCATGCAGGAGGTAGCTGATACATGATTCTCTCTCATCGTTGATGTTTCTATCCCTCTTTCCCTCTCCTTTCCTCTCTCTGAAATCAATAAAAACATATTAAAAACATTTCTTAAAAGAGCACCCACTTTAAGGCCAGGCTCCCCAGGGAGGAGGCTGGGTGACCCAGTGCTTTCTGTGAGTGGGTGGGCAAGTCTTAACCTAGATTTCAGTGAATATAAGCTGTGTGCTTCATCACCCTTATCAGAAATGGAAGTTATGTTTTAGCCATTTTATGCTGAAGCTATTATCTTATTTCTCAGTTGGTCCAGACAAATAAAAGAGAAGTATATTGTTTAAGGAACCTTCTTCCAATTCCCAGAAATGATCAAATGACCAAACTGTAGAGGCAGATGCCTTTAGTACTGGGAAATAAGAAATTTTTCTTATTTCACTCAATTAAATAAACTCCACTCATAAGCTTTCAATTTCCTAAAATTCATAGATTCCAACAAAGCACCAAATCAGAGCAAAAAGACTCTGATTATCACTAAAAATAGCTTTACTTGTTGTGCATAATAATTTTTATTTTGACCACTCATTGTTTTTCAGTCTTTGGCCTAGAGCTTCATTTTGAGGTATTTTGTGAGTATTCTTCATCCCATCATATCTGATAAATCCAAAAACAGTGAGAATTTTTTTTTTATTTTTTTAAAAATATATTTTATTGATTTTGTACAGAGAGGAAGGGAGAGAGATAGAAAGCTAGAAACATCGATGAGAGAGAGTCATCAATCAGCTGCCTCTTGCACACCCCCTACTGGGGATATGCCCGCAACCAAGGTACATGCCCTTGACCGGAATCGAACCCAGGTCCCTTCAGTCCCCAAGCCGACACTCTATCCATTGAGCCAAACCGGTCTCGGCAACACTGAGAATTTTAAAAGAAGACAATCTATTACAAAGATTTTCTAAATCAATATTTAGAAAATTTTTTTAATGAAAATAGAAAATGACCACTATTGATGGCCATTGCACATGAAATGAGGATTTAGTGGAATTGGAACCAAAGAGAAAGAGCCTATAAAAGAAGAAACTAGAGAATCCTGAAGGTGTCACACCACTGTCTTGGCAGAGGTCTTTTAGAGTCATTGGAAAGGCTCTATTGCCCTTTGAGTTATAGGAATCTAACTTGGGTTTGTAAAGGCATCTACAGTGTGCCATTAGCTTGTTTGTATACTTTTTAAAAACCAGGATGTAAGTATTTCTGATATCTTTAAGAGTTAAAGTTGCCAAGAGGAACCATTTAAAAGCTGTAAATGAGTAATTCTATTATAAGCACAAGGCAAGTTATACAAACCTGGAAAGGTGAGATCAGCATCGAATTTGGCAAAGGAAAGCAGGCCCCAGAGAAGTGAGTAGGGGCATTCCAATAAGCAGGAGCAAAGATTAGGGCCCCCTTGAAGAGAGACATAAAAGAATGAGGGTCTGGGGAGGATGTCAATGACTGATGGCAGGAGTTAACAGACCCAGAGGCAAGCACTGTGCAGAGGGACACTTGGGACAACCAAATTGGGAAAGAGTATTCTTAACAGGAACCAAAACTGAAAGAACAGTAAGGGGCAGCTCAGGTGCATCTATTGGTGTTTTGAAATTTTATCACACTCCAGGCATACCTTAAAGATATTTCGAGCTCAGTTCTAGACCACAGTAATAAAGTATCACAATAAAGCAAGTTTTAATCTTTTTGCTGGGGTAGGGTCTTGCCTTCAGTTTGTAAAAAAAACAACTCAACATAAGTAAAGTGCAATAAAGCAAAACACAAAAGTAAAATTGAGGTGTGCCTGTAAAATAAAATGTAATCAGGTATCTAACCTCTTTTTTTTTCCCCCAGTGGAAGGAAAGAAAGGTACTGTGCAGTGTATCAGAGGGAAAAAACCTGTTTGGCTAATCTATGTTTGGATCTATATGATTTATGAGATATTCATAAACAAATGAGTGACTCCATGCATCAAAGTGGAGGAACCCTGCATGAATAAGGGATACCACATCCTGTAACTCCTACAAATAAATGGTTTTCACTAGAGAAAATATATTTCAGAAATTACATTTATGAACGACTGTAGAAAGCTCTTCAAATTGGAGAATTAATAACTAAAATGTTCTAATAAAAAGTAGTAGCAAAGAAAGAAAGAGAGATGAGAGGGGGAGAGAGAGAGAGAGAGAGAGAGAGAGAGAGAGAGAGAGAGAGAGAGAGAATTATTACCTACTAGAGGCCCTGGATCTCCCACTTTGGGGCAATCACGGAGACTCCCACTGATCTCCTCCCTCTGTGGGCAATCATGGGGCGATGGCAGGCCCCCTCAACCAATTGCATTGCACCTGCCTTGGCTAGTCTGGTGCCAGTGTGTGTCATAGCATGAGCATCTAGACCACATGTGTCAAACACAAGGCCCGCGGGCCAAATCCGTCCCGCCAGGCCTTGCAATGTGGCCCACACCTCGCTGTCATCACTGCACTCCGCTGCATTTCCATCACAATGACAGTTTATGACTGTTCAGTAAACCATTCGGCCCGCGATTTAGGCTGGATTTTAGATTTTGGCCCCTTCTCTGATTGAGTTCGACACCCCTAATAGATTCTAGACGGTCATTCTGCTGTTCAGCCTTTGGGTGATTTGCATATTACACTTTTATTACTACAAATAGTTAGCTATCATCTTAATATAGGCAGGATGAAAGTTCTAGTAATTGAACAGGATTGAGAAGAAGGGCAAATATTAAGTCGCAGTGCCCTGAGGGTTCCCCATGCCATTGGAAACTGATACTGGGAGTGTCTATTAGGGAACTAGAAAAAGTTCTTTAAATGCAGTTAAGTTGATGGTTCCCAACCTTGGCTGCAATTTAAAACCACTTGGGAAGCATTTTAAAAATACCAACATCTGGGCTCAACCTCTGGAGACTCTGATTTAATTGGCCTGAGGTCACCCTTCCACATCCGTGCTGACTGAGGAGCTTCCTAGGTGATTCAGTGCTGGGAAGAACTGAGCTGCCCCATAGGGAAAGGCAGCAGAAGCCCTTGCTAGAAAAGCATCTGTGACTTCAGAAGTCACCAACCCCTCTCTGACTTCAGGATTCAGGCTATATTTTGTCTCTGCCTTTCTCCTCATCACTTTGTTTGTAGCATGTTGTGCATGGACCCAAGTGGCTCTAATATAATAGCTGTCATTTCAGGGCGGGGGGGGGGGGGGGGAAATTGCTTATTCCCTCTCCTGGTGACTTTTCCAGTCCCACTTATTTGTCTGACACTCTCTTCTTTTACTTGTTGTCTTTCTAATTTCTGCTCTGCCATATGATATCATGGCTCAGCTTCATGCCTTTTCTCTCCATGTCTCTTGGTTTTCACCATTGCTATCAACTATGCCCCTCCCTGGGTGACAAGAAGAAGGCTCTAAATGTTTATGCCAGCCTTCTTTTAACAGAGAATGCCTCAGCTAAGCAAAGCTCTTATGCCGGACCACCACATGCTATATATGTCTGCCTGTAGGCCAGATATCAGTCCCCAGCCTCATCTTTAGTGACCAGGTTGCAGGGTCAAGCAATACAACATGAGCAAGAATTGCACTTCCCCACCCCCTCTCACCCCTCAGAGGGAACTCTGAGGTACTGTTTCTCAGACCTATGCAAGCGGTAAATGAGCCTACAATAGCTAAACTAGAGACAATGTACCCAGTGTAATGTTTTTGCTTGTATTACTTTAAGTCAGAAGTTTATATACAGTAAATGGCAAATTTTCAAATATTGCTTTTATGATGTGCTGAGAATCTCAACAAGGTACAGGGGGCATAGTTCTCATGAACACAAATGCTGGGACCCTCTTTAATTAGTGTATTGTCTGTTTACACCCAGAAATGGAAGTGAACAGTTGTCTTAATAAACCATTTTCTGTGCCAATGGGAAGCTTGTGATGAATGTTAAATGGTCTGTGCCTCCATTATCAGAGTTCTGGTCTTGAAGTGAGTCTAATTTCTGTGCATATGCAATCTTCATTAGTTACCACTCGTTACCTGGTGGTACTGAGTAGAGAAGCACAGCACTGAGAGACAATGAGCTGGTCAATGAAAGACTTTTCTTAAAACCTTAACTTTTTTCTATATAGTGGAAATATCACAAAATAGAAACCCCTTTCTTCCCCTCCTGGAGCCTCCAGTGCAGGGGAAACACTGTGCAGTCACACAGAGTAGGATGGGGACTGGGAAGAGTGGTACAGGAGCACATCCCACCCATTGATTTCCCATCACTTCCTGAAATGCATCTCTCCATTCAGCAAGCCTGTATCCTCATGGTTTTCTGCAACTTCATCTACTCAATTTTTGAGGTCATACTTATGATTGGTACTCTACTAGGTGCCCGGGACATAGTAATTATATTAACTTTATCTTAACATCCTATATAATTGACCATCACTCCAACACACAAGATTGTCAGCAGGAGAGGGCAGTTGGGGGCAACCAGGCCTGCAGGGGAGGACAGTTGGGACAACCAGGCCAGAAGGGAAGGGCAGTTAGGGGTGACCAGGCTGGAAACAGAGGGCAGTTAGGGGTGACCAGGCCAGCAAGGGAGGGTAGTTGGGTGTAACTTGGCCTGCAGGGGAGGGCAGTTAGGGATAACCAGCTGGCATGGAAGGGAAGTTAGGGGCAATCAGCCAGCAGGGGAGCAGTTAGGCATTGATCAAGCTAGCAGGGGAATAGTTAAGGGGTGATCAGGCTGTCAGGAAGAAACGGTTAGGGGCAATCAGGCAGGCAGGCAGGTGAGTGGTTGGGAGCCAGCAGTCCTGGATTATGAAAGGGGTGTACAACTGCCCTAAACAGGCAGTTGGACATCCCTCGAGGAGAGGGTGCAGGCCGGGCTGTGGAAGACACACACACACACACACACACACACACACACAGTGCACAAATTTAGTGCACTGGGCCTCTAGTATTAGCATAATGACAATGATGGTTAATATTTACTGTGCTCACTTGTGCCAGGCAGGATTCCAAGGACTCTACATGTATTATTTTCCCCATTTTACAGAGGGGAAAATAAGTTGCAATAAGGCACCTATCAACCCTTGAAGAATCCCTATCTAGAGGTGAGGTAATTAGTGTTTTAAATGTGGCTGTGACAGCCCAGATGAAGGGTGACTAACCTTAACTTTATTTTGGAAGAAAGAGCCATAAAAGGGAGCTAGTTTGGGGGCATTACCTGGGAAGTTTAAATTCAGATTTTCCAGTATAAACTCCTGGAAGTACATGTGATTAGCTGGTGAGGTTGAGCATTTGGCTCATCCTCCCAGGACCAGCTGCTGGCAAATGGCACTTGGTTATGTGGAAGCCAAAGCTGCCCTGGAAGGGAGCTGAGCCAAGATAGCTCTGTTAGACTGGTTATCCTTGGAAACTCCTCCCTCTAAGACTGGCAAGACCCTGCAGGAGAGAATAGAGAAGACAAAGAAGGCACCAGTGGTAGGAGCAGAGCAGGAGAGAGGGATGTGCCCATGCCGGCACTCTTGTACTCTGCCATGCAGAAGAGAGTAGGAGACTTCAGGTGGGAAGGAGATTCCTCTTAGTGGACATAAGAAGCTTTCCCATGTGAATGTGAATCACAGACCTGGATGGGTGGATGTTGAGCCCTGACTCTGGGAATGAAGAAGCAGAGGTGGTAGGCCCAAAATGGGGAATCTGACTATTCTAAAAAAAGCCATGACTATTTTTTTTAAAAGTGTCTTATCTATGCTTAGTGAGCCATAGCCATCCTGTCTTTATCTTTAAATAGCTTATATATTAAAAGCATAGTATATAAATTTGTCCCCTCTACTGGGAGGCAGGGCCAGCCAGGGGAAGGGAGGGAGTACCCAGCTTATATATTAGAGGTGTAATACATGAAATTCGTGCACTGACAGGATCCCTAGTGGCTGGCCAGGGACCCTATACCTCCCCACACACATGAATTTTGTGCGCCGGGCCACTAGCACGCGCGCGCGCGCGCGCACACACACACACACACACACACACACACACACACACACACACTAGTGGCCCGACGCATGAAATTCATACGGAAGGATGTGTGTCCCTCAGCCTGGCCTGCCGCCTCTCCAATCTGAATGTCTGACTGCCAGTTTAGGCCCAATCGCTGTGGGATCCCTCTCCCAATCCAGGACTGCTGGCTCCTAACTGCTCACCTGCCTGCCAACCTGATCACCCCCAACTTTACCCTCCTGTCGACCTACTTGCCCCCAACTTCCCCCCTGCCTGCCTGATTGCACCCAATTGCCCTCCCCCATGCCAGCCTGACCCACTGCTGGCCTGCTCATCCCCAACCCCCCCCCCCCCCCCCGCCCTCCCCATTCCGGTCAGCCTGATAAACCCCAACTGCCCTCCCTTCCTGGCCTAATTGACCCATATCATCTCTGCCTTAGACCCATCACATGACTTTTTCCGGAAGTTCATCTGGAAGGTCTCCCGGTCTAATTAGCATATTACATTTCATTTCCCTTTTATATATATACACACACACACTGGGTGGCCAGATTATTATGATACTAGAGGCCTGGTGCACAACATATGTGCACTTGTAGCGTGGTGGGGAGGTGCTCAGCCAGGCCTGTGCCCTTTCACATTCCAGGAGCCTTTGGGGGATGTCCAACTGACGGCTTAGGCCCGCTCCTCGCCAGACTCCGGCTACTGCCGCTGCACTCACCAGACCTGGCTGAACAGTGTTCCCCCTGTGGGAGCACACTGACCACCAGGGGGCAGCTCCTGCATTGAGTGTCTGCCCCCTGATGGTCATTGCATATCACAGAGACCAGTGGTTCCACCATTCTGTCTATTTGTATATTGCCCTTTTATTATATAGGACTAGAAACCCAGTGCACGAAATTCGTGCATGGGGTGGGGTGGTGTCTCTCAGCCCAGCCTGCACCCTCTCCAGTCTGGGACCCCTCAAGGGATGTTAAACTGCCCGGTGGTGGGATCAGGCCTAAATGGGCAGTCAGGCATCCCTTAAGGGGTCCCAAATTGGAGAGTGTGCAGGCTGGGCTGAGGGACATCTCTTCCCCACCCCCCCATACATGAATTCTGTAGAACAGGCCATATATATATATATATATATATATATATATATATATATATATATATAAATAAAATAAAATCTCTTGCTAAAATCAGTTTGGCTCAATGGATAGAGCGTCAGCCTGTGGACTGAAAGGTCCCAGGTTCGATTCTGGTCAAGGGCATGTACCTTGGTTGCGGGCACATCCCCAGTAGGGAGTGTGCAAGAGGCAGCTGATCGATGATTCTCCCTCATCGATGTTTCTAACTCTATAGCCCTCTTTCTTCCTTTCTGTAAAAAAATCAATAAAATATATTTTTAAAAAAACAACACAAAACTCAAGTCCCAGCAATTAAAATATATATTAGAGGTCTGGTGCACAGAATTCATGCATGAGTGGGGGTCTGGCCAGCCTGGCCAGGCTGAGGGGACATGGGTGGTTGGCCTGCCTGCCTGCTGGTCGAACTCCTGGTTGAGGGGGAAATTTGCATATTAGCCTTTTATTATATAGGATATATTGGTTGATTTCATAGAGGAAGGGAGAGAGAGATATAGAGAGAGAAACATCAAACATCAATGATGAAAGAGAATAATTGGTCAGCTGCTGCCTGAATGCCCCCTACTGGGGCTCAAGCCCAAAACCCAGGCATGTGCCCTGACTGGGAATTGAACCATGACCTCCTGATTCATAGGTCGATGCTCAACCACTGAGCTACATTGGCTGGGCCTGTCTTCATCTTTTAATATAGAACATCATCACCTCCAAGTGTTTATAATATCTTATTGCATTTTCGCTACTGCAGCCTTAACTCAAGTCAAATCTTGGAGCGTGTCCCACAGGCCAGATAGAATTCAGCCAAGGATCAGATCCAGTCAGCAAACTGTTCCTCTTTTCTCTCCTCACTGTCATTTCTTTATATTCTTTTTGCATTTGAGGCAAGTGTATTTTATCCAAATTTGATGATGTATTTTGAGTAGGTAGAGAGTTTCCATTAACTCTCCATTTTATATCGATCACTAAATTTAACTTCAAATGTCAAGTCTCAAGTTCTTTGCCCTAAAAATAGTTAGGGGCTGAAATGGGAGCAGAGGTGAGGATCAGTGTCAGCTGTGGTTTCAATCATCAAAAATCCCTGCCTTTCAATGCCAGCAAATTACCCTTGTCCTACTCATGTTCTGCCTTTATATCCACCTTGTAGAGGGCTGTATCTAGATAGATCATCACTCCTCCTAACCGGAATTAACCCTTGTTAATAAATACTAAATACTAAATACTAAATCTTAGTGGGACACTCTTCACCCTTTCAAATGTTTTGGAAAATTGGCCATTTTTCTTTGGAAATTTGACCTTATACAAATTTATTTGAAAATTAAAACTTTTAATTATAGCCTTCCTGCCAATAAACTCAGCATAAAGTGTCTTATAAACTTTTAGTAGGAATGCAAAAACTACACGGTTTATGCTAAATATATTCTATTGAAATAAAATCTCAAGTCCCAGCAATTAAAATAGCATGCCAAAGTTTTTTGTTCATTTTTCATAAAACTTAAATTTCTAGCATCCTTAAACTATACACACACACACACACACACACACACACGCACACACACACATATTCACACACAGATTATTTAGAGAAACTGAGGAGGACGGAGGTGGAATTTACAACAATGGCATTCAGTAGGTCTTATAAATTAGACTTAATGGGGTCAAGGGAGTCTGGATTACTTGGTTTACTGCTACGTATTTGTCTTTTAATTCTATGTTTTCTATTTCTCCCAGTGGTAAAATTACATTATTTATTTTCAAATGGTATGTGTGTTTAGGGCATAGTTCTTGGTTGTGATTTTAGCTTATATATTCATTTGACACATAAACGACTCTGGAGAACTCCACTTTTGATAGCCAATGTGTCATTAAACAACATGTAACTTGAACTATTTTCTCATTATCTAAGTCACTGTAATACAAGATGACCACATGGTACATTTGCTCTCAGCCTGGAGTTTGGCATTTGTGAAAATCTCATGTTTTTTTGCTGGCAATACATTTTTTCAAATTCAGAGCTAGAATTACATGTAGAGATTAATGCAACTCTCCCATTTCATGGTTGAGAATATTGCTGCTGCACATTGGGTGCATATATACCAGCTGCCAAAAAGAGCTCTTCATTTTGACTTTATTTGCAAAATCTACTGTGTTTGCAGATAAAGAAAACTGAAGTACAGAAAGATTAAGGTCATAATTGGACATTTTAAAATTCTCAATCTGCAAAACTATAGTATTTATTTAACTTAATTTTTAACAGCCATCTGAATTTTCTGTTTCTTTAAAAGATTTTTTATTGATTCTTTTGAGAGAGAGTAAAAAAAAACACACACACACACATCGATGCAAGAATTGTCAATCAGCTGCCTTGTTTGCACCCTTCTCCTCCCTCCCCCTCACTGGGGATTGAGCCAGCCCCCTGGACATATCCCCTGATGGGAAATCAAACCTGAAACCTTTCAGTGCATGAGAGATGATGCCTAACCAAGTGAGCCACACCATCCAGAGCTTTTCTGACTGTTTAAAAACAAACAAACAAACAAACAAACAAACAAAAAAAACTTCATGATTAGCACATATTGATGATTTAAAATCAAAACCCCATCAGGCTATATTCTTAACTTTTATAGTTTTTTTTTCTAAATTAATAGAAAGCACCCAGTTAAATTAACTGCAAAAGACATGCAGTTTCCTTTTTTTTTTTACATTGTAAAACTAGAGGCTCGATGCACAAAGATTCATGCAAGAATGGGCCTTCTTTCCCCTCGTGGCTGGCACCACCTTTGCTCTGGCCTGGAGCTGCCTTTCTGCCATTGCTCCAACCTGGAGCTGCCCATGCTGTCCAGAGGCCTGAAGTGGTTGGGGTGGTGTGGAACAACCCTGGCTGCTTGATGCCTGTGTATGTAAATTAACCCAACATATTTGTTGGGTTAATTTGCATACTCACTCCTTATTGGCTGTTGGGCATTGCAAAGGTATAGTCAATTGCATCTTTCACTTTTATTAGTGTAGATTGTCATGGGTAAGGCTTTATTGAGATGTTCAATACACACACACACACACACACACACACACACACTCCATTCCAGCTTAAAGTTCCATCCTCCACTCACTCCTTCCCTCCAGAGAGAAGAGGATCAAAAAGGACTGGTTTGTACTTGCACTTTTGTTCTTCCCACTTCTGGTTTTAGGTTCTCCCTGGGTAGGGCAGGGAGTGGAAGGACAGGGGAAAAGGGGAATACATTTTATTTAACTAGGCACAGATATAATCCTCTGCAGAGGGCCCTGTGTTTTCCCACCCACCACTGCCTCCTGTCCCCTGCAGTGTCCTAATCTGACTCCTCTTTCCTCCCATTCCTTCCCCTTTCTTCCACCTCCATCCCCTTCCGTTAGCCTATGGTTACCTGGGTGTGCTTGCACAGCAGACAGTAAGCACCCTGACAGGTATCTCAGAGAAGCTCCCACTCTCTCATTATCCTGGGAAGAGTGTAAGATACCCATGAGTTTGTTAAACGTTTGTTTATCTGACTCCACATAGGCACAGGATTTGAGCCAATAATCAGGCAGACTAAATAAAGAAGCAAGGCAGACATGATAAAGCCATTGTGTACCATTAAAAGCTTAACCAAATTACATATGTGAGGGATGAATGTTTGCTTGATGATGGAACTCCCCAGGCCAGATCGCTCAGAATAAACCCTATCAACAAAATCACAGAGTATAAATGATACATTATAGACAGTGCCCAATCTATGAAAAAGCCATGATCCAAAAGTTTATAAGCCAGTGTTTAGAAATCCAAGATGCATTTCCTCCAACCACAAGGTTATAAATGGGGATTTGGTTGCAAGCATTTTCTATGGGTGGAAACCAGTTTGACCTCTAATGTGGCTGAATGACAATAGGAGTCTGAGTTCTAGGTCCTGACTGGCAGACCATGTAAGTTCTCTGTGAAGATAAAAAGGAAAAAGTGCTCCCCCCTGCTTCCAGGGTCCAAGGCTGCCCTAATTGCCCTTCCCCACTGCAGGACTCCATTTCTTCAGCACATGAATCTTCATTTTCCTTAAGCTCTTGCAATTCATCTGGGCAGCCCCTACTTCTCTAGAGCATCCAAGTCCCCTACCTCCACTTCTTTCCTCCAAATCCCAACCCCTCAATGAAATTAACAGGAAGGCAAATATAACTAATTAGTTCAAACTAATATTTGATTTTCTAGTAGCACTTTCCTTTTCATAAGTGCTTAGATCTTTGAAAATGGATGCTTCTGTGTTTGGGATGTCACTTGGCTATAGGAGTTTGGAAAATCAAATGGGGTACAAAATAATAATAGAACTATTATTTTTTAGGGTTGTCTTAGATGGTAATTATCCATCTTTCTCAATTGTCTCTTAGCTTCTTAAGGCAAAATAAGTCATTTCTGGTTTATCTGGTAATGCAGCCACACACTACTGTCCTCCTCCCAATCCACCCTGCCAAGATAGGATCCTTCATTTTACTACTGGTATTATTGCTATTGCATATTATCTATTACTGACTTTTGTAATAGATACATGTTGCTTTGGGCAGTTCACCATCCTTGAACTTCTTCCAGGGTATTATCCTGTATCTAGAAGGGATTAGGAATCTGGAAAAGGGCTGCGAGTAAATTAATAAAGAGACTAGGTATGAAATATAAATTTAGAATACATGGGGGAGCCAGATGGAGCTTAGCTTTAGTAACCAAGTTCTCCTTCTGAATCTCCAGGGCTCTTTATTCACACATTTTTGCCCTAAAGCAAAGCAAACACACATATCAAAGGTAAAGTTTGAGAAGCAGTAAAGTATCAGGTTGGGGGAACTGCCTTCCTCTGTTCAGCTGTGTGGCCAGCAGCAGGTAATAACATGTAGATTTTCAGGTTTGGGGAAATGCCCTCAGCTGTCTGGCAGGAGGCAATAATATGCCTTGTCAGCTCTTCTGAAGCCTCAAGGCTCACTAACCTTTTGATGAAACTTCTTGCATTTACGACCTGCTGGAATTAGCCCCAACCAAACTTCCTTTGGACAAAAGCACTCATCTACAGGAATTACCCCTCTCCCATTAGAAATTATTCAAGTGGGACTTGAATTATGATGATTATCCTCTTTTTTTCTTCTTTTTTTTTCCTTTTCAATGGCTGGGAAAACTACCTTTTCTAGACTAATTGCTATCTTTCTCCTTGAACTTAGTGATGCAAATACTGAAAATGGTTGTGATGAATCATTCTTTCTTGTCCAGGAAACACCTTAGTAACTCCTGCTACTGAGATCTTCTGGAGATGTCTATCTTAGGTCTGTGTGGTTTTTTTTTTTATCTACCTTTTTCCTCTTCTATCCTTCTATGCCATATATGAGGGATGGGGAACCTTTTTTCTGCCAAGAGCTATTTGGATATTTATAACATAATTTGAGGATAATTGGATGATTAATACACAATTATCAACTTAAAAATTAGCCTGCTATATTTGATCAAAAATTTAATTAACTCTCCCCTAAGGTCTTGGCAGAGCCAGGCCAAATTATTTCATGGCCCTTATATGGCCTGCAGGCAGGACATTCCCCACTGCTGACATATATATTTCCAAAAGAATTCCTTTTTGTACAAGTTGGCCAGAGTTGGTTTCTGTTGCTGATACAGAACCTGACTTATAGAGCTCTCAATTCCCTCCCTTGGTCTATCTGTACTAGGAATTTGGGGACAACATCTCAAAAGGATGACATGCTTCTTATTCCATTGAGGTATCTCACTCTTACCCCAAACTTTATTTTAATTCCCCAACCTCATTGCCAAATCTAGGAAGACTTTGGGCCCTTTTGATGTTTCTGTTGTTTGATTTCTAAAAATATGTTGAAATATCAGTGGATCCTTATTTGCCTTCTTCTGGTGAATGGTGAGGATGTAGCTCCTCAAACCCATCTTAGATACCAGTCACCCCACATTTCACTCACTTCTAGTCAGCTGTGCTTCCAAGAATTACTTACCAGATCTTATTGCATTTGTCTGCAAAGCTTTGGCTGTACTTGATCATCCAAATGAATTTGCCATTGGTTGAATTGCTACCAGTATCATAAAATGGACTAAAAAAGTTTAGGCCAGGTAGGGTGCTATTTTGCATCATTTCCCAATGAAGTCAAAACAAAAATGGTTTTGCAATGTCACAAATCCAAATAAGTACAAATTTCATTAGCTTCTATCCTTAAATATGCTTGTCAATATCCTGACTTTTATCCCCTATATTTACATTACAAATTATATTAACCTGTACTTTTTGAAACCACTGTCAACTGCCTATTATTCCTGTATGAGCCTAAGATGTTTCATCACCAGTGTCTTGTTGCACGTGCAGGCTGGAAATGCTGGAATACAAAAACAGCTCAAGCTTTAAGAGATATTATAGGGTGGAGTCAAGAGTCAAACTCAAGCTATCTGATTTTAGGGCTCCACTGCTTTTCCAACAGGGAAGGGACTAGATGTTTTCATAATAAATTTTGTTGTCTTAACGTAGGAAGCTGCTTATCTGACCCAAGTTCTCTATTTTTAGAAAAATTAACTATGAAGTATAACAAAACACATCTAAATTTCCAAAATGGAGAGAAAATGGTTTTGGATATGATGAATGGCCTATACAATAGGTGATTTCCAAAGATGGCTCCCCAGTCAACCATACATCCCAGTTTTCATGCTCTTAGGTAGTTTCCTTCCCTTGAGTCTCCTCTGGCCCTATAACTTGCTTTTAACTTGCAAAAGTGATGCCTTTGAGGCCCGGTGTGGCCGGGCCCAGAGCAGCCAGGCCCAGAGCAGTCGGGTTGGGAGCAGCCAGGCCCGGAGAAGCAGCGGCCAGGCCCAGAGCAGCCAGGCCCAGAGCAGCTGGGCCCGGAGCAGATATAGATATAGATATAGATATAGATATAGATATAGATATAGATATAGATATAGATAGATAGATATATATTTGTTTTTTTAATATATATAAAACAATGTTGCTTTTTAGTGATATTATGAATTTCCTATTTAAAACATAAAATTGTCATATCCGAAAGTGACTCTTTAAATGGAACACATATATAAAAGCAAATCCTGTTTACACAAAAACATATTTCCTGGTGTGTTGTCACAGTCACCTTTTAGAGTTTTTCACTCCAGCAGAGCATAGCCAAGGGGAAACAGGGAATTGCAAACAAGCCAATTTGACCACGTAACTGTACTGCTTTTCTAATTAAAGATCTGGCAGAAAAGCCAAAGTGAGAATTGGCAGTTATCTGTGAATTTTAACTATTCCATATTTTCTCATGTCTATTTCTAAAATTTTCTGACAGATGTCAGTATTTTTATTTTATTTTATTTTTTTAAGTAAGAGAGGTAGTCCAAGGGCATAGGATAAGCATGGGCTTTGCTTGGCCTCAGTTTGAACCCTGGATCTATAATTTGCAAGGTGAGTGACTTTGGGCAATTTCCTTAATGTCTCTGGGATTCTGTTTCCCAGCCTGCGGAATGGAGGTAATAACTGACTGCAGATGATGTTGTGGGGCTCAAATGGCACAAGGGGTGACGCTGTGTGTCTGGCACTGATGCATACATCGGAGGATAGGAGCACATAACTTTGGAAGATTAGGGGAGTAATTCTTTTCTGCAGTCTTAAAAAAATCTATGCTCATTATTTTCTTGGAATTACTACTAAATGTTCACCTTCAAAAGCATAAAAGATACTGGAGTTGAAGCTGGAGT
Organism: Pipistrellus kuhlii; assembly: GCF_014108245.1. NCBI lineage: Eukaryota > Metazoa > Chordata > Mammalia > Chiroptera > Vespertilionidae > Pipistrellus > Pipistrellus kuhlii. The sequence goes on from NW_023425515.1 coordinate 119,857,082, forward strand.
CTAGTTGGGTCCAGTTGGGACTTTCTGACTTTTCTAGACATCAGCCATCACAGAAAAGAAAATATAAATGGCCACATTCAGCTCCAAACCACTCATAGGGTTGTTGTAAATATTAATAAGCAATCAATTCCCTTTAAATGCTTTGGAGAATTGTTTCACACAATAAAAATTATTCATCAATATGTATGGGGAGGGGATGTTTATAAAGTGCGAGATTTCTTATGAAATAGTTCACTGAAACCTGCAATATTGTTACAGTCATATGTCTGATGACATTTGACACAGGCCCATGACCTTCTGAAAACACAGTTATATTAGTGGACATGATTTTCAAATATGTGCTTTGTGGTGTTATACAGTTTGCTGTTGGGAATCAGTTTCCTTTGCTCATTGAAATTGTTAAGGTTACCGAGACTTGTTCTCCGCTTTGCCCACAGGGCAGCATGAAAAACAGCTTTACTTCTACTTGCCTATTTTAGGGAAGATTTCCAACATTTTCACTGAGTTGTGTTGCTATGTTGGAGCTGACCTGCTGTGGATCAGTCTCAGAGAGAAGCTGTGAGGTGGGAGTCTTGGAGCCAAGCAGATTTTAATTCCCAAGTGTCATCCATGAGTTGTGTGGCCTCAGGCAAGTCACGGAGCCTCTCTGAGGCTGTTTTTTTTCAACAGTAAAATAGAGAAAAGAATGCAGCTTGCAGAAGTTTTGCAAAGATTAAAGTTTTATATAAAAAAGATTTAAGACACAGTTCTTACCATATAATGGGCTCTCACAAATGGTTAGAAGTACACAGAATAATCGCTCACAAATATTATAAATATTGTTTATGAACTTAAAAATAAAAAAATAAATTATGCTAATGCTAACCCACCCACATTATAGATGAATAGTTTGGTTTCAGGATTAAATATGAAACATCTTTTAAGACATATGCAGGGGAGATAAATTAACATTCATGTGTCATGAAAATCTTAAATTTTTTATTTCCTTACTTCTGGTATAAACTTCATAACACATTGCAAATTATTTTGTATGTTCTCTTTTCTTTTAATTTTATTTACTTTTAATAAACAAATAAACCCACAGCATTGTGTACCATATTAGTAATGAAGTTACAGGGGAATGAAGCAATAAAAATGAAATTTTAACTCTAGTTATCAGCAGGAAGCCAGAATCTAGCAGCTAATATTGTGAAGCTTCTAGAAGTTACTTACCGTAGGTTATTGATATGGCTAGGGTGTTATTAAAATGGTTATTTAGTTAGAAACTAGTGGGCATTAACCAAAAAGGAATTTTGGTGTTAGCTATCTCACCTTTTTATTAAATCAAAACTGGAGAAATTACCTAGGGCATGCAGCTATTCTCTGGAGAATTAAATTATTTTTTAATTACTTAACGTGTGCCTCTGGAGAATTCTTAGGAAACATTCTAGAGAGTTTATGCAAACTGCAGCCTCTGGTGGCAAGTGCCCCAGCATGTATCTCCCACAGGAATCAGTTCTCAGATCTGAATGCAGCCTTTTCTCCCTTCCTAGCATCGCCTCCCTCCTGTCCCTTCCTACTTCCACTGATCTAGGCAATTCCTACCTCGCTTACCTGCCTCTAGGCTCTTGCCACTTTTGCCTCTTGTGTCCTCTGCTAACAGTTATCTTCATAAAGCACAGCTCTAAACAGGTCGGTCTCTTGCTCAGACACTTTTAATGGCTCCCATGTCCTATGCAATGAAGTCCAAACTCCTTCAGATGAAATTTAAGGCTTTCTATGATTGGCCCCAATTCCTTTACCTCATGGATTCATTCAACAAACATTTTTTAAAGTGCCACAATCAAGCATCAGAAGCATGAGCAAGAAGACAGCCTGTTTCCAGGAAACTCAGACTCTGGAGATGGGTTAAATATATTAAAAAAAAAAAAAAAAGTTACTGAATAATGTGCTATTATATTTATGCACTAAAAATCCAATGAATATTTAACAAGTACCTAGATGTGCCAAGAATGCACAAAGCCCATGGCAGAGGGAATGTCTAACATTTCCCAGAGTCAGCAAAAGCTTCAAAGAGGAACTGGCATTAACTGAATCTTGAGAGATGAGCAGATGGCCTCCAGGTGGGGGAATTTCAGGCAAGGGCAAAGTCCACATTCAGAAAAAAAGGCCCAGGAGGGAAAGTCACACACAGTCTTGCTGACAGGGTTCGAGTAGCTAGAGCTCAGCTTTGACATCATTTAGGGCTTGAGTTTGAGGAAACACCTTCTTTCATGACCCCAAACTCATCACACACCCTCTATGTCTGTTTCACTCTGTTCCTCCTTCAGACCTGGCTTGGGGGTCACTTCTTCAGAGAAGCCTTTCTTGTTAGTCCAGCCCCCAGGCATTCACTCTAATAATGCCTTGTACTTTTTCCTTCTAACACAATAATGGTAATTAAAGACACTTACACAATTATTTAATATCTGCCTCTCCTTCGCCACCTTCAAACTGTAAGTACAGTGAGGACAGACATATGTCTGCTGGTTCACAGTGTATTCCCAGTGCCCAGTGCAGTGCCAGGCATGTAGCCAATGACCTGGACTACATATTTCTGAATGAATAATGATATACATTTATGATTACTTTTCCTTTTTGAAGCTTGACCTTATTACTCTTAAATAATGGGCAAAACACTCCAGAACCCAGAGTCTATTCTACTGAGACGGCACCTCACCTTGCCTGATGGCCAACAATACACATAGGACTCCTTTATTCTTGCCCTGCACCCCTACTTCAAAACACACACACAATCTCTCTCTCTCTCTCTCTCTCTCTCTCTCTCTCTCTCTCTCTCTCTCTCTCTCTCTCTCTCTCATATTCTTCTATTAATTTTTATACTTGCTTAGAAACCAATATTTATGTATTGAGGGATGATGGCCTAGTTAGGAAATCCTATTCCAGCTGTATCTGAATTGTCTTCATTCCAAAAACAAAGAAACAAACAAAAAAATAAGCCCCACAAAATACCAAAATCTCTGAAAACATTAAATACAGGGAGAAACTACGAATATCCAATCTCTTGACATCTTATAGTTCATCTAGATTCATGGCTTCAAAAATAATTTATGTGTTTATCTCAGGTTGGATGCTCCAGAATCAGACCGACCCTCAGAGATGAGGATTCATCAAGGAAGTATTCCCAAGACAGATAGAGAGAAGGAGACACAAAATAGATCAGAGATGAAGCCAGGCAAAGGTACAACCTCAGGTAGTCTTGTGGAGGGTAGTTTTGACCTGATCCTGGGTGTAAGGAAACTCCGGGGTTTCAGTTATGCCTCAGTTTTCCCGAGACAAGGGAGCTGGGCTCTCATACATTCATTCCCCAACCCCCAATTCTGCACAAGTATCAGTCATTGCTCAAGGGTTGTGCTGCCATTTCTAGGTCTCTGCCTGAAGGGAAAAGTATTTCTAATGGCCCTGGGGCCGTTCTCTGAAGAATTTACTCAAGTGCTGAATGTTGAAAGCAGAAGTACATCATAGTGGTGAATGAGGCTCTAGGAAGATAAGAAGGGATTCAAGCAGATCTGGTGAAGCGTCTAGCCATGTCCACTACAATGCTGATGGCTCTCAGAATCTTCTCCAGCCTGGACTTGTCCCTTGAATTTTTAGATCCATATATCCAACTGCCTACTTGACATTTGTACTTGAAAATCTGTATCAGTGATCAATTGTGACAATATTGCTGGGTAACATCCCACAAAGCCTCAGTAGACACAATAACAAGCTCACAGTCCATAGGTCAGCTGGGTGGTTCTGCTGGTTTGAACTGGGCTTGAAGCTCTGTTGTGCATTTTTTCCCCCTTCATATTGTTGGCTGTTGGTTAGCTAGGGGCCTGGGCTGATTGATCTTTGCTGGGGATCTCAAATGTCTGGGCTGGAAATAACTGAGCTGACTCCTCTCTGCATCACGTCTCATTCTCCAGCACGCTAACCCCGGCATGTTCCCATGACAAATGTGGAGATGCAAGAGAGAGAGGGGAAGGGGAAGCAGACCTTTTGAGACCTGGACCCAAAACTGGAACACATCGTCACATCCTACTGGCCAATGACAGTCACCAGGCCAATTCCAAAGGTGGAGAAATAGACTTCATCTTTGATGGAGGAGCTGTAAAGTTTGTTTTGTAATCAACCTGCCATACTGTCTAATGGGCATCTGCATTAATGCTGACAGATAAGCAGAGTTCAACTACTAAAGAAAACTCATAGGACCTACAATTACAATGTTGGCAAATCTACAATTTATTGCAGGAAAATGCTGTACTATAGCAATAGTGTTAAAGTAGGGGCCTGGGTCACAACCAAAGGCTGTCTCACAGCAAGAGAGGCCAGGTGCAAGCTCCCTTCACAGGAGCCATGCTGACTATGCGTTCTTTCTCAGATCAGGAACCATTGACGTGTGCCTGAAATACTTCACAATTAGGGAGCCCCAAATGAAGTCTTAGTTAGGGATCCTTATGTCCCATAGGCCTCATCTACAGGCATATTGCTGCTAGATAACCAGGCCAACGACAGAGCCTTCTGGGGGTCTCACTGAGACTAGACCCACACTATCAACTTCACCAGTATCAAGGCATGGTTCTGACAGGCCGGTACAAACTGCCCAGAAATTCCATGGACCTGGGCTTACAAGGTAATCACTATATACCTTGTCTTCAGCAGGGCCAGTGCTGTGCAGGTATATTTCTCATTTTACTATGAGTTCAGGCCAATTCTATATATGCTGGAATTGACTTTTATAGCACAAGCTTAACATGCCCCAAATTGAGTTCTTGACCTTAGCTCCTAGATTCTTCCTCATCTTGTTAGGACAATTTTATTCCCTTTGCTCAGACCAAAGACCATGGCATCCTCTGTGACTCCTCTCTTTATTTAACCTCCTACCTCCAATCCATCAATAAATCCTGTGAATGACACCTTCAAAGTATATTCAAAATCCCACTACTTCCCACCATCCTTATTCATACTACTCCGATCCAATGCCCTCACCTCTCGCCTGGTTATTTTTACATCTGCCTGACTGGCTTCCCTGATACCCTCTTCCTCTTTTAGTTTCCTCTCAACATAGCAGTCAAAATGTTCCCATTAATAATGAAACTCATAGCCTTCACTTTTCTGCTCAAACACCTCTGAAGAAAAGTCTTTATTCTGACCTACCGGCTCCATAAGATCTGGCCCCTCCTACTTTTCTGATTCTGTCACTAACTACTCTTTGCTTTGTTTTCTCCACTCCAGTCAGACTGTCTTCCCTATTCCGCAACCACTCCTGCCATGCACTTTGCCTGGGTGCTCCACTCATCTTTATCTGGGTGCCAGATCTTCTCAACTTAGATTCCTACTTCTTTCACATTAATTTCAATGAAGATTTTCTAGACACTTATCTAAAACTTCAACCTCTACCCAACATTTCACAGTCTTTTTCCAGTATTTACTTTAGTCCTTATGTTATCTAACACAATGTCCATTTATTTGTTTAACCTTTTTATTGAATGTCTTCCTTGAGAATGTAAGTTCTATGAGGCTAGATAATTTTATTCTGTAAACAGTTGTATTTCTAGCCCCTGGAGTAGGACCTGACATATAGAGATTGCTCAGCAAATAATTTTTAAATAAATAAATAAATGAAACATACCAGAGAGGAAACAATCATTTATCCACCAGATTATACATTCTTTTAGGATAGGGGCTAGCTTATTTATTTTGATACTCTACATTGTACCTAATACAATGTTTTTGTGTGCAGATTATCAGTAAACATTTATTAGAAGAAGTAAATTTTATTGAATTAAAATGAACTTTTAAATAAGAAGATATATGTACTAGTGTTAATATTTGGAGATATGGATAATTTTCTAAAATAATGCAAATATTTAAGATTTTTACAGAAAATAATTACCAAATTTGATAAAATGTAAGACGTTCAATATATGATACATTATTATTTTATGTTCTATGGAGAAAGAAAAAAGTGATGTCAAACCATGACAAAATGCTTTCTTATTACTTGAATTTTTATTTTATACTAATTGAAAAGCTTTTAATAACTTATTTATCAAATAAATTTTCTATATTATATTTGTACAAGATGAAAAGGAAAACAGAAATTGCAATGAATTGGTTAAGCATTTCTAAAATGTTTTTCATATTCAGAATCAACTCTTTGGAACCGTTTTTGATATTGTGTCATTAGTGTCCATGGTTTTGATCAAGAATGTTCTTAAAAGAGTGCTCCACTATGGCTCTGGGATTTCCCCCACATCTGACACCCAGTGAGCACTTTTTCATATACAAGCACAGGCAATAGCAGCTACATTCTGAAGGCCAGGTGGCTGTAAAAGGCATCTCAATTTCAGTAATATTAAAATTTTTTAAATGTGCATCGTAAAATCAGTGAAATAAGGAATACAATGACACACCCATTTCCAAAGACTTTAGCACCTAGTAAAAAAAAAAAACAACAACAATTCTAGCCCTACCTGGTTTGGCTAAGTGGATAGAGCATCGGCCTGCGGACTCAAGGGTCCCAGGTTTGATACTGGTCAAGGGCATGTACCTTGGTTGTGGGCACATCCCCAGTAGGGGGTGTGTAGGAGGCAGCTGATCTATGTTTCTCTCTCATCGATGTTTCTAACTCTCTCTCCCTCTCCCTTCCTCTCTGTAAAAAATCAATCAAATATATTAAAAAAAATTCTAACATCTTTCTCTGCACTATCATGGAATAGGCAATTATTAACCATGGCAATATATCTACAGGACATGAAGTCAAGAAATTATTTTATTCACATTCATCCGAATTATTTGCACAATGATAATTATAGGTAATAAAGAGAATTGCAGGGATAATCATAAAATTACTAAAGGCTGGTAATGATTTAAATACAACCAATTGAAAATAGAATCCTTTAAAGTATGATTATTTTAATCCAAGAGAAACACATGAAAATTATTTAGATGAATTATATATTAATGCTATTTTTAATTTTTTGGAATTGCTAAGTTGATTTCCATAGGGGCTGCATTATTTTACATTTCCATCCGCTATGCAGGAGGGTTCCAATTTCTTTATGTCCTCACCAACAACATTAAATATATTTCTGAAAACAGATTTTTTTTTGCACTGTAAAACAGAATTTATGGAAATTTAAACTTACAGAACATTTTTGCACACTGCTTGGAGTTATTTATTGGTTCTTCCCTGAATGCAGACACCTGTCATTGGGGGCCATTGTGTTGGACTCCTCAGCTAGTTTTAAGGCCCCCTCTCCAGCTCCTCAATCTCGATGGGCCATTTTCTCATAGGCCTTTACTTCTCCATTTTCTCTTCGCAGCCCATGAAGCCTTCCTCTCCTCACTCACTCAGAATTTCCTCCCCCAAGTACCAGTCTCAGTCATTTAACAGCAAGAGCCTTTACCCCATTCAATGCCCTATTGCAGATTGATACTCTCTAAAGAAACTCCATGATAAACACTGATTCTCTCTGTTGGATTCCTGCTATTCCAGGCTCTAGTCAAACACCTTTCTGTTATGAAAACCTAGCAGTTTTCAATCAAGCAGATTTCATAGGTCTTAAAAAAAGAAATCTCGTGATCTTGGTGTGGTGAAAAGCACATTGCATCAGGTGGCAGAAAATCTGGGGTCCAAACCCCCTCTCCTGCTGCCTCCATGATTTGTCACCCAAGACCTTCAAAACTTTTGTTCTTTTCAACATGGTCTATTGACTTCCTGTTATGTGCCATGTATTCCGTCACAATGGACAAATCACTTATCCTGCCTAGGTCTCAACTCTGTAACTGAAGAAAAGAGAATACTTTATTTGCCTGGGAACTGATGATCTTGGACATCCATTCCAGCTGAAAATAATTCTGTGATTATGAATTGGAAAGGTTGACATGCTGGGTTAGACCAGTGATGGTCTTAGAAGTAGAGGTGAAACAAACAGTAAAAATGTCCAAAACATTTGGGAGATGACATGAGATATTTAAAATATACCATTTAATATCATTATCATCTCACAAAGCCCCCCAAATCTGGCAGAATAAAAACCTTAGAATGAAAGTCAATCCTTTAACTTAAATGATTTTTTGCTTATTCTTCTAATTTCTAGGAAAACAGAGGAGAAATATTCAAAGAAGTGGAAGCCCAATCTCTTATCATCTTAGCAACATGTGCCACCTGACCGTTTCCCATTTCTTGGTCTTCCTAGTTACTTATTTGGTTATTTGGAACTCAAAAATGGGAGGGAAATATGCACTGAAGGGGAAAAGATTTTGAGGAGTAGTTAGCCCCTGCAGCCACTAGAGGGAAGACCTGAGCCTGAAAACGCAGTTTTAGGCTACAGTACCAATCACATTGCATTTCCCCTGCGTGTCCCCAGAAGGAGCTGCTACACCTGATTGTTCCCTTGTCAGCTCCAAAGCTCCTGGCAATTAGTACCTCACTTGAGCTGGTAGTGAAAGTTTACCTTATTTCAGAGAAAATGTTGGGAGGGGCACCTTGTTACCTTGTTTTCAAGACAGTGCTCTGTATCAGAAGCCAGGAAGGAGTTTTTCTCTTCAGAATAAAACTCTGTAACTTGATTCATTATTGGTATAATAAATATGTATAAAATCCTTCAAGAGTGTTGTATTCTTCTGAGCATTAAACTAGAAAGATCAAACAGAATCTGGCCCAGCAAGGTCGAGTGACCTCTCAAAAAAAAAAAAAAAAATGCTGGGGAAATTCTCTTATCAGCCAATTTCTTCAGGGACAGCAGGATGAAACTAATCCTTTCTTTTATCTAAAACAAAACAGATACCAACTTTGGAATTTTCTTAGAATTCTTATATACACATTCTTGTTTTATCTTTGACCCTGTGAGGGAGCATTTTGATTAATTTTATTATTATTTTAAAATTCAATCTCAGTTTAAAAAAAAACAAAACAGTTTCTATTTTAACAATTAAAGTTTTTCAAGTAAAGTTGATGCTGAAAACATGAAATGAGGAGTTCCAAAATGGCTGTGGAGTTGGTGGAAGTTACATTCACCTTCTCCTGGTGACAAAAGGGATTTATAGCTAAATTGTAGAGCAGTCAACCTAAATAACCAACTGAAGGCTAGCTGAACAGAAGTATTATAACCAAAAATTTACAGAAGAAGCCACAGAAGAGATTGATAAGAAGGGCGGAGACACAGAAAGGGCTGGCCCCCACCCCATGTGCCCCAGCTGAGAATACAGACAGATATCTTGGCTGCAAAAGTCTGCCCTGCAGAGCATTGGGATTCTCAACCCAAAGCACCAGAGGGGAGAAGAGGAGCCCATAAAGTATCTGGCAGGGAAAATCAGTGGGATTCAGTCTTCCTGTGAGAAAGGAGTCTGCTAGGAACCCAGATGCCATCTTCCCAGGGTGGAGCATTCCTATTCTTACAGCATCAACCTGAGGAGTGTACTACATCGGTCCTCCAACTACTGGTGACACCTGCCGAGCTTGAGTCCTGTGGAAGGTCTGCTGGGTGCACCCAACATGGACCTTTGGGGTGCTCTTTTTCTGAGAAGCTCTTGGTGAAGACTCAGACAGTAACTGAGCTGTGTAGCTTTGGAACAGGGACCATTCTCCCCCACCTCAAGTGCACAGCCTATGACCCCCACCCCACCTGTTGATTCACTTGGCCTGTCCTTCGACTTCTGGTGGCCCTGCCCTGCTGAGCTCAGTCCTGCATTGGGGTCAAAGTCCTGTGAAGAGCTGGGACCTTGGGAGCCAAAAAGATTGCTGGTTTGATTCCCATGAATCAAAAGTCAGAGCACATGCCTGAGTTGCAGGCTCAGTCTGCAATAGGGGGCTAGCAGAGGCAGTTGATTGGTGTTTGGCTCTCACATCAATGTGTCTTTCTTCCTTTCCCTCTCTCTTCCTCTCTACCTAAAAATCGATAATAATATCAATGATAATAAAATTTGAAAAAAAGTGCCTAAACTTAAAAAAAGTAAGCATGTTAAAAGACATAGAAACCATAAAAAAGAACCAGTCAGAAATGAAGAACACAATATTTGAAATGAAGAACAAACTAGAGGAAGTGAACAGTAAGTTAGATGAAACAGAAGATTGAATCAGCTCTTTAGAGGACATGATAACAGAAAATACTTAAGCAAAGCAGAAAAAAAAAATAAAAGAAAGTCTAAGGGACCTCTGGGACAATATCAAGTGTAACAATCTACACTAATAAAAGAGAAAGATGTAAATTGACCATACCTTTGCAACACTCACCAGCCAATCAGGAGTGAGTATGCAAATTAACCCAACAAAGATGAAGGGTTAATTTGCATGCACAGGTGCCTAGTGGCTGGGGGTGGGGTGGAATGCAGGCATCCATACTGCCCCAACTGCTTAGGGCCTCTGGGCAATTTGGGAAGGTGGGGCCAGAACAGAAAGAGGCAGCTCTTGGGACTGGAACAGAAAGAGGTGGTGCTGGCAGCCAGGGAAAGGAAGGCCCAGTCTTGCATGAATCTTTGTGCATTGGGCTTCTAGTTTATATATATAAAAGGCTATGTGTCCATCCATCTGAACAGTAGCTATAACGTGCGCTGATCACTAGGGGACAGATGCTCAACACAGGAACCTCCCCCTGGTCATCAGTGTGCTCTCACAGGGAAAGTACTGCTCAACCAGAAGTCCTGATCCAGGCTCACAGCTGGTGAGCACAGCAGCAGCAGTAGCAGGAGCCTCTCTTGCCTCTGCAGCAGTGCTAAGGATGTCTGACTGATGGCTTAGACCTGCTCTCCATGGGTAGTGGGGCTAAGCCATCAGTTGAACATTCCTTGAGAGCTCTTGGACTGCGAGAGGGTGCAGGCCAGGCTGAGGGCCCCCTGAAGTGCTAGCCATTGCAATCAGACAAGATGAAGAAATAAAAAGCATCCAAATTGGAAAAAAAGAAGTAAAGCTATTCTTATTCGCAGATGACATGATACTATACATAAAAAACCCCAAAGACTCCATCAAAAACTACTAGACCTAATAAATGTATTTGTCAATGTAGCAGGATACAAAATTAGGACCAGAAATCTATTGCCTTTTTATACACCAATAATGAACTCACAGAAAGAGAAGTGAAAAAAATAATTCCATTTACCATTGCACCAAAAAAAATTAAGATACCTAGGAATAAACTTAACTAAGGATGTAAAAGACTTATATTCAAAAAACTATAGGATTTTGAAAAAAAAGATAGAAGAAGACACAAAAAATAGAAGAACATACCATGTTCATGGATTGGTAGACTCAACATCATTAAAATGTCCATATTATCCAAAGCAATCTACAGATTCAATGCAATACCCATTAAAATACCAATGGCATATTTCAAAGATCTAGTAACAAACTCTCCAAAAATTCATCTGGAATAAAAAAAGACCCTGAATAGCCATAGCAATCCTGAGAAAGAAGAACAAAATTGGAGGTTTCACAATACCAGATATCAAGCTATATTACCAGGCCATGGTTCTCAAAACTGCATGGTACTGGCACAAGGACAGACATATAGACCAATGGAACAGAAGAGAGAACCCAGAAATCTACTCAAACCATTATGCTCAATTAACATAGGGATGCATATATCCTTTCCTGAAATAAATGACATAGAGACTTAAAATACACTACAAAAAATCAATGAAACCAAGAGCTGGTTCTTTTAAAAAATAAACAAGATTGCCGAAACCGGATTGGCTCAGTGGATAGTGCGTCAGCCTGTAGACTGAAGGGTCCCGGGTTCGATTTCAGTCAAGGGCATGTACCTTGGTTGTAGGCACATCCCCAGTAGGGGCTGTGCAAGAGGCAGCTGATCAATGATTCTCTCATCAATGTTTCTAACTATCCCTCTCCCTTCCTCTCTGTAAAAAATCAATAAAATATATTAAAAAAATAAAATAAAAAATAAAAAATAAACAAGATGGATAAACCTTTAATCAGACTCATCAAGAATGAAGTTCTCTTATAAAAGACTAGAGGCCTGGTGCAACAAATTTGTGCATGTGGGCGGGGGGGGGGGGGGGGGAGGAGGGAGTCCCAAAGCCCAACCTGTGCCCTCTTACAGTCCTGGAGCCATCAGGGGATGTCCAAATGCTGGCCTAGGCCTGCTCCCCACGGGCCTAAGCCATGAGTTGGACATCTTTCGAGCTACTGAGGAGATGGGAGAGGCTCCTGTCACCTCCACTGTACTTTCCAGCTGTGAACCCGGCTTCTGACTGAGCTTCACTCCCTCTGTGGGAGCATACTGACCGCCAGGGGGCAGCTCCTGAATTGAATGTCTGCCCCCTAGTGGTCATCTCACTGTTCAGTCAATTTGCATATTACCCTTTTATTGTATAGGATGAGGATTTAGTTTTTTTGAGGAGGTCTCTCATTATCCTTGTTTCAAAGATAAGAAATCAAAGCTTAGTAAGTTCAAGGGACTTGCCCAAGATCACATACCCAAGCACCAGTGGAGTGGAGATTAGGACCTATGTCTTCTAAATTTAGACCTCATGTAATTTCCACCAAGTAGTGTTGGGGAGAGGGGCATTAGAAAAATGCTGATTACCTTCCAGATTATTAGCAGTTGGTATTCAGGTATCAAGATTGATGTAATAAATCCCCTTAAAATAGAGTTGCCATGTGAAATACAATATGTTTAGTTAAGTTTAACCACACATTTGTAATACCTAAATCAATTTTTAAAAGAGAGAGATCTTGCTTCTAGCTGTATCCTCTATTTGGCTCAAACTCATAAAGAAAGGTTTGGATGTTTTTTGCCTTGATAATCTTACTTGGCGTAACCAGCAAGATTCCAAAGAAGCCTACCCAGGACCATCCTGCAAATCCAAACCCAGCACCAGGGACCAGCAGGAGTTCATTATACTATCAATACATCAGCTCCCACTTTGTATTAGGTGAACCGGGGTGGGTCTTCTCTTGGAATCCTGGACTTACCTGCTTTAGGTAGTGGGTTCTGCTTTTGTCTGGGCTCTTCTTATGTGATTGCTTTTAATTTTGTGTGTGTGTGTGTTTTTTTTCCCCATTGGCTCAAAAGAAAAACTAAGATTAACATGGGAAATCATGTTTCCCAAGCTGACAAACCCCGGACAATCAGTCTCCTAGTTAGTACTAACAGTTAAGAATTCTCACAGGCTTCACTTCCCATTCACTGTAGAGTCTAACCTTGTATCTACAGAAATGGGGAGATTTAACTAAAAGGGATATTAGCTTAAGATGGCCTAAAAGGCCTCTTTTGCTATCTCTAAATTAATTTTTTGTGTGCTCAATTGGGAAAAGCTGGCTCTAAAATTGAACTGAATAAATGGGATGCTTACATTGACTGGAAAATAGAAGCCTCTCAGAGTCTAAAGGATCACAGATAAACGTACTTTTCTAAAGCAAGTTAATAAGAAAATTTTAATGGTGTCTCTGAACTGTCAGATAAAATTTATTCTCTTCAGAAAGTTAATAAGAAACTTTTAGAGATTGTCTGAACTAAAGAAGCTTCCGAAGCTGCTCAGTGCTAACATCCCCCCCCCCCCCCCCCCCCCCCCCCCCCCCCCCCCCCCGGCCTTCTCCAACCTCCCTGCTACTTTCTGAGCTCCCTTCTCTGGAGTTGTCCTTCTCTGGAGTTGTCTTTGCTTTCTCCTCCTCCTTTTCTCTCCTCTGCACCTCCTCCACCACCAGCGCTCTGTACTGACAGGAGAAACGAAGAAGAGCAAGCCAGACCAGGATAGTCCGGAAAAAATATTTCTGGAAGCTCCCTTTAGAGAAAAGCCAGTCTCAAGATGAGGTGAACCAGTAATAGTTTACCCTCCTTGAACTAAAACAGAATTAAGGAATTTTTCCGATTCTCTCCAAGAGGGTTCGAAAAGAAATTTGATTTGTTAGAATATCTGATGCTGGCTTTTCTGACCTATCCCAACTAATACATCTACTGGTTTCTGAGAGCACTGTAGTATAATGGCTAAGTAAGATCAAAGAATGTAATAAATATTAACAAACTGGTTTCCAGAAGATTGTCCCAGTTTACATTCCACTGGCCAAAACAAGAATGCCCACTTCACTATATCATTGAGTTTTGATATTTTTTAAGTGAAATGATTTCTCAATGGACCCTGTGAGAGGGATGTCTGACTGCCCATTTAGAGCCTAAACCAGCAGTCAGACATCCCTTGAGGGGTCCCAGATTGGAGAGCGTAAAGGCTGGGATGAGGGACACCATGCACAAATTTTGTGCACCAGGCCTCTGGTAGAGGAGTAATAAAGTAACTCATTGTGTAATCATATTGTGGAGGATAAACTGATTGAAGGTACGTTCACCAAGATTTTAATGAAAAGAGAAAAAGGCTTACAAGGTTCTGATAAATGAAAATAGCAGGATACAAGTGATATAAAATATCACAATCATGTAAAGTACATATTTACAAAATAATAGAATAGAATAAACAAAAATACTAACAAGTAATAATTTTTAGATGGTGGGATTATGATTTTTATTTTCTTTCTTAATAGTTTATTTTCCAACAAGCATTACTACCATTATAATAAAAAAACAAAAATATACTTAAAATGTTCTAAGGTGGTAGCATATTTCTATATTGTTTATACACGAATTGACCTCTAATGGCACCATGTGATATGCCATTTTCTGTTCCTCAAAACAGGGTTTAAACCGCATTGTTTCAGAAAGTATTTGTGCAGTTTACATTTACATTAAATTGTGTCATTTCACTATAGTATTTAGAGACATCCAGGGCACGAGTTGAACAAAAGTCATGTTTTCATACTGTTATATGAAATGACACAAATCTCTAGTCCCTTAGGAGAGCATGAAATCTGTAATGCTTATTATTTTTATGTAATTAAACCCAACTCTGTTAAGATCTATAATCATTAAGCAGAAATCATAATGAAGTTGGCTGATTACAAATGGAGAAGTCAAGTACTTTAAACTCTGGCATTTTCTAGTAATAGCCATTTACTAGAGCACTATTATTTTAAAGTAATTTTACTGAGAAAGGAATATGTTTAAAGAACATTAATGAAAGGGTTTATATTACTTAAGAGCTTTACACTTCTGAATAGGAATACTGATCTCTCTCTTCTTCCCTTTCTCTCTCCCTCCTTCCCTCTCTCACTCTCTGTTCAGAATTCTGATAGGGGAAAGGGTAAAGAGGAACCCATAGCCTAAAGCACATGTGTCAAACACAAGGCCCGAGGGCCAAATCCATCCCGCCAGGCCTTGCAATGTGGCCCGCACCGCGCTGTCATCACTGCACTCCGCTGCGTTTCCATCACAATGACAGTTTATGACTGTTCAGTAAACCACTCGGCCCGCGATTTAGGCTTGATTTTAGATTTTGGCCCCTTCTCTGATTGAGTTCGACACCCCTAGTCTAAAGTAAAGGTGTGAGGTGGGACTTGAAGGGCTGAGGGGTGGGGACCCCTGCATCATACTTGTCCCCAGGAGCACCCTTTACACGTGGGACTGTGTTTGACTTTCGGGAGTTTCTTGCTGGATGTGTCTCCCTCACATCAAGTAAATAATAACTTAATAAAGTGTTGGTACTGATGCATTCGTATTTGAAATGCAGCCTAATGTTCTTATGGAGTATATTAAAAAGGAAGAATCCCTATCTTGTATTCTTAACCCTTTGGAGCTTTTCATTTTGAAATTAATCAAATCAATTGTGCAGACACAATGAGTTGCTTCTTCCTTCTTCCTTTAGAACTCAAATGGATAGTGGATTTCATGGCATCTTTTTCCAAGTTCAAATAAAAGATAATTTCAGAAATAGTCAATTATATCTTACATCATGACCACAATAATCATCATTTTTTTTTTTAGTTATGATTAAATTTGGACCCAAAGAGTAAATATCTTCAAATTTCTTTTGAATTAATAACCCAGGTCAATTCTTTAGACAATATTTCAACTTGATAAGCTTTTAAATTTGAATTTAGCATCATGCAATTTTTGTTGTTTTAATTTAATTAATAGTTTATTTGACAAATACTGTATGCTCCACTGAAAGGCATGCAAAAGGATTTTCAGAATAAACATAAAACTAAGGTCATGTTTATGGGGCTAAGAATGAGTGGAGTAAGGGACACAGTCATGAAATATATGTGTTACTGTAATTCATGTATACATACATATATATGTGAATTCCTACTCATCAGGGTATTATTTTGAGAAAAACAGTTGTACTTTAAGTGCTGCCACTATGTTATTTATTAAGTTGGTGTCACTAGTTGGTCCGAAGGTTGTGGGTTATTGTTAAGCTGATTAAGTTGGTGTCACTTAGCTTCAAACCCACACTTCCACTGTTTTGCAATGCTGTGGACAGGATCCTTTAAGCTCTGCTAATCGGGTGCTAGAGGGAGACCATGAGGCTGGAGGAAAAAGGAAAAAGGAGAGATTCTCTTTTTCCTGCTTGCTTCCTGTTTTTGTCAGTATCACCTTAGCAACATTACTTCATTCTAGCAATAGCATCTCCTCCCAGAAGCAGCAGTTGCTGACTCCAGATAACTCCAGATTAGCCATTTTTTAAGCCTTGGAGAACCATCCTTATTGTGTACCCTCAGAAGGGTTCAGGTCTTGGGACCTCTGCACCATACCTCTCTCCCCCCTCCCTTGTGTACCCATCTGGTTCCCGGTACCCTGGGGGCCTCTCTCAAGTCTTTCAGGTACCTGTATTATCTAAACAGCTTCCCCTGCTCAGAGGTCTGAATTCCAGACTATGGGATCCATTCTCCAAGTTCCTGAGCTTAAATAATTCTCTCTCTCTCTTTCTCTTTCTCTTTCTCTCTCTCTCTCTCTCTCTCTCTCTCTCTCTCTCTCTCTCTCTCTCAGCAATAATCTTTAAAAATACATGTATTGAACTCATCACATGTAGAGTTATTTCTAGGGCTATTCTGTTCCATTTATCTACTGTATATGTTTATCTTTATACCTAGGCTATCCTAATGTGATTACTGCAGCTTAATGGTAAGCCTTACAATCAGATAGAAAATTCTTCAACTTCTTTTTCAAATTGCTTTGGGTACTTCAGTTTTTTGCATTTCCATATAAATTTTAGGCTTAGCTTATCAATTTTTTAATTAAATAAGCCTATTGGAATTTTTATTGAAATTTCACTGATTCTATAGATCCACTGGGGTGATAACAATAAACATTTTATAGTTTGTTACATTAAAATGCATTGGTTATCTTGCAGTCTGATGGACTTAACCGATAGACGATTTTGTAAAATTATGCACTCGTCATTCGGCAAACATTGGTTTACTGAGTTATAAGGATCTTCTAGATGTTTGCACATTTTATTTATTTTTTATTTTTTATTTAAAAAATATATATTTTATTGACTTTTTACAGAGAGGAAGTGGGAGGGATAGAGAGTTAGAAACACTGATAAGAGAGAAACATCGACCAGCTGCCTCCAGCACACCTCCTACCGGGGATGTGCCCGCAACCAATGTACATGCCCTTGACCGGACTTGAACCTGGGACCTTTCAGTTTGCAGGTTGACGCTCTATCCACTGAGTCAAACCAGTTTCAGCTGCACATTTTATTGAACAACATATTAAGAAATCATATTCTTTAAAATCTCCATCAATCTCATCAGAAAAGTGTTGAAGTTCTTGGAAGCTGTCAAGTTCACAGTGGCAGATGCATATTTTCCAAAAATTCTAATTTTTGCCGGAAAGCTCAAATTTTATCAGTGGCAACAAACAAATGGGATCAGTTGTTTGTTTGTTTTTTTAAGTGATAGGCTCACTTGCTTCCTGTCTCAGAAACTGTCTGCCGAATACCCAAGTCTGAACAGTCCTAGTTAGTCTGTCAGAGTTCTTCCAAATAAAAATGTTCTGTGAAAAAACAACACACAAAATAAAAATAAATGACCAGCTCAAATTGCAGCTCAAACACAGGTGCTTTTTCTTGTGACAGATATTGTAGTTTGGTATGCAGTCAAAGTGCTTTATTTTTACTTCTTATTTCACCCTGTAGAATAATAAAAAGTTGTATATTCAAGGATTGAGATTTAATAATGTCAGTGATTTTTACTGCCTCATTAAGGAACTTTTAAAGTGCAACTGGTGGTTTTTTCGTGAGTATGGTGGTGCTGAATACAGTGATTAGTAGTATAGTTTGGTGCCACTGCCTTGATTTGTGTTAAGATGCTAGCAGTTTTACTCACTGTTGCTTCTGCATTATCACCATCAATGGCAACACAGCAGAAAAGGCAAAAAAACATTCAGTGTTATTATGAAAATAATTTTGGCCTTGTGAGCCTCTCACATTAGTTTGGGGAACATGCCAGGGCTTCCTGGCCCTAAGGGCACAGAAGGGAATTTCATACATCCTGAAGGGTGCTGGGAGGCTTTGTTGAGAGGGTGAGGCCTTTGGATGCATGTAAGGAAGAGTTGGCTGTCTAGACAAAGGGAACAGCATGAGCAAGGGCACTAGGTGGGAGCAACAGGTCTCCCTGCTTCAGTTTTGTTGATGCAAAAGGTGCAACGAGTGTAGAGGTCTCAGTGGAGATGGCAAGAGATCCAGAGGACCGTGTCCACATGACAGCAGCTGAAACTTCGTTCTTACATTGATGGAGCTCTTGAAGGTTTCATAGCCAGGGAGCAACACTATGAGAATTGTCTGTTAGCTCTAGCACTCTGGCACAACATGGTGAATGAATCTGGGAGGTTTCCACTGGAGAGAGGGAGCTCAGTTAAGAAGCTGTGCCTGAGATGATTAAATACATTTAATTCAACTAATTAAAACTCAAACTCTGCTGAGACTGGTTTGGCTCAGCGGTAGAGCGTCAGCCTGTGGACTGAAAGGTCCCAGGTTCAATTCTGGTCAAGGGCATGTACATTGGTTGCGGGCACATCCCTAGTAGGGGGTGTGTAAAAGGCAGCTGGTCGATGTTTCTCTCTTATCGACGTTTCTAGCTCTCTATCTCTCTTCCTTCTTCTCTGTAAAAAATTAATAAAATATATTAAAATAAATAAATAAATAAAACTCAAACTCCATTCCCCTCATCAATTCAGTCAGAATATTTCAACTAGTGCATTTGCTTAAGGGATAGAACTATATATACTTTTACTTCATGGATGCATACTTGGACAATAAGAGAGAAAAGCAGGCTTACAGATCACATTTCTATTACCCATGTCCTTCCAGAATCTGAAAGAGAAATTCCTACTCTCGGCTCAGTTTATTTATTTTAATAGTTAGGGAACAGAGAGCAGAGAGCAGGGGTCCTAGAACTGATTCCTTCTTCTATCCCAGCAGAGACTCTCCTTTTACCCCATTCTTGAACTGAAGCGAATCAAAGAAAGCCTTCCATTTAAGAACTTTCAGACTGTCCCCTGTGGGGCCCCAGCTAGCCACAGTCCCTTCTCATATGACAGAAGTCCAGGATCCAGCAGGCAGTTCTCGGCATTGCCCCTGGGGACCGCATTCAGAGAGGCTCCCGAAGTGGGTCTGCAGGACCCCTGGTTGTACAGAACCCAGAGAAGAAGACCAGGAAGCCTGAACATTCTCCAGGTCCCTCCCGCCAGTGCTCTCCTCCCCGAACAGCAAGGAGTCTCAGAGCAGAAACATTTCTCCTTCAGGTTAGAACAGATGGAGAAGAGTCCAGTTACCGCCAGAGAGCAGGGGTAGAAGTGGGTTTATAAGTAGTATTTAAATGTTTCTCACAACAGCATAGTTAGAATGATATTATAGAGGTTGGATATCTCAGAATTATTTTTTGCTTTAACTATGATGTGACTGTTTCTCTCTCTGTGTACTTACACATACATTTTCTTGGGAACATATATAATATTTATTTGTATATTTTAACAGTGCACTCTACTGCTATAGCTTAATTCAAATCTATATTAACTCTTGTCTGGAATTCTCCAATGACTAGTCTTATTTCTACTCTTAACCCACTACAACTCATTTTACATATACAGTATCCACAGTACTCTTAGAAGTATAAATCAGATTATGTCATTTGCCTACTTGCAATCCTCAACGACTTCCCGTTCCACCTAGAAAAAAATCTAAAATTCTTACATTGTTTCACAAAGCCCTGCATAACTGACTCCTGGCTGCCTCTTTGACCACTTCTATCACTCCTCACCTTGCTCACCGAAGTCTCATTACCCTGGTCTGTTTCCATTACACCCTGTCAGTAGCTGTTTTCTCTGCAAGGGCAGCTATTCCCTTAGCTTCACATGCCCTTTATGTCCTAACAAATTATGGAAAGCTCCTTTTCAGATCACCAAACCTAGAGGAGCCTTCCTATCACTTCCTATCATTTCATAGTCTTATTTTCATCATAGTCTTTAGCTATACTAGCACCTGAAACATAATCTAACTGTTAGAGTCTAACAGATAGTAGGTTCTCAAGAAGTTATTTGTGGGATGAATGGATAAGTGAACTATAGTAAAGTTTTCTTTTGTGTTAGCCTTTTATGGTTCTTATAAAATTGTAATGCGAACGATCTCATATGAGTCACCTTTTGAATGCTGTGTTTGTTTTGGTCGGGATTTTATCCTTTCTAAAAGCAAATAAGAGAATTAAAAATTACTTAGAAAGTAGATGGCTTTTTCTTAACCAGCTGGAGGTATTAGTCATGGTTAAAAATCAGAAGGGCCTGGCTGGCATAGCTTAGTGGTTGAGCCTTGACCTATGGACCAGGGGATCAAGGTTTGATTCCCAGTCAGGGCACATGGCCAGGTGGCAGGCTCAATCCCTGGAGGGGAGCGTGCAGGAGACAGCCAATTAATGATTCTCTCTCATCATTAATGTTTCTATCTCTCTCTCCCTTCCTCTCTGAAATAAATAAAAAATACAAAAAACAAAATAAAACAAAACAGAAGGAAAGCACTTGCCTGCTAAGTAAATCTCACCAAAAGGGTCAATAAATTGGAAAGGTGCAATCTGACCAAACCCAAGTCTCTTAGTTTTTAATGTCATAATGTGCATGTGTTCCTTCTGAGCTATTGATAGACCAAAGATACCTTAATTTTTCCTTTCTACTTCATGGCAACACTTATAAAGGGAAAGGATCTGCAGAAAGTATAAACATCTAGAATGTCCTATTTTACTTTGGGGATTTAAGTATCCTGATCCCCTAACATGCCCCCAGTGGCCCTCATTATGGGTTTGGATTTTGTTATTTCTTCATTTATACTTTAATTCATGTATTGAGCCTTTCTTCTATGTGAGGGATAGCAATGAACACGACTGACAAGGTCCCTGCTCTCTGGTAGCACATGTTCTTGGTGAGGAACAGGGTGGTAAATATACAACATAATGGGAATGTGAGTGATCAGAGAGAGGGACTGGGAAGAGTGGTTATTTTTCACAGAATGGTCTGGGATGCCCTCTCTGAGAGCCAGCCATGAAGCAGACTAAGGAGTATAGGGAACATTGAGTGCAGACATTTGGGTAGGAGTAGACTTGGCTTGTTCAAGAAACAGAAGGCTAACGGGGATGGATCACAGTGAGTAAATGAACATAGTGGGTGATGAGGTCAAGCAAAAGACTGTGCCCAATCATATAGGGCCTTCTGGGTCCAGTATGTTAGGAGTTAGGAGTTTAGACTTATTCTTAATCCAAAGAGAATTCACTAGCGTTGCTGGTTTTTTGTTTTGTTTTGATTGTTTTCAGACACAGATACTTTAATGTTGGATGAATCTGAGCAGTTCATTTTCCTAATCATCAATTTTTCTTATTTGTTGTATCTCTTTCTTCCTTGTATAATATTGATAGAATGTGATATATCCTTAATGCCTAGTATGTGAGTAGTCATTATATGCTAACTAAATGAAAATGCTATTGAGTATGGAGAAAAACAAGTTTGCAGTAAAAAAAACCAGTGTGAAATTCCAATAGTTTAATAGGTCAGTATTGGATGGCAGCCAAAGGGAAGAAAGCAGCTTGGTAAGCACTTGTGTTATAGCAAATTTCTGGTAAAAAGAGGAGGGGAATTGACTACTGATACTAATGGGGGACTTCAAAATGTTGTGATCCAATGTGAGAACCAGGCAATAGGCACAGTCTTAAAGGTGTTTCAGTGACCTCTAGGCTGCGTGCATTTATCTTCTTGTGGGATATGATCTTGTCTCCCTATTGGGGAGGAAGGGAAAGGGGTTTGAATATTCTATGCTCTTTTGGTTAATTAGAAGGTAAAGTAAACATCTGTTCTTCTTTTTTGGCTGCTCAGTAACTGAAACTCTTTCCATGTTTGGATTTTTTCACCTGTGTTAGTGAAACACAGAATGTTATCTTCCAGTATAAAAACTGAAATTCCAGACACTTACTTTCCTATTCTCCATTGCCAGAGTCAGGTATGAATCACAGTATCCATTTGTGAGATGAGGTTGTGAAGTTGGAGGAGCCATAAGAAACTCTCCAGTGTCACTAAGGGTCAGAGGTGGCAAAATGATTGAGTTTCTGGGATAGCAGTGCTACAGGGGCTAGTGGAGCCCAGGGTCCAGTTAACCTATTTCCTACACAAGTCCCTGTGTCCCTTCTCAAGAGCACTTTTCCTGGCTGCCTCACCACAAACTTGACTCTTCCTAGAAGTTCTGTGAGCCACCAAAAATCCTTTAATAAATTGTTTTCTGCTTCAACCAGTTCTTTGTAACTAAGAACTGTGAATGATTCAGAAATTGGAATGGAATGGTTGCAGGCTATAGAGCCTTAGAGAAATATGGGATGCATGTGGGACTACGGAAGTGTTGTTGTCTGACTTGGTTGAGGTTGAGTGCAATGAAAATTCAGCTGGTGTTGTTAATGGCTCTTGTCATGATCTGTCGAAGCAGTTAATCAACTTGTCACCTGTGTGACCTACACTGAATTGCCACTGAAAGCAAAGCTTCTGGGAACTAAAAGATCGATGTTATTGAATAATAAAAAGGTTGCAGGGAATCCCAGGACCATGGGATGAGAAGGATTCTTCTAATGATAATTGATAGCTGAAATAAAGAGAAACACATGCTTAAAGTTCCCAACTCTCAGTTTAAAGCACATGCTGAAAACCAGAGGCTCCCATGGCTTTGTTAAGAGCATTTCTTATTGTTTGCCACTGAAGTGCGCTGAAAGCCAAATATCAAATTTGCAGCCTGATCCTGAAAACTTCTGAATTAAAAAGAGTTGAATTCATACCATCAGCTGGTCTTTTAAGAGAAAGCTGGGGAATTGATTAGGGGAAGAGTAGGCCTTGAGAATTTCAATGGGAAAATTTAGATGATTCATGTAGGCCATAGTCAAGCATGGTGCACTGAACTCTTGAAAAGACCTAATTACATAATTCGAAAATAGAATGCAGGAATGTAATTGTGGAACATAAGCATTGCCTTACATAGTGATGTAATGGACCCTTGGATACTAATGTATTCCTCCATGCCTTTCCATGGGCAAAACAGTATAAATGGCAGATCAATCTCCTTACTCCATGAGGATTACTGAGAATATCAAACTTCTGGCAAACGTGTATATTTTGTTGTTTTGTACTCCTGTTTGCTGGTTTAAAAGTAAAATAAAGTTAAAAGTACCTACTAAACTAAGTCTAAATGGTTATTCTCACTAGTTTCTGAACCTAGACCAGTCTTTGCAGTCTAACCTGGATTACTAAGAATATCCTGAATCTCAAATCCCCTTTTCATTTCACTTCTATACCTTTAAGTAAGGGACATCAGGAGTTTGTTATCATTTGTTGGGGTTAGCAATGTACTTTTACCACAGTGCCTCATGCTTATGCCAATTCTCTGTGTTTGTATCAAATTTAATCCACAGAATATGGAGCTAGCTCACTATATTAATTATATAGTACCATTAAACTTACTGATAATAAAATTTCTAATTGATGGAAAACAGGAAGTGGTATGCAGCCTACGTGCCTTAATAAACCATATGCGCCAGAAAATGAAGAGTAAATCACATGAAATTATGGGGCTTGTTATCGTAGTAAAGTTCTAGGTAAGAGAGATGAGAGAGAGAGAGAGAGACAGAGAGAGAGAGACAGAGAGAGAGAGAGAGAGGGAGAGAGAGATAAGGGAAAGAAGAAGGAGGAAGAGGAGGAGGAGAAAGGGCTGGGGAATATAGGTCTTTTTAAATTTTGGAAATCATATTTGGATGAGTAGAGATTCTTCCTATTGTATACCAATATGGACCTCTTCTTTTTAATGAAACCTTAATTCTGTTTGAGCACCAAAGTTTTCAGTTAAAAATATTCAGACTCCCTTGCAGCTAGAAATCACCAAGTATCAGAGTATGACTAATATGGAATAAGCTCAAGATTTCTGGAAAAGATACTAGGTTCCGAAACTAGTATGTTTTTCTCACACTTAATTATCTGGAGTTGTGGCAGCCAACTTGCGACCATGATCATGAGGCAATAAACATGAGAACAAATCACAAGTGGAAAATGGTAAAGCAGAAAGATAGAAGGATTCTGACACTTTTGATATTACATAGTTACTGCACCAGCCTATTTACCTCCATACATCTTACTATGGTGACAGAAATAAAATCCTCATTTGGTTAAACTATTACAGTTAGATTTATTGTTCTTAATATAATATCTAACTGATACAAAGGTATCATGCTGATTCACTTTTTTAGGGGGGGTGACAGAAAAGGCTGATAACTTTGACTGAAGCCCAGAGAAATCTCTCTGGCTTGTGAAAGCATTGGTACAGATAGTTTCCCCCTTGGCCCTTATTTTAAAAAAAATCCAATAATGCTCAAAGTGCTTGTGGCAAAAATACATTACATGGATTCTTTGAAAAATCTGTTAGGAGAATGACAGGGGAGAACCCTTGGGTTTTAAGCACTCCTCTGTGAAAGTAATAATTTTTCTTTTGAGAAAAAACTTGATAATAAGTTGTAGTGCATGGGTCTACTTCTGGGCTCTCTATTCTATTCCATTAGTCTATTTCTATACTAGTATTATATTCTCTTGTTTTTATAGGTTTATTAAAATTCATGATACTTGGTGGAGCTAGTCTCTCACGTTGTTCTTCAACAGGGTTTTAACTATTCTTGGCCCTTTGCATTTTTATGTAAATTTAGAATCAACTTGATAATTTCCATAAAAATTTGACAAAGATCATACCAAATCTATTGAACTGGGCGGAATTGGCATTTGATCCATGAAAATAATATGTCTCTCCATTAATGCAGTTTATAGGTCTTCTAAAAAATTTATAGTTTTCATTATAATGGTCTTGCATATAGGCATATCTCATTTTATTGCACTTTATTGCATTTTGCAGATACTTTTTTTTTTTTTTTTTTTTTTTTTTACAAATTAAAGGTTTGTGGCAACTTTGCATTGAGCAAATATATTAGTGCCATTTTCCCAATAACATTTAATCACTTCGTGTCTCTGTGTCAAATTTTGGTAATTCTCATAATATTTCAGATTTTCCCATTATTGTTATATTTGTTAATGTAATCTGTGGTCAGTGATCCATGATGTTACTATTATAATTGTTTTGGGGTACCACAAGCCATGCCCATATAAGATGGTGCACTTAATCAATATATGTGAATGTTTTGACTGCTCTACCAACTAGCCATTTCCCCATCTCTGTCTCTTTTCTCAGGCCTCCCTATTCCCTGATACACAATAATATTGAAATCAGGCCTATCAATTACCCTGCAGTGGCCTCCAAGTATTTAAGTGAAAGAAAGAGCCCCATATCTCTCATTTTAAATCAAAAGCTAGAAAATAATTAAGTGATTTAGTGAAGAAGGCATGTCAAAAGCCAATATAGGCTGAAAGCTAAGCCTTTTGCACCAAACAGTCAAGTTTTGTACACAAAGGAAAAGTTCTGGAAGGGAATTAAAATGGCTACTCCAGTAAACACATGAATAATAAGAAAGCAAAACAGCTTTATTGCTGATATGGAGAAAGTTTTAGTGGTCTGGAGAGAAGATCAAACCAACCACATTTCCTTAAGCCAAAACCTAATCCAGAGCAAGGCCCTAACTCTCTCTGATTTTATGAAGGTTGAGAAAAGTGAAGAAGTGGCCGAAGAAAAGTCTGACGCCAGCAGAAGTTGGTTCATGAGGTTTAAGGAAAGAAACAATCTCTATAACATAAAAGTGCAACGTGAAGCAGCAAGTGCTGATTTTGAAGCTGCATCATTATCCTGAAGAAGCTACGCTAAACAACAGATTTCAATGCAGATGAAACAACCTTATATTGGAAGAAGATATCATCTAGAACTTTCATAGCTAGAACTTTTCATAGAGAGAAATCAATGCTTCAGAGCTTCAAAGAAAAGTCTGACTGTCTTGTTAGGGGCTGGTGACCTTAAGATGAAGCCAATTCTCATTTACTATTCCAAAAATTCTAGGCCCTTAAGGATTACACTAAATATGCTCTGCTTATGCCCTATATGTGGAACAACAAAGCCTGGATGACAGCACGTGTTTACAACATGGTTTACTGAATATTTTAAGCCCACTGCTGAGACCTACTGCTCAGAAAAAAGATTCCTTTCAAAATATTACTGCTCATTGTTAATGCACCTGGTTACCCAAAAGCTCTGATGGAGAGATGTATGTTGTTTTAATGCCTGCTACCACAAAATCCACTTTGTAGCTCATGGATCAAGAAGAAAATTCGACTTTTAAGTCTTACTATTTAAGAAATACATTTTGTAAGACTGTAGCTGTCATACAGTGATTCCTTTGATGGATCTGGACAAAGTAAATTGAAAACCTTCTAGAAAGCATTAACCTTCTAGATCAGGGGTGTCGAACTCAATCAGAGAAGGGGCCAAAATCTAAAATCCAGCCTAAATCGTGGGCCGAATGGTTTACTGAACAGTCATAAACTGACAATGTTAACCAGAAATGTGAATTTAAAATGAGTGGAACAATCTTTTCCTTAACAGTGCTGTTAACCAACTCACATGCTATCAAGCAAAACAGTAATATTGGTATCAAGCAAAACAGTAATATTGGAATGTACCTAAAATGCTCATTGTTTTGTTTTCTGGCTAGATGTCTGACACCGTTTTCCCCGGATTAATGAGTCAATGTTCGGTTTTATTTCTTGGGCTGTAGCAACCCGCAAAACAGCATGGAGGTTGTCATCGGTAATGCGTGATCTGTGCTTGTTTTTGTTCAGATTCATTATTGAAAACATCTGTTCACAAAGATAGGTGCTCCCGAATATGGGTAGAATACGGGCAGCATGAAGTCAGAGCTCTGGCATTGAGTCAGGGGGCAGTAGACGGTAGAAGTCCTCAATTTCAACATCCTGAAACCTTGATTTCAGGCCACTGTCAGACTGAAGCTCGATTATATCCATCTGAAGGTGATGGGGCACATTATGACATCAACTGTAAAAGGATTGGCAAAGATGTCAAAGCCTGAGTGCTGTGTTCTAAAGTCAGAGAAGCGCCGCTCAAATTCACTTAGTAAACGGCTAACTTTGGTAGCCAGCTGACTGCAAGGAAAAGTACCAGAAATAGTGGTTGAGATACTCAAACAAACGGGAAAGAGGGCAAGATTGTCCTGTTCCAGTTGGGACTTCCATAGTTGAAGTTTACGCTGGAATGCTGTGATCATGTCAGACATCTTCGTGATGACTTCTTTGCGTCTCTGCAGCTTCAGATTCAGTTGGGCGAGATGCTCGCATATATCACACATCATAGCAAAATCACATAGCCAGGCGGGATCCGACAGTTCAGGCAAGGGCTTTCCTTTACTTTCCATGAAAAGAGCAATTTGTTCTCTGAGCTCAAAAAATCTTTTGAGGACTGTGCTCTTGCTCAGCCATCTTACTTCTGTGTGGTATGGCACGTCTCCATGCTCTGCACCCACCTCCTGTAAAAACTGCTGGAACTGGCGATGATTCAGGCCACGTGCCCGTGTAACGTTAATAGTTTTAATGACTGTAGTCATTATGTCATTCATGTCCAGAACTTTTCCACACATAGCCTCTTGGTGGATAATGCAATGATAAGTAATCAAGGGTGTGTGGCAGTGACTTTGCATTCTTTCCTTCATTAGTCCAACCAAGCCTTTCTTTTCTCCGCACATTGAAGGTGCGCCATCGGTAGTTAGCCCCACCAACTTTTCCCAGGGTAATTTAAAATTATTTATAGATTTCTCCACAGCCTCAAATATATCTCTACCAGTCGTCGTCCCATGCATGGCAGCTACATCCAAAAGTTCCTCAGTGACAGAGAGGTCGGTCTTCGTAGCATGTATAAAGATGGACAGCTGCGCTGTATCAGGGTTGTCTGTGCTTTCATCGATAGCAAGTGAAAAAGCGAGATAACTGCATGCCTGTTCGGCCAGCTGTGATGATAGATTTCCTGAGAGTTCTTGAACTCTATCTGCAATGGTGTTTCTTGACAAACTGACATTTTGAAAACTCTGTATCTGGTCTGGGCATACTTGCTCACACACTTTTAGCATGCATTGCTTCAAAAAGGCACCCTCTGAAAAACACCTTGAAGTACGGGCAATTTCTTCAACCACTATAAAGCTTGCTTTCACTGCAGTATCATTTTTCGCTGTAGCCTTTGTAAACATTTGCTGCTGTGATTGTAGTTTGCCTTTTAGTTCTTTAACAATTTTATGCTTTTCTTCCAAAGTATATTTGCCATACTTAACATTATGTTTGGTGTCAAAATGACGACGTATATTGTACTCTTTCATCACCGACACTGTCTCATAACACAATATACACACTGGTTTGCCCTCTCTAAGCACAAACATGTATTCATTTTCCCATTTGTCATTAAATTGTCTGCCTTCACCATCAACTTTTCTTTTCCTGGACATTTTGGGATCAATATTGGCAGTAAAAGATGTAGTTTATTGGAAATCTGCGTTAGAAGGAAAAAGTTGAAAACTGCACAGGGATAGCTTGATTTGGCAGATGGAGTGGAGAAAAAAAAAGTCAGTCAATAAATGCCTGGCTGGGTACAGATAGCAGATTCTGTTGCGATTTTTATGCCTGCACTTTATGCCAGGAACTGGCAGCTTCTGCTGTGTAGTTTTTATGCCTGCACACTCACTCTCTCCTCTGCTCTGCCACCCGCACAACCACATCGGATGCCGGACTATAGGTCACGCCTCCTGAATCTCGCGTGACTTGTTATCTATGCGCATGCGTAATAGATAGCAAGTACGGCGGCCGGTGAGGCGGCCGGCGAGATCACAAGCCTCCTATGTCACCGCGCGTCATTGTGATGGAATGCAGCGGAGTGCAGTGATGACAGCGCGGTGCGGGCCACATTGCAAGGCCTGGCGGACCGGATTTGGCCCGCGGGCCTTGTGTTTGACATGTGTGTTCTAGATGCTACTAACAACACTCATGATTCATGGAAAGAGGTAAAAATATGAACATTAAAAAGAGTTTGGAAGAAGTTGATTCCAATTCTCATGGATGACTTTGAGGGGTTCAAGGCTTCAGTGGAGGAAGTAACCACAGATGTGGTGAAATAGCCAAGAGAATGGTAAGGAAGCCTGAAGATGTGGCTGAATTTCTGCCTCCTCATAATAAAACTTTCATAGATGAGGAACTGCTTCTTATGGATGAACAAAGAAAGTTGTTTTTTGAGATAAAATCTACTCCTGGTGAAGATGCTTTTAGGATTGTTGAAATGACAACAAAAGCTTTAGAATCCTATCTAATAAAAGAGTAATATGCAAATTGACCATTCATCTGCCACACCCACAAACCACACCCAACAGCCAATCAGGAGCAAGTATGCAAATTTACCCAACCAAGATGGCTTTGGCCATGAAGTGAGCAGGAGGTTTCGGTTTCACCGGTGATGGAGGAAGCCAAACTTCCTGACCTGCCTTGGCCTCTGCTCAGAGCTACAAGGTCAAAACCTTGTAGCTCTGAGCAGAGGCCAAGGCAGGTCAGGAAGTTTGGCTTCCTCCATCACCGGTGAATATAGAAGATAAATAAATCCCAACAAAAATGGCTGTGGTCATGGGGTGAGCAGGAGGCTTGGGTTTCCCCAGCAATGAAGGAAGGCAAGCTTTCTGCCGGGCCTGGCCTGCCCTGGCCTTCGCTCAAGGCTACAAAGTTTTAGTTATAGAAGATAAATAAATACCAGATACCAGGGATTCCCCTTGGGTTGCCAGGGGATGTAGCCAGCCTGCAAACCACCACAGGTCCCTTGTCCAGGCCACCCATGCCCCAAGGGAGCCCCCACCATAATCTGGGACACCCTTCAGGGCAAATCAGCTGGCTCCCATCCATGCACAAGGCCTCTATCCTATCTATTAAAAGAGTAATATGTAAATTGACTGTCACTCCAATACACAAGATGGCTGCCCCCATATGGACACAAGATGGCTACTACAATATGGCCAGCAGGGGAGGAAAGTTGGGGGGGACCCAGGTCTGCAGGGAAGAACAGTTGGGGGGAACCAGGCCTGTAGGAGAGGGCAGTTAGGGGCAATAAAACTGGCAGAGGAGCAGTTAGGCATCAATCAGCTGGCAGGGGAGTGGTTAAGGGGTGATCAGGCTGGCAGGCATTAGTCGTTAGGGACAATCAGGAAGGCAGGCAGGTGAGCAGTTGGGAGCCAGAAGTCCTGGATTGTGAGAGGGATGTCTGACTGCCTGTTTAGGCCCGATCCTACTGGACATCCCTCAAGGGGTCACAGATTGGAAAGGGTGCAGGCTGGGCTGAGGAACAACCTCTCCCCCATGCATGAATTTCATGCACCGGGCCTCTAGTATTATATAAACTTAATGCAGCAATAGGGTTTAAGAGGATTGACTTCAATTTTGAAAGAAGTTCTGTGAGTAAAATGCTTTCAAACTGTATTGCATATTGCAGAGAAATCACTAATGAAAGGAAGAATCAATTAATGTGGCAAACTTCATTGCTGTCTTATTTTAAGAAATTGTGACAGCCACTCCAGCCTTCAGCAATCACCTGCTGATCAGTTAGCAGTCGTCACCATGGAAATAGCACCTTTCACCAAAAAGATTATTATTATTATTATTATTTTAATCTTCACCCAAGGATATTTTTTCCTATTGATTTTTTTAGAGAGGTTGGAAGAGAGAGGGAAAGATAGAGAGAAACATCAGTGTGAGAGAAACACATCAATTGGTTATCTCCTGCACTAGTCCCAACCAGGGCTCAGGCCGGGGAGGAGCCTGCAACTGAGGTACATGCTCTTGACTGGAATCAAACCCAGGACCCATGGATCCACAGGCCAATGTTCTATCCACTGAGCCAAATCAGCTAGGGCACCAGCAAAAAGATTAGAACCATGCTGAGGGCTCAGATGATGGTTAGTAGTTTTTTGTTTTGTTTTTAGCAATATTAGTAAATTAAGGTATGTACGGTTTTTTTAGACAATGCTATTGTACACTTAGTAGACTATAGTATAGGGTTAATGGTAGTTTTATATGCAATGGGAAACCAAAAAATTCATGTTATTTGCTTTATTGCAGTGCTCTGGAACTGAATTTGCAACATCTTTGAGGTAGGCCTGTATTTTCTAATAGATTATTCTTTGACATTTAGTATTTTTGATACTATCATAAATAAAAATTTAAAAATTATTCATTTTCTAACTATGGAGACTAGTACTTAGGAGGATGATTGTGTATATTAATTTTATATAAAGCAAACTTGCTAAACTCTGTTTTTCTGGACATATAACTCTTATTATCTACAAATAATGATAGTTATCTTTGATAATTCTTAGAACTTTACCCTATTTTACCTGTATTACTACTCTGGCTAGGATCTATTATAATGGTAAATTAAAGAAGTGTTATCAGAAGTCCTTGTCTTGTTTTTAATCTCAAAGGGAATGCTTTCAATGTTTTACCATTAAGTATGAGTTTTTATATATCCTGCACCCAAATAGTAAAAGTGCTGTGTTTTTAAACGTAACAGAACTTGTCAGATTACTTTTTCAAAAACCTGAAAACTATCTACATTTTTATCAACATGTTTACCAGCAATAGGTGTTATAATACTTGAAAATATTTGCCATTCTGTTGTATGTAAAATATCTTATTATTCTAGTTTAGTGAGTTGGAACTTTCCATGTGTTGTTGACCATTTGAATTTGCTCTCTTATGAATGGTTTCTTTGTATCCTTTGCTTTATTTTTATTTCTGTCTTCCAATTTGAGAGATTTTTGTATAGTATAATTGTGTTGTGCCATATGTTTTAGTATGGCAAGTATTTCCCCAAACTTATTATTTGTTATTGACACTGTTTTTTAAGCTATCAAAAATGACTTTAAATTTATAGATGATAAAATGTTTATTTTTTATTTTGTGTGTCCATTTTTCCAGTCTTCACATGTTATCTCAGATTTTTCTTGTATATTAAAAAAATCTATATTTCAGTATTTTAGCCATCTGGAAATTATTTCTTTATATTATATAAGAGTGGGATCCAATTTCCCCAAACCATAAGACTCCTAGAAGAAAAAATAAGCAGTAAACTCTTTGATGTCACTAGGCAATATTTTTTTGGATAGTTCCTCCTGGGCAAGGAAAACAAAAGATAAAATAAGCAAATGGGACTACATCAAACTAAAAATTTTGCATAGCAAAGGAAACCATCAACAAAATGAAAAAACATCCTAATGAATGGAATAAAATATTCATTAATGATACATTTGATAAAGGGGTTAATATCCAAAATATGTAAAAGACTCATAAAATTTAGCATAAAAAAGGCAAAGTCAAATAATCTAATTCAAAATTATGCCGAGGACCTGAATAAACATTTCTGTAAAGAGGACATACAGATGGCCAATGGATATCTGAAAAAATGCTCAATGTCATTAACCATAAGAGAAATGCAAATTAAAACACAATAAGATGACATACCACACATGTCAGAATGGCTGTCATCAATATCATAATATTGAATGTCAACTGTAATTGAAAAATAAAAAAAAATTTAAGGAGGCCCAAGTTTATTTTCTTTCAGTTGGGTAACAAATAACAAGTGTTGGAGAGGATGTGGAGAAAAGGGAACCCTTATGCAGTATTGGTGGGATTGCAAATAGGTGCAGCTACCATGCAAACCAGTATGGCTATTCCTCAAAAATTTAAAAATAAAACTACCATATGATTCAGCAATTCCATTTCTGGGTATTTACCCAAAGAAATCCAAAACACTAATTTGAAAAGATATACACATCTCTATGTTCATTGCAGCATTATTTTCAATAGCCAATATATGGAAGAAACCTAATGGTCCATCATTAGATGGATGGGTAAAGAAAAAATGGTACATATATACAGTGGAATATTACTTGGCAGTAAAAAAGAATGGAATCTTACAATTTGTAATAACATGGATTGGACCTAGAGGGTATTACACTAAGTGAAATAATTCAGATATAGAAAGACAAATACCATATGATTTCACTTATATGTGGAATCTAAAATACAAATTAAATATATAAATTCATGAACAGAGAATAAACAAACTATTGGTTGCCAGATATGTGGGGGGATGAGAGGCTGGGTGAAAAAGTAAAGGGATTAAGAAGTTTAAATTGGCAGTTACAAAATAGTCACAGGATGTGAAGTACAACATAAAAAATATGGTCAATAATATTGTAATAACTGTGACCTTAGCTGGTTTGGCTCAGTGGATAGAGTGTTAGCCTATATACCAAAAAGTTCCAGGTTTGATTCAGGTCAAGGGCACATACTTCAGTTGCAGGCTCTTTCCCATTCTAGGCCCTGGTCAGGGCTCCTGCAGAGGGCAACCAATCCATGTGTTTCACATTGATGTTTCTCTCTCTTTCCCTTTCTCTTCCACTCTCTCCATCTCTCCTCCCCCCCCCCCCCAAAAAAAAAAAAATCAATGAAAAAATATCCTTTTGTGAGGCTTAAAAACAAAAACAACAAATTACAATAATTGTGTATGTTGTCAAGTGGGTACTAAACTTATTGGGGAGCTAACCTTTTAAGTTATAAATGTCTAACCACTGTGCTGTACCCTGAAACTACTATAATATTGAATGTCAACTGTAATTGAAAAATAAAAAAAATTTAAGGAGGCCCAAGTTTATTTTCTTTCAGTTGGGTAACTATTTGTATCAGCACCATTTATTAAATAACTCACTCTTTTCCTACTTAAATGAAAAGCTATTCTCAAGTATTAAATTCTCATGCTTAATTAGATTTAAAATTTTTATTGTTCTGTTGCATTTTATTTGTTTATTATATGCTAATAAGATATTAGAGCATGTCATGGTATGTTCTTATAATTGTTGAAGCATGTTCCCCCCTTCACTAATCTTATTTTTCATACTTTTCTTGGAGAAAAATTAAATTAATTACTTAAAGTGTAAAATTTGTTCAGCCAATGTGGCTCAGTGTTGAGCATCAACCTATAAACCATGAAGCCAAAGTTTGATTCCCAGTCAGGTCACATACCTGGATTGTGGGCTGATTACTTGTGGAGGCATGCAGGAGGTAGCCGATCAATGATTCTCTCTCATTATTGATGTTTCTATCTCTCTCTTCCTCTCTGAAATCAATAAAAAAAATTTCTCTGATAAGAGAAATTAAATTAGATATTAGAAGTAAGATGTTGTCAGGTAAGTTTCAGCTTTAGAGGACCCCAAACCATTGTAAAAGCTAAGGTTGTTTTTTTTTTCACTCATTCCTCTGCCCTCCTCCAAGAACCAATTTTTGCCCTTCTTGTGTGTGTGTATGTGTGTGTGTGTGTGTGTGTGTGTGTGTGTGATATCATTCCTGTTGAAAATACATGCTTTGGGTAGAATATAAGAGAATCTTGCCCCTTAGTGGATATTTCAGGTACTCAAAAAAAAGACAGAATATCTATGATTCTGGAGCAAGGTGAAGATTTACAGGCGCTGGAAGATTTAAGAAATACTCTTACAGACCCAAAGAGGAACAAATGAAATGGTGTTTGCTAATAGTTCTGGAGGCAACCAAATGTACAATAGATTTGAGACAGTTCAACGGAAGTCATATATCTAACTAAATGAACAGGAAGTAACATTGCCTGTCAAGAAGGAATGTAACTATGCTGCTCCTGGGCGTGACTGCCTGTGGATCCATCCGTTGGCTTTCCTCAGCGTTGGTTTATTCATTCAACAATTGGCTGACTCTCACAGCCAGCTCTTCTTAAGCTCGCATGTCAACTCTCTTCCAGCTAGCTTTGTTCAATGGGAGGCAAAGGTGGGAGATTGGAGGATAGAAAAATAAGTCAATGTATTTCTTCTTCTCTCTCTTTGCCACAGCTATGTATTTTCTGTGGCTGCAACTCATGCTGAATGCTGTCTCACTTTAATTCCAACTTCTACTGGGCTATCCCAGTCTCTGGACTCTTGTAACCTAACCTCCTCCCTTTCTTCTTCCAGCCAACCCAAAGTTAAGGATTCCCATTGTTAATCTTTCAGTTGCCTCACCATTCCCCATCTTCTTATCTGCTCTTTCATTATCTGTGTACCAATTCCCTGTTTTAAATAGCCTGTGTTTTTAGATAATGAGACCCTGACTAATAGAGCAACTAATTGGAAAACCCCAAATTTAGCATGGATACATAGTGGAAGACATTTATGAGAAATAAGAGGTAAAACTCTTATAATTATAAGTCTATTTCAGAGTGCTTAGCCAGAGGGAGTGTAGGGATGATAGTTTATACTTAGAAATCACAAACAAGCATATCTACAATAATTTGTTCATATCTTAGTACTATATTGTAATGTATATTATCAGTTTATACATTCAATTCTCTTAACAGGCAATCAGGATAGGTACAGTCTCACTCAAACTTTGTATACTCAGTACTTAGCACAGTGCCTATCATATACTAAGTGCACAATAAATGTCTATATAACAAATGAAAGATAATGTAGAAAGAAAGGTGCTAAATTATTTTTGAGTTAGTGTTATTTCTAAGAGATCCTAGAGTGAAATCTACTGATTCCTACAGGACCTATGGGGAGATTTTATTTTATTTATTTTATTTTTTAAAAATATATTTTATTGATTTTGTACAGAGAGGAAGGGAGATAGAGAGTTAGAAACATCAATGAGAGAGAGTAATGGATTAGCTGCCTCTTGCACATCCCCTACTGGGGATATGCCCGCAACCAAGATACATGCCCTTGACCAGAATCGAATCCGGGACCTTTCAGTCCCCAAGCCAACGCTCTATCCATTGAGCCAAACCGGTTTTGGCTATGGGGAGATTTTAAGGGGCCCACAAACAAGGTGAGAAAAATTACACCTTTATTTTCATTAACATCTAAGGAAAAATTTAGCATTTCTTTTAGTTATGAGTGTAGGAAACAATCTTAGTCATTTTTGGAGTACCTGTTACCAATTAAAATCACAGATATTTTTATGTCTGTGTTGCAGCTACCTCAAAAATTTCTTTACACCCACCATCATTTCAAAATTTAAGTAGTTATTAGACCTGCCACTAGGTCTTGCTGTTTCATGTGTTAATAAAATAACTAGTATAATAAATTTGTTTTTTTTAAAACATTTTGATAACTATCTCAATATGTTTTTTCTTTAAAAAATATATTTTTATTGATTTTAGAGAAGAAGGAAGAGGGAGAGAAAGAGACAGAAACATCAATGATGAGAGAGAATCATTGATTGGCTGTCTCCTGAGACCCCACACTGGGGATTGAGCCCCCAAGTCAGGCATGTGTCCAGATTGGGAATGGAACCGTGACCTCCTGGTTCATAGGATGACACCCAACCACTGAACCACATCAGCTGGGCAATATGGTTTTCTTTTTAATCTTTTTTAAAAATTAAAAACGTTACTCTGAGAAGGGGTCCGAAAGTGTCATGGACTACCAAAGAGGTAGTCTCAAAGAAAGTTAAGGAGCCCTATGAAATTTATAACTTTGGGCTGCAATGTCAGAGAGACCTGGATTCAAATCCCAACCATGCCTTTTAACAAGTGTCTACTTGGGATAAATCAGATTCCTCATTTGTTAAGTGGGATTACTAATATTAACCAACCTCTAGGGATGTTACAAGGATTCACATGTTAAGTTTTTAGTCCAATACTTGCACAGTGTTAAGCTACATAGGCATGTGAATGAAAAGTCACATAAGATAAAAAGCAGAGTTTTTGGCAAACAATGGGTCAAGCTGGGGGTCTTAATTTGAAGAGTGTGAAAAAAGGACTTGTCTGATGGGTAAATAGACAAAATAGGCCAACTCTTCTGGGCCAGTTAAAACAATGGGGTTTAATGTCCCTGATACTAGTTACTGCATCTATTGGGAAGATATTAATGAACCAATCAATTACAACAAGGAATTGGCTTCTTTGTAAGAAAGTATTCTTTGGGGGCCCTTTTAGGAATCTAAAAATAAGGAGACACTTTAAGCATGGAGTAAGTGAAGTCCAGCTCCTACACCCACTGCTGAAGGGTTATCTCCTTACACCAGGGGCTTTGCCACGTGACCTCAACTGGGAGTGATTCACTGGAAATAAACTGGCAGACCAAAACTTGGAGCAACTAAGTGACATAAGAAAAAGAACTAACAAATCCAGAAATCTGAGTAATGAATTAGAAAACTCTCAGACTCTGCCAAGAAGGAGGCAATTTCAGTACCAGGCTGTGATGTCCACGTGCATTTTCACCTTTTCCAATGCTGAGAGCTCTTGGAGGTGTGGCAGGGTGGTAGGAGATAGGGTATCTGACAACATTGCCAGAGATAGAATGTTCCTATTTTATTGGATATTTCATGATCATAGTGACCTAGCCTGCTATGATTAAGATTTATTTCTTTTTTTATATGCTCTTTAGTTGACTTTTTAGTCAGAGAGGAAGGGAGAGAGAGAGAGAAACATCAATGATGAAAGAGATTCATTGATTAGCTGCTTCCTACACCTCCCTACCCACACTGGGGATTGAGCCTGCAACTTGGGCATGTGCCTTGACAGGGAACCTTGACCTCCTGCTTCACGGGTTTGATGCTCAAACACTGAGTCACACTGTAGGCTAATTAAGATTATTTCTATGATATCTTTCCTTAAGTGTGCATATGCTAGACAATTTACATATTCCCTCACAATAATGTAAGATATAACTATTATTATCCATGTCCTCTTTTTTAACAAGTGGGGAAAAACAAAGCTTAGAGAAAGTTATTAATCTATCTGAGGTCATACAAATGTAAAATATAGAGCTAAAATTCAAAAATTTCATAATACAGACAGGTTGGAAGGGCTTGTAGGGCAAAAGCCTGTATACGCAAAGTCTGCCTAACTCTTAACTCTTTATATTCATACTAGAAGCCTGGTGCATGAAATTCATGCATTCAGACGAGTGTGGGGTCCCTCAACCTGGTCTGCACCCTCTTGTAGTCCGGGAGCCCTCAGGGGATGTTTGATTGCCACGGAGGCGGGGAGGCTTCCACCACCACTGCTATGCTCACCAGCCGTGAGCTCAGCTTCTGGCTGAGTGGTGCTCCCCCTGTGGGAGCTCACTGACCACCACGGGGCAGCTCTTGCATTGAGCATCTGCCCCTTGGTGGTCAGGCACATCATAGGGAGCAGTTGAGCAGCCTTAGCATATCACTAGCATATTAAGCTTTGATTGGTTGAATGGATGTCCAGACAACCAGACACTTAGCATATTAGGCTTTTATTATGTAGGATTACTAGACCAGAGGTTACTAGAGTTATCAGTATAGGAATTTAATAAAGACAAAAAACAAAACAAAAACCCCTGAAAGTATTTGTAATTTTAGACTATGAGACAAAAAAATCTCATCTCCAAAGTTAATTATCTTTACCCAGATGAGAGGAGCATTCTCCATTTTGAAGCTTTCCTTTCATTGTTTTTCAGGCTAATAAATTCAGCCAGAATCTATCTATCTATCTATCTATCTATCTATCTATCTATCTATCTATCTATCTATCTATATTCCTAATATACTAAGTGTCCAACTGATTGGTCAATCATTCAGTTGATAGCTCGACCAGTCAGCATGACACACACTGACCACCAGGAGGCAGACACTCAGACTGGTAGGTTAGCTTGCTGCTGGGATCCAGCCGATTGGGAGCCCGTGAGTTGTGCAGGATACACCCTGGGTCCCTCCCATGGTCTCTCCATGACCTCTAAAAATTTCTTCTAATTAATTTCATTCCATGTGCATGAACTCATGCACTGGGCCTCTAGTTCTGGTTGATATTAGGATTTCTGTCCCTTTGCGGCTCCTAGATTATCTAAAGAATTGAGTAGTCTAGTTGAAAGGTGCTGTGATAGAGAATGAAGCTCTGTTGACACTTGGGAGTCTTCCTTCCCCCTCCTGCAGAGCTGGGTGAGGGCCAGCACAAAGGGAAATCAAGTTCAGTATATTGTTGTCATTCTGTGAAGGAGGAGGGTGGGAAGAAGGAGGGGAGAGAGAATATGAATGAATGAATGAATAAATAGAAGTATCTCTGATCCATCCTACCCATCTCTCGTACTAAATATTTGTCATATACACAAAATCACTGAACTTTAAAGCTATTGTAGAAGAGATAGTAGAGATGATCCATTTCACCCCTGAGGAAACAGACCCAACAAAGCTCTGACAGTCCTATAGCTGGGTAATGGCAGAGCTCAGAATCCATCATGCTTCCCACTATACTGCAA
Organism: Pipistrellus kuhlii; assembly: GCF_014108245.1. NCBI lineage: Eukaryota > Metazoa > Chordata > Mammalia > Chiroptera > Vespertilionidae > Pipistrellus > Pipistrellus kuhlii. Next base: position 119,896,725 of record NW_023425515.1, read on the forward strand.
TTTGATTTCCATCTGTTCAGTCATGCATCATGACTTTAGAGTCACTCAGTACTGCCAGGCACTATTGAAAAGGCCCGAATTGAATCAGCTCCATCTCTGCCCTCAAGGGGCTTACACCACAGTGAGAATAATGATAGAGCCATTTATTGAACAACTGCTGGTGATACACATGCATTATTTTTAATCTACCCACCATTTAAAAATAAGCAAGAATATAGGTTTAGAGAGGTTAGTGGGCACAAAGGCTGAGGTTTGAACTCATGTCTGTTTGACTCTGAATCCTATACTTGTTATGCTATGTAACACTGCCTCCTTACTATTAACAAACTTGGAGTAGAAGCATATGTATTTTTCCTGTACCATGCTGACTCAGATATTGGTATGGTTTTTAGAAAATAAAGAAGTTATTATTCTTGTACTATTCTTACATGAGAGGAGACCAAGGAAAAGATAGAATTAAGTAATGAAGAGTAGGGAATTCACTTTCTAAAAATGATTTAAAACAGCTGAGAGGAAGATATATCGCATATTAAAAGATGGAACAAATTTATAATAATAAAATGATAATATGCTAATTAGACCAGACATTTTCTGGACATCCTTCTTGATGAAGCCAGGGCCAGAGGGAAGCCAGCCTGGGTCCCAGGAACCTGAGGGCAGCCTGAGGGAAGCCAGCCCAGTGGCCCAAGGGAAGCCAACCTGGGTGGCTAGAGGAGGAAAGCAGCCTGGGTCCTGGGTGCCTGCTGGAGGCTGGAGGAGGGAAGCCCAGGTCTCGGGTGCTGGAGGGAAGCCAGTGCCAGCAGATTGGGTCTCAGGTGCTGGAGGGAAGCTTATGCCTGCAGCTGGGGGAAGGAAGGCCTACTCTTGCATGAATTTTTGTGCACTGGGCCTCTAATCTATATATATAAAAGCCTAAATAACTGTTATGACCGAAAGACCGGAATGACTGCTCAACTAGTCATTATAATGTGCACTAGCAGGCAGACACTCAATGCAGGAGTGGTGGTCAGTGTGCTACTACAGCCAACCTCCTACAGCGCCCCCCCCTCCCCCCTGCCCCTATAAGGCTCCATTGCCGGCCAGGCTGAGGTACCCTACTCATTCATGAATTCATGCATGGAGCCTCTAGTACTTAAATGATGAAGGAAATTTAACAAAGCAGCTAGAAAGGTGGAAATGAGTAGCCAGAGGTGAGATATGCATATAAATGATATAGGGTTAAGAACACCAAGTAAGGGTAAAAAAAAAAAAAAAAAAAAAAAAAAGCGCTATATTTTTACAAAATAGTTCTGAGGACAAATATCCTGATCTATCCTTATATACAACCTGTTGGTTAATACTAGAAAACAGAAGTAGCATGGAGACAATAAAAAGCTGTTAGGGTTTTTTAAAAATTGAATTTATTGAGGTGACATTGATTCACAAAACCATACAGGTTTTCAGTGGAAACCATACAGGTTTCAAGTGTACACCCAACAAAACATCATCTGTACACTGTATCATGTGCCCATCACCCACAGCAAAGCCTCTTCCTGTCCCCATTAATCCCCCTTTGCCCACCTCCACTACCTCCCCTTTTCACTATACTGTTGTCTATGTCTATATGAATTTGTTTTTTTTTTGTGTGTGTGTTTTGTTTTGTTTGTTTAATTCCTTCATTAAGGATTCAACTTGATTTAGACCTCCATGTTATACAGAGAGGTTCAGTTTAGAACTTTAATTAGATACTGTCTTATACCATGAAGTAAACTTGAGAGCACTATCACTCTTAGAAAAGGCCCAGTTTTCAGAATTTACAAGAGTAAGGCATTGAGTTAACTACATGTTGAATATAGCAGTACTGTACCTGGACAGCAGAGAAGTAGGAGGAGTTTGAGAGATATTCAGGCAAGGATGAGAATGGTAGATTCAAAGGTTTGAATTCAGATAAACTGGAATTATAGATTCATTTGGCAATGGTTTATTTATTTATTTTTAAAATATATTTTTATTGATTTTTTACAGAGAAGAAGGGAGAGGGATAGAGAGCTAGAAACATCGATGAGAGAGAAACATCAACCAGCTACCTCTTGCTTACTCCCTATTGGGATGTGCCTGCAGCCAATGTACATACCCTTGAATTGAATCGAACCTGGGACCTTTCAGTTCAAGACTGATGCTTTATCCACTGAGCCAAACTGGTTTTGGCATAGTTTTTTTTACATGACTAAGTATGTTTCTTTACTCATAAAATGAGGATAATAACTACTTCATTGAATTTTTATGAGAGTTAAATAATGCAATAAAAGAAAATGCCTGGCAATTTAATGCAATTGATAATTTTTGTTAATAAGGCAAAACTACAGTTTCTTCCTTAGTGATTAGTTTATTTTTTCTAATTTCATCTCTGTGTTCTCTTTACCAGAGAGTCTAGGTAGAATTGTTTTTAGAGTAGCACCTAATAATGACGAAGAAGACAAAATTCCATGGTGATATTCTTTCCATTGTCCATAATAGCATCACTCTATGCCACAGATAGGTTCCCCAGAGTTTACAGTGCACACTATAATTAGGAACTACCTTGGGATTGGTATCTGTGGAAGGAAGCAGGTGTGGGCGGAGGGAGAAGCTGATTGCACTGCAAGCCTCAGAGCAGCCTCAGCCTACTGGGTGTGCTAGAACAAGGGCCTTTCAGAATTGCCACAGTTTGGCTGGGATGCCCTGGCCTTTATACTCCCACTGAAGCAAGTTAAGGCATATGGGAAGGGGAGTGGTCTCCACAGCAGAGGAATCCCTGACTTCCTTCATGGAAGGGGTCTGGGCCGTGGACCACTGCACCTTGTGAAGATGAGCTTTCTCTGGTGGCTTTCCTGCCTTTCCAGACACAGAATGTTAACATTATCAAGTTCCTTCTAATTCTTTTAATAGCAGTTCCTGGGAAGACTGAGAGAGATTTGTAAGGAAGGTATGCAATGGTTGCTAAGGGAGAAGGAGTTATCTTTGTTCTCAACCCCCAGTGCTGAGTGAATTAATCAGGGGAGAAGGACAGAACGCAGACGGACTCCACACAGCCCTGCCAAAAAAACTTGAGGGGAGGTTGAAGTTGGCTGATTGGAGAAAATGTATAAAAAGCACAAGCTCTGAGAGATTTGAAGTCCATCAATTTCCACAGGCATGGCCATATCCCAGCATCCTTAAGATTATGTGAGCAAAGGAGGGCATGGCTGGTACATTGCAGCTTAGGAATTCAGAGTCCAGCTTCAAATACAGAAATAACTCCGTAGGTGTCAGAATACAAATGGCAGTACCTTCTTCCAAAGAAAAAGCTTAAAAAACATGGGAGGTAGGGTCTTTAAACTCTCTCTTAGGAAGGAATCAAAATTTTAGTCTCTGGTGGTATTATGATGAAGTGCACCTATTTTCTTTGTCTTAAACAAGGAAGGAGGCCAAGAATTATCCAAATAACTATAGTCTTGCATGAAACCTATATTCTTATATAACAGAATGAAGGAAATGGAATTCTCCTCAGGGTATTCTAGATGAGGAAACCGTGAATGTGATTCTCCAGAGAGGCTACTAAATAACACTTCAGGGAAGCCAAGAGAGCCATTATAGAAAGGATGCATGGTTCTTGCTAATCAAACAAGACACGGCCATCAGATCTGCATTGCCAACTGTTTACTTGAATGTCCATTTCAAGACTGAGGAATCTAAAATTTCACCAGAGATTTGAACTCGAGAGGAGGTTGAAGTTGAAAGAAAAAGAATTAAACAAACTGTAAACTATAAAATAAAATACCACGAAATAGCTTGTACAAGAACTGCTACGATTTTTCCTAGAACTTATTGATTTTGCCTTTTGAAGTTCATTTTTGGCCAACAATTCTACCTGATATACCAGCTGGGTATTCGTACCTCATAGAGAAAATTCAAAGAGGGCTGAAGAGAAGAGCAGTAGAGTAAGTCCTGCCAACTAAATAAAATGGCACTTCAATTTGTGTGAAATGGCAAAAGGACATCTAATACACAGGGCCTTCCAAGAAACGCCTAACTAATAGTGCTTTCCTCAGCAACTTCTGTGCTTAAGTTTATGCTTGAAATATAAATACATCTGACTAGGAACTCAGAGTGATGAGGGCTGAGTTAGAGCTGCCGCTAATGCTTCTCACATGTGAGCTCCAGTTCACTAATGGCGCACTTATTACAAGTGCTATCCTACCCCCAAGTCACCCCGAACAGGCAGGACAGAAAAGAGAGGCGTACATCCTGCTTTGTAAACCCCTTGTAATTATGGGTTTTTATCAAAAGCAAAGAAAGGTCATACCATTGATCTCATTTAGAAGCACAACAGAGACTCAAAGCCTTTGAGAATGAAAAGTGTTCCACAGTGTGGGAGAGGATTGATGCACAGAGAGTGATCAAAGACATAATGCACAGCTACTATTCCCAACTCCACACAAGTGCCTTTGAAAAAAGGACATGGTCCAGCCAGAAAGTTGATGATGTCTGTGCCGTCATTGGCTTGTAGATTTCACTTAGCCAAATAGAAGGGCACTAAATGATAGGAGCATGCTAGCCCAGTGCTGGAAGAGTGCCACCTCGTGGCAGACATGGGACAAGTTGAATGAAACTGAAAGATGCAGGGAGTAAATATTGATACAAGAGAAGGAGAAAGATGTGGGAAGTGAGGCGAATCCCACAAGTCTCACTGCTTGAAGTCTCCAGACTTATAAGGATGAGGGTGTGCAGATCTGAGGAAACATCAGTTTTTTTACTTTCTTCTACTCTCTTAACTTAACAATTCCTTTTAAATGAAATGCCGGGAGATAGCTTTATCTCACTTTTACATCATTCTTTATGATGGACTTACCAGCTGTTTCCTTTGAGAAACTTATTAAACTAATCACATCGCAGTGTTCAAGAGATTTTTTCTGTTTATGTCTTTGTGTTCCTTTCCTTCATTTTTATTTTATTTATATTCACTTTGGTTTCCTTAGGCCATTCTAAATAATCACTCCCCGCCTTAAGTCAGGGTAATATAATTAGAGGTACACTTGTATTATCACTGAGAGAATGAAGGTAAGAGAAGTCTGTAAAACACACACACACACACACACACACACACACACACACACATGTGCGCGTTCCCTGCCATGTCTGAGTGGCAGTTTTTATCTGCTGGGTCTGCCAGGATTGTCAGCACCTTACATTCTTTAACTGTGCATGTGCAGCAAAAAACCCCACACACATTTCTGGGGAAGGCTCCCAAGCTTGTGTGTTCATGTGCCACTTCTAGCTTCTCTGCTGTGTGCACTCCTGAACTCAACAGCTGTTTCCTCTGCAGAATAAACATATGGGCGGTGAAAGGTCTAAGAAGAGCATTAGAAGCAGGGAGCTGGGGGGCAGGGAGGTCCCATTCAGAGGCTAATCAGCGTTTAGAGAGCCATTTAAAGGAAAGTAACAGCACCACTATGCATCGCTTATGAAATAAACTGAACAACTTGAGTGGGACTGAAACAGGCTGGCTGGCTGAACTGGAGTTAGTCTTTTCTTCCTGGAACTGCTATTTCATGCCTCAGTTTTGGTGAAATGCAAAGGTTTAGGGGAGGTGCCTAAAGAAACTAAGCCTTCCCAACAGCGAGGCCTGAAACACAAGCTGTGAGCCGCGGCCTCTGAGAGGGATGCCACCTCCTTGCTTCAGTCCTCTGGACCCACTGAGTAGTTTCTTTTGTTGTTGTTGTTGTTTTAAATCTTCACCCAAAGATATATTCCCACTGATTTTTAGAGAGGGGGGCAGGGAGGGAGGGGGAGAGAGAAAAAGAGGAAGAGGGAGAAGGAAAAACATCTATGTGATAGAATCACATTAATTGGTTGCGTCCCACACATGCCACAACTGGGGTTGGGTATCAAACCTGAAACCCAGGAATCAGACAGGCAACCCTTCAATGTGCAGGCCGAGGCTCAAACCACTGACAAACATCAGCCAGGGCCGGAATAGTTTCTTTTTAAAAAGCACACCAAAAAGACACTTCTATCTACATCTACTACTAGACTTGCAGACATGTGGATGTTAGAGCAGGAAGTGCCCTTAAATATCAACTATTCCAGTCATTAGCAAGAGAGCATTCCTTAAAACAAATCAGTGGAATGTCACTGGAAAAGCAGATAGAGGTGGGGGGAGTTGGGCTGCCCTGACCTCCACGGAGCCTTCACAAGCTCTATGGAACTCTGGTGCGAAGAGCTTGACTCTTAGTCTTGTTCAGGGCCAACCTGGTGGTTTTTGAGCCCTGGCTGAAGCTCAAAGAGATGGTTTTTTGTTTGCTTGTTTCTTGGTTTTCCCAGTGACTTGCTGGGGTAGAAGGCAGTGCCATTGTCATTATAGTCTATTACAGAATAAGTGGTGTATCCATTTCCAATACTTCAATAATGTATTTTTGCATAAAGACATGAAAGTCAGGTCCCTCTTCAAAACTCAGAGGATGAGGAGTGTGAGTGTGCACTCCCTCATGGCCGCAGTGAAGCGAGGCGGGGTTGCTGCTCACTGTTGCCTGTGACCAGGTCAGGGAACTCATTTAGGTCACCTGCCTGCAACATCTGGATTTGTGGTCTCTGAGCGCTCACCTGGCCTATCTCATTTCAGAGGTGAGGCAACCAAAATGACCAGGCTGGTGGTGGCAAGATGAGAGCCAGCCTTCCTAAGATCGGGTTTGGCGTTTCTTTTTCTAGTACACATCAGCATCTCCCAACCTGGGGTCTGTGGTACTCAGGATCCATGAGAATACTTTCTCTTAAAATTTGTCTGTATTCGACCGACATTTGAGAAATCCTATGCTACCCCCAGCTACCATTGAATGTCTGAAGTTTCACAGGCATAAATATACTCAGTTATTTCTGCTTTGCTTTCTGTCATAGAAAAGGAGGCCTCTGTTATGGCACACCTCGCTAGTATGCATTTTGGGATATTCCGTCAGCCAGTTATTTCCCTGTCACATAACAAATAGACACAGAAAAGCCCTTGTAAGCGATGAGTAGTTCTGATTCTTCCAAGTCAGCTTCGCAAAGGGGTACACAGTTAGGAAGGAGGGTCGCATGAGGAAGCCCATGGCAAGGGTACCACCTTCTAGCCCAAAGAGGCCAGGGCAGGGGCATTCTTTAACAATTTCTACAAATGACTTTAATACATTAATTATACTTGAAAGCAGCTCAGCATAGTGAGCTTATCTTGGCTACCAGATAAGCCACCCCTTATTACCAGTATAAAAACACTTAAGCTATCTGTACTTCAGTATAGTCATCTGTAAAATGGGCATAATAATAATTGGTACTCTGGGAGGTTGTTATGAGAATTCAATAAGCACCCAAAACTTAGTGCATAGCACATAATGAATACTGAGAAAGGTTTGCTGGTATTAGCATAGCAGGTTTACAGTTTATGAGGCACTCCCATTTCCTTCCACTTCTTCCATGTAACAAAACTGTGAGATTAGCAGGAGACACTGTATCTGTTTTAACACTGGCAATCTGTAGAAGTTAAGTCACTCATCCATGTCATAAAGAAAGATTCTGCTACCCACAATGCCTTTGGGAGCCTCTAAGAAGTAGGAATAAAATTGAAGGACTATTCTGAGGGTTAGATGTCAATATGTGTTCATCTATGTTGGAGCAAATAACTTAAAAGTAAGGGCTTTCAAGAGAAGTAGCAGAAGCAGGTGGAGAAACAGAGAAGATTTACATAGTGAAATGAAAAGCTGCAGCACACAGGAAATTTTTAATCTGAAATTAAAAATATTTGGAAGGAAATGGTGCTTAAATGATGGGCAGTTCTCAGGTGGTAGCAGCAGCTTCCATGTAGGACCTAGAGGGGCCTGCAGGGCACTCTGGTGAATTTCTGAGTTTGCCCTGCTTCTTTCACGGGCTGGTGGGAACGCAGTGAGGGGTCAGGCAGGGGGCTGGAAGTAGGGGAAAGAAAGAGACCCTTCCCTCCCAGCATAGCAACTCTCTGTGCTTTGCTGGTGGAAGAGTTTAAGCAAGGCAGCAGCCAACATTTCCCAGGTAATGTAAAACTGTCTGGTTATGGGTTCTTCATTGGTTAAAGACTCAGGATGCGTTTTATGGTGTTTCCCCATTACTGCCTTGGATTCCAGAAATTTTATGTTGGAGCTAGGCACTGCAACAAGCTCATTGGAAACAGATCTTGAGTAGTCTATTTAGAACAAGGGCTTGGTTCTTAAGGCAGTAATAAAAAATTGGCACTGACCTGGACAGGCATATTTTCAGTTTTATTACAACCCAGATGGGCCCACAATTTTATTTAAGGCCTATGTGGGGAAAGGCAGGTCTCTTTACCCTGTTTTTGGTACTGAAGGCATTTGTTTCTTCCCTTGCACTCCCAGGACCCATGCTTAATGCTCCATCCCACCCATTCACCCACATCTTACCCTTTAATACATTCTGCAGTAGTACGTCTGCTTGAAATGTGTCCGAGTAGAGTGTACGGGGCATTATCCAAGGCATCCCTTGAGATAAACTTAACCATGCAGGTGTTCAGACATTAAGTAGTTGCTAGCCAAGAGAATATTTTAAGCAAGCAGGACTGAGGGTAGACATTATCATCTGACCTTATATTAATACTAGAAGCCCCGTGCATGAAATTTGTACACGGGGTGGTGGGGTAGGTGGGATTGTCTCTCAGCCCAGCTTGCACTCTCCAATCTGGGACCCCTCTCACAATCTGGATCTGCTGGTTCCTAATCATTCATCTGCCTGCCAGCCTGATCACCCTCTAACCACTCCCATGCCAGCCAGATTGATGCATAACTGCTCCCCTGCCAGCCTGATCACCCCTAACTGCCCTCCCCTGCCAGCCTGGTCACCCCAAATTGCCCCTCCCTGCTGACCTAGTTGCCCCCAACTGCCCTCCCCTGCAGGCCTGGTCCTCCCCAACTTCCCTCCCCTGCAGGCGTGGTCCCTCCAACTGCCCTTCCCTGCTGGCCTGGTTGCCCCCAACTACTCTCCCTTGCTGGCCATCTTGTAGCAGCTATCTTTGACCACATGGGGATGGTCATCTTGTGCGAGGGTGTGAGGGTCAATTTGCATATTACCTCTATGATATAGCATAGTTAAGACTGTCAGAGGAATTATGCCACACAAAAATATGCAGTTGCAAATCACACAGCACACTTTATTATTCACAAGGTTCCTGGTGCCATGGGCTCAGGCGTAATGGGGTCCCCAGGGAAGAGTGTCATCCTCTGTGGGCAATGGGGGATCCATCTTTTGGTGGCTGGCCATGTGGTTGGGAGAAGGGCAACTGAAGTCTTGTGATTTGGAGTTCGGCTGTTCTTCTGCTGTATGGCACAGAGCAAGGCAGTGTGGAGCATGGATTAAGAGGATGATCAGAGTCTGAAGTCGGGGACCCATGGCCGTCAAGGTGGCTATCAGTAGCACATGTCATCACACAAGTGCTAATTAGAGAACAAGATGGTTATCAATCACAGTGCGTCAATCAGAAGGTGTCTATCAGGTCTACATACTAAGGGTAGCATTCAGCTATGGTCTTATCTATATGGTACAGCTAGGGCTTGGCCAGAGTGGTCATTCCTTGTGCTCTTTAATATTTCACAAAAATATCTTTTCTATAAATTAATTTGTTACTAAGACAAAGTGGGCCAGGCCAAGGAAATGGCTGTGCTAAATACCTTCTGAAATAGTTTAATGGGTTTCTTTTTCCTGCAGCCTATTTCTATCCTGATAGAGAAATTTTCCCTTTAGTAGAACATAGTAAGAAAAATAATTTTTGCATCTTCTCACCTGAAAATGACCTGTTATTTCCCTCCCCAGGTATAGTACACTAAGCTCCACTCTCCATATTTATTCTTTTCCTGCAGGGTTGCCAGATAAAATACTGGAAGCCCAGTTAAATTTGAATTTCAAAAAAATTTAAAAAATATATAAGCATGTTCCAAATATCATATGGAACATATTAATACTAAAAACTGTGTTGCATATCTGAAATTCAAATTTTTGCATTCTGTATTAATTTTGCTAATTTGGCAACCTTATTTCCTTGGGAAAGTGCATAATTAAGCCTACTGAGTAGAAAAGAGAAAAATGCTGGTAATCTAAGTTCTTCTTTAGAAAAATTGAACAATATGATAATATTGGAGACAAATTTTCATGCAAAGAATAATCAGTGCATAATACTGACCATTTCAAACACACACAAACATTTTATTTTTGCATATTTTCTTCAAGGTTTTTTTTCTTTTTGCACATTTTTATTTTTTAGGGAAAAGGATGTGAAAGTGAAATAAGGTTTGTCATTTAGTTAATAGTATTGTACTAATGTTAATATCCTGGGTTTGATAGTGTGCTACATTTTGCAGATTGTTAACATTAGAGGAAGCAGGGTCAAGGGTATATGTGACTTCTGTATACTAATGTTGTAAGACTTTTAAGTCACAAATGATTTCAAAATAAAAAGTTAAAACAAAACAACAACAAAATAAAAAGTCACAGCCCTCTCCACTGTGAGAGGCCATTTCACAGTTCATTACCTGCTCACTGCTGTTTCCACCCTACTCTTTAAGACAATAAATCTCCACCTTATCAGCATGGGTGCCAGTGTAGAATGGCTGGCACATCAAAGTGCTCAGAAAATGTTTCTGTTTTTATTTGTTTGTTGCACTATTTTATTCACTAGATAACAATGGACTATTTTAAGTTACTTTACTTGGTTAATGAGTGCTTTTTGGGTGAGTATATGGTGGAAGGTCTTTTTTTCAAGTTGGCATAGGTCAGTGTGGGACCTTCAGCCTGGGCTTTTTGGACTGTAGCCACAAGAACACAGAGAGCTCTGACTTTATTTTCCCAATCAGACCCAACTTCATTATTAATTTTATACCAATAAGCAATGTCAGTTAGCATTCAGAAATATATTCAAAGACTGGAAATGCATATTTGATTCTACAGGTGCATTTTTAGACCTTGCCTTACAAAGTGTGGAGTTGTGAAGCTATTATCTAAATATCAAGTATTTCAAGTACAGCAGGGAGTTGGGATGCCCTAAAAGGTACAATATCCATGCTTTAGTCACCTGGATAACTCCATTTGTTCTCTGGTCTTCCATTGTCCACTCCTTTTAAGTCATATAACTTCTATGTCTCAGTTTCCTCACCTGTGAAGATGTAGATAATAGCACAAAGCAGGATTGTGGCGTGGATTAGGTAAAATAACATTAAGTAATCACCACACAAAAACAAATAGAAGCACTTATTAAACCTTCATTACCTTGTTTCCTTCAGGTTTTTTTGGGCCACAGAGCTATCTTAACCCATTAACAATGGCTATACAGGCTTAACACTAAACAATATTCAAAGTGATGAATAGCTAGAACCTACAAGCAAGATTACTCAGCAAAGCTATCATTCAGAATTGAAGGTCAGATAAAGAGCTTTACAGATAAGAAAAAGCTAAAGAAGTTCATCAACACCAAACCAGTATTATATAAAATGCTGAAAGGTATTCTTTAAGAAGAGGAAAAAGAAGAAAAAGGTAAAGATGAAAATTATGAACAATAAATACGTATCTATGAACAAGTGAATCTAAAATTTAAGTGAATAAAAAATCTGATGAACAGAATAAACTGGTGAATATAAAAGAATCAGAGACATAGAAAGGGAGTGGAGTGAGAATTCTCGGGGGGAAAGGGATGTGGGGTGTGTGGGAAGAGATTGGACAAAAATCGTACACCTATGGATGAGGACAGTGTGTGTGGGGGGGTAAGGGCAGAGGGTGGGGTGGGAACCAGGTGGAGGGGAGCTATGGGGGGAAAAAAGAGAAACAATTTTAATAATTTGAACAACAATAATTTTTTTAAAAAAAAATTCAGCGGCTTAAACCATCAAACATTTCTTGCCTATGCCTCTTGCCCATGTCCATTGTAAATTGGCTCTTTGTCATAATCCTCTGAGCCCAAGGCTGATGGAGAACATTAACTAAAAAAACATAATGTCACTTTGACAGGAAGAAAAGCAAAGTCAAAGGATCTCATACTGGCAATTGAATGCTCTGGCCCAGAAGTGACATACATCATTTCTGCTTACAACTTCCTGGCCAGAGAACTAGTCACACAACCCTGTCCAACCACAGAAAATGCAATGGAACTTTGCCTGGAAGGAGAAGTTGAATAGCATTAATGACTACCAAAGCTTACAAGGCATTGGAGCTTTTTACCGGAGGGGAGAAAGTGTGGGTTAGGAGATAAGTGTGGAAAAAGATTTTTTTTTTACTCTACCTTTTTTTAGCATTTGAATTTTCTTAAACTTTTAAAGGTTGAAATATAACAGAGATAAGCACACAAATCAAAAATGCATAGCTCAATGAATTATCATAAAGTAAAGTCATTTGTATAATTATAACCCAGATCAAGAAATAACATACTGTCAGCACTCTAGAAACCCATCTTGTGAACCCTCAAATATCTACTTCTATCCTTCTTCCCAAAGCTATCCTGATCTGATTAAATTTTTTAAAGAAATAAGTATTTATATTCTTATTACAAGGGAAGTAGATGATAATGTCCCTTTGGGGTTTCCCTAAACTGGGGTGGGGAGGATAAATAGGCTGTGAATTTGTTTAATTGAAATTTACAGGAGGTAAAGAGTGGATAGAGAAGTAGCTGACCCAGGGAAAACTGGGTTATCTGAGACTTGGAGGATGAAAGGTTCCATGAGTAGAGGAGATAGTATCCGCCTCATGTACTCCTCAAGGTCTCAGACCTCCGATATGTAGTATATGGCTCCCTGGCATTTACAATTGGACTTCTTGGCTTTGGAGCCTTGTGACTCAGGCTGAGGCAGATAGAAATGTTGAGGGCTTCTCTGTGGCGGCTATCCTTGATAGACAGCAGAGGACCAGACTCAATTCTGGCACTTAATTCTGGAAATAAGAGGAAGGAAGTGATAAGGCCAGGCCCCACCCCATTTTTGTGAGCCCCCAGAGTTCCTGTCCTGTACAGCATGGGTAGTCAGTGGTTGTGGTGAAGTGTCCCAGTAATAACTTCTTTCGGATTTTCTCCCAGTCAGGAATGTAATTTAATTTAAAAAATGGAACAAAATTACTCATCTTTCCCCTCAGTAGGTGGGCTATGAATGCACACTGGTCTTCACAAGGCAGTTTAACCTTCTTTTAAGTTGTTGATGTCCAGGCCTGACCAACAGCAAAGCAGAGGGTTGAAGCCTTAGCACCTATTCCCATTCCTAATATGTACCACTGCCCTGAAGTAAATTGGGGAAAGGACACACAACAAGTGTGTAACTCTCAGTTCCACCATGAAAAATACATAAACACTGAGTGGCCAGATTGTTATGATCTCTGAAAGCATAATAATCTGGCTACTCAGTATATATGTGTGTGAATATGTGTGTGTGTGAATATATATATATTAGAGGCCTGGTGCATGAATTTGTACATGGGCGGTTGGCCTGCTTGCCTACTGGTTGAGGGTATAATTTGCATATTAGCCTTTTATTATATAGGATATAATTGAACAAACATATGAATTGTTAGGAACTGGCTTAACAATTATGGGAGAGAACTAGGCAGTCTCCACAATTTCTCACTACTGTTGGAGTCTGAAGTGCACCAGCAGACAGGAAAGTCAGGATGCAGGCTAGAACTCCACTGCAGGAGCTGGCACCCCACGTGGGCAGATGGAAACCCATGTTCTTTTTTGTTCCCTCTGACCTTGCTGAGGAGGGTATTCTGCAGAAGCGGAGGCCTTTGTTTCTGAACAGTATGCACTTGGCCCAGGCCCAGGGTGCAGAGAAACTGAAGGAAGATCCAATGGGGAGGGAGTTAAAAAGTGGCTGCAGCCTCTGTGCCTCCTTCCAATTCTTGCCTGGGTTGACCTGAAACAGAAGGAAAGGAATTCTGGGGAACGTAGTCCAGACTGGCCAGGTAGGCAGGCACATTACAAAGCCTTCATACGAGCATTGAGTGATGCTTCACTAAGGCCTTAGGCCGTGAGTTTGGTCTTTATACCAGTAGCATACTCTTCACTCCTCCTAGATGCTTTCTGCTCTTCCTGGGATCCATGTCCTCTGAGAAACAGACACCAAGATCAGTTAAAGGTGCAAGAAAGTTATTAGGGAAAATGCCTGTGAAAGAAAACAGGGAGGAAGCCAGAGGAGCTTGGAAAGCCATCAGACCCTAATGCAAGTCTGATCCCAGGGAAAGAAGAAATGAAGTTTGGGTAGAAGTGATCTAGATTGCAATGCAACTCTAAGGAAAGTCTCAAAAAACTTCCTATGGAAAGAGTTCATATTTACCACAGACAGACTTGCCTTGGTATCCCTGCTGTGACCACAGGAACAGCGTGGAAAGTATGGCCCTGGGGCCCTGGATCATTTGTGCTCCTGACAGTAGGATATTTGAGGGCCTCTTATCTTGGCTACTATACTGCCTTCTTCTTGTTTCTTGATTTCATCAAGTCTCAGAATCAACCCCTCTTCCTCTTTTGGAGTGTGAAAAGTATCTAGGTCAGGGCCAGGTGTCTTCTTGCTGTCATCTCTTTTGTCCAATGACTGATCTCTGTTAAGTTAGTACAAACATTTCTAGAAGTTGATGGTGGAGGTACTTGGGTGGTGAAGGCAGTGTCCGGGTTTCTAAAAACAGGAAGATGGAGTTGTTGATTGACTATACAGTGGCTCTGCCTTAGGACATGTCATAAAAGTATTATGACAAGTATTTGGCTGAGTATTAAAGAGTCCTGATTCCTTGGATTTATTATGCACTTATTATGAAAAAAAAACACACACACACAAAAACAAACAGAAACAAACAGAACTCATGAAGTGTTTGGTTGGATAGGGGGAAGTAGATCTGGGATTTGCTAGAGATGGGGATTCAGAAAATACAGGTGGAAGCATTTTCTGCAGTCTTTAATTCCTATTCTCATGAGAAATCAAATGTAAGCATCTGTAACAAATGAATGTAATGAAATGGAAATAATTTTCACCTAAGCAATAAAAAACAGAGGGTTATTAGATTGCTAACGCCTAGAAACCAATGCTGTTTCTCTGAAGCTGTGTGACACTTAGTGGGTGTCTGAACAGAACAGGACTTGATTGCTTTTTTTGTGGCGATTCTATTGAATTTTGAACATTCTTTCCATAGTTGTGTAACAGCAAAAAATAAAATAAAAATGAAATAAGTTTACATTGATATTGAGGGTGCAGGGGTAGGTGGAATGATGTCTAGCCTTACCACAACCTGTTATTTCTATGTCGTGTGTATAGTAAACAAACTCCATTTTTGCAAAAAGTGCAAGTTGCACTTTTACAATTCTTTCTCTGCAATGCGAATGAGATTTTCTGACCAAGCACAGCATTCCCCTCAAAGGTACTCATCTATGCAAAGAATGAAATGTAAGTTGCTCTGCTAACCTCAGCTCTCAATTTCCTGGCCTTTGTGGGAAATCATGCACTTTAATGAGGATTCATACTAGAAATTCAATCGTTAGATCACTGATGTCTAATAAACATTCAAAAAAAATCATCAAGAAATAATTTTCTTTCCAATCTACTTACCTAACAGTAAAAACACAGAAGCAAATTATCTTTGTTTCCAGTTAAAGCAGGGCAATGAGAACAACAGTTCTTTCGGACTCAAATTCCTTAGAGCATTTCTTTGCAAGTTTACAGATGAATAAACCTCACATATTAATTAGGGCCCATTGACCTTTTAAGTCAGCTTACAAAGTACTAAAAAGCAACCCTTTATTATTAGTTTCTGAGGCAATAACTGAAAGAACCTGTTTTCCCTAATTTAGGGTCCTTTCCTGGGTTTAGCTATTATTTGCAGGAGCTGGGTAAACTGTTCTGACACATTGCCATAGCTGGCAGCTTCACACTGGGATCCTCACCAGGTCTGAAGACTGAGAAATGAATTCATTAACACCTCCCGGGCAGCCCTGCGCTGGTCCAGCAGTATCAGGGACTGGGATGCAGAATGCACTTCAAACATCTTGGGAGCCTTGCCTGGACCTTGGATTGCTTGGAAAACAAGCCCTCGTGTCTTTCTCACTGATAGTGAAATCTCTCTTTATGCAGTGCCTGTTCAGCTGCGTCTTTCATAACCAGGCCCACTAATTTTGCCTGTAGAGTCTCTCTTAGCTGCACCGACCCCTCTTTTTTCTATCTCAATCTCAGGGTTTATATTCTGCTAGGTTGTACTGATAAAGCCATCCCACCTGGCAAATAGCTGCTGGGGTAGTGCCCTTTGCCATTGGCCTGGGACTGAGCACACCAAGGACTGATATTTGGCTGTTGGGAGTTCCAGGACTATTAGACAATCTGCTCAACCTAACTCTTTACCACCTGTGGTGAGAAATTACATTCTGCTTTGTATTTTTTAAAAACACAAAACAATTTATTGGAAAAGAATATGCAATTTAGAGGAAGATAAGAAAAAATACACACCCAAACGACACTACTTCATGATTCCTGACCCTCAGGATTCACTGATTCTTGTTTTTTTAGATTTTAAGTTTTAAATAGAAGTAAGTCACTTTTTTTGGTAACATGCCCAATTAGAACTCTCCTGGGTGTATGGGTACCCTGTATTATCTGAAAAGTCTGATTCCCATGTAGTAGTCTGTATGTAGATGTAGCATCTGCCCATTTGAAACATGATGTGAGCAACAAATACAAACCACTTGTGTCATTCAAAAATTTTTTCTAGTAGTAATATCTAAAAAGTAAAAACAAGTGAAATTAATTTAATTTTATTTTATTTAATCCATTAATGTATTTTGCTTAACCCATTATGTCCAAAATATTATTGATATATAATTAATATAAGAGTTATTGATACATCTTTCTTTTTTTGGTAGTAAGTTTTCAAGATAAGGAGTGTAATTTATACTTACATCGCATGAAAATTTGGGCTAGCTGAATTTTAAGTGTTCAATAGCCACATCTCTGACAATGTACTAGTAGATCTACAATTATTCACAACTTTTTAAGAAGAACACATTTTCAAGTTCTGTTTTTCTAGAAAATATCTTCTTTAAAGATAAACAAACAAACAAACAAAAAACAATTAAAAAACACACCAGATTTTTTTCCTGATGTCTAAAGTATTTCCTATCCACTCTAGAAAACTTTGAAAATTACAAAGAAGAAAATAAATCTCCTTCTATATTTTAACCTTCCAGGGTTTGTTTGTTTCCCTAAGCACAACTAAAAATATATAGATTTTAAATATTAGGACCATTCTGTGACTATTATTTTGTAATGTTTTAGCTTAGAAAACATAGTCCTAAAGTTTTCATGTTGTCCCATGAATGCTGGTTTACTCTTTAAGTGGATTTTATTATATTACTAGAGGCCCAGTGCATGAATTCCTGCATGGGTGAGGTCCCCAATTGGGCAATGCTGGCCAGGAGGAGGAGCTGTCGGGGGAGGGATCTTGGGAGGTTGGCAGGTTGGCCCCACCCTTTGGCCGAGCTCCCAGTTAAACTCCCCATAGTTGAATGAACTCCCTGTTGAGGGGACAATTTGCTTATTAACCTTTTATTATATAGGACTAGAGGCCCATTGCACAAAATTCGTGCATGGAGGGGGGTGTCCCTGTGCCCAGCCTGAACCCTCTCCAATCTGGGACCCTCGAGGAATGTCTGACTGCCCCTTTAGGCCTGATCCCACCAGGATCAAACCTAAAGGGGCAGTCAGACATCCCTCACACAATCCAGGACTGCTGGCTCCCAACTGCTCGCCTGCCTGCCTTCCTGATTGCCCCTAACTGCTTCTGCCTGCCGGCATGATCACCCCCTAACCACTCCAATGCCAGCCTGATTGAGGTCTAACTGCTCCCCTGCTAGCCTGTTTGCCTTAAACTTCCCTCCTCTGCCGGCCTAGTCACCTCCAACTGCTCTCCCTTGCAGGCCTGGTCCCTCCCAACTGTCCTCCCCTGCTGGCCATCTTGTGGTGACCATCTTGTGTCCACATGGGGGCAGGATTTTAACCACATAGGGGCAGCTATCTTGATCTTGTGTGTTGGAGTGATGGTCAATATGCATATTACTCTTTTATTATGATAAAAGAGTTGGGTTTAGTGGAGTGATAGTTAATTTGCATATTACTCTTTTATTAGGTAGGATTATTTTTATTTAAAGTTATGATAGTATTATTGGTCACCAAAATAGAGAGGGAAGGGAAACTTCACAATTGTGAGAATGCACAAATATTCTCATTAAAGTAGTATTGACCCAGATGACCATCAAACTGTCCCCCCCTTTATTATGATAGAGGCCTGGTGCATGGGTGGGGGCCAGCTGGTTTACCCTGAAGAGTGTCCCAGATCAGGGTGGGGGTTCCCTTGGGGCATGGGACGGCCTGAGTGAGGGGCCTGTAGTGGTTTGCAGGCCAGCCACACCCCCTGGCAACCCAAACAGAGGCCCTGGTATCTGGAATTTATTTACCTTCTACAATTGAAACTTTGCAGCCTGGAGCGGAGCCGAGCCTCCTGCTCACTCTGTGGCAGGCAACCATTTCTGTTGGGGTTTGTGTATCTTCTATAATTGAAACTTTGTAGCCTTAAGCTGAGGCCTGGGTCAGCCAGGTTGTGCACAAAGTTTTGCTTCTTTTATTGTCAGAGGCAACCTTAGCCTTCCACTCTTTCCAACTCCATGGCTGCTGCCATTTCTGTTTGGATTTATTTACCTTCTATAATTGAAACTTTGTAGCCTTGAGTGGAGCTTAGGCTGGCAAGGGCAGGCAAAAATCTTGGCTTCCACTATTGCCTAGGAAACCCAAGCCCCACTCCTTCTCTGTGGCTGTATCCAACTTCGTTGGGTTTAGTGGAGTGATAGTTAATTTGCATATTACTCTTTTATTAGGTAGGATTATTTTTATTTAAAGTTATGATAGTATTATTGGTCACCAAAATAGAGAGGGAAGGGAAACTTCACAATTGTGAGAATGCACAAATATTCTCATTAAAGTAGTATTGACCCAGATGACCATCAAACTGTCCCCTCAAACATCTCACGACTCTGGAATGGCCATTGCAACAAACGTGTCCTCACAAAGTATTCTCTAAATTTTCACATGTTCTTCATTTTCTGATTCATTTGGTGAACAGGGAATAGGAAGTTAGTCATAGACATGGTGCCCTTCTTCCCTTGTTGGACCAATGCTGAAGCAGTCACATCTATTGAGAGACCAGCTATAGCCTTGCTTCATCATCTGAAGCAGCCCACCAAGGACTTCAACTTCAACAAGATTCAGTGCTGATAGCAGCCCCATATTGTGTATTTCCTCAGTAATATACATGCCTTCTTGATAAGTCAGTCTCCCAGCAACCGGGCTCCTGAGGTACCTTGTCCTGTAGCTGGAGCCAATACAGAGTTTAATGCATCAATATCAAAACTCAGATGTGTTGGTCTTTTTTGTTTGCCAATGAGTAGTTTGAATACCCATCCCACGACTTTCTGGATACTGAGTTCATCTATGTCTCTCATGGAAAAATACTGTATATCATAATTATCTTAAATAAAATGGTCCAGAGGGCCCACAACTCTTAGACCAATATACACGGTACTTGGGGAAGAGATACAATTGATTTAGGGAAGTCCTGAGAACTGTGGTATCTTATCCTATAGTTCTCTGAGGACAAGTAAAACTGGCTGTCCATGGAGATTTCCAGAGGAAATGGTGAGGGCTGTATTGATGTCAGCTAGGCATCAGCTCAGATCACACAAAGGTCTGGGCAGTGGTGGGCATGGCCACTAATAATACCAATTGCAAGGCTCTTAACGATCTCTTCCCACTGTGACACAGAGGTAACCACCTGAAACTGCTCTGCTTACCACCTCAGCCAGTTCCTGGTTGGCCAGGCCCACTGAGCAAGGATTCACTATCGGGTTGTTGCAGAGATCAGTTTTGGGAACTGAAGTGCAAAAACAAATCTCCAAAGTCTTTAGTAACAGCCCAAATTGGAGATTCTTCTTATCAAGCCAACTTCTCTATAGCAGCAGGATCATATTCCACTCCTTTTTTTTTTCTGTCCTTGTGAGAATGGAGCTCTGATCACAGCCATAGAGCGGACAGACACTTTCAGAATGAAATGCACCTGTTTCTGGAAGAGAGGTGAGAAGGTGCTTTCTCTGAAGTGGGTTTTATACCTAGAAGACAGAGGTTGTTTCATACCATTTCTACATATCTCAGAAAATATGAACTTATGCAATAAACACCTTCATTTACCAAAAAAAAAGGTTAATTAATCAGCAAATATTTATTCAGTGGCTTCTCTGACCTCTTAGTTAGCAATGAACTGGATTTTAGAGTTGGACAAACCCAACAGAACACTCTCAAGTAGTTATTTTAGAAAATACGGAGTGTGATAAATCTAGCTCTTTAACCTGAAATAGAAATGTCTTTTACTAGTATATTGGGGTTGACAGATAAAATACATGACACCCAGTTAAATTTCAACTTCAGATAGACAATGAATAGATTTTAGTGTAAGTATGCAATATTTGGACATAGTTATATTAAAACATCTTCATTGTTTATCGGAAATTTAAATTTACCTGAGTGTCTGTTTGGTCTCTGTTTTTATTTGTTAAATCTGGCAACCCTATTATATAAACAACTTTTGATTGAGTACAGAATTCTTGGGTTAAAGACTTTTTCTCTCAGAACTCTGAGAATAGTTCCCTATTATTTTCTAACCATCATTGTAAAGTCTGATTTTTGTTCCTTTTTGGGCAATCTTCCCGCCAGCCCACCAGTGCCACCCTCTCCCCCCCGCCCCCCCTCAGCCACCATTCTGAATAGTTACAGGGACTTTTTTTAATTTTCATAACAAAATATTTTTATTTTTATATAATATATTATATTTAATATAATCTATATAAGAATTTTGAGTCTTTAATTAAGGCTCTCATAATGTTTCTGAGACTCCTGAAATAATATTGCATATCTAGTAACTATTCTTTCTGACTTATCTTAAACTTACTTACCTCTACATTTTCTGTATGAACTGAACTTTCTGAGTGTGTCAGTTATGTATTTGTAACCCTGAATCTGTAGTCCACAGAATAGTGAGATGAAGTTGAAAAAATGTTGGCTAAAAGATCAAATGAATGAATAAGGGCTAAATATTAGGATGGGCCACACATTTCTAAAAGTCTCAAACATAGTTTGGCTAAGTCAGTACACAGTATTTATTCAACCATATGAAGATAAAGATAAACCCTGATGTTCTTTGATGTAAAGAACACTCTCAACAATGAAGGCATCGACATGAATTTTAAGGAAAAGGGAGAGTAAAACAGGTCTCGATTCCTTGTAGGGAGAATATAATGCAGAAAAACAACTGAGAATTGTAGGCTAACTCTGGCTGGTGTGGCTCAGTTGCTTGGCATAGTCCCATGTACCAGGTCACAAGTTCGATTCCTGGTGAGGGCACATACCTATGTTGTGAGTTCGATCTTTGGTCTCCTACAGGAGGCAACCAATTGATGTATCTCTCTTATGCTGATGTTTCTCTCATTTCTTCTCTAAGAAAAAATAAAATAAAAAAACAAAAGAATTGTAGGCAAGTAGGCTTATTTATTCAGAAGCAGAGTGAAACTCATATTTCATTTTGTCGCTCTTGCTGAGAAGCCCAGAAGCATGAGAAAATCCTGTTTCCCACTTTGCAGAGAATAGCAAGTTGCCTTCCCACCCACCAGCTGGTTAGAAAGCAACATTCCAGCATTTGACCCAGACAAGAGACCAGCGGGCGCTCTGGGATCAGGTCCAAGAGAGAGGTATGAAGGGTCACTGAGTTATGAGGCCAATCACATGTTGGGGAGGGAATGAAATGTCTTTTGATGTATGACTGCAATCCTGAGTCAGATACCTAATTTCTAGTTTCAAACCTTCTCTACAACCAAATCCTAGTTAGATTTGGCCTTGTGGCTCAGCTCTGAGGTCCTGATCCTCTGTCGAATCAAAAGCTCAGCTCCCTTAACTTTGGCACCAATCTTTCCCCACTCTTCTACAATTGGAGCAAATAATGCACGTGTCAAGCATTTCTGTAGGCGCTGTGTATAAGCTTTTTCTTTACTATTTATACTTTAGCACCAATCCATTTTCTTTAGGGCAATAGGAATAACTATTATTTAAATGATCATATCTTAGTTGTTAACCTCAGTCAGATTTCAGACAATTTAATTTTGTCCCCAAATGCCTTACATTCCTTCATCTGCTTATTGTTTTTTCAGTCACATGAATCTCCATGCATCTGATTTCCCATGAGATGCTGTCTGACCATGAGATGAGATTGTTGGTTGTCAAAAATTAAACAACAATAATAACTGTTTTCTAGCATTCCATCCTAGAGTTATTTTCTTAACCTGAGCTTCAGCTCAGCACCATTGCCAGTTTGTAAATATGAATTTAAGAATGTCACCCTAGGGTTTTATGAGGACAATGGGGAAAGGGCAGAGGGTGGGGTGGGAACCTGGAGGAGGGGAGCAATGGAGGGAGAAGAAAAAAAAAAGAACATTTGTAATAATATGAACAATATATATATATTGTCACCCTAGGGTTTTCAATAGGCATATGTATATGTAGGCCTGTATGTAGGCATCCTATATAGCACAAATCTAATATGCAAATTATCCTATTGGGAGTTTGACTGCAAGACCAGGAATTCGATCACTTGCTGACCAGCAGGGGGTAGCATGGAACATGGAGGGCGACCAGTGGTGGCGGGGTGCTGAGGGAGCGAGGGAAGAAGGAGGTCTGGAGGTGGGGAGATAAGCAACCTGATGAGCTCTGATCACCTGCCAGGCCTAAGGACCCTATCTGTGCACAAATTTTGTGCACCGGGCCTCTAGTATAATATATTGTTGATAACTCTGAGTTACAAATTATGGAAATAGACTGCACAATTGGAGAAGCTGGATCAGATCCAATAAGGCATCCATTCTCTTGCTGCTAGAGATCAGAACTGAAGTCTGGGCATTTTTAAAAACTGACAATATTATAGATGTCCCCCATTTTCCCCTGTTAGACTCTCTCCATCCAACCCTCCCCACCCCTGATCTTCACCACATTGTTGTCTGTGTTCATAGGCTATGCTTATATGTTTTTCTTTTTCAAGTTCTCGCTCCAGCACTGGCACAGGTTCTAGTGCCTTTCCAGAGTTTTGGTAGGCACTAACTTTTCTAGTAGCTCAAGGTTTTTCCTCTGGCTGTTCACTGACATTGTTATCAAATTATCCAGAACTGTTCTTGGTCTCAGTCTTGACCTTGGAGGCTGCATCAGTGGCCACAGGCATTTGTTTTGTGTCTGCAATACTGATCTTTGCATTATTTACAGATTAATTCTTATGCTCCTGGTGACCCCCAATGCCATGGCTTCATCAGGAAACAGCTCAGTGGGGAGAAACAGAAAAGGGAGCCCTGAAGAGCTGGGGACTTGAACCCAACACAGATCAACAACCACTTCCCTGCAGCATGCTGGGTCTGAATGTTTTCTTTAATGGAGAGATTTGGTCCTTAGGAGACCCTGGAGAGGACCAGGAAAGCACTGGTGTCTGCCAGCTCGAGATGCTTGGCAACATTTAGAACTAACTTATAGTGTTTCAGGGCAAAGAGGTTATTTCTGATTCATAGAACTATTGTAAGTCTTGCTGTGTGGGACACCATCTAAATTGTGACATTTCACCACACAATTCCCAAGGGGCTTGGTTCTGTAGCAGAAGACCCCCACTGACATGAGGGGAAGATCTGGTGGTGGAAATCAAACCTGCAAAGAACCTGAAGACAACTGAGGAAGAATCCAGGTAAGAAAAGTACATGTTAGGAACCCAGACAATAAATAGCACAGAGTCTGAATCAGATTAAAAAAAAGAAAGCTTGATTTTCAGGAATAGTGCCTGTCATGCCATGCCCAGGCTGAGGGACAGAACCCTATTGCACAAAAATTAAGAAAAATCAAGGGATAATAGTACTAATCACACAACTTTAATACACATGAATAGCTAAGCAAACATGTACAGAGTAACCACCATGTACTTGGCTAAGTGCTTGTTTCTTCAATCTTTTCTATTCTTTTTTAACAGAGGAGAAAGTGGAGGCCTATAGAAATAAAGTATATGTTCAAGGTGACACAATGCAAAGTGGCGGAGCTGGGATTTGAACTCAGATTTGTCTCACCCCAAAGTTCATGAGCTGTGGGATGAATCCTGATAGATGCTCCCTCCCCAAGGTTCTGGGGAGACCTGAGCCCACAGCAGAAATGGAATATGGGTAGCCATCAAAAGCAGATCAGCCCTGCTCCCCAAATTAACATGATTATGTAAAAATTATTCTAACCTAAAAACACCCTGAATAGTAATTGCCCATCATGCTCAACAATGGTGAGGATCTTTATGAAATCTATTTCTGTTCTGAGGAAACATATAAAGCCATTAAAATATGAAGTGATATTGCTGGGGACTACACAATGGGATGGGAACTCTCAATCCACCATTTGTGGGTTGAACTGTGTCCTCCCAAAAGATACTGCTATGTTGAACTCTTAAACCCTAGTAACCTATGAATGTGATCTTATGTAAATGGAATCAATTAAAGATGAGATTATACTGAATGAGGGTGGGCCCGAAATGCAAAGACTGGTGTCCTCATAAGAAAAGAACGCTAAGGAGACACAGATATCTAGGGAAGGAGCCATGTGAAGATGAGGCTGAGAGGGGAGTTACACTGCTGTGTACTAAGGAATGCCAAGGATTGCTGGCCATCTCCAGAAGCTGGAAGAAGGAAGGAGGTATTCTTCTCCTGCAGCCTTCTGAGGGAACATGGTGCTGCTGACGTCTTGATTTAGAACTCTGGTTTCCAGACTGTGAGAGAATACATTTCTGCTGTTTGAAGCCACACAGTTTGTGGTAATTTGTAACTGCAACCTCGATGAGTGGAGGTGAATTGATAAAATCTTCATGAAAGCAACTCAACAGATGAATTAAAACTTAAAACTTATATCCTTAGGATTCCTATTCTTAATAAACTATTCTAGGATGTTGTTTATAGATTGAGATGTAGGAAACCTTTATTCACAATTAATTGTTGCATTATATGTAATATATTTTATTAATTTTTTACAGAGAGGAAAGGAGAGAGATAGAGAGCCAGAAATATTGATGAGAGAGTAACACTGACCAGCTACCTCCTGCACTTCCCCCACTGGGGATGTGCCCACAACCAATGTACATTCCCTTGACCGGAATCGAACCTGAGACCTTTCAGTCCGCAGACTGACACTCTATCCACTGAGCCAAACCAGTTTCAGCTATATATAATATTTTTAAAAGGAAACAGCCTAATAGCTAATGAGAAGAAATGATTAAGTAGTTTATGGTATACCCATAGGATAAAATGTTATATAACCATTAAGACATTTAAAAAAACAGTTTTTAGTAAAATGGGAAAATGTATGTTATAATCTTAAGTGAAATAATTAGAAAATAGAATATTCAATTCAATATGAACATAATTCTAAAATATGCATGGAGGAAACTAGATGGAAATATATCAAAAGATTAATGGTGATAATCTTTGGGTTTGGGGACTATGGGTGACATTTTTCTTTATGTCTTTCAGTATTTTAAAATTACTTTTAATGAGCATAGATTACTTTGTAAAATGAGAAAAAAAAGAGCTTATAAAGCAGACTTAGAGAAATTATTAGAAGGTTAAAAAGGAAACGTCAACTGAAAAGTCATATACAGAAAATGGAAATCTGTTATTATTTACACTGATGATACAATAGGGGTGAACACTTTTTTTTTTCATCTCACATCTATTCTTTTTTTAAGATTCTGTATCTTATTTACTTATTTATTTATCATTTTTTATTGTTTAACATATTATATATAGCAGTACATGTATCTCCTTTTGGGGTGAATACTTTTTAATGTCAACAATGTTAATAATGAGTATATTTTCATAGAGGTTTATAGCACCTTACAGGGCTTGCAATAAGCAAAACACTTTCATTGGACATTCATGATCTTATTTGAAAAGTTAAAATAAGGCTGTAAGCAGTAGGTATTGTTTTACTTATCTTAAGGAGGATGTAGATCCAGGGATGCTTGTAGAACCAAGACTACAGGATGGAACTGAGTATCCAGGACTTACAGGCTCTCCTTCATTAGTGACATGGCAGAAGCAGGCTGCCTCTTTTCTGCAAGCTTCTGCCCAGTTGGCCCTGGACTCCTCCACTACAAAATAAGGGGGGTGCACAAAAGCTACCTTCTGCTTCCAAAATCCCATGATCCTAAAACCTGGGAGTTCCTGAGAGCTGGACAATTGCCTTGACAGTTTTTAACTTTTGTTTTCCTACCCCCACCCCTGACCAATTTCTTTCTAGACAAGATAAATTAAATCTCAATCTCTCACTCTCGCTTTCTCCCACTCCCTATCCATTTCTGCTCTAAGCAGAAATTCCTCGGCTATCCTAATAAGTAGAGCTGCATAGACATGGACTTCCTGTTTTGACAGCTGACCTCTCTTATGCTCAGATGCTGTGGAAACATTGACACCTTCATATGCCGTGATGTGTTTGATGTGTCTCAGTGACAGGGTGTAGGACCACATGGAATAGACTCCCAGCCTTTCTTTACACTCCCTTGGTCCTGACGGTTTCTACCAGACAGGTGCTCCCTAGTCTGGCTGCCTCAACTCTCTTGCCTCCAGTTACCCAAACAATATAATCATAAAATTGAAAGACCCAAGGAAAACAGGGTAAGTCAGCTCATCTAGTTCTCAGACCGCAGAAAGGATTGCCCCTAAATCACCCCTGCTTTTTTCTCTTATTGAAGCTCTCGTCATGCGATAACCAATTCTAGGGCCAGAGGAAAAGGCATCAGAATGTAAAGCAAGGGCTCCACTTTCCACATTTCATTTGTGTTTGACTGTAAGTTATGAAAGGCACTTTAATTCTGCGTCCCCGTTGCCAGCGGTACAGGGACTCTAATGGATTCATCTGAAATTACATTAGCTCCAGCCCCATCATTCTTGCTCTGTTTCACAAGCGTGGCTGGCGGAGGCTGATAAAGTGAGTTCTGCCATTCAGATCGCTCGATTGCCTCAGGGGATAGCTTCAAGGGCTTCTGTCAAACCTCTGTATTCATTCATAAACATTTATTAAGTGCTTATTAAGTGCAAGGCAAAATCAAGGACCTTTATTTTCCTTTCCCCCTCTCTTTCCTCCTCCCTTCATCTCCTCCTCCTCCTTTTCTTCTTCTTCTTCTTCTCCTTCTTCTTCTTCTTCTTCTTCTTCTTCTTCTTCTTCTTCTTCTTCTTCTTCTTCTTCTTCTTCTTCTGAAAAAATATTGTTTGAGCCCCTACTTACAGTGTGTCAGATGCAGTGGAGATACAATGACAAATTACAGACAGTCACTGTCAAGGAGGATCTCACAGTAGGTGGGAGCAAGAGGCGGGTAACGTATAAATAAACATGAGACAGCATGGTGGAGAGGGCACCTGATGTCAGTCAGACTGGCTGGGGGTGAAACACTGCTTCACCCCCAGTTATTTCCTTATGTGTAAAATAGAGACAATTATATCCCTCTCAAAGGGAGGGCATTAACGGACATTATATATGTAAAGCATCTAATACAAAAGCTGGATCATACTAGTTGTCAGTAAATATTTGTTTTCTTTCCTCTCAGATACTCTTATCTAATGAAGAGGGAATATGCAAATTGACCATCATGCCGTCACAAAGATGGCTTCACCCAGAGTGGAGGCCCAGTTCCTATAACGAGCCTTAATGAGCAATCAGCAGGTACCCGAGGCTGCGTGGCACTGTGCTGAAGCAGGGGACCTGAGGCTGTGCCCCCTACCTGGTGGGGCTTGACAGGGGACCTCAGATTGCATCACCTGCTCTGGTGCCAGGCTGAGGGACCTCAGACCATGCCCCCCACCCAGTGCCAGGCTGGGGGACCTGAGGGTGCACTGGGGGAGCTGAGGCTGTGCCCCCTTCTGGTTCTGGGCCAGGGTACCTGAGGCTGTGCCCCCCCCCCCCCCACCTGGAGGGGCTTGACAAGGGAACTGATGCTGCGCCCCACTCCTGGCACTGGGTGGGCCAGCCAGGTCTACATCTCACCCAATGGGGGTGGGACAGCTGGATCTGGGTCTTGCATGATTTTGAGGTGCCACAGGTGGGTGGGGACTTAGCACTGGGTCCTACAGCATGCCCCAGACTCTGACAGGAGGAAGATTTTCATATACATTTTACTAATTTTCTTTTATCTCTGACACTTCTATTATGGAGAAAGGGCAAATAGCAATATTAAAATATTTCCTCTAATTACAAATTTTGTGCACCAGGCCACTAGTTACAGTATAATATGGCAAGTGTTAGGATAATCAGAGTTGTGTAGCCCTGGAGCAATAGAGAGGACTTGGGCTCTGAGCCTTTATCTGGACACAGTGAGGGTGACACTGGGGCAGGCAGGCCATAGGGCACTAATGTCACAGGTTATGGGAGTTTAATGAGCTTCCAGGGAGGATTAATAGCTCCCTGGAGAAATTGGCTGATGTTTTGGTTTCATCCTAAACTATATAAGCAATTCACTTGATAGGTGGTGTCCTTGAAAGAGAATAAACCCACTCCTTGAAGAATGAGTAGAAAATCACAACCTGGCTGGGGAGGTGCTAAAAAAAAAAAAAAAAAAAAAAATGATTTTGAGGGTGGTGATCAAACTGTCTTTGGTCTCACCTCCTGAGTTTGTTAGGGTCCTTCAGAGGAATGAGCTTTAAGGAAGCAAACTAAAAAAACAAATCAAAAGAAAAGACTTGGATCACAAGAGATGGTACTGGAAACTTTTGGGTTCTAACAAGGTTTAGGATGAGTTGGATGAAGACAGTTGCACTCTGACACATCGTTACAGATGAAGCTAACCAGTGAGGTTTTTAAAATTTATTTATTTATTTAAATCAATCTTTATTGTTCATATTATTACAAAGGTTCCTCATTTCTTCCTTCTTCCACCAGTTTCCCACCCCACCCTCTGCCCTTTCCCTACCCCCCATTGTCCTCATCCATATGTGCACAGTCTGTGTTCAGTCTCTTCCCCCGTTCACCACTCCCCTTTTCCTTGAGAATTGTTAGTCCACTCCCCTCCCTTATCTCTGATTCTATTATAATAAACAGTTAACATTGTTCATCAGTTTTTTTTAATTTCCTTATTTTCTTTTTTTTCTTTTTTAATTAATAAACTTTTATATTTTTAAGAATAAATTCTGAAATCTAATAATTTTAAACCTTGTTTTTTTTTTCTGCCCTGGGAACTGAGAAGCAAACTTGTTTACATGTAAACTTGCCTTAGGCTATCAAGAGGCGTAGCCATTCAAATGCAAATGAACACATTGTTTAAAGATGGCTGCTGGCTAGAATTGGATTACCTGTTCTGGGTGGGAAGGGCTTGTCCTCCCCTTCATTAAAATTAATGTGTTAGCTTTAAAACCTCTTTTTGGCAAGAGACCTTAAACTTTCAGAACTTTAAATTTTTCAGGTAATAAATCAATGACTTAGCATTTTCTCAAATCAATAATACCTCCACATGCCCAAGGATACACTTCACACAAAAGACACTTCCAAATAGATCAACCAACCTCATCCAGACCCTACGCAAGGCACTCACAGATCAACACCCCAGCACTACAATAACTCAACACACATCCAGATCTAAGCCTTCATCACTTGATTCAGCAGACCCTCAAGTTCCCCCAAAAGTTTCCAGCCATGTCTGAGAAGCAGCCCTGGGGCATGGGCAGGGGAGGAGCGAGCTGTTCCGGGCCGGCTGCTGCTGCCCTGGTTCTGGCTGCTGCTGCTTCTGCTCCGGGCCCAGTTGCCACTGCCTTGGGCTGGCCACTCTTGGCCTGGCCCCCGCCGCTCCAACATTCTGTCTTTTTTTCTTCTTCTTCTTCTTTTTTTTTTTTTTTTTTAACGCATTTATGTTGCAATGTTGGCTGCTGAGTTGAGTTCTGTCTTAATCTTCGATTTTTCAAGATCTTCTTTGTATTCTTTCTTAAGTAATTTTACTATCTTTTGCTATAACTTGATTTCTTCACATTGAAAACTTCTTCGGTTTCATCCTCCTCGTTCTGGAAGCTCAGCAGGCTAGCCTGTGGTGCCCCTTTGTTCTCCGCGGCCTCCTGCGTGGCTTCAGCCTGTTGCCGGGGTCGGCGCAGCCCAGGAAGCAGCCCCTGGCCTTGGCTCTGTGGCCCGCGATCAGCAGTCAAGGGCCTAGCGATACCGACCCCCTGGGGGCCCTGTCGCCCAGCTCCTTGCCAGCACCCGGCTTGCAGGTGCCCGGAGGCGGCTCTCCCTCCTCACCGAATTTTTCCCAGTCTGGACCTTTTGTCTCCTTCCCACTAGGGCAGTCTAGCATCAGAGTCAACATTCAGTCCTCTGCCCGCAACGTGCGTGACTCCGGGGGCTCTGCTTTTCGCCGCTCCCCTGGGATTCCGCCTCACAGCCCCGTCTCCCTCTGTTTGAGCCTGGGTCCCCAGAGTCTGGCCTAGAACTGGGGTTCAGCACTGTCGGGTCTGAGGTTCAGCCCAGCCCGGGGCTTTTATTTCCTTCTTGCTGGGGAACGCCAGCCAGATACTCAGCCTCCACCTCCTCTCCAGCTCTGTCCTCTCCACACATGGGCAGCATGTCTTCGTACTTTAGGCTTTTTCAGCTCCTTTGATTTTCCTTCTGGTTTTCTCTTTCTCTTGTTGTAGAATTTTCAGTCAGTCGACTTCCTGTAGCTTTGGGTAATGTCCATTTTATATTTTAGTTGTATTTTATTGAAATTGTTGTGTGCGGCTGCGGTTAGCTGTTTACCTGTGCAGCCATCTTGGATCCTCCCAGTGAGGTTTTGAGCTTCCCTCAGATGGCAAAAGCAGAGGCTATTTGAATACCATCACCAGTGAGCCACAGAGCCAGCATTTGGGTAACAAAGAAAGTAAATGCAACAAAAAGTGAAAGCAGAAGACTGAGTTTCATGAAGTCTGGCTTCTGATGGGACAATAAAACAACTTGGCACCTAGAGCTCCATTTGGTTCCTAAAGAAATCTCAGCTTCAGTCTCCAAAAGACTTTGCTGTGCCACTCTTCAGGCTCCATGGGTTTGGTTATTTGGCCTGGTATGTTGTTAAGGATCAATTTAATCCATTTCATTAACCTTAAAAACTACTATCTATATAGTGTCCTAAACTCAAATGCCTAACTTTTGTTGTTAGGGGCCGAGAGCAGCAGGCTCTCACTCAGATGATCCATATTTTCCCATTGTATCGTTGGGCTGCCAATGGGCAGAAAAACCTGTGTTACATATGAAAGTCTGGGTACCAGAGAGATCTGACTGCTTGAGAGGTCCAGAAGAAAGGCTCTTAAATGAGCTTCAATTTTTGATAAGCCTGAGATAATTGGTGTGAATGTGGTTTAAGTCATGGGAAAACATGAGGTCACCAGGGAATACTACTGTGACGGTGATAGGACAAGAGGCTAAAACTGATCACGATGGGTATGAAAGGTGTAGTCTGTATCTCTAAGACCCATTGTTTTGAAGAAAAATAATGAATAAAGGCAAATTGAAATCTTTCAGCCTGCACTTTGTAAGGCTGAGTCCTTTGTCCTGTAGGCTTAGACACTTGACTTTATTATTTCACATAAGCAGTGAACTGATCAAGACCTTAGAGCTTAATGTATAAAAATTAAACTTTTTTTTTTTTTTAGAATAATAATCTTTTTTTCCAAACTAGAATGTGGTTATATTAATTTACAAGGGTAAATGCGAAGAAGCACAGAAGTAATCAGGTACTAATTAAAATATATAATTCCAAAATTATATTGCTTTGTATAATACTTTGCTTCAAGGTAGAGATATAAAAAAATTAGCATTCACTGTCTTCAACAGTATTCTCCAAAGGATATTCTATGGCATAGTAATGTGACTTAAAGCTCCCTAAAATAAGTATGATGAAACTTAATAAATAAGCTAAATAAATTTGATAAAAGTTAAATCCTTCTCTTGGATGTTCATAAAGTACATTTTGGTTAAAACTTTAAGGAGTCCTAGAGTAAAAGAGCCTGCTATGCTTTACCCAGCATTTCAAAACCCTTTGCCCATGGAACTCTCCCCACTGTATACCAGCCCTCATTTCTGACCTGGCATGTTCTGACTAATGAATAACTCCTCTTGGCTGTATAACAGACATCTTAAACTTGGCCTGTTGAGAAACAGACCCTTGACACCTGCCTCTCCAAGGCTACTTCTCATCTTCCCCATCTTTGTAAATGGTAACCTCACTTTCTAGTTTCCTGGTCCCCAAATCTTGAAAGTTTCTCTTTTTCTAACACATCATATGCAAAAATAAGCAAATGCTATTGGCCTAAATCTGACTACTTCTCACCAGTTCCACTTCAACCATTGTAGTACAAACTGCCACCATTTTCCTTCTGGGTTGATATCACCACTTATCTCCCTGTTCCTATCTTGCTCCCATTGTCTGCTTTCCATAACACGGCTTTTAAATACAAGTCATGTCATTCCTCTGCTCAAAATCTTCAAATGGCTCCCCAATTCAGTCACAGTAAAAGCCAAAATCCTTACAGTAGTATATCAGACCCTGTTTGATCTTGACCTTCAGTATCTCTCTGATCTCATCTTCCACCAGTTACAGTTTCAGTCACTGTGTTCCCATCACACTGACCTCCTGCCTCAAAGCCTTTTACTTGCTGTAATCTTCCTGAAATGCTCTTCCCCAGACATCAGCATGACTCATTCCCTCACTTTTCAAGTCTTTCTGCTCAATTAGCCACTTATTAGAGAGGCATTTCCTGACCATCTTATGTAAAAATATAGTTGCCTTCACAGACAATGGGTGTGTGTGTGTGTGTGGTGTGGTGAGAGTATGTGGTGTGGTGAGAGTATGTGTTGGAGTGGGGGTTGCTGGGGAAAGGTCAATAGGGGGAAAAGGAGACTTGTGTAATACTTTAAACAATAAAGAATTTAAAAATAATTGAAAATAAAATAAAATAAAATATAGTTGTCTTGTGTTTTTTCATAGCACTTATCAATATGACAATGTGTGTGTGTGTATGTGTCTGTGTGTAAATTTTTCTTTACTATCTGCCCCTGTCCCCCATCAGGATATAAGCTCCCTGGGAAGAGAGAAAATTTAACTTATTCACTACTGTATCCCCACTAATAATATTTCCTTGAGTATGTGAAGTAGAATATTTTTTTTGAATAAGTAAATGACTTCCAGTTTTAGATCTGCAGAACACACCTTGGGAAATTGGTTTAAACTTTTGATGCTTGCTTCTGGGCTATGGTCTAGACTTGGAAAAGACCTTAATAAAATGAGGCTCTTAATATAGATTTAAAGGCATGGGTCTATTCCATTTAAAATAGTTTAAATTTTTTGGGTTTAATATAAGGAATTGAAAGGATCAGAGTTAGCTGACCTGGAAGTTTGATTTTGGGTGACTATCTACATGCATCACAAGTAGAACTCATAATTTTGCTTATTTATTTATCTGTTTGTCTGGATTAAATGAAAAGTCTCATGAGGGAAGGCACTTTGTCTTGTTCACTGCATTCCCAGTGCCCAAAAAGTGTCTGGCATGTAGTAGGTTCTGGTTAAATATTGATCACTTTTTGATTAAATTTTCATGCTGCCTAATTTTAAGACTTATTCTTTGCTTTATTACTTACTCATTGGATGAGTTTTTTTTTACCTATGATGCTCAATATGTACATTTAAACATATTCATTTAGTAGCCAGTTAATATTTATATAGTACCTACTGTGTGCTGGGAACAAAGGTACAGGAATATGTGAAGTTAGTGTTTTGTCCCATAATGGGACACTTAATCTCCAGGGATAAATTGTATTTAAAAGCGGGAAATACCTATGCAAGCTTTTCCTGAAGAAATAGTCAAAAATAGGTAAAGATCCTGTTTTACTTGATGCTTTATTTAAAAAAATATATTTTTATTTATTTCAGGGAGGAAAGAGAGGGAGAGAGAGATAGAAACTTCAATGATGAGAGAGATTCATTGATTGGCTACCTCCTCCATGCCCCCTACTGGGGATCAAGCCTGCAATCTGGGCATCTGCCCTGACTAGGAATCAAACTATGACCTTCAGGTTCAGAGGTTAATGCTCTAGTACTGAGTCATATTTTCTTGACTCTTGTGAAAGGGAGCAATAGAAAACATCAAATAAATGGAAGAAATAAAAAAAAGCGAGCAAGTATGGACTTATGTGAAAGTTCATATACTTAGTAAAGGAATTGCAAAACAAGCCAAGGAACTCATACTCATCACAAAAAGAATGCTGGTCCTGCCTGCCCTCCCTGATGCGTGATTTGAAAGCCTATTAACCTTATTTGAACTGAGATGTAAAACAATCACCCCAAACTCCAATCTTAATAATAGCACAGGTACCAGAGCTATCTTCCTGCTGCACAAACTTGCAAATCACTACTACATGTTTACATTCAATTTGATTTATGTTCCTGATGTTCTCTGATCTACCAGTTGTACTACACTCCTAGGAAAAGGGGAAATTGCAGTGTGTTTTTTTTTTTTTAAGAAAGATAATTTTAATTTATTAGAGTTGAGAAGAAAATCTTATAAACTTTTCTTCCTAAGTACATAGCTCTACCCTTGAGAAAACTTAGCTCATTGTGTACTCATGAAAAAGAGCACAATATCCTGAATGAGTCAAAACTGAAGATGCCAAATGGTGATACATAGACTTTTTAAAAAAGATCAGAGAACTGAGCCAACATTTTACTTTTGTTATTTAAGAGTAGAGTGTTGGAGGTTATCTGCATTGCAACTTACAAAAGAGGAGTGATGGAGTCAAAAAATGTCTTCATTATCCTTGTTTACAGGATTGGTTTTGGGGTGGAGATGAAAAGTCCCCTACTGGTAATAATGTCAAGTGTATTGGTATTGGCGGCTCCCCAGCACCATCAACCTTGACAAGCAAGAATATATAGAAAAACACTTCCTTTAAATGTGGCTTTCTTTTACTTTTTCATAGTACTCAGGGGACACTTTTGGTGATTCAATGCAGAATGACTTAATATGACTTCAATATTCTGAGAAACTCTTCTTTCTACTCTTGACTGCCACTATTTCAGTAAAGATCCTTGTTAGAAAAAAAAAATGCCAAGAGTAGGAACTTTTTCACCACCCAATAGTCATATGCATGACTATTTTTAGAGCAATTTAGGTTTATAGTATAATTGAGAGGAAGGAAATCTATATTTATTGGTAATAGTAGCACCTTGTATTAGGTTCCTGTGGCTACTGTAAGAAGATACCACAAATGTGGTAACTTAAAAGAACAGAAATTTATTTTCTTATAGTTTGGAGGTGAGACGTTTGAAACCCAGCAGGACTGCGCTCCCTCCGGGAATTCTAGGGGAGAGTCCGTTCTTTGCCTCTACCAGTTTCTGGTGACTGTCAGTATTCCTTCACTTGTGGCTACAACACTCTGATCTCTGCCTCCATGGTCACATTGCCTTCTCTCTTCTGTCTATTAGCTCCCTATGCTTCACTCTTACAAAGTTACTTATCACTGCTTTAAGACCTACCTGATAACCCAGGGAGGTCTCCTCATCTAATCCTTAATTTTATTGCATCTGCAAAGACTTTTCCCCTAAATTATGTCTCATCCAATGGGTTTTGGGATTAAGGCATGCAAATATCTTTATGGAGGGCCACCATTCAATCCATTATCCATCAAATATTTATTCTTTTCTGTTGTTCCTTAAGTTAGTCTTGCCAGTAGCCACTAATGTTTTAAAATTAGCATTCTGTTCTGAACTTTAATAAATTATAATTCATTTGGGCACAGCTGTCAAACACAAAATTAGATTAAAATTCTGAGAAGGAAAGTGGTTTATAAAGGGAGTTATAAACTTATAATCATTAGTCAGATCAGTATAATCATTAGTCAAGAAATTAATATTGGTTAAATATCTTCCGCTGTTTGCTTTCAAATATGGACTTACTTAATTCTTAATATAAATCTATAGTGTACCCATTTTAACCCATAGCTCTATTAATGGGGAAATAGAGGCTCAAAAATATGGGTAACATTCCCAAGTCCCACCAGCTACTAAGGACAAAACTAAAATTCAATGGCCAGACCCGAGCCTTTGGATCTCCAAAGGATGCTTCCTCCCTAGCTAGGAGAGGGGCTCTCTGGGTTGTCACTGGC
Organism: Pipistrellus kuhlii; assembly: GCF_014108245.1. Taxonomy (NCBI): domain Eukaryota; kingdom Metazoa; phylum Chordata; class Mammalia; order Chiroptera; family Vespertilionidae; genus Pipistrellus; species Pipistrellus kuhlii. Next base: position 119,932,997 of record NW_023425515.1, read on the forward strand.
ACATGTCCATGTCCTGCCTTGGATGGGGTTCCAATGGGGCAGAGGAAGGCAGAACTTTCAAAGCTTTGGCAAAAATTGGGTTCTTGGTCTAGGCTAATAGTTACTGGATTGTTTATTAGGACAGGAGAAAAAAGAAATAATTGTGAAGTATTCTCTCTGCCACCCACATTTATGCATTATTACTATCAATAATTAAAAAACTGAACAGGTAGGACAGGCCTGAAAAATCCAAATGTATGTTTTAGGGCGGAGGATTGAGCAAGAATGTATGAAGTATCTTGGTATGACAATATCACAGTTTCTTCCTCAATTAAAAAACAAAACCCAAAAGACAATAAGTTTCTTGTGAAAACTAATTAAGACACTTTGAATTTTAAAATGAGTAAGCATATTTTATAGGGGAAAATGCAAATAAAATACACTAGAAGATAAAACAATTTTGTTTTTTTAAGTTAACATTTAAGTACAAATCTTGACTGTTTCTTTGCTGGGTAAGGAAACTTTTTAATTTTAACTACAAAGAAATGGAGAGAGAATTTCTTTCATTGTTATATATACCAACTCCATTTCTCCTCTTGCCTCCTCATCTTAAAGACAATTGAATAATATCGGCATCTAGAATTTGAAGATTGGATCCATAACAAAAAGAGAACAGAACAACTTGTTTCTGAGAAAGACATGCATTTAATGAGAAAGCCCTGGTGGCCTAGCCCTTGGTCAAAGCTGAAGTTCCTGCTAGATGGAGATGAAACGTTTGAAATTGTTACTGGACCTTGAATGCCAGGTTCTTGAGTCTCAGTGTCATGAAAACGAGCACTGAACTCAGTACAAGATCAAGCAGACAGAGTTTACTGAAAAGTGCTTTTGCACAAGGGAGTTAACCTGAGAAGAGAAGTCGCGCTCCCCAAGGGATTCTTGTGAATGGCTTATACAGAGGCCTCGGGGTCAGTGTATGGTTTGGGAATGAAGATAAGGTCAGTTGTCCCATAACCATCATCTGGTGACAGTTGATCCAGCGTAGTCACAAGGCTTTTTCCATGATCAGTGGGCCACTCAAAGAGCCTGTAAAATAATCCCTGAACAAATACTCTAGTCACCATTTAATTGACAAAAACTATTTTGCAGAAGACGATCTTAAGTGTATGTGTTTAGGTTAATTTAAAGTGTATGTGGTTAGGTTAATTTAAACTATGGGATTTTTCTGAAAGCAAGGAGTCATACATAGGCCTCTAAGATGGAGTTCTTTCAGTCAAGATAGAGTCCAGATGTTACACCTACACTATCTCAAGGTTCTTTGCAACCATCAGTAAGCTGAGTAGCCCATTAGACTTAAATGTATAAATCACTAATGGCTTAATGACAAACATAACTTAAGGCCCTTCATTTGTTCTGGAAAGCCCCAGACTGTTCCTGGGATCCTCACTGAGGGCATGCAAAGACTAGGAATTATGAATCTCAGAAGTTTTTAAATATAATATTGTACAAAAATCCAAACAGCTCATTCAATTTTATTGAAAGTCTCTTTATGGGCAAGACATACTCTTAATACCTTGAGGGATGTGGAGATTCACACCAAGCAGAGACCCATAGGTTGGCTTCATTGTCTGTTCCCTCATCCTCCTGGCTCCAGTTCCTTGTAAAAGGTGTCAATTATTAGCCAATCAAGATGTGTTCTGATAAAGCTTGCAACACTCCAGGCACATGAAATCTTAATAGTGGATTCTTCAGGAGAAAGTGCTTTTGAGAGCCAAAAAGATGAAACTATTTGTAATGGTGGAATGACAAGTTAATAATTTCTGGCAGGAGAGCCTGTCAGGGGAGTCTAGCACCATTCTAGTGAAGGTGGGATCCTCTTCCCTAAGTAGAAACTGACTGATCTGGCTGCTCTGAAAACAGTAGCTGTGGCCATGGCTAAAAGGACAGTTTCACATCTCTTCCACATGAAAAGGACTCTGGTCATTTTATTCATTCATCTTCACATAAGGCTCATCAACGTCTAAAACAAAACAAAACAAAGGGATATAGCGCTTGATACAATAGAGTCTCCATCCTCTGGCTTAAGGCACTCTGGAACTATCACTCACAGGGCTGGGGCATGCTCAGTCTCCTAGAATTTACTGCTATCAGCTAGGATGATGGTGTCTTCCCAAGTTGGAAAAATGTCCCACTTGTGGCACACATTGTGTAGGCAAGTATGTGATTGAGAGGCTATTGACATTTAATAGGGCATTTAGTGACAATACTAGCTAACATTTACAGAGAAGTTGTCTGGTATTAATTTTTTCTTCAACAACCCTATGTGAGAGTCATTATTATTTTCATTTTATAGCTGAGGAAACTGTGACACAGAGAGGTAAGTAACTTGTGGAAGGTCGAACAAGTGAAAAGTAGGAGAGTTGTTCCGAAGTCCACACTTAATCATACTACATGCTAACAACTCACATATATAATCTATGTTAGTCTTAGCTTTAGTTGCATAATTGACTTTACCACAAGGACAAAGGACTTAGGCAAAGACAATGTGAAGAGCAGGAAGGAACTAGAGCAGAGTAGTTGAAAGCATGGCTTCTTCAGTTAGATAGGAATGAGCTGACACCTCAGGTCCAAAACATACAGTCGTGGAAGCTTAGACAAATACCTAACGTCTTGGGACCTCACTTGGCTCACCTACAAAATGTGAACAGTAAGGTTACATAACTCATAGGATTGTAATTGTTATATGTGACAATTCCTAACATTTATTGAATGCTTATTTTTGTGTCAACTCTAAGATGCAAGGAAGTAAATGTCTTCTCCCTGGCACAAAATAAGCATCTACACAAACTATTATTATTGTTATTATTTTATTACTACATTTCAAACCCATTCGACAAACTTCAAGAAGACCATAAACTTCTTTTGGTAGACAGGTATTCCCTGTTTTTTGAAAGTTCCCATTACAGCACTTTGCTTTTATGAAAGGCCAACATTAGTACCATTTTTGCTAACTAAAAGAAATTGGAAGAGGATTTCTGCTGTTATGAAAACATACAAAAATAAAAACTAGTGTTTGTATATTTTGCTGTGAGCCATTACAGACACAGCTGTACCCCAGCAGTGAGAGCTGCACTGATTTGACGTTATGTTAGTGTTATTTTAAGATTTATGTGTTATTGGTATGATTTGGTAGCTATATTTGGGGTCTGGGAATGCTACAGATCTTTTTCCATATAAATTAATGGTAATTGCTTCTTCACTTTAAGGCCACTCTGGTGTAGAAAGTTTCATAGGAATATTCCACTTTCAGATGGTGGGGGAAACCTATATTGGAATTCTGACCCATTGAATATGGACTTTAATAAGTGGGTCAGGGATAGAGCTTAGACATCTTTGTTATATGCAATCTCACCTATAATTTATTTTCCATTTAGTCTAATGCATAATTGAACATACCTTTTGGGATATCACCTCCTACATCACTTCTATAATTCTTGGAAATACTTTGTCTTTGTCATAGGGTATTACTAAATCTAGCTAAATCTCTAACTTCCCAAGGATCTGATAAGCAGGCTCATTTTTCTTTACAAATTAGTACGGTGAAAGGAATTAACTCTGAATTCCAAGTCTTATCTGCAGTTTAGGGGGGAAAATACAGTTAAAGTAACTTGAAATCATAGTCATAGCTTCGTCTCAAACAAGATGGTGGGTTACACTGCGGCTGTTCAGAGCTACTCATGAGCTGCAAAGTAGCAACTGAAATATGAACCTTTATTTTCTAATCCATTTCCCAATTCATTTTTGGCAAGAAGCACTCTACCTTTTGAACTGTCAGATTCTTGGACCAAGCAAATTTGGTACAGTTTTTCAATTACACATTCAGTTCCTTCCCAGCTCACAGAGTGATTTCACATTATCAGCATGATTTATAAAGAGTATAGCCATCTTAAGGCTCAACACTAATTTATAGAGGCAGCACCAAAGTGTAAGTGAAAGTGCTGCAAAATTACAGATAAAATGAAACAGGTGAGCCTGCTGTTACTTATTCCTTAGATATGAAAGATGCTCATCTGATATCCTGGGAAAGCTAGTGCCAGAGCCCCGTTTTATTAGGGGGTACTATTTCTCCATTTCCAGGTTATGGACTACCATCTCTTATTAATCATCACAGTAGCTAGAATGGTATCCCATTAACAAGATAACCAACTTTGGGTCACTATCATTAAGCTGTCAAGCATATACTCTTGGTTGGCCATCCTGAAGCCAACTAGTTGGGCAAAGTTTGCGGTTGTCTTTCTTATTAGTTCTAAACCCTGTCTTTTGTGCTTTCCCCATTGGACCACTGCAAGGCATTCTATACTTACATGTTCTTTCCACTTCCTTCTAGAAAAACTAGCTTTTGCCCCCTTTAATCAAACACCAGTAATATGTTAGTTTCTTCTTACAGTTTTTATTCTTGCTCACCCCTCTTTACACTGCCATAGACCAAATAAATCCTTGAGGAAATAGTAGGGAGATAGCATGATCAGAAGATTAGAAGTTAGAGGGTTGGATTTCACATCTGCCATCTAGTAGGCCTGGCACCCCCCACCCACTCTGGGCATTGGTTTCTTTATGAAATGGCTAGACTGGAGAATCTGGATTTTTGAACAGAGATTCATGGATCATTAGTGACACTCATTCTGGAGAATACTACAGCAGAAAATTAAAAAATTTCCCCCAACTCTGATTATACTGTAATTCCAACAGTGAGAGTTAGAATCTCAACTCATGTGGAAATGTGTAGAGGGTATCATCACACTATCCCTAGATATGTTTCAGTTTGGGATAGAGATGGAAGAGAAAAAGGCATTGATTCCGTGCCTTCTGTTAAGTACCTGCTTGTTCTCACCACTGCCCTGTGAAGGAGGTATTATTGTCACCAAAGTACAGGTAGGCAAACTGAGACTTAGAGAAGGCTTGCCCAAGGCCACACTACTAATAAGTGGCAGAGTTATCAACTTTCCTATTCTGTATCCACCACAAGACTAGCCCCATATGATATTTGATTGAAAGATAATTCTGAGCAAATATTCCCATGATTTCAGAAACCAGTGGTTCCACCTGCTCTGTTTCACATTTCCCACCACTATTTAGCTTCAAGAGCTTGGATTTCTCCAGACTCTGGAGTCCAGCATAAAGTTGTAGTTGTACCTGAGACTGCCAGGAACACACCTTATTTTGTATCAGCTTTATCCGTGTGTTTGGGGGCGGGCAGAGAGGGGAGATAACCAGCTAAAAAAAACTTTAATCTCTTTCAGTTATTGGAAGAAAATGAAAAGGTTTTCTATTTACCCCATTCCTTCTCTGCTAGGTGGCCAACTTCCTTCGATGTTCTTGGTTTTAAAAGGGGAACTCCCAGATCCAGCGAATACTTCAGTCTTGGTCAAGCTGGGATGGTTGGTTACTCTACAGTTTCCTGAACTCTGAATTTCTGTTACTGGGAGGACAAACGTCTAGTCCATATAATATACAAAATAAATAAAATCACATTTCTGTCCATTGAGATGTTGCCTTATTGAATTTGAAGGTTACATTTGAGAGAGTCTGTGCAAAATAGAGGTGGTGGTGGAGTATGCAAAATTCCTTTTGGGACTTTGGGGCAGGAAGATTCTCAAATGAGCAAAGCCAGGATAAGCCTCATGATCATTGGTTGGGAAAGCAATATCACAGATACAGCCTCATGAACAAAAGCAATAAGCAATGGTTTCAGAAAAGCTCCAGACTGATGTTCTGAATTGCAGAGTTGATTTGTACTTAAACTGATTTCCATCTGGATAATTCTGCTAGGGAAGACTCAGATGAGTAGCCAAAGAGTTGTTTTTTCAACCTGGAACTACAGTTAATGGTTCTCGTCAGCCAACCCAGAAAAATCAGGTAGTTAAAGTTATAAAATGAAAATTCTAACTTAAAAGTACAGACAGACAGACAGACACATTCACCCAGAAAAATTTGCCAAACCCTTGCTTTTATAGAAAGAAGGAACAGAGATTCTTAGAATTCATGTAACAGAAATGGGACCTTCCAGGGAGAGGAAAGAAAATTGGCATTTGTTGACTATCGGACCAGGCATTTAACATACACAAATTTGATTTTTTTGGTAATTCTCCTTTTACATTGCCATTACACCCCCACCCATGTCCATTATCCATATGAGGAAATCGAGGCTCAAGCCTAGGAAGAGGTTAAAGGTTGCCCAAGTTCACATGGCTGTCTAACTCCATGATTTCTCCCCTCTACTAACCTGAGGCTGGGACACAGAGAAGAGACTTTATTAGTTTGACCAACACATGCCTTGATGCAAGGGAATTACTTGTTTATTTCTATAACTAGAGTGACAGTTCTTCAGCACAGCTTCATCTGTCTGGGGGTTACATGGGCTCAGATATAGATACCAAAGACCAAACATGTTCATTCAGCTCCTGGTACTACTGGAGGTATCTAGAGGCAGCTAGCAAAGATCCCCAGGAGGCCCATGGCAGCGGGACTCAAATATGACTGACCATCAGAAAAGGAAGGGGGTTTATAGCCAATAACACCCCAGTTTTACCCTCTGGAGATTGAATTGGGAGGTCTGAGGTAGGACAACATGGTGCACTTATAACAAGCCAATTAACCACAACCTGATTTGGGAACCATAGATTTACCAGATAAAACATAGAACCTGAAAAATAAGACTTGTGTCCTATTTCTTTCTCAACTACAGACTAACTTTTGAAGGATAATTAAAACATTTTTATTGATTTCAGAAAGGGAGAGAGAGGGATAGAGATAGAAACATCAATGATGAGAAAGAATAATTGATTGGCTGCTTCCTTCACACCCATTGGGGACCAAACCTGACCTGGGCATGTGCACTGACCAGGAATTGAACCCTGTCCACCTAGTTCATAGGTCAACGCTCAACCACTGAGCCACAGTGGTTGGGCTTGAAGGACAATTTTAAGGCCTATGTGTCTTTAATGATGGCGAGGATGGATAAAATACCTAATGGGTGATCAACACATGGCGTGGCAATCATTTATAATCTCTTACCTTAGTTTCCCTAAATGCACAATGAAGTGATATTTGAAAGTGCTTTTCAGAAATCTTGTGACAATAAATTAAATGCATACACAGAGAGCCATGAACTCTCGGGAGAAGAGGGATTCTAGCTATTATTAAAACATCATTTTACTGTAGCAGCTAAATGAAGTGCCACTTTTTGTTCTTGATCATCTTGGAAAGAAGACACGGTTTTTGAATCACAAAGCACGTGAAAAATTTTTTAATTATTTATGTAAAGACTCCTTTGAGCCATGTAGTTAGAGTGACCAATTATTAATCAGTTCTCTTAAATTCCAATTCTCAGTAGTTGATACAGAAACCTTAACAGACTCCCTGGTATGCAAATGAACTTTGTGTCAAAACTTCATTTGGAACTTGAAAAACTATAACATGTTTAAACTATGGTTAGTTTTCCTCCCCAATCCTTCCCTGTATCTGTAAAATACCATTTATCCTAAGAGATAACTAATGCCTTGGAAAAAAAAAAAAGGTGATAGAACTTAGTGATGCGGTATAACAATAATGTATCTATAGGCCTGCGTATCCAGCAAAGTAAAATTACATCCCTGCTACAGTGAAATCTGGGGTCTGAGACACTTACCTTACTCTAGGAAAAAGAATAGTCTCTGTCATCAGCTGGCCAGGGAACAGACATCCAGCTTCACATCAAAGTCAGTAGCTCCTGTGATCCAGCTGGATGAAGCTGGAGCTGGTTGTTAAAGGGAAGAGATAAAACTGTTGGCTCTTCAATTTTGGTATGAAGACTTTCCAATAAGATAAAATGATATTCCAGGAGATGGAACTGGGAGGGTACACTGAGTTGAATGGTGGCTCCTACAAAGGTAAGTCCATTGGGACCTATGGTTGTTTGGGAAAAAAGCCTTTGCAGTTGTAATGATGTTACGTATTTCAAGATGAGATCATCCTGGGTGAGAGGAGGCTCTAAATCCAATGGCAAATGTCCTGAGAAGAGAAGAGAAGAGAAGAGAAGAGAAGAGAAGAAGACCCAGAGAAGCCCATGTGATAATGGAAGCAGAGATTGGACTGTGTGACAACAAGCCAAGGAATGTCAGGAACTACAAGAATTTGGAAGAAGCAAGGAAGGATCCCCTTTCAGAGCTTTTGGAAGGAGCATGGTACTCTCAACATCTTTTAGCCTCCAGAATTGTGAGAATAAGTCTCTGTTGTGTTAAGCCACCCAGTTCCTGGTAAATAAAAGCCCTAGGAAACCAATACAGCAGGTTAAAGTTTTTTTTTTTTTTTTTTTTTTTTTTTTTTTTTTTTGTATAAAACAAAGTAAGATTTCTTTTTTTAAATAATTTATTTTTTTATTAAATTATTATTTTTGTACATATACCAATGCCCCCCCTCCCGTACATACCCTCCCTTCCCAGAGTTTTGTGTCTATTGGTTGTACTTATATGCATGTATATAAGTCCTTTGGTTGATCTCTTATCTCCCCCAGATCTCCCCAACCTCCCCGCTGTAATTTGACAGTCTGCTTGTTGCTTTACTGTCTCTATATCTATCTTTTGGTTCTTCAGTTTATAATGTTCTTTATCATCCATAAATAAGTGAGGTCATGTGGTGTCTCTCTTTCATTGATTGGCTTGTTTCACTCAGCATGATGTTCTCCAATTTCATCCAGGTTGCTGCAAATGATGAGAATTTTTTCTTTTTTATGGCTGCATAATATTCCATTGTGTAAATGTACCATAGTTTTTGAATCCAATCATCTGCTGATGGGCACCTAGGCTGTTTCCAAATCCTAGCTATTGTAAATTGTGCTGCTATGAACATAGGGGTGCATATATTCTTTCTGATTGATGTTTCTAGCTTCTTGGGATATATTCCTAGGAGTGGGATTACTGGGTCAAATGGGAGTTCCATTTTCAGTTTTTTGAGGAAGCTTCGTACTGTTCTCCACAGTGGTTGCACCAGTCTACATTCCCACCAGCAATGCACGAGGGTTCCTTTTTCTCAGCAACCTCGCCAACACTTGTCGTTTGTTGATTTGTTGATGTTGGCCATTCTGACAGGTGTGAGATGGTACCACATTGTTGTTTTGATTTGCATCTCTTGGATAATTAGTGACTTTGAGCATGTTTTCATGTGCCTCTTGGCCTTCCTTCTGTCTTCTTTTGAGAAGATTCTATTTAGATCCATTGCTCATTTTTTAATTGGGTCATTTATCTTCCTTTTATTAAGTTGTGTAAGCTATCTGTAGATGTTGGAGATTAAACCTTTATCAGTGATAACATTTGCAAATATGTTCTCCCATACAGTGGGCTTTCTTGTTGTTTTGTTGATGGTTTCCTTTGCTGTAAAAAAGCTTTTTATTTTGATGTAGTCCCATTTGTTTATTTTCTCTTTAGCTTCCATTGCCCTAGGGGCAGTATCAGTGAAGAAGTTCTTTTGGCATATGTCTGAGATTTTGCTGCCTGTGGATGCCTCCAGTATTTTTATGGTTTCCCGTCTTATGTTTAAATCCTGTATCCATTTTGAGTTTATTTTTGTGTATGATGTAAATTGGTGATCCAGTTTCATTCTTTTGCATGTATCTGTCCAATTTTCCCAACACCATTTATTGAAGAGACTGTCTTGACTCCATTGTATGTTCGTGCCTCCTTTGTCAAATATTAACTGAGCATAGTGATTTGGGTTGATATCTGGGTTCTCAATTCTATTCCATTGATCTATATGTCTGTTCTTGTGCCAGTACCAGGCTGTTTTGAGAACAGTGGCTTTGTAATACAGTTTGAAGTCTGGTATTGAGATTCCTCCTACTTTATTCTTCTTTCTCAGGATTGCTGTGGCTATTTGGGTTTTTTTTTGTTGTTCCAAATGAACTTTTGAAGAGTTTTTTCTAGGTCAGTGAAATATGCCATTGGTATTTTAATTGGAAGTGCATTGAACCTATAGATTGCTTTAGGAAGTATGGACATTTTGGTGATGTTGATTCAGAGGATAAAAGTTTTAAGGCGCCAGCTCGGCCTGCCCAGGGACATGAGACCTTTCTCCTTCCTCTGCTGGTTCTACCTCACTTCTCCTCACCTATCCAGTTATCTGAAAGTCTCCAATCTGACTGATTCTAGAAGACTAAAGCATAGACTTTTTTTCTGTAAGAGCACATTGAGGAGAAACAAATGTTTTCAGGCTATGTATTTTTCCTTTATTTAAAAAAAAAAAAATCAGAGAGCTGTGCATAAACATTCTCGACAAAGCAAATGCCCTAATCTTCTGTCATGTGTTGCATATTCCTCTCCTTCTTAGCACTGGTCACATGTGAACCTTCATCTTTGTTTACAGGTGGTGGGTTATTTTATGTTAAAAAGGACATATACTTTATTGTGTTGGTGCCACTTTGCCAAAAACCATGAGAAGTTTCCTATAATTAGTATATTTTTGGAGGCCTTTCTGTTGCTGGGCTGGGAATTGAGGGAATGCCCATTCCTTTCTACTGCTCCTTTAACTGATATTCTTGAAAAAACAATGAGTGATGCAGGAAAGCTTTATGAGGTCCTGAGATAAGTCTAGAGGTAGTAATATTTGGGAATAGGATGACAAATGTCTGATGATGATTTTTTTCTGGGTCAAAAATATCTCCTTTTCCCTGCTTCACAAATGGAAGAGTCATTAAGTTAGCAGGCTACTCTTTCGAAGAGAAAAATCCTCCACGGTGAACTTAAGCTTATTGGCATTTTCATGAGAATTACTGTAATCAAGGAAACAACTCCTAGCTGATGCCCTGGAAGTTGGAGATGTGACATTTGATGAAAGATCCCCTTCTACCCCCCATTAATTTTATGTTTCTAAAATTTGATGTGTAGTACATATGATGTGATACAGTCTTTTTCTTCTTGAAAAGGCTATTTAAAAAAAAAAATAACAATGCAGTTTTAATTTGATGGAATCTTAGTACCATGTCAAACTAGGATGAGGAGCTAGTAAGCCTGGGAGTCGGTGTCATTGGGCCTGCTTGTTTCCTGGGGCTGGGTGCAGGGTGCAGTGGGAGGTGAGTAAGATCATGGGAGGAAGGCACTTAGGTACCTGTGCAAACTTATCACCTTTCTCCAGATCTTGCATCATGTCATCTCATCTGAAAGTATCTTTTTTCTAATATTCTGACTTTACATTTTGATCATAAGTTGTTTTCTGCATTTCCTTTCTCCTGCTTCAAAAACTGTAAGTGTGAATTCTCTGGCAGTTGGTATAGCCTAAAGCTTTACGAGTGATACAATGATTTTTCTTTTATCTTCAAAAACCAGATATTTGGAAATTTCAACAATTCACCTGCCAAACCAAATCTCTTAAGCTTCCTCTCACACTTAGTACAAAAATAATTTGGCAGCTTGCTTAACTCATTTTGGTTTATGGAAACTATGGGCATAAGAGGGCAAACTTTGCAATCACATGAAAGGTTCATGCTCATCTGGTTGTGGGTTTTACAAAACAAAGCACCTACCCAAGATTCCAAAGATGCCAGTTATTGGACATTTGAGAAGAAAAAGCTGGTTCTTCCCCCACTAGAAAACTCCGCAGTCACCTACCAGTATAGACAGCAGTGGCTTTCACACGCCAGTGGGCTCCAACGGACTCAGGGCCTTTTGCTTGCTGGGTATGCTTGTTTTCCTCCATTGCCCTGCCCCCAAATCTATTCTCTGCCCTTCTATGCCTTGCCCTTGGCTGAGGAAGGCTGGTCACTTGGCCTGCTTTGCCCTCCACTTCCTGTTGTGGTCCAGCAATGGGAATATGCAGGAGCCTGGCAGTGGATGCTTTGTCCCTGCCCTTTTCTGTGCTGGCACCATAGAGATGACGTTTGCTCTCCTCTCTGTGACATTAGCCCTTCCTCCACTGCCCTCTCCTTAGGCCCAGGGGTCTTTGGGTTCCCTGCTGTTTCTCTTTTTTGGGAGTTTGTTCTTTTTTAAAAAATATATATATATTTTATATATATATATTATTTAAAAAAAATATATATATATGATGTATCACATTATATGTACTACACATCAAATTTCAGAAACATAAAATTAATGGGGGGTAGGAGGAGATCTTACAGTGAGAAAGGGAGAGAGATAGAGAGCCAAAAACATTGATGAGAGAGAAACATCGACCAGCTGCCTCCTGCACACCCCCTACTGGGGATGTGCCCCCAGCCAATGTACATGTCCTTGACTGGAATAGAACCCGGGACCCCTCAGTCTGCAGACCGATGCTCTCTCCACTGAGCCAAACCGGTTTTCGGCAGGGGAGTTGGTTCTTTGGCTTTGTCCACACCTTCTTTCAAGTCTCTTGGATTGCACCACATGAATGGGACTCTGTCTTGTTCTACAATCTCAGCTGATACCATGGAATATGCTGCATTCAAGAGGTTTTGATTCAGTAACTTTCCCCCCAGAACTTTGTTCATTGACACTTACTGTCCCCATTGAGACTATTTGGTCATCTATCCAATCAGGCCAAGAAGCAAAGGACCTTTGCAGTCCTTCTGCACCCTCCCCAAATCCATTTCCATTCCAGTTGCCTTTTCTTTTTACCTCTCTCCCTCTCCTAGCCCTACAAGTGTTTTCTTTTCTTTTTTTTTCTTTTTTATATATTTTTATTGATTTTTTTACAGAGAGGAGGAGAGAGGGATAGAGAGCTAGAAACGTCGATGAGAGAGAAACACCGACCAGCTGCCTCTTGCATACCCCCTACCAGGGATGTGCCTGCAACCAATGTACATGCCCTTGACCGGAATCGAACCCGGGACCTTTCAGTCCGCAGACTGATGCTCTACCACTGAGCCAAACCGGTTTCGGCCCTACAAGTGTTTTCTTCACCTACTGAGCTCTCACCTTGGAAAGGAAATTTTTAGTAAAATAACCAGAAGGGCTTATCACCACATTCTTTCTTTACTATCTAAGTCCTGTTTCAAGGGGTGGGATTCAGTATAAATATAATTCCATCATCCACTGAGGTTGATTTTCTCCCACATCCTCACTTTCCCTGATTCTTATGTACTTCCCCCTTGCAGCTGTTTATTCTTTCCTCCCTTATACTCTCTCAACTCTCTTCTTTCCCACTACCTCAATAGGTCAGGCCTTCCTTGCCTTGCAGAAGCTGGGCTTCAATGACTTTTCTTCAATGCTCATCACTGTGCACTAGTCTGTGCCATGTTGCTTCTGAAACCCAGTCATTTCCCAGTGAACAGTAGCCATGGTCCTGCTGCCTTTGGGCTAAAGTGTCCTTGGATGGCTCCCGGTTCTGTCATCTGTGTCCTGTCTCTTGTTTCTTCTCCTCACACAGCCCCTCTGCTCAAAACCATCCAGGTTATCCTACCAGTATGTTCCTAGAACAAATCTTTTCTCCTCCTGCCTTTGCTTACACTATGCTCCTTATGGAATGTTCTTTCAGCTCAGCAAATTAAAAGCCTACTGACTTTGGCTTAAATTAAAATTTCCTCTGTGAAATTTCCCCCAGTCTTACCAGCCACAAGCAAGACCCTCTTCCTCTGTGCTCCTCATGAGGACATTCATATTAGCCAATGTGGACTTAGTTTGCTGGTCCTTGTGTGTCCAGTCCTCTGTAAGAGGATAGATAGGAGCTGAAGTTGTGCAGGGAAAACTTACTTCACTTGAAATTAGGAGGTGGGGCTCTGAAGTTAAGGTGCTTATTAAGCTTAGAAATCACTTAATCTTTCTGGATTTGTGTTTTCTCAACTGTAAAATTAAGTGGTGGAACTGGGTGTCCTGGAATGTCCCATCAGCAGTTAGACTCTGTGAACTTTTTGTTAGACCTATAGCCCGTGAGATGCATGAATCTTCTCTCCTGGCTTGTACTTCTTCTGTGAGTGATGAGAACTAGGGAATAGGGAATTTTCTCAGTAGCCAGCGGACCACCTAGTGATGTAGAGGGCACTATGATTGTGGTTAACAGCATGGGCTTCATTGACATCAGTTTGTACCCTGCTCTATGCTTTTTAGCTATTCAACCTCCTGCAATTCTTTAACCTTTGTATACATCAGTTTTCTCCTTTACAAATGGCAATCTTAATAACATTTACCCCAGAGTGTTGCTGGCAAGTTAATAAAATTCCTCAGGATGCTTCAGAGCAGACAATCAATAAACTGAAGTATGAGCGGTAGAGACCTGCTTCTTATGAAGTCAACGCATGAACATTTAACCAGGAGACACTAGTGCCCAATTCTCCATCCTGGATGCACATTAGACTCATGTGGGAGCTTTGACAACATAATGTTGCCTGAACTCCAGTTCAAATTGATTGAATCAGAATCTCGAGGGGTGGAACTGGTATCTTCAGTTCTGCTGAAGAAGCTCTCCAGTTTATTCTAATATACAGTCAAGGTTGCTGACCATTGTTCTAATGATCATTTATTGACCCCAAGAGAGGGAAATCCACATGATGAATAACTAATTCCTAAGTAATGCTTCAGAGAAGTTTGAATTACTTGGCCAAGAAAGGTCTGCTTTCCCAATTCAGGGTCAGTAACTAAACTTACACCTATCTCCTCAACTCTTCCCAGTAAGCCAAGCGGTAAAGCTACTTGCCTGGGCCAGGAATGACATTTATGAACTGACTAGTGATTCATCCTTCATTTGAAGTTATTCTGGAGGCATTAAAATCCCCCAACACTCTAACTGATGGTATGAATTTAGCATTCAAAATCTCTAGCCAACTACTTTTGTCAGTTCCCTGTTCCAAACTGTAATTTAATAGTGTCACCATGGAAACAGAAATTTCTACTTGAGGACCAATCCTCCCCTTAAAATTTTGTCTCTTCTATCTTTTGATTGTGATCAATGAGAAGTGGAGGTAAACAATTGAGATTTATATTCATGGAAAATATGTAAACAATTTAAATTTAAACTCTTCTTAAGGGTAGCATATTCTCTGAATCTGTTAAGGTTTTATTTGTGATAATAAGATACTTGTTTCTTTCTGGGAAGGAAGGGGGGAAATCCTCCATTCCCAGAATATTTTTCAATACTGGGTAAATATATTTTCAAATGTGAAAAAGTAAAATACTTATTATAATCTGCCTCACTCTCAGTTTTTGGGTTCCAAAGGATAGAACCAAACACCAGTTTAATTATTTTGCACCCAATTCCAATGAATGATTATTCCACCCACACACATACCACCAAGCAATTCTGGGTGTCTTAGAATTCAGCTCAATTCAGACACTATTTACCTGGAGATAGTATCAGATCTCACGCACATGTGTCAAACACAAGGCCCGCGGGCCAAATCCGTCCCGCCAGGCCTTGCAATGTGGCCCGCACCGCGCTGTCATCACTGCACTCCACTGCGTTTCCATCACAATGACAGTTTATGACTGTTCAGTAAACCATTCGGCCCGCGATTTAGGCTGGATTTTAGATTTTGGCCCCTTCTCTGATTGAGTTCGACACCCCTAGTAGGGGCTCAGATCTGTAAGACTGCCCCCTACTTCAGATGCAAATTGAAAGCACAGGTTGTCATCTGTGCTTCTTACAGACTGACTATAAATAAGAGGTTTGCTTGACCCTCTTCTTGGGTTAGATTAGTTTTCTAAGGTGATTCCCAGAACTCTGAGAAACACTTGTTTATTATAAAAAGATATATAACCTAAGAGCAGCCAAATGGAAGAGATGCATAGGTGAGGGGAAAGAGCACGGAGCTTTCATCCTCCATGAGTGTACCTGTCTGCCTGAATCTCCACCTGTTCATCAAGTCACGAGCTCCCTAAACCCCATGCTCGCTCTCTCTCTCTCTCTCTCTCTCTTTTTTTTTTTTTTTTTTTTTTTTTTTAAATGGAGGCTTCATTATATAGGCATGACTGATTAAATCACTTAGCAGGTTGGCTCTGTGGAGGATGTGCATATTAGCAGTTATCTGCTGGTTCCTGTTTGTGTGGGACAACAAATGGCCTGCAGCTATTCCTCTGGGACCTTCCCCAAGCTTTTCCAGAGCCTAGGCCTTTTAACAAAGGTGCCTAGATTTAGAGTTCTTTGGGATACCCCATCAGCAAAGCTGGAGGCACTGAGAGAATGACACAACTTTTAGTCTGTTCTGTGGGTTCTGGCTTATTGTCAATGTGCCCCACTGTCTTAGTCAGTTCTGGCTACTATAACAAAATACCATAGACTGGGAGACTTAAACTCAAATATTTATTTCTCACAGCCCTGGGAACTGGAAGTCTAAGATCAGTTACCAGCATTGATGGGTTCTGATGAGAGCTGTCTTCCTGGCTTGTAGACAGTTGCCTTATTGCTGTGTCCCATCAAGGCAATTCTCTTCTTATAAAGGCACCATCCTATCATAAAAGCTTCCTCCTCATAACCTAATGACCTCTCAAAGGCCCCACTTCCAAATATCATCACATGATTAGGCTTCAGCATATGAATTTTCCACATTCAGTCCATACACTCACTTTGCATCCATCTTCCCTCCTAAGTTATCTGACCTAAAAACTTCACCTTCCAACATCAAATGTAGAGGAGCAGCCTTACAGAGACCATTGAACCAGTGCCTACAATTTTGTAATGCCAAATCCCTGTAATAAAGTCACTTGTGTGGGTATATGTATGAATGTATGAGTATCTTAGTGATTCTGTGTCTCTGATTGAACCCTGACTGAATCAGCAGGAATGAATGGACAGAGACTATAGCATAAAGTACTTTTGCTCTGTGTTTGTAGTCAAGTGTCCTGCTAGGTCCAAGGTTGGACTTGACTCTAAGTCAGGCCAGTCCTCCACAGGTATGGTAGAAACTAGAACTGAGAGAGTCACTCTCTCTAGGAATAGAAGCTGTGTGAAGTAAAGCTGGGAAGCTGTTGACTGACATTAGCCTGATAGGGTTGTTATAACTAATACAACAAATTGGGTGAATTACCAACTGAAATTTATTTCCTTGTAGTACTTGAGGCTGAAAGTACAAGACCAAGTTATCAACAAGTTTGTTTTCTCTTGAAGCCTCTTTTCTTGAATTGCAAATGGTCACCTCACTTGTCTTCACTTGGTCTTTCCTCTTCTTTTTATAAAGACACCAATCATTTTAGATTAGGGCCCTATCCCTATTGGTCTGATTTTAACTTAATTTCTTATTAAAGGCCCTATCTCCAAATATAGTCAAAATAGAGGAACTGGGGGTTAGGACTTCAATATGCGAATTTTGGGGAAACACAGTTCAGTCCACAGCAGTAGCTTTTGATGGGCAAAGGTGGAGGGTATACTTTTTGCCCTCTGGAGAAAGCCTGACTTCAGTGAAAGAGAAGAATGTAGCATTAATTTATTGTTCCCAGCATTCAAAGTGTCTGATGACTTCAGCGGGATCAGGCTCTAGGTATCTGTCTCCAGATGTCCATGCATGATTCTATCGTAGCTGGGTTACATCTCTAGCCACGTGAAAGGGGCTGATGTCAGGGCCAATCAGAACAGCTCTCTCCTAGCAATAGCAAGACTCCTGTGTTTTTTTTTATTATTATTTAAAATTGTGCCATTTATTCTCAGTTTTGGTTATAGATTATTTTTTTTTCAGAATGGTCTTTTTTGCATGTTATAGATTCCATTTTCATAACCTATAAGCTAAATACATACTGACAAACAAAATATTACCTTTATTCAATAGTGTGCCAAGCTCTGAGAAGCCCAGTCACATCTCAGTAACATGTGGCAATGAACCAATCCATGTTTACTGAGCTCTGATTATTGATGAGGCTTAGCAGTAGGGATGGCAAGAGAGTCAAAAATTGTAAGGATGAACTCCCAGCTTTCAAAAATCTCATCTTCTGGCTAAGCTTAGGGACAAAGGCATAGAGTCAAGGTCAAAGCATAACTTTAGTCTGAGCCAGTCCCCTGGCTGGAGGAGAAGAAGTCCCAAATTGCAGTCATGCACAGCTTTTAAATAGCATTGCTTTGTCTACGGGAAACTCTGGACAGCTGAACAAATCCATAGCTTTGACTCTCCCAGTGTTTACATCTACCAAGTGTTTTTGATAAATTCCAAAACAATTTGGATATGTCACAGGAATGGAAGTCACAAGTGTTTGTGTGCTATTGTTTTTAAACAAGTCTTTTTGGATTCCCTTCCTGTCTTGGCCCTCAGTGACCTCTCAGTTTTACTCGTGGCTGATAGTGCTCTGTAGCTGTACAAATATTTAGAAGGAGTTATAAAATGGTGCAAATGCAATGGACTTGTCTAGTGGGTTGACTGCTGATATAGTTCTGTGTCTGGTTACTGCTTTGAACCTTTAGGACAAATATATAGTATCGTCTACTGCATAAAGAACACTTCACAGAGCAATAAGGTGGAAAGACACAGGCTATTATTAGGGGTCCCTGAGGTCTAACCTTATGTAGGAATTTAGTTTAACTGCATATAATAGAAAAATTAAATAAAACAGGGGTACCATTTAAAATAAGTATATATTTTTGTCTTTTATAATGAGAAATCTGAAAGTAGGCAGTCAAAAGTTCTAAGAGTCATCAGAAAATCAGATCCTTTCTAGCTTCTTGATCCATTTTCTTACAGCTTTGGGTCTCAGATTTATAAGACAGCTGTGGAAGCTCCAGGTGCTAGAAGAAGGAAAGGGCAGCTGACCATGCCCTCTACTCTGTGATGGTTAATTGTAGGTTAATTGTATGTGTCAACTTCCCTGGGCTCTGTTGCTCACACATATTTGGTCAAACATTATTCTGGGTGTTTTTTTGTAAAGGTGTTTTTCTTTCTTCTTCTTTTTTCTTTCTTTCTTTCATTTTTTCTTTTTTTGCAAGAATAATATTGAAATATTACCACTGACTAAAGCAGATTGCTCTTCCAGTTGGGTGACTCACATCTAATTAGTTGAAGGTCTGAATGGAAGAAAAATACTGGCCCCCTCTCAAGTAAGACAGAGTTATTTCTACCTGGCTGTCTTCTAACTAAGAGATCAGCTGTTTTCTGCCTTTGGTCTTGAGCTAAGCAATTGGTTCTTCCTGGGTCTCAAGCTTACAGGTCTTCAGAGTGGAACTACCCCACTATCAGCTTTCCTAGGACTCCTGCTCACCAACTGCATATCTTGGGATTGTCAGACTCCATAATTGTATGAGCCAAATCCTTATAATAAATTTGTCTATCATCTATATCTATCTCTCTATCATCTATCAATCATGTCTAATGCATATATTTTTGTTTCTTATAACATATCCAATAAGTGCTTGTGGAATGAATAAAGTTTTACAATGTTATCTTCTTTGTCAAATTTGAACCCCAAGTCCTCCACTCCATGCCTTCAGATTGTCTATGTGGGAATCTAAATATCAGGAAGATTTCCATTGGATAGGATAGTGCTAGAGAGCCAAACTAAATAGCCACCTGCTGGGCCTTTTTAATTCTTGAACATGGATTAAGTTCTTGCCAACATAAGATTTTTTTAGTTTTGTGATCTTAGGAGAGGCCAAAAGAAATAATGATAAAAATAATTGGAATAGCAATAGTTAACACACACTGCCTGTTTATTATGTGCTGTGGACTGATGTAAACAAATGACATGTATTCTTTCATTTAAGGATACATTGGAAGTAGTTGCCTTCGTTACATCCATTTAACAGATTAGGAAACTGAGGTATAAAATAAGTTACTCCAGCTGTAAATGATAAAGCCTTGACATGAAGGGTGTCTTAACTATTAGGCCAGTGCAACAGTCGGCAAACCGGGGTTTGAGAGCCACATGCGGCTCTTTGACCCCTTGAGGGTGGCTCTTCCACAAAATACTACAGTTTTGGAGAGTCTATTTTGAAGAAATGGCATTAGAAGAAGTTTAAGTTTAAAAAATTTGGCTCTCAAAAGAAATGTCCATCATTGTACTGTTGATATTTGGCTCTGTTGACTAATGAGTTTGCTGACCACTGGGCCAGTGGTTTTCACAATTTGCTGCACATTAGTATCACCTGGCATTTTTTAAAAACTCTCCATTCTCATCAATGAAATCAGATTCTCAGATGGGAACCAGGCATTAATATTATTAAAGTTCCCCAGCTGATTCCAGTGCACAACAAAGTTTGGGAACCATTTACTGGCTCCTACCAATATTGTCTCTCAAAGACAGTGGAAGAGGCCAAGTTCTGGGCTGGGGTGTCCAAGGGATAATGCTCACCCCTCCTTTTTGCTCCTCCAAGCACAGGGCATAGGATCTTAGGTGAGAGCCACCATATAGTTTGTAACCATCATACCATTGTCTGTGTCTATGACTTTGTTTTTCCATGTGCTCCTCTCTGTGTTATAAACCACAGAAACCATATGGTTCTTGCCCTTTTCCCTGTGACATATTTCACTTAGCATGATACTCTCAAGATCCACCCCAGTTGCCGCAGTAGACAGTATTTCATCCATTCCTCTGGCGGGAATGGTGGTTTCCCTTTCAGTGATAAGTTCTCATCCCTGCCACATGGACTCAGAGGAGGGCAAGCTGAACTATTACAGAAGGGAGGGTAAAATGCATTTAAGATTCATTATTACTATTTTTGACATCATTCTACAGTTTAGATCAGTGAGAACAGTTGTGTTCATTTTAATAAGCTAACGAGTACTGTGGGAGTGCCTCCACCAGTGATTCATAGTGTGCATTACATTAACTGTTAATTATCAAGACCAGAAAGTAAAAAACAATAAACAAACAAATAAACAAAAACCATCACCCACACTTTCCTCCTAATCGCCCCACAGGGAAATTCCTCTGCCTTGAACTGAATGGATATTCCTGCTAAACATTTAGCCTATAAGTGCAGCCTTATAATTTATAGAGAGTCCAGCAGGAGAGACCATAAACCACGCTCCCTCTCCATCAGTGGGTGTGTGGAGGCATTTGAAGAATAGATCCTGTCTTAGTTTTGTGGTGTAGCAAGGTCAGGCCATCTATTTCAGCCAATAAAATGAGGCAGACAGCTTAAGGGTAGCAGCAGTCACGAGGCAGCTGGCACCAAATGCAATATTTCAGGGCATTGAGTACAGAAGGGCTCAGAGTATGGGTGAGAGGTTATGTGCTAGATGATTTAAGGCAGAAAAATAATGGATCATTTGCAAGAAACACATGATATCTACACTCAGGGCCAAGGCAGGGGATATGGAGGTGACACTGCCTGTCGCAGAATGACCTGGCCTCCTCCTGTCTTACATGTTGTATCTGCCTTCTGTAATAATGGGGAAGTTGTTACATTTCTGGAACCTTCTCTGGAAAGGCTGGAAATGGCAGTGAGGGTGAAGGGTAGGTGTGGAGTATATGGGATATCTATGTGGCAGGGCAGATTTACTTTTTAGGATCAAAAAGAGGACTTTACCTATTAGCATTTGTGTTCCTTTCTTATTTCTTTAAACACACCCATCTTTAACTCAATCTGTAGGTCAGAAGTTTGGGCAAAACATGTCTGGGTTCTCGGCTCAAGGTTTCACAAGGTTGAAAACAAGATGTTGGCCAGGTTATGGTCTCATCAGAGACCCAAGAAAGAAATAATCTTTCAAAGCTCCTTAAGATCGTTGGCAGAATATAGTTCCTTGTAGTTGTAGTACTGGGGTTCTGTTTCTTTAGTGGATGTCAGCTAGTGGCTTCCTACATTCTTACCTGGTGGATTTCTCATCTCCAAAGCCAGGAGTGAGGAATGTACTTCACAATTCAAATCTCTCTTGCCAAAAATAGTTCGGTTACTTTTATGAACTAATCAAGCTCTGCTTGGCCAATGTGGCTTAGTAATTAAGCATTGACTTTTGAACCAGGAGGTCACACTTTGATTCCTGGTCAGGGAACATGACCTGGTTGTGGGCTTGATCCCCAGTGTGGGTCGTACAAGAGGCAGCTGATCAATGATTCTCTTTCATCATTGATGATTCTATCTCTCCCTCTTCCTTCCTTTCTGAAAAAATTAAAAAAAAAAAATATATATATATATATATAATTTCTGACCTGATTAGGTCAGACTCACTGAAGATACTCTCTCTTCTTAGAGTCAACTGATTTGGGACCTCAATTACATCTGCAAAATTCTTTCCCAGCAGCACTTAAATATGTGTTTGATAAAATAACTGGGAGAAGGTGTATGTACACCAGGGCACAAGGGAATCTTGGGGACCATCGAAGAATTCTGCTTACAAGAGAATTTTAGATAAAGTTTCTGAAAGCCTACTAGTGAGTGTGAGCAGTGCCTGAGCCCAATAGCTAGGCCATTCCTGAGCACATGCACATCCCTGAAGCTTCTTCCTCCACAATCCTCAGATACTACAATGCTTGGACCAAGGTCTTAGAATTGGCAACAAAATCTTCATACAGTGTGCATTTGTTTTGTACACAGCTTATGCAAATGTTAACCTTAACTCACTTAGTAGACCTAAGGCTGATCTTTCCAACCAAGTTACAGAGAGACAATTAGTGAGAAGAGTTGTTACTGTCAAAGGAGGGGACATGAAGGAAAATTTTAGTGAAAATGATTTTATTATACCTCTCACTTAGAAATTGTGTCATCACACATTAAAACAAGCTCGAAAATACATCTATCAGAAGTCAAATTTTTTGTACATCTTTGGAAAAGGCAAGGACTGTTCATTCTTTCAGAGATGAGGTAAAGGCAATTGTTTAAGAGGGGCAGAGTGTGGACTTTGCTGAGGAATGTTGTAAAAGTGATGCTGAATTCAAGTCATAGTGTTTGGGAAGAGGTATAAAGACTAGAGTTTTGGGGATGAGTAGGCAGAGGATATGAGAATTGAAGGGGCTCCAAGACATAAACCTGCCAGTGCCTGAGGAATTTCTGAGAGCAGAGTAAAGGTTATTGATATGAGCATAGTTATGCATCTTTGATTCAGTCATTCTCTTCAGTGCCAGATATTTGGTTAAATGCTCACAGAGAGTGGGAGAAACCGGACAAGGGCTGATAGTCATGATGGCCAGTGTAAAGATGGTGAAGCCAGAACAGTCATCCAACTCTGACTGGGAAGGTGTCTCAGGAAAGCCTGAGCTGAGTCTTAGAGGGTGACTAGAACAATTTGACAACGATCTGCTTTCTTTCAAGGTGTATGTGTCTCATAGGTAGTGAGAATGCCAGGCTCATAGAAAGCACTTTGGAAATATTAATAATTACCATCATCATTGATTGTCTCATATTGTACCCCCCCTCCCACAGCCCCACATACATTCTTAGAATTTTAGATCTGGAAGGGGTTAAGAGATGATCAAGTCTGGTTTCCTCATTTTCAGTTGCAAGGTGAAGGGACTGGCAGTCCTATTGCCCAGCCAGAGCACTTCTGCAGTGGTTCTCAAATCTGAATATGCATCAGCAGTACGTGGAGCACTTGATAAAACAGATTTCTGGGCACCATCCAGAGATCCCAATTATTCATTTTCTCTGGGTGGGGCCTGAGGATTTACATTTCTAGAGGTATTTTGCATTACGGGTACTTTGAGACTATGGCTCCACAGCATGCTATCATTCACCTCTGTGAATGGCGCTTGCAAAGGTTAATAAAACATCAGATGGTCGGTAATTTTACAATGGGCACTGATGAATTTGATCTTAGAGGCAACTCGCTATCATGAAGAAGGGCTGCCCAGAGGAAAGGGCCAGAAAATTTCCACTGGCGCTGGTGTGGTAAGCAGTGAAAAGTTAAGGAAGGCTGTGATTGAGGAGGAAGCCATTTACTTGCCTGCAAGCTCCTGTATCATGAAGTTGGTGACAGAGCAAAAGATAAAGCACCCAGCATTACCCAACGTGACTGGGAAGTGATTAATACTCAGAGCTTCTCGAGCAGAAAAGGTGGGCATGCAAGATGCAATTAAGATGATAAACAACCCTAAGAAGCAGTGCTTAGCAGCAAGCTGGGGACGCTAAGCTGGTGAGCACAGCTCCTGCCTATCCCTTGCTCTGCAGAGACTGCTTACCAGACATAGATGTGAGCTCCACGATTCTGCCAGGCTCATCAGGACAGAGAAGAAAGGTAATTGGGAAGCCTACTTTCAAGATGTGGGTGTTTCTTTGTCTTACTGGATGCATGAAAACCCCTGCAGTCAGGGATAAGGATGTTGATGAGGATTTCAGTGGGTGGTGGAATGAAAGAGCCACTGTGGTTTAGTTTAAATTCAGAATGTCTGAATTGGCTAGTAATTAATAGAAGGAAACAAGTAACCTGGCAAAGATACTCAGTGTGATTCATAAATCTTGTGTGAAATTCTAAGGCATCACAGGTTACATACACAGGCCAGCCTCTGAGTCATGTCTAGTGCCTTGGTCTCCCCATTCTGTGACCCTCCTACTCTCTGGACCCACTGACCCCTCTCGAGGGCCAGGTAGAAGCCCCATATACACCACAAAAATTCTAATTCCTTAAGCAAACTGTTGTATAATAAACTAACTAGACTCATACCAAATGACCAAATGGTGATTTTATGCATCTACTTAATATCTTAACTCCAATAAGTGACCCTGTAATGGTGGAGGGGAAGCAGAGAGGTGGAGAAGGTAGCACCATATCTGTATATCCTACTGCCCTCTCAACACTTCTGCTTGGGTGTCCAGTGTGCACTTCACTTTACTTGGCTTAATCTGAACTCTATTTTTGCCAGTTTTCCACCCCAACATGCTCCTCTCCTAGTCTTCTCCATTGCCACTCACTAGCAATGGTCTACCTTCAGAATGGATTCTCATTTAACCACCTCTCACCTCCATGCTCCCACCTTAGCATCCCTTGTTCAAATATGGCAGCTAATTCAACTGGGACTCGCTAATTCAACTCTCTCTCTCCAGCCAGTTGTGCACAGACAGAGAAGCTGGAGTAATCCTTTTTGTTTTTAAGTCAGATTATGTTGCTTCCTGTGACTTAACTCTCTTATGCCTTCCCCTAATGACTGACTAAAAGTCCAATGTTCTTACCACACCTATCGGGCCCTCCCTGACCTGGCCCTGTCCAGCTCTTCATCTCTGCCTTTGTCTCCTTCTACCCACTCACCCTGCTCTGGCCACACTGTCTCTTCCTGCTCTTCAAGCACCCCTTTGTTATTTCCACCCCAAAGGCTTTGTGCTTGTTTTTTCCTCGGACTGGAATTTTCCTTTCCCAAACTTTGTACAACCTATTCTCTCATTTCCTTCATGTCTCCTCCAGAGAGAACTTTGCTTTTATCCTACTCACTATTACCCCTGAGCTCTCTACCTTCAACCCCCCACCCCCCTTTTTTTTCTTTCTTTTTTACCTTTATGGAACCATGTTCACTGATTTGCTAGTGTACTTCTTGTCCATCTCCCCCTTAGAACATAAGCACTTTGAGGGAGTGCCTTTATCTTGTTCACAGCTGTATCATAATGAGAATAATGCTGTTCCCATAGCTGTACCTGTAGTGAGACTAATGCCTGGCACATAATAAGTACACAGAAATGTCTGTTGGAGGAAGAGTGCTATTTATCAAGTGCCTGGCAGGTAGGTTCTCACAGCTGTGATGCCTTGACTCATTTGTGAAGCCACAACTCTGTGAGGCAGGCACCACAGGCAGCATTTTACACAGGAGGCAGTGAAAGTTCAGAGAGGCTGTGTGACTTTCCCAGGATGATGCTATTATGAAATGGTGCAACTGAGACCTGACCTTCAGTCCTTCTGGGGTCCCCTAGCAGATGAATGATGTTTTAGGGCCAATGAGCCCCTCTAGTATATCTCTAATGACGGTGTTGTTAGTAATAACAGCTAGCAATTGCTTACACTGTGGCAAGCACTGTTTATTTTCTTCTTTAATTCTTTTAGCAAATCTTTGAAGAAGATATTTATTAGGATCCCTATTTTGCAAGAAGAAGGAAAACAGGAACCCCAGACCAACTTAGAAACATTATCAAGGTAATTTGATCAGTAAGTGGTAGAAGCAGGAATTACCAGATGGTTGGATTTCAGAGCCTTTACACTTATAACCTCTGCTCCTCTCTGCCCAAAGTCACGGGCCCATATGCTGTCTTCCCTGCCATGGGTCTGTGCACACATCAACCATCTCTCTGTTCCTCACTCCCCTGTCCTTCCCTACATGGGGGCTTGAACTCTGTCTGTCTTATTCTTGTCTGTATCTGAGGATTAGGAGAATGTTGAGCATTGATTGGAAAGTGATGCATGTTGAATAAATGAAAGAAGCAGTAAAATTTCAATAGAGAATTTTCTCATTCTCATATTGTTTAAAATTTCTTATTTGAGCCAGTATGTCTTTGATAAATGGTAACCACCATGGAAGTATGATGATAAAAAGTGTTATCCTGTAAGTTTATTAGTATAGAAATATCAAAAGTGCTTATTTTTATAAGAGAGAAAAGACTTTTCATCATTGAGAACTCTGTCACTCTGTTCTTTCTAGAATCTGGAAAGGATAGAGCATTAACAAGGACCAATGAAGCAGATGTGGGGCTGGGTCAAGCTGAGGAAAGTGCTAAAAATATGCATATAGAAAGCATGTACCAATGTGTGTGTACATGCACAAATGTCCACAGACAGTGTTTGTGTGTGTTGTTGTATGTGTACTATCATTCAGGGTCTAGTTGGGAAACAGAATCCACATGAGTTACTTTAATCAAGAGAACTTATTACAAAGAATGTATTAAACATCTGTGAAAGGACAAAAAAGGCAAAAGGGGACATTGGTATATTGCACAGAGATAGCAGAGAGATCATCACTATAGGAAGCCCCTGAAACCTGGCAGAACAAAATGTATGAGAAGTTTGGGTTTATGAAACTCAGAAGCTTGGATGGGGGCTCTTCTGGGTGACAGACCTCTGAGAAGAGTATGTGTGACTCCTGCTGGTACCTGAGGAGCTTGGAGGAGGAGCCCCTGGAGCTGGGACTCAGGCCTCTGGGGAAGGGGTGCGGCCCAGTAGATGCAGACCACCTCCAAAGAGACATGAGGTGAGCAAGGTTCTGGGAGAACTAAAGGAAGCTGGTAATTGGAATTACAACCAGAACCAACCAGCTGGTGCCAGAATGAAGGGCCATCTTGGGATAGCGTAGATGGGAATAGCAAGTCTCTTTCTCCTCCAGGCTTTGGGTCTTCATGCATTTTTCTCAAATGGGCAGAGCCTAACAGGGAGGCAGCTGGTGGAGAACAACGTTTGCCATGTTTTGGACCCGGTACTGCTGAACTAAGGGTAGAAGGGAGTTTAGAGCTGAGAGGCCCTTTAGCATAGCGATTACTCTTGCATTCCTTTTGCAGGAGGGTCAACATTAATTTGGACCCAGATCATGTGCCAAGATGCTTATCATGAACCTCACTTGAAGTTTCTATGTCAAAAAACACCTTTAGCTACCCAGCTCTCTTTAAGAGAACTATCTGTTTTCTACTCTCAACAATATGACAATGCTTGTTCAGTTAAATAGCAGTAAAATAGCTCACATTTATTGATTACTGTGTTCATAATATTTACAAATAGTGTCCTCATTTCAAACTTTTTCAAAAGGCCAATATTTTAATCTCCAATTTATGGATGAGAAACTGAGGCACAGAGAAATTAAGCAATTGATCCAATTTTATACATTTATATGTGGCTAGGGTCCAGAACTTGTGCTCTTATCTTTTTTACATTATCATATCTAATCACTTACTGATCGGATCTGTTTCTTTAGAGCAGTAACCAGCTGACTTATAAAATAGAACAGTTGTGATTAGAGCAAGTGCTTTAGAAACAGAGGAGGCTGGTTTTAACATTGAGCTACTTACTACTCTTGCTGGGTGGGTGGGATGGACAAATGTATTAACATTACTAAGCCTTAGTTTCCTCATCTTGAACATGAAGATAAAGATAGTATTTGCCATGGAGGTTAATTTTTAAGGAATGAATGAGATAATTCATGTAAATCACTTACTATTTTTTGTTACACCCAAGTGTTAATAAGCTAGTTAAAAAGTTATCATAATTATTTTCCAATATAAAATTGAGAAACTCCCTGTACTTGTCACAGTACCTGAGAAAAGTGGTGCTTGGTAGTCCTCTTCTCCGCTGGACTGCTAGCCAATGTTTGGACCATTGGCAGCTCCAGCTCTCTTAGGACCCATCATTATAGAGGGGCTCGAGACTGAAGTCACTTCCAGGAAGAGGAGCAGTGTGGACAAGCAGCAGCTGGATGTTGGGCATCTGTGGCAGGTCAAATTTACAAGACAGAGTGCCAAAGCCTGGTAATGACAACAACCAGGTCTTGGCACTCTGTTTATGAGTGCCTTTCTTTGCTTTACACCTGGGAGAAGAATTCCCTTCCTTCTTTCCTGCCTGTGATAGTTGAATGCTGATGTCTAAGTTCCCAGAACTTGTGAATTCATTACTTTACAGGTAAAAGGGACTTGCAGGTGTGATAAGTTAAGGATCTTGGGATGAAGAGATTATTATCCTGGGTATCTGAATGGGCCCAATATAATCAAGAAGCTCCTTATAAGAGGAAGCAGGATGTCAGAAAAGAAGGCATGTGGTGATGGAACCAGAGATTGGAGTGATGTGGCCACCAGGCAAGGAATGTGGCAGCCTCTAGAATGGGATGGGAACGTCTAGCCTATGGGCTGAGAAATCATTTGTTATGGCCCTGCCAAGGCATTAGGGGTGAGCTAATCAAATGTTTAATGAAATATAGAAGGCTAATTTTTAAGTTGATACTTTTGTATGGCCCTCAAATGAAGTTATAAATATCCAAATGGCCATTGGCAGAAAGGAGTTTCCCCACCATGCCCTAGAGAAGATAGAAGAGGCAAAGGAGTGAATTCTCCCCCCAGGAGACTTCAGAAAGAACCAACGCTGCCAAAACTTTAATTTTAGCTCCGTAATACTTATTTTGGACTTCTGACTCTGAAACTGTAGAGAATATATTGGTGTTTTCTTCAGCCACTAAGTTTGTGGTTATTTGTCACAGCAGCAACATACTCCCCAATGGACTTAGTTGTCCCTTCTTTTCTATTTTCTTTTTTTAAATATATTTTATTGATTTTCTACAGAAAGGAAGAGAGAGGGATAGAGAGTTAGAAACATCAATGAGAGAGAATCATCAATCAGCTGCCTCTTGCACCACCCCTACTGGGGATGTGCCCGCAACCAAGGTACATGCCCTTGACCAGAATCGAACCCGGGACCCTTCAGTTCCCAAGCCAACGCTCTATCCACTGAGCCAAACCGGTTCCGGCCCTTCTTTTCTATTTTCTATGTAAGGTACTTTGTTAATTCTATATTATAGCACATATCAGTTCCTATTGTGTTTACTTTCTTGCCTATCTCCTCTACTGGATAGACAATCAAATTCTTCAAGGCCAAGGGCCTCAAGAGCCTCAAAGCCTTTATGCTACATTAATGTAGGTGACCTGAATTAACATGTGAATGTTTTTAAGCAAAGGAGGATAATTTAGGAAGGTCCTAAAGGATAAGTCACAGACTAAGACAACTTGGGAGAGTAACAGGCCAGTGCCTGTTGTCCCAAGTTGCTTTAGTCTGTGACTACCTTTTAGAACCTTGGCTTAAACCATTAAAGGTGGTGTCAAGAATTTTTAAAACCATACCCATGAATGTATACTCATGGAAATGATGATATTCTTGATCTCTTTGATATTTCATTGGCTGTTGTCAACTTAAAGGTCAAAGCAATAATTTTCCACCAATGGGTTAAGACTATAGAGAAGGGAAGAAAGGAGAGAGGAAATATGCAGAGCTATTTAGAAGAGGAGAGTTAAATAAAATATAATTGAAGTAAGAAGTGATCAGAATATGCAGCGTGTATTATTTTAAGGAAAATAAATTCATGAGATTCAGATTTCAGCATGACACAGAAAAAAAGGAATGGTTTTCACATTTCACACAAGATGTTCAGTAAGATGAATCTGTCAAGAAATGGGGTGCAGAGGTCACATGGGTGCCAACTGAAAGTCATGGATGGAATTCATTTTGTCACACAGCATCATCTCAATTAAAATATTACATTCAGAGTTTTGTCTTTCCAGAATATTTTATATAGAACATTGACAGGGCATATTTATTCAAAAGGAGGACCTCTAAAATCTTCCCATTAGTTTGCCGTATGAAATAATTAATGTGTGAAATGGTCTATTGCCTCTATTTTGACAAGAACTATCTTCGATATATGACAATTTGATAGTAAATAAAGCAATGAATCCCCTGGGATGTCCAGGTTTTTTGTTATTCTGTTGGATGTTTCCACAATGTGCCACACTGAGTCACAAGGACCTGGACTCCAGACACACTCCCCTGGGCAAAGTCTCAGTAACAGGCAATGGACTGGTGGGAGGAGCATGGTTTAGGGGAGTGTGGCACAGACAAGTCATACTCAAGAGTGAATAGTGGGTACATTGTGGATTCATAAATCGGCTCTCATGCGGCACAGGGTAGATAGGAAACCCATATTTATTTGTAATAGTTGCAGATTTGCATAGTGTAAATATTCCTGCTATAGTTGATTTCAAATGACTGGAAAAATTTCTGAAAATTTAATGACCAGCCATTACAAACCAGTTTTAGCATACGTGTGTGTGTGTGTGTGTGTGTGTGTGTGTGTTGCTAAAGGCAGGCATCAGGTGAATATATGACAGGCAGAAGTCAAAACTGAAAAATTATAGGGATAGAATTCAGGCAGGTTGAAAGCCTAAGTTTGTTTAGGATGGTGTGCATTTGGGAAACTGACCCACAATTTTCCATCTGCAATGACCTTCAGGAATGTACTGTGGTTGTTGCCAATTTTTTGCATCTGGCAGGCAAGTGAACTTATAACTAGAGTCTCCAGAACTTCTGGGATAATCCAGCAGATGATTTGCTGAGACTGAATAATAAAATAAGTGACCTATTTTTGTTGGTCTGGTATGTGCCAAATGCCATATTTGTCTGTATTACAGTCATGCACCACATAATGACGTTTCAGCCAATGACACACTGCATATACGTCAGTGGTCCTTTAAGATTATAATGGAGCTGAAAAATTGCTATCACATAGTGACATGATAGCATCATAAAGTCATGGTGCAATGTTTTACGTGTCTGTGGTGATTCTGGTCCAAACACATCCACTGCATTGCAAGGTGTATAAAAGGATAGCACCTACAATTATGTACAGTACATAATAGCTGATCATGATAATAAACAACTGTTACTTGTTTATGTATTTGCTATACTATACTTTCCATTGTTATTTTAGAGTGTACTCTTTCTACTTATTAAGAAAAAGTTTGCTGGCCTCATCGGTGTGGCTCAGTGGTTGAGCACTGACCCATGAACTAGAAGGTCACAGTTCGATTATGGGTCAGGGCACATGCCCAAGTTGCAGGCTCAATCCCTAGTAGGAGGCATGCAGGAGGTGGCCAATCTATGTTTTTCTCTCATTGATGTCTTTCTCTATCCCTCTTCCTTTCTCTCTCTCAAATCAATAAAAAACGTGTTTTTTTTTTAAAGTTTGCTGTAAAATAGTATGCTGTTAAGCCAGTAACAGCCTCATACATCTTGTTTACTGCATCTCTTGATTGCATCATTTTCTCTTGTGCTTGATTTAACCTTGTGTTGCTTTGTACAATAATATGCTGTTCAGGCTTGTAGCCTAGGGACAATAGGCTATACCATATTGCCTAGGTATAGGGGAGTGTGGCACAGGTTTGTGTAAGCTCACCATGTGATGTTCACACAATTATGAAATTGCCCGGTGCATTTCTCAGAATGCATCTCTGCCTCCAAGAGGCACATGACTATTTTTAATTCCCTTGACAACCTTGCAAAACTAGTATTGTTACTTGCGTTTCTTAGATGAGGCAGGAAGGTAGGGAGCAGTTAAGCACCTGCCTGACATTGTATTATTAATAGGTAGCAACTGTTAAGATCAGAATCTGGGTGTTTCAGATTCCAGTTTCTCCCTTCAGTGATCTGAGGATGAGGGGAGAAGTTGGACAAATTAATCTGGTTGTGGGATTTTTTTCCTGAGTGGAAGTGTTTCAAGACTGTGTCAAAGAAGGTGGTCTAGGTTCCAGAGTTCTAATTCATGTGGTTGGGTCTGGGGGAAGCACCGGATCATAGATGATGCTTAAAGTCAGGTGCTAGTCAAGTAAGGTTGTAGGCACTGAGCCCAGGTGGAACTGGATAGGGCCATAAAGAGGTGGGGGCTGGTAAGAATGAGGCAGAGGTTCAGAAGCACAGCTGCAAAGAGTGGAGTTCAGGGCAGATTTCCAGGCAGGAAGGAACTCCCAGTAGGGAGTTTCAGGTATGTGAGCACAGGGAGCCTAATGGACCACAGAGAGGTGTGGTCCCCTAAGTGAAGATTCACAGTGATTACCATGTGGTGCTTTGGTCACCTAACCCCTTTTCCTAGTTTACAGTGTCTATTGTATGGGAACTGTGAACCAAAAGAATGATCACATAGTAGAGCTAAACATCATCTCCAGGGTCCTTGAGGAACTGACTGGAAATTGAATAACTCAATTAGCCTTGGGCACTCTCTGCAGCTGATCAGATGGCCACTCCATGATAATCATTGTAAATGTGGAGTTTCCTGGTTGTTGTGCTTGGTTCTGTGCACAGTTGAGACAGAATGGTACTATTTTGGCAGATAGCAGAGGTGCCAACCCTGTGCCTTATGGTTGGAAGGCCTTGAAGGCATTGAAAAGGTGCAGGGAATTCCTATCTGTGTTCTTAATCAGTGGTTACTCAAGGTACAATTATTATCCTGTGGACATTTTATTGATATGTAAAGAAAACTTTTATACTTAAAAAAGAGGAGAACCAAAACTGGAAAACAACAAATGAGACAAATAGTTTAAAAGCAAATAATTTCCATTAGTTGACAGTGGGCGACTTAAAACCTCTTTCCAAACACTGGTGTATGTTTATGCATCCATGTGCATGGATGTATGTGTATGAATGTATGTATATGTGTATGTGTGTATGCCTATGTTTGTTTATATCCTCATGTGAAAGAGAGGAGTTGGTGGGACGGAGAGAGGAGAAGAGAAGTGAAACAAGACTTGGTCATGGGTAGCCCATGGAAGGCCAGAGAGGAGAGGGTGTTGGTGACACAGTAGGGAAAGAGCAAGAGGAAGAGACAATGAATATAAGCTAAGACCAGAGATGAAATAGAAAATTCAGTGCAGGTTCTGAGAAACTCCAGATCATCAGTGGCCTTCAAGGATCCATATCAGGTCTTAACATCCAGGAATGAGAAGGGAATAAAGGCTCTGAGGCTGCACCTCCTGCTCATAGAACAGTGATTTTCCACCGTTTTCATCTCATGGCACATAAACTAATTACTAAAAGTCTGTGGCACACCAAAAAGATATTATATATATTTTCAAAGATCTAATCAAAAGTAGGTATAATTTTGATTCATTCACAGCAGACAACTATTGTTGTGTTGGTTGTTACCATTTTTTATTTGATAATCTTAAGGATAAAGGGGTCAGTGACACAGACTAAATAGTCAGGTATTGCATCTTTTAAAAATTCTTGCGGCACACCAATTGAAAATCACTGTCATAGGCAATAGGGCTTGAGAGACATTTGAAAGCTCCCATGTACATGGTGTGCTTCAATTACTCTCTCCCAGAGAGATATGGGCTTAGCAGGCAGTGTCTGGGAAGAGGGAGGGAATGGGATGTATTTTGCAGCACTCCATACCCTCTGGGCTATCACCCCACAGAGACCGCACCCCAGCAAAGCCCAGGGTCGGTCTTCATCGCCACATTACTTTTAAGTTTTTTACCCAAACACTTCATTTGCTCTCCTTGTGAGGTGGGATTGCAATGAATGTAAAAAATGTCAGAAAAATATTTTCTTAAATATTTTAAAAACTTTATTTTTAGTATTTAAAAAGTATTTCTGAAAATCTAGTTTTAAATTTCTTCAGTGAAATAAGGTATATTTAAACCCCTTTACATGAATAAAGGCAAATGAAAGATTAGAAGAGAAATCATATTTCAATTTTACAATAAAACTGAATATCCAAAGAAAATTTTTACAACAAATCAAGACATCCAGCATAGAACTAATCATCTTTTAGATCATAGAGAAATGTACCAAATGCCTACAAAGAAATATATCTTTAAAATAGCCTGCTTCAGAATGCAATCATCTTAAGTATTTTCTGGTAGATTGATGAATGTGGAGAATCTGCTCTGTCTGAACAGGACACCCATCATTATTCTATTCTTTTTCTTAAAAGGATAAGATTCAAAATACCTGATTTTAAATAGGTGTTTTCAAATTCATTCACACAGAGTTCTTGTAACTTTGGTCATAATAATAATTCACATTCTTGTTGAAACAATTATAAAACAAAAAATGAAAAATGAACCCTCCCTTAAAAGAATGAAAGTTGCAGTAAAATTTCAGTATCCTGAATTAATTACTGTGCAAAAATTGGGTGCAGTGTCTTCCAGTCTTCTTTCTATTATTATTATTTTTTAAAATATATTTTATTGATATTTAACAGAGAGGAGGAACGGAGAGGGATAGAGAGCTAGAAATGTCAATGAGAGAGAAACATCGACCAGCTGCCTCCTGCACACCCCCCACCGGGGATGTGCCCGCAACCAAGGTACATGCTCTTTGCCAGAATCGAACCCGGGACCTTTCAGTCCGCAGACAGACGCTCTACCACTGAGCCAAACTGGCCTCGGCTTTCTATTTTTTTTTTTTTTAATCAGGGCCATAACATATATTGAGTTCTTTGTATTAGCTTTTCCTTAATTTTTAACATTTTTATTTATCACTAAATACTTTTTAGAAACATAATTTTTAATGATGATGTTGTAATGACTCAGCCCTTCCCCAATTCTTGGACATTGTTGTTTAATATTTTTAATTATAAAAATATCATGATGAAGATCCTTGTACAAAGATCTTTGAGTGAATCTTGGTTATTTTCTTAAAATAATTTCTAGAAGAATTGCTGGGTCAAACGGAATGAAGGGATTTAAGTCTCCGAATATAATGACTGTTGCTCAGGTCTTTTTAACATGTGGACACACATGGAGTTGAAGATTCACAGTCCTTGGTGCGCTTTAAGAGTTAAATGGCTTAATAAGATGTTCAACCCTACTGGAATAAAAAAAGAACAAGTTAACATGGAGGAACAATGACGATCGATTCCCTTGACTTAGCTCAAAAGCAGAGCAAGCCTCTGCAACTCAATTGAACAAAGCTATCCTGAAGTTCTCCAGCATTGAGTCCCTGCAGGTCATCAGAGACTCACCTGTCCCTAATCTGACCTGAACTCCTGCACTTTTTCAAGAAGTTGCCAGAATTCACAAGTCATGAGGAAGTAGGCTCTGTGGGTAAAGGGCTGTAAGCTGGGGTGTGATTTGTCTTTTACCAAACCCCATAGTCCTGAAGACTCGCATTGATGTGCATTTTCAAAATATAAAAAGCAATAAACTCAACATTAAAAAAAAAGAGAGAGAAAAAAAAAAAAAAGACAGCTTAAAGGCCTCTCATCTTATTTGAATAGTTGCAGTTACTTGAGCCCCATATATTGTAGCTCTTTTCTCTGGCATATCTGGGAGTTCCTAGAGGGTTCCTCATATTGGTTGTTAGTCCTTCAGACACATGAGTACCCTCGCTACTGATGTGCCTTGGAGGGGAGGGTTGCCACTGAGCTGCTCCCTATGGCTCTGGGCTGCTGGTGCTTACCTTCTCTCCTCTCTATTTTATACTTGCAGAGGGCCCACTTATAGAGATCCTTGGGTGGTGACACCTTTATACTAAGGATCTCTGGTCTCAAATGTAGCTTCCCCCCCCACCCCAGGGCATCCCAGGTGACTGAATCTGGGCAGATTCAAATACTTGGGCACTTGCCAATGTGATTGAAATTGCTACCTTCTCCATTTGGAGAGCCTGTTGCCTAATATCTCTGCCTGACTTCTCCTTGAAAGATTTACTACCAAGGACACTGTTTCCTCTTAATATTCAACTTCATATTGTCCTATTTAAGTTTACCAAATATGTCTAAACCTCAGATGAGGATATAGTTCTGGATAGTTCCAAGATAACTTCTAGCTTCCTCAGAAAATTAGTGAATTTAAATAAATATCAGTGGAGACAGGTATTTCCAGGGATATTTTTAATCTTTGACCCAGCCAGAAGGAATTTTCTCTGTAAATAATAGGTATTTGTGAAAAAATTGTCCTTCATAAAGGATGTGTCTATTGATGTTTCTAACACAGGTGCCCACTTCACCAAACCACCACCATTAGATACCATCATCATCATCAATATTATCATCATCACACACAAAAGGATTTTGTTAAGATAGAGAAAAATTATTATCTTTTTTTTTTTGGGTGGGGGGCTTTTTGTTACTAGTAAATTTGAATGCTTCTTCAACTATTTATTGTCTATTTGGTTTTTCTTTATTTGGTAATTATCTGTTCTTTTATTTTGCTTAGTTTTATAATTTTGAAGTAGAGATCCTTTTCTCATTAACTTTTATGTTATGTCATAAAGATGTTAATTAACTACCTGTTCATCAGGTGGAACACTTTCAGTTACACCATTAGAAATATAATTTTATAAATAAGAAAACACAAATAGGGCAGCTTGGAAACTGATTATTTCAGGGGCTTCATGACACCATCAGGGACTCAGGTTCTTTCTGACTTCCCATTCTGCCATCCTTGATGTATGGTCTTACTTTCAGCTTCATGCCTTCAACGTCTGGAGATTGTGGTTCATAACTCCATAAATTACCTTGTCATCATAACGGCATCCAGAGACTCTTCTCTTTCATAGGTCTCTTTTCCAGTTTGAGGAAAACCTTTCCCAGAAGCTTTGGGGATGCCACTGAGCTTCTCCTTATGGCTCTGGAAAGCAAACTTTCTTTCACAACACATTGACCAGACTGCATCACATGCTCACAACAGCAGTCAGAGACAAAGGCCACCAATGCCATTAGCTTCATTCGGTCAGCACTTGACCCTGAATCTCATGAGGGAGGAGTGGATATGTAAAGAAAATGGGGCTCTCTTATTGAACAGTGGGGGGATAACCTTTCGATTGGCTTCCAACTGTATCTGCCACATCAGTATAAATTATAGTTTCAAAACAAAAAGTAGCATGTCTGACATCTTTCTCAGAGCAAAGGCCATGAAATCAGGGAAGTTGCTTTATTGATAATATGCAGTCCTTAGCAGAGGTGCCTGAACTTTACTGAGGGCCAGAAGGTTAATTTCTCAGCTGCAGTAGAATGATTCCCCACATAGGCTCAGACTCTGCCAAGTTATAGTCAGAGGCATTAAAATCATGTAGTGTGAAACATTTTCTTTTCTTCTAAAAACTTTAAAAAATTCCTCAAGGACTTAATTTCTCTAAGGGGAGCATGAGGTATATCTAATACTCATCAAGACCAATTCAGATATTCATAATGCTCCCCTACCTATTTAGCAGTTGTATGTGTCTTCTACGGGTGCTTAAACAAATGACCATAAACTTGCTGGCTAGAGATAACATAAATTTATCATCTCACAGTTTGGGAGGTTAGAAGTCCATTTGAAATAAGTCTCACTGTGGTAAGACCAAGGTGTCCATGTGGCTGCATTCCTTCTGTAGGCTCTAGGGAAGAATTCATCTCTTTGCCTTTTCCATCTGCTACAGGCTGCCGGCATTCCTCAGCTTAGGGCCCCTAAGCAATGGCAGGTTGAGCCCTTGCAGTGTATCACTCTGATCTTTTCTGTCTCCTTCCACTTTCAAGAACATCATGATTACATTGGGTTGGCTCTGTTCAGATAATCCAAGATAATCTCCCCATCTCAGTCATCTGATTAGTGATCTCAATAGCATCTGTTTCATAATTCCCCTTTGCTACATAATCTAACATAGTCATCAATTCTGAGGGTTAGGATGTTTAAATCTTTTAGAGAAGTCATGTTCTGAACACAATAGGTAGGAAAATCATTTCCTTTTCCTCCTCTGTAATCTTGATTTACTGCTACTCTAGTTCTCAGCATATAATAGTTAAGGCCTCATAATAGTCCTGTTTTGCATTTCCAGAGGGCTTTCATTAATCTCCCTCTGAGCCCATAAGGGCTGTGCCTCTGGCTTTTTGCTGAAGATACCAAATTCGAAATCAGATCAAGGAGCACAAGAATTTCGTTTTCCAGGCATTCTATGCATCAATATTTCTACCCAATCACCTGTTATAGACTCTCCAACCCACTGTGCTCCTATCTAGGAGCCAGACTGTATGTGTTTATTCCTCTTTCACATGGCCTCTTTGTCAGAATGAATCCACCTTGAAGCAGAGTGGGCTTATGTCCTTTGGGCATTTCCCTTCCTATGAGTCTGTGGAAACTACACACTAACATGAAGTCAGTCCAGCTCTTGGCTCTGATAGGTACTTTATTTAGAAATTAGTGCCCTGGTGTACAGATTTGTGCACATTGAAAGGAAATTAATTATAAGGTGGCTGGTGGGTTGAGACTGGGCAAGACGGGCTGGACACACCCTGGAGACAACCTCCTGCAGTCCCTCTAGGGCCAGCCACACCTATAGGCTCACTCTGTAGCTCAAATGGCATCTGCAGAGTGAGTGGGGTCTCTCTGGCAGGTTGGGTCCTTTGGCCTGGCCTGCATGGATTTGGCCAACATCCCTGAGGGGTTCCTGATTGCAGAGGGCAGTTCTCAGGAGACACACTTTGGAATCAGTCTCCCTCCTCTCTGATTCTGGGGTGCATCACCAAGTCACTGCAGCTTGGCAGCTCCTGCATTGAACATCTGCCCCCGGTGGCCAGCATATGTCATAGCTACTAGTTGGACGCCAGTCGAACAGTTGCTTAGCCATAGGTTATTTCAACAGGTAAGAAATGATATCCTTTTACATACACTCATCTTCTCCCCTAATGCCATTTGTTACACAATATGTTTTCTCATCATTCCATAATCCAAAGTAAACACAATGAGAAAACATTGAGGGGCACCAGGGTGGCAGAGAGCCCATAAAGAAACAGAAAACAGGAGGAAATTGTGCACCACCTGCCAGCCGCACACAACTCTGCACTTGGCCTCTGTAGATTATTGGTGGTCTGGGAAACACTAAATATATTTCCCTATTTTTTTTACAGGCTCAGTATTAGCATTTGAGTCCCAGTTACCTAAAAATGTCCAAAGAGAAAGCTCAATGAACTTTGACCTAAAAATCAGTTTAAAAATTCTGGCTAACTATAGATCCCTTTGAGAAGGAAAGTGTTCCAGAGAGACCTATAGCCCCCAGGCCATGTCTGAAACCTGACTCTGTATCAAATTGAAGAGAATAAACATATTTTAGTCAAGCTGATTTAATTTTCTTTACAAATCAGTGTGGAACCTTAGCAGCATAATCTATTTGTGGTTTCTATAACCCAGGGATGGGGGTGGGCATGTGACCATCCTAGATGCATTTGATAATCAATCACTTACTTATGAAGGTGCCATGCTCAGCTGCTTGGGGTCTATATATTTTTTGGAAAACTGAATACAATAAAGGGTTTTTTGGTAAGCTTCTTTGCTGCTTCTTAAACTAAACTAAACTAAACTAAACTAAACTAAACTGAACTGAACTAAACTAAGCTAAACTACTCCCGGTTTCCAAGAAACCCCAGGCCTCTAGGGCTCCTTCCCATCTAAACACTGAAGAAGGCATTGAGTTTCCTTCCACCACAAACAAGAAGCCTGAACAAGAACTTGAAAGGAAACTAGAATGGGGCAGGGCCTGGGGTCTTTTCTTCTCTTGTCATGCACAGGCATCATGGTACAGCTCTGCACAGTCAGGCAAAGCTCTTACCAGACACTATTTTCTTATCATTTATGCACCTCTCTTCTCATCATGTCATTTCTTAGAGCCCCATAATTACCATGGTGTGCATCCAAGCTGTCAACAGGATCTTATGAGTGAAATATAGCTAAATAAATTTCTGTAATGAGGAAGGACCAAAATCAAGATGGGTTTTATACCAATCTCTTCTACTGTTCTGGTCTGCCTCACTCTCACCAGACTGCTAGCTTATTCATTGTAATGCTAATAAGACTTTGTCTCACCTTGCATTTCAAATGAAGGCCACTCTCCCAGGAACCCCTGTGTTCCTGGAAGATATGGAAACCAGCACTGAGAAGATGAAGAAAGCTTTCCTTTTGATTGGATGTTTATGAGAGGGAAGGTTGCCTGCTTGTTTGCCAATTAAATTCCTTCCTGTTTTAAAATATTTAAAAGCTGGTTTATGTTTTTGTGGGTCTCTGAGGGCTCAATCTAGTTTGCTGTCCTGAGGAGATTACCCCTTTTTCCCTGTGTTAGGTAGAATAATGGCTCCCCATGGATATCCATGTTTGTTTGTTTTTGTTTGTTTGTTTTGTTTTTTGTTTTGTTTTTTATCCTCACTGAAGGATATTTTTTCCCATTGACTTATAGAGAAAGTGGAAGGGAGGGTGGAGGGGGAGAGAGACACACCACACATCCATCCATTGGTTGCATCCCACACTGGACCATACAGGGTTAGGAAACCTGCAATCAAGGTATATGCTCTTGATGGGGAATACAACCCTGTCCTTTTGGTCCTTGAGCCAGTGCTCTAGTCACTGATAAAAACTGGCCAGGGCTATAGATTTCCATGTTCTAATCCCCAGAATATGTGACTATGTTACCTTACTCTACTTGGCAAAGAGAATTTTGAAAATGTAATTTAGATTAAGGATTTTTAAGATGGGGAGATTACCTTGCATCCCCTAATGGGTTCAATGTAATCACAATGGTCCTTATAATGGAAAGGAGTTAGAGTTGGGGAAGCAGTGATGATGGAGGAGAGTTTGGAGTGATGTAATTGCTGGCCGTGGGTCAGAAACCAAGGAATAAGAGGAAATTAGAAAGGCAAGAAAACAAATTCTCCCCAAGAGCCTCCAGAAGGCATGCAGCCCTTCCAACATCTTGATATTTGCCCAGTAAAGTCATTTTGGAATTCAGGTCATAAATTTGTGTTGCTTTAGGCCACTAAGTTTATGGTAATTTGTAACAGCAGCAAGAGGAAACGAATGCACCCTAATCAGAGCATGTTTTAATTAGGTTCTTTGAGTGGCAAGGACTCAGTGCACCTTAAATAATAAGATATTTATTCCAAAGAGCTCTGTGCTGAGAGAGGCCCACCCACTAAGAAGAGCAGGACCTAGGGGTGGCCTGGGGACCTCAGCAGGAAACCTGGTAGTTCTTGGCCTGATGTGGCTCCTTGTCAATTGTTGTGTTTTTCCCCCAGCT
Source organism: Pipistrellus kuhlii (assembly GCF_014108245.1). Taxonomy (NCBI): domain Eukaryota; kingdom Metazoa; phylum Chordata; class Mammalia; order Chiroptera; family Vespertilionidae; genus Pipistrellus; species Pipistrellus kuhlii. The sequence goes on from NW_023425515.1 coordinate 119,974,245, forward strand.
GGCTCACTTTTCCTCTATGGTCTCTGTGTTCTAGTCTTTATTCTGGGTCTCTGTTTCTTTTTACTTCCCCTCAAAGCTTTGCCTGGAGAATGGTGCACTGTGAACACTACCCTAATCCAGAACATCCACTCAGCTTCAGATTTCTCTGTTATCTGCTCCAATCTTTCAGCATGTCTTGTTTACCCTCCTAAGGGAGGTCCTGATTGGCCTGGCCCAATTCACCGTTCTGGACCTTGTCATGGGCTACTGGTTAGCCTCTAAGTGCTCTATTTTTAGATCACATGCCATCCCTAGTCCAGTCAGCCATGGTCAAAAGTTCTGAATGATGGATAAGAATTGTGGCTGCTTGAGAGCTATGCACTTACGGAGGCATGGCTGTCTAGAAGGGGCAGCAGATGGAGGGGTGGTTGATCATCACAGAAATCAATTTAGGGCACAAATATTACCCAGGAAATTGATTTTCTTTCTGAATCTGGAGTGTAGAGACAACTTCATATGGGATCTGTCACTGATAAATTATAACGACCTTTCAAAGCATCCACCTTCCCCTCTCCCTTGTTGATTCACCAGGCAAGAATGAATCTCCATTTTGTGCCCCCAGAAAGCTGGGGTTTTGTGAGGCAGATGCTCAATAAGGTAATTCTAGTTGTAGAGCCTGGTTAATGACTTTTAATGACTAGTCAGGAAGGCTCAGGAGCAAAGAATAAAACAAAACCTCCAAATAATATCTGTTAAGCACCTACTATATGCAAGGCACTGTTTTAGGCCTATAAGCAAAACAGCTCTCTCATGGAACTGCCATTCTAAGAAGGAAAGGAAGACAAAATAATCAAAATCTCCTTAACAGAGGTTGGCTGTTGGTTTAGCACCCAGTCCTGGGTACCAGTAGGAAAGCTGAACCAGCCCATGGAGTATTAGAGGAGTTGAGTTGCAAGTAACGTGCAGGAATTGGGCCTGGAGAAAGGTCAAGACACGTGTCATGGAGGCTAGCACTGGGCACAAGGTGGTGGGGTTCCATCCCTAACCATTGGGCTCATAAGCCAGCTGGGGGACTATGGTAAAGGAGACCTGCCTGTGAAGATTAAGGTTTGGAAATAAAACCTCTGCCTTCTGGGAACTGGTTGTAGTACTGGAAAGTGTATAAAGCATGGCTGTGTAGACACAATGCAGATACTGGGATATGATTTGGGGGCTTGGCTTCTAGGGAATCAGACAAGAATCCAAACTGAGGTCAGAGTGGATTCAGCAATAGGACCCTTTTAGCACCAGGACTCTGAGCTGCTGACTTCAGGCTCTCTGGATCCCTTCTCAGAGTCGAGTGGGGCAGAGCCAGGAAACATAGGGGCCAGGACTGCAAGCCCAGTGGTTCAGCTTTGCCAGAGAGATGGTGCAGGGCAGGGATCTAGGCAGGTGCTTCTAATCAGGGCTGATCCTGGAGCATTACTTTCCCTGCATGACTTGAGATCTGCCTTGTGTTTCTAGTTCTGATCGTTAGAGCTACAAACAGCAAGTGTAAATTTTCTTCCTTTCAGTAGCCTTCCAAATATGCAAAGACCCCTGCCAGAGCAGTGACTTCAAACACTCTTAGCAGAAGGAGCTTCCCCTGGCTGCCCATCACTACTTGATGTGAATCTGAGGCTGCTGCCCAGCATGTGAGGCAGAGGAAAGCAGAGCTCCTCCTCCAGGAGCTGGGTGGGGGCCAGTGGTCCTGCCCACTCCCTTTCTGCTCCCTATTTCTAGCAACTTCTTGGGTAACTCTGAAATTGTTAATGCAATATGAAAACCATTTCTCAAGACTTCTCCTTTATAGGCTATACTAGAGGCCTGGTGCACAAAATTTGTGCCCTGGTAGGGAATGGTGGGTATGTCCCTCAGCCTGGCCTGTGCCCTCTCACAGTCTGGGAGCCCCATGATCTATCTCCCCATAGAGGTATGCCCTGCCCATTTGGCCAGGACTCCATGATAGATCACCCCCCCAGAGGGAAGCCCCGCCTAGCTGCCACAGTGCTGTCATGGGGTAGCTTGGGTTCCCCCTGTGGAGCAATCATGGGGTGATGGCCGGGCCCCCAACCAATTGCATCGCACCCACCTTGGCTGGCCTGGTGCCAGTAGGTGTCATAGTGTGGTCGTCCGGATGGTGATTCCATGGTTTGATCATTCAGTTGATTTGCATATTACTCTTTTATTATTATATTGTAGATACCTCTAATTCCTGCCATGACTTCTCAATGCTTCCAAAACTTTCTTAATCTCATTACTCTTCCCCAGGTAGACCATTTTGTCAGTGTGTGCTCAGTGACGATGTAATCTGACCAGGACTGTCCAGACTATCAGCTTCTCCCAGGTGGGTGTGGACCCACCCTGCTATCTATATTTCTTGTTCATTAGCTCATTCCATAAATACTTATTGAGTCCTAATTATGAGGCTCAATAGTAAACCTTTTTAAAAACTTATTTATTTATTTATTTATTTATTTATTTATTTTTATTGAATTTATTGGGGTAACAATGTTAAAATTAAAAAGGTTTCATGGGTACAATTTTATGATACATAATCTATATATTGTATTGTGTATTCACTACACCAAATCAAGTCTCTGTATATTACCATTTATCATAACTTTCCCCTTTCTTATTCCCTTCCCCTTTCCCTCTGGGGTTAAAGGAGAAAAATGAGACATAGTCTTCATCCTGAAGGCCACCGGGGAAGGTGGGAGAGAGGAAAATGAAGGTGTGGGGGAGGTTTGCTTGGGTACAGCTCAGTAGATGCTGTAATGGAGATAATTGAGGGGGGAGAGGAGGAGCAGGTAGTTCTCCCTGGGGGGTGGAGAGAACTTCCTCCTGATGAGTTTGCTTCCCTGGTCTTTGGACTAGCTCTCATGTGAGTCCTTAATTGTGTGACTTCAGGGGAAATAAAACATACCCATCCCCACTTCCACTTTCTCTCCCTTAACATGACAGAGTTGGACTTGAATATTTCCAAGGTCCCTCATCTTCCAGCCCAGGTTCCAAACATGGTCTTCTACAGCTTCCGACTTGGAACCCACAATCAGAGATCAAAATGCATTTTTCTTGTAAAAACACATTTTCAGTAGTAATTAGGGGTACTTTGAGAGATGCATAATGGCATTTTGAAGTCTGACGGTAACATTTCTCAGAGAACTGTTTATGGTTTGGAGTACAAAATCTTTATTTTTCCAGAGTTCAGAAAATTTTCCCAAATCTCCATCCATAGTCTCAGACCATCTCTTCTTTTCAGCTTCTATTTCACATTGGGATCCTCCAATCAGTCATTAATTCCAGTCACAACCCTGCTCTTGCATCCTGGATTAGAGTGGGTGCTTGCTTCCCTCTGGCCTAAATCCTCATCTCTCTTCCATTTCCAGTTTCCATCCTTTCAGACCTGTGTCATGTGCTGTGTACATACACTCTTAGTGCTATATGGGAAGGGGAACCTAGCTACTAGATATAACATCCTTAGAATTTGTGGTCTATGACAAGGAATTTGAAACATGGCTTCTTTTTAAATCAAGAACTTCTCATTAACTTTCCTTATTTCTAGTCAAACTATATTTCCATTCTGGCTAGCACCCACTGCTCACTTAGATCAAATATAATGTAAAGAAAAAATTAATTGAAAATGTATGTTAATTTTTTAAAGATAATTCATTGTTCTGTTCACTATACTACACATAATTTCCTTTTCTTGGTAAAGCTGATCTCTTTTTCCTTAATACCAGAAATCCAAATTTCTCATCATCAGGAAATGTTGCTTATCTTTTTTATTTTGAACAGACACTGTAAGGGGTCTTAATTCGTTTTATAATGTTCCATGACCCTGATTCCTCTTCCTATCCTCTTCTGCATGACTTGTATTCTTCTGGGATTCTGGGGTTTCTGATCTTCCTCAAGGGATTTTTGAGACCTTTGGTCATTCATTGGGCATCCCCTCTGTGATACCAAGTAAAATATTTTTTAATAAAAACATAAACATTTAACTGAATGACTCTTTAATGCTTCTTTTTTCTTTTCTATGAACACATCTGACTAAAATTCTTTCATTTTTGGAGGGTGATCAGGTCTAGATTTATCCAAAATTAAGCTTTGTTATCACGTTTTCTGTATCAGTTGTATATTTTCATATTTTCCTGGGAAAGTTTTTTTCTAGGCTTCTCTCCTTGCTTTGCTGGCTTACTTTACGCACACTGGCCTCATGTTGTTAGTGTAATTTTCTCTCTCCTGACATTCCTCTGTCAATATTTACTGTCTGCCTCTCATAAACCTCTGTACCGATTTTGTCTCTTAAATTGCTTTGCATTAATTCTACTTCTCACATTTTCCCCCCCCCACAATTTCCCATCAATAGTGTCCATTTTGAAGGACTTTTCGTTTATTAATTCCTTGGCTTACCTTCATCTGTTCTCCTCCTGTCTGAAAAATTACTTACCTCCACACTTTGAAAGAATATGGAGACATGCTCAAATGGATGGGAAGCCTGGAGTACAAGGTTAGAAAGCCAAGAACAAGGTCAGAGCACAGTTAAGAACTAACTGTGAACAGAGAGCCCTTTCAAGGTCACACCACAGAAACAGTCTGACGAGGACACTGCCACTAATGCATCATCTGTTGTCACCACTGAACATCATCACTGAAAACTACTTAATGTGTTTGGCGGAGGCTCAGGATCTATGGCCAGAGCATCTGATGGGCTGCACCTCGGTCACGTGTCCACACCCTCGCTGCTGTGGGTGGGGCCGACAAGACTCATTGAGAGGGATTTTCCCACATGGCAAGGAAGTTCAGATCCTGCGCAGAAAATAGGCAGCACCAGTCCTCTGCACATCTAAGTCCTATGGAACATATACTCTGATTTTATGCTGCTATTCCACATGATGGATTTCTGCTTTTAAGCAGAATTCAGCATTTTCTTTCTGCCTTTTCATGAACATTTTTCTAGCCCTAGCATTGTATTGTGAGGTAAGATGATATCTCTCACCTTCTTATTCAAATGACCTTGTTTTGTGGAGGTTTTAGTGTGTGTGTGTGTGTGTGTGTGTGTGTGTGTGTGTGTGTGTTTAAATCTCTCCACAAAAGCAGCTTGTTCTGTAATGGCCTCTTGAAAACCATGCCTGATTCTTTTTTTATTTTTTTTATTTTAAAAAAATGTATTTTATTGATTTCCCCAGAGATGAAGGAAGAAGGATAGAGAGCTAAAAATGTCGATGGGAGAGAAACATCCACCAGCTGCCTCCTGCACACCCCCTCTCAGAGATGTGCCCGCAACCAAGGTACATGCCCTTGGCTGGAATCGAACCTGGGACCTTTCAGTCCGCAGACCGATGCTCTATCCACTGAGCCAAACTGGTTTCAGCCCATGCCTGATTCTTTTTAAGTGTGTCTGTCTCCTCACCCCTTTTTGTCCCCACCCCAACGCACACACATGCCACGCAGCACTCAGGCTGTTTTATCTGTTTACTGTGTGTTAACTGTTTTCCCATTGTTGACCTAAATAAGGAGATAAACTGAGGAAGCTCAAAATTGTGAAAAGATGAGTCTATTTAAGAATATAGCAGAGGAATTGCAATGTGGGACATGCAAACTTTAACTAGCTATAGGTTAGTCCACTAAGGGGTTTGGGTGGGCTGTGTTTAGAGGCAGGGAATGTAAAGAAAGAAGATTCAATTAGAACCCGTTAAAATAAAAAACAATTGGAAACAAACTATTCGGCATATTTTGTGAAATCAGCCCTACCGGGTTCATTTCTTGTTCATGTTTCTAGACATCGTAAGCAAAATCTGACTGAGGCAACTTTTGGTCAAGTCCCTATCATTTATGAATATTTTAATATTGTCCATTTTCTATAAGTCAGGCATTTATGGGAAATTAGTCTGTTGATCCTTATGATTTGTTTTTCTGAGGGCACATAACTGAGAGTCTCCATTTTATATCCTTCAGTTCCATTGTAAATTGAAATTCTTTCACAAAATTAAATTATAACTCCTTGAGGCCAGATACTACCTCTCACCATTTTTTCCTCAGCACCTTCTACAAGGCTTGGCACATATAATGCATTTAATAAATGCTACCTGAGTGAACAAATGCAATAATAAACATCTCTTCCCTCTATATCTTTTGTTCAGTGGTTTTTAAAAATAATTTTTAATTGTTTTTTTTTAGAGAGAGAAGAGAGAGGAAGAGAGAGAGATAAAAACATCAATGAGAGAGAAGCATTGATTGACTGTCTTCTGCATACCCTATATTGGGGATTGAGCCCACAACCTGCTCATGTGCTCTGACCAGGAATCAACCCTCAATCCACCGAGCCACACCGACCAGGCTATTCAGTGTTTTAAAGCAAACATATGTTCTATATTTTCTGGAACAATCACTGAGAAGAACTGTTAGTCTTTTCAGTAAAGAATAGTCGGAATTTTCTAGCTAAAACTGTTCATTTGTGTACTATTGTAAAACTTTCTTTATAATACCTTCTTAAATTATAGCCGAGTCTTTAAACCACATCTCAATTTTGTTTCCGAAAAAAGGATAATTTGTGTACTTACTGTCAGAGGCATCACACACTTCTCAAAACGTGTTACAAAAAGAGAAAAGAAAAGAAAGGTAACGTTTCTCTTTTCCAGCACAAATGTAAGGCAGTGGAGATTTTAGCTCATGCAGAGGCCAGGGCCACTGCTGGGGGCAGGCAGCTGGGTGACTGTCAGGCAGTTCCCTGCTGTCCGCTTTCTGGGGCTGCCAATCAATTTCTGTCAAAAGCTCAGGTGAGAAAAATTATGCTTGTGTGCTTTGCCCTGGAGCAGTGTTTCCCAAAGTGTGGTACGCGTACCCCCAGGGGTATGGGAAGAGTTTAGTGGGGGTACGCATCGCACCAGAGTTTGGTGGGGATATGCACTGCACTGTGCTTAGCTGTGCTTAATTCTATGTTCTCATGAGTACGAGGGGTACTCAGCGTTACGAAAATTATATTATAGAAGGGGTACACATATGTCAAAAATTTGGGAAACACTGCCCTGGAGCATTTGTACTGTAGTCATTCCTCAGCCAAATATTTCTCCACCCTATCAGACCATTTTCTATAAGAAAAGTTTATATTTGTTCCTTTTACTATGCTAAAATGAAATTAGCTGTCTATATATACAATTTTTCAAAAACAGCAAAATATAACTTTAACTAGAATATAAAGGAGACATAAAAGGAGATGAATTTATAATACAAGTTGCATATGTTAATAAGAAGTACTAAATATTGCCCTAGCTAGTTTGGCTCAGTAGAGAGAGGGTCGGCCTGCAGACTGAAGGGTCCCAGGTTTGATTCTGGTCAAGGGCACATGTTTGGGCTGTGGGCTCAATCCCCAGTGCGGAGTGTGCAGGAGGCAGCCAATCAATGATCTCTCTCATCACTGATGTTTCTATCTCTGGCTCCCTCTCCCTTCCTTTCTGAAATCAATAATATATATATTAAATATTGAGCACAACCCTCTGTGAGACAAAATGAAGCAGTCAGCTGCTAAATCTCTCACTGTGAGTGAGTGACAGCGACCAGTGCAGGATGGTGCAGGTGTGTTGTATATGGAATGATGAGCAACTTTTGGTTTAATTTCAATAAAAACTGAGAGCTTCTCTTGATTCATATAGTAGGTGCTTTCCTAAAAAACTCATTGATTAAAAAAACACACAATACTATGCCAAATATGTTTTTGGGTTGTATATAAAATGGAGTAAGGGGCCGAAACTGGTTTGGCTCAGACTGAAGGGTCCCAGGTTCGATTCCGGTCAAGGGCTGAGAAGGACTTTTTGTTTATTAATTCCTTGGCTTACCTTCACCTGTTCTCTTCCTGTCTGAAAAATTACTTACCTCCACACTTTGAAAGAATATGGAGACATGCTCAAATGGATGGGAAGCCTGGAGTACAAGGTTAGAAAGCCAAGAACAAGGTCAGAGCACAGTTAGGAACTACAAGGTCACACCACAGAAACAGTCTGACGAGGACACTGCCACTAGTGCATCATTTGTTGTCACCACTGAACATCATCACTGAAAACTACTTAATGTGTTTGGCGGAGGCTCAGGATCTATGGCCAGAGCACCTCGGTCACGTGTCCACACCCTCGCTGCTGTGGGTGGGGCCGACAAGACTCATTGAGAGGGATTTTCCCACATGGCAAGTTCAGATCCTGCACAGAAAATAGGCAACACCAGTCCTCTGCACATCTAAGTCCCATGGGACGAATACTCTGATTTTATGCTGCTATTCCACATGATGGATTTCTGCTTTTAAGCAGAATTCAGCATTTTCTTTCTGCCTGCTAACTGCCAGGAGATACCTTCACATTGTGACAATAGAAAACTCCAGCATAAATGTCCAAAATGCCCCAGCAAGGACCTGGCTCCAGATTCCTCCAAAAATTACCCTGTGGATGAAGGGAGACTTTCGGAGAGCTGTGGACCTGGGCCACGTGGGTTTTTGCTTCCTGTGTGGTTGCTTTCACTGAATGGCACCAGGCATTGTTCTGTTTGTCACATGCAAGGGCATGATGTGAAGTGGCTCTGTGAAGCTGCTCATCAGACCCTCCCCAGGGATGCTTTTGCTCCCACCTCCTCACAGAGCTCTCTTTCCAAAGAGACTTGGGGAAAATGTCTCTCTTGTATCAACCCCAGGACACGTTTTACTTCCTTTGCTATTGTCCTCCAAACACAGTGGAGCTCACACGTGGCCTTCTTTCTGGTTTGTACTGGATGTCACACCACGACTAGATCAATCTGTGCTCCACAGCTAGCTCATGCACAGTGTTTTGTGGTTTGTATTTCGTAAATGGACTTTACCCTTGGATTGATCTAAATTCCCTCTACTCTTAACTTCTCTTTGTCTTGTTTTTCTGATTTACCACCTTTTACATCAGTGGGATTATGTGATTTTCTAAGTTGGGCTAAAGGAGAAGGGGACAGAAAGAGAAGCAGGTAAAGAAGCAGGTCAACTGTAAAAACACATCTGCAGGATGTTCTTTCCTAAGGTTCTGGCTAGTATACCCTGGACCCACCAAAGAGATCCTTATTATGAAGGCTAATTTTACATGATCCCCTCTCCTGTCTGTCTGGTGTTTTTGCCTAGAAGGCTTAGAACATTGCAGACGCTATTTAGCCACAACACATCTTGATCAGTTTTGTCACAATCAGATTTTCTGGGAATGTATGCTCTTTTACTCTTCTGTTTGGTAATCTTACTGCAAAATCAAGCTAGAGGTTTGTGTCATTTTTTTAATCCCAGAGATTTTTGTCTAAATACATCATTTATTACTTTGTTACCAAGAGGCACTTTATACTCTTCAACCTCAGAAATCTAAAATCCTGGAAAAATTCCTTGCAGAGAGCCCCATTAGCTCTTGCTGATGTTGGCACTGGATTCCCCACCCCCACCCCCAAAAGAGAGCACTGGGAGTAAAAACATAAAATGCTTCGTGCCTTAAAGTGCTACAGGACCTCATTGGGGGTATAGGAGAGGGCGGGATCTTTGCATTCAAAGGAAAACTAACTGAATAAGTGTTTTCATCATATGAAAATAATGACTACTGGCATTGTTACTATCTCAGACATTATAAAAATATCTTCTTGTGATGAATAAATTATGGTTGTGGTACATTAGTAACTTCTATGAATTTTTTTTTTTTTTTAAATCTATGGTCTTGCATTTGTGTAAGTTTAAAGTTTCTTTACCTAGCATCATGGAGCCTTATATTAAACAAACAAACAAACAAAAAAACCAATTTGTCTTTATTGTTGAAAGTATCACAGATGTTCATGGACCTTTTTTTAAGGGTAGAAAGGACCTTGGAGTTTTTCTGGTAGTTGGGGCCACAGAGTTAAGTGACTTCCCTAAAGCCACATGGCTGGTTATAGTCACCACCTCACAACCCTCCTTGCAGACTAGCTTTGTTTTGGTGATTCTGAAGAGTCAGGTTGGCATAGTTTTTTTTTGGATTTTTTTAAGGCCCAAAGTAGGATTTAGGTATATTAAAAACAAAATCATGACATTCTAAAATGTAAGAGCTATATAAAATCCTATATAATAAAAGGCTAATATGCAAATTGTCCCCTCGCCTGGGGTCTGGGAGTTCAACCAGGAGTTCAACCAGGGGGTAGGGCAGGCTGGCCTACTGCTCACAGTTCCTCCCCCTGGCTGGCCCTACCCCTGATCAGCCCCCACCAGTCCCATTAGAGGTGGGGCTGGCCAGCCAACATCCCATGTCCCCTCCCCCAGGCCAGCCAGGCCCAATCAGCCCCGATCAGGGCATGCTGGCCAGACCCCACCCATGCATGAATTCGTGCACCAGGCCTCTAGTCTATATATACCAAAGCCTAAGCAACTGTTTGTTCAACCTCTTGACCAGTAGAGCATTATGACATGCACTGATCACCAGGGGGCAGATGCTCAATGCAGGCCTAGAAACATGGAACAGACTGATGAATCTCAGAGGGAAGGGGGGAAGGGTGATGGTGGGGAGAGATGAACCAAAGATCTTACATGCATACTAGAGGCCTGGTGCATGGATTCATGCGCTAGAGGGGTCCCTCGGCCTGGCCTGTGGGGATCTGGCCCAAACTGGCAGTCAATATCCCTTGAGGAGTCCCGAATTGCAAGAGTGTGCAGTCAATATCCCTTGAGGAGTCCCGAATTGCAAGAGTGTGCAGGCCAGCTTGAGAGACCTCACCAGTGCACAGATTTATGCATCAGGCCTCTAGTTAAATAAATAATGTGTAAATAAATAAACAAACATAAAACATATATCAAATGTAAAGTTAAGAAGTGTTTGCAGATGATAGACCCTTGCAGCTAAAGTAATTCCTCTGAAATTTCATTAAAACACAATGAAAGAACTGAGTAAAATTAAGACCTGCTAATTGGCTTCAGTTCTGGAGCCATTTTAGTATTTTTGTTTTGCTTGTTTTTTCTTTTCCTAAAGGAAGTTATTGTTTAATGAGTGTAACTTTAAACTTCCTGGAAGCCAAAGTAAAAAGGAAGATACGAGGGTTACACAGCTCTTCAACAAAGGGAGACACAGACATTTTCAGGAAAGACCAATCATGGCTCAGAACCCTGAAAGAAAAGGAACAAGTGAATCAGGAGGTATTTTAACTTTGATGGTGTTTAGAGATAGTTATCAAATTTATAGTTAAATCCTTTCTTTCTTGGATGGAATACACATAGAAGAGTTCTATGTAGAGAACACAGCAGAAGCTCAGAAACACTTTTTCCTCCTGTCTGTACACTTACGGATGTCACTCTCCACTTTTACCTGAGGGCTCAGGGGAGGTGGTGATCACCTCCAGCAGTTGCCCATCCTGTGCAACCACCACCTCCCTCTGGGCACACCTCCTGGATAACCTGTGAACATATGTGCCTAAGACTTTTCTGATTGCTACAAATATCTAAGTATTGAGTACGAAAAAAAAGCTCTGCAAACCACACAGTCTGGTGGAGGTTAATGTTGTCAGAAACCCATGTTAGCACAGAACTTAGGTGATTCTTACGAACTTCTGCTTTTCTTTTTGAACTTGGGATTTTATAATTTTCTTGTAATGTGTTTTCCCAAGTGCTTAAAAGTATTTTATTTTCAAAGAATATCCCTTTCATTTATTTTCCAAAATAATGGGAGAAACTTGCCATGCAAGCAATACAAAAATGCTTTCTGAAAATGAATAATTCCTGTACTGTTTCCAGGACAACCAAGAGGGTAAAATAAAATGATAAAGTAGCAGCTAGGAAAATGAAATTTGTATAATTCTAGAAAGAATGAAAATCTTCAAAAATTATAAGTTAAAAATTAAATTAAAATTTTAAATAAAAATTAAAAAACTGCTATTAGAACTTCAGATCTTAATAATAATAATTCAGGTCACATTGAAATAAGTGCCCTGGGCAATTTATTGCTGCCAGTTTAGTGTTGATAGGTGTCATGCAAATATAAAATGAAATGCTATGTCCTCTTTTAAAGCTTAATTCAGTCTCTCCTGAGATAAGGGTTTATGTATAAGCTACTCTTCCCTTGGAAGTGTGTTAGAGAATTACTATGTGGACAACAATGTCCTTCCTGAGGTATTTTATGAAAGATATGTCATTAAAGTTATTTTGCTAGCAGGATTCTTAAAACACAAAAACACAATAATTCAATGGAAAATGTCATAAAAAATTGCAGAGCTAATTTTTAAATATATATATTTTATTGATTTTGTTTTTTTTTTTTTTTTACAGAGATGAAGGGAGAGGGATAGAGAGTTAGAAACATCAATGAGATAGAAACATCAATCAGCTGCTTCCTGCACACCCCCGTCTGGGAATGTTCCCACAACCAACATACATGTCCTTGACTGGAATCGAACCTGGGACCCTTCATTCTGCAGGCCGACCCTCTAGCCACTGAGCCAAACCAGTTAGGGCCAGAGCTAATTTTTAAAAGACTAGTAAGTTCTCAATAAATTCCAACAGGCTTATAAAATAATGAGTATCTTTTCGAAAGAGGACATGCAGAAGGCTGAGAGACTTATGAAAACATGCTCAAAGAAACTAGTTATCCAAGAGATGCAAATCAAAACAACGAGGTACCATCTCACACCTGTCAGAATGGCTATCATCAACAAATCCACAAACGACAAGTGCTGGCGAGGATGTGAAGAAAAAGATACCATTGTGCAGCACTGGTGGGAATGCAGACTAGTGCAGCCACTGAGGAAAACAATATGGAGTTTCCTCAAAAAATTAAAGATGGAACTCGCATTCAATCCAGTAATCCCACTTCTGGGAATATACCCCAAGAAACCAGAAACACCAACCAGGAAGGACATATGTACCCCTATATTCATAGCAACACAATTTATAATAGCTAAGATTTGAAAATAGCCTATGTGCCCATCAGCTGATGAGTGGATTAGAAAACTGTGGTACATCTACACCAGTGTTTCCCAAACTTTTGACATATGTGTACCCCTTCTATAATTTTCGTAACACTGAGTACCCCTCGTACCCATGAGAACGTAGAATTAGGTGCAGCTAAGCACGGTGCAGTGCATATCACCACCAAACTCCAGTGCAATGCATACCCCCACCAAACTCTTCCCATACCCCTGGGGGTACGCATACCACACTTTGGGAAACACTGATACACAATGGAATACTACAGTATTATTAAAAAGGAGAAAATTTTACCATTTGCAACAGCATGGATGGACCTGGAGAGCATTATGCTAAGCTAATCAGAGAAAGATAAATATCACATGATCTCACTCTTATGTGAGATATCCTATGTGATAAAAGCATAATATGCTAAGTGTTTGGTTGATCAGTTGTCCGTTAAACCAATTAAAGTGTAATATTCTAATAGTATGCTAAGGCTGTTCAACCACTCACTATGATGTGCACTAACCATCAGGGGACAGATGCTCTGACTGGTAGGTTAGTTGGCTGCTGCTGGAGCTTGGCAGACAAAACTGAGCAAGATGAGCTGAGCACACCCTGCAGCCCTCCTGCGGTCCCTCCCTGACTCACCAACCTCCCATGTCCCTCCCGTGCCACAGTCATGCACCAGTGATGTCCCTTGTCCTGGCCTGAACCCTCTCACAATCTGGGACCCTTTGTGGGATGTTGGAGAACTGATTTTAGCCTGATCTCGCTTGCCAGGCCGAGGGGTCCCACTGGTGCACGAATTTGTGCACTGGGCCTCTAGTAAGAATAACATAAACTGATGAAAGAAAAAAGATCCAGAGACAAAGAAACACTGAAAAGACTACCCAACCTTAGAGAGAAGCAGGAGAGGAAGGGATACGAGATCAACCAAAGGAGTTGTATGCATGCATATTAGCATAACCACTCGAGAAGGATACTGGGGTGGTGTGTACTTGTCCTGGGGGGTGGGCGGGGTAGGGGGCTGTCAATCAAGGAAAAGAGAGACATATGTAATACTTTAAACAATAAAAAAGTAATGAGTATCAAATCATTACACTGAACACCTTAAACTTGCATAATGTTAAATGTCAATTATATCTCAATAAAATTAGAGAAAGTGGTAACCATCCATTCAAAATGAGCAGAATTCTTACATTTAGAGATAGATTTCATGCTCAAACTAAATATTATCTTTTATGTTATATGTATCCAGTTTATCAGAAAAGCTCAATAGAATATTAGCAGAAAATAGCTTTGTATTTTCCACTCCTGCCTCTTCAAACTGGTTTCAGTCCTGTTCAAAGTCTCATGCAGCTAATCACCTATTGCATCTGGGTCCTGGCTCCAGGGTAGAGATGTGAAGCTGGAGGTGCGGTTGAGGGAAGAAGGTGTGGCCAGCTCTCATTTCCTCACCTGCTCCTCATTCCCAGCCCACCAGGTGGCATCTGGTTCCTTCAAGGCTGCAAGTTGGGGTAAGGAGAAGAGGTGAGTGGCAGGAGGGCTCCTACCTGCCTCGTAGAGTTGTATTATGCTGCCCTCTGGGTGGGGCAGAATTCAAAAGCTGACTTTCCTCTCTCCTGGGCTCCTTATGGTTCTATTGGAGGCGATTTCATGGCCACAAACCTCTCATCTACTGGGAGACTCCTTGAAATGGGCAGTGCCTCCAGTCCAGTATGAGCTGCCCTGGTTCCCTGCTTTCTGCAGGCCCACCTGCTCCTGTGGTCACTTGGCCTCTCCAGGCACTCACCTGTGAGGAGTGCCTCTCAAGGTGACTCAGTCTAGCTTACGTCTGCAGGGTCCATCTCTGGATCTCAGGCGTCTTGGGCTTTCCAGTTTTGGAGTGCAGGCCATTTCCACAACAGCCACCTCCCCTTTCCCCAATTCCAGGGACTGAACAAGCTTTCAGCTTTCAAGCTTTATTTACTCTAAAATAGCTCAGGAAAGTTTTCTTTGTCTTTACTGGTAACTTCCCTGTACATGTGAAATTGTTTTTAAACTTGAAAAGATGCATGCATAACACACACACACACACACACACACACACACACACACACACAAATCTGTATATAAAAAAAAACTAAGCAACTGTATGACTGATCAACCAGTCACTATGATGTGTGCACTGACAACCAGGGAGCAGACACTCAATTCAGGAGCTTCCCCTGGTGGTCAGTGTGTTTCCACAGCCAACCTCCTGCAGTCCCTCTCCTCTCCCTTTCCCATGACTGGCTGGCCTTGATCAGCCCCAATCAGCCTCAATCGCTGGCTAGGCCTAGGAACCCCACCTGTGCACAAATTCATGGACCAGGCCTGTAGTATTATTATAAAAACATAATGAGGATGTATGCTATATTATACAAAGTCTATTACCTTACTTTCCCACTAAATAGTATGTTATAAACATTACCATATTAATGTATAAAATATGTATAGTCATTTTAAAGCACATAGAGTTCATTGTAGGTAGATACCATAATTTAATTAACCAAGCATTTCTTCTTATACTTCTAAATCATTTATATTCTTTTAATGTACTAGATTATGCTACAATAACAAAATAGATCTGGTCAAAGATAATAGTGTTGCACATAATGGAATTCAGGGGTTTGGTTTCCTCACAATTTTGCTAAACTGTAAGAAAACCCTTAGCCTATTGTCAGTTATGGACCATTATTCCCGGGAAGCTGGGAAGGATTGATTTCTCTCCTTTAGAGTGCTTTCTGACTAGGCTGACAAACTGTGGAAGTGATATTTC
The DNA here is from genome assembly GCF_014108245.1 of Pipistrellus kuhlii. NCBI lineage: Eukaryota > Metazoa > Chordata > Mammalia > Chiroptera > Vespertilionidae > Pipistrellus > Pipistrellus kuhlii. The sequence goes on from NW_023425515.1 coordinate 119,989,949, forward strand.
GATTGAACTTTCTCCCATTTAAAAACTCAATACAAATTTACTGTAAATAGTGTCAGGATTCACTAGATCCAGAACGATGCCGCTGCCCCTGGGTTGTAACGAGAAGATAGAGGTGACGATGGATGTGGATCATGGTTAGGCATATTCAGCTTTCTTCTTTTAGTGTGTCAGAGGGAAGTATCCTGGTGTGCCAAGTCTTTTAAAGGTATTAGGAAATAAATAAAATAAAAATTAAAAATATATTGTTTATTGTTAGTGAAATTCTATCAAACACCTGTTTTCAGGGACTGAGATGTTGGGCCCCAGATATCTTGACAGTTATAATAATGACACCCTACATTTATATGGCCACTGATGTATTTCAAAGCCTTTTACTTTCATTATTTAATCTGATCCTTACAAACGCTGAGAGGTGATCAAGGAAAATATTACCATTCTCATTCATTGACTAGGGAAGTAAGAATGAGAGTGGAACTGATGCTCAAAGTCACAATGTTAGAAAGAGGCAGAGCTGGGCTGCTGCTTAGGATCTAGCCATCTGCCCAGTGTACCTAGGTGTGAGGTGTGCTCCCCACCCCACAGGCTGTCTCCCCTCTATCTTTCCATCTGGTACTTGTGTCCACCCAGTTCAACAGATTCCTTTTATTCATTTTTATATGCCATCTTCCACATACTATATATACTCATGTCCTGCCCATTCAGCGTCTGAAACATTGCCCAAATCTGTTCTCTCTCTATCTTCCTGTCAAGCCAGAGGCACCTCTCATGTGAACTATGGCAACAGCTGCCTATCTGGCCTCCTCTTTCACTCTTACATTCTCATGGTCTTCCCTCCACACAGCATTGCAGACAGGTGGCTCTCCCCAAACACACATCAAATTCTGTTTCTTCCCTGCTCAGAACCCTTTAATTGCTCTTTAAATAAACTCTAAAAGTCTGCATCCTGGCTGCTGATACAAAAAACCCTGCAGGACCCAGCCTCTGCCTGTCTCTGACTTTTCTCACTACCCCTTCTCCATCTTCCCCTATTTCCACCTTCTTTTGATCTCCTTCTACCTACCACCTTCTCCCCATCTCCCTCTATCTCCCACCTTCTCCCCATCTTCTCTTATCTTCCACTTTCTCGCGATTTCCCTCTATCTCCCACCTTCTTCCACCTCCTCCAGATGCCCCAGCCAGGCTTGTTTTTCTTTTTGTCACTAGAACATATGAAGCTCACTCCTTTTCTAGAGCCCTATGGCCCCAGCTCTTCCTCTGGCTCTTTCTCACCATCCAGGTCTCTGCTTGAAGACTACTTCTTTAGAGAAGCCTCTGGAGTACCTCCTCTGAATGAGTCCCTGTCACTCTGTCACATTACCCTATTTGTTACCTCATCATGTTCCTTTCTCTGTTTATTGGTTTATTGTCTATCTTGAATCACTAAATATAGTCCCACTTATTTAAAAGAATTTAAATTTATTAATGAGCCTGCCATTGCCTAAGTGTTTTATCAATATTAACTCTTTTAATCTTTGTAATGACCTTATATTAGTATACTTTTCTCAGATGAGGAAATGGAAGCACAGACACTTTCTCAGGTCATTCAGCTTGGTTTGAGAGTCCTTGCTGATGGATAGGGTCTTGTATACTCTGTTTAACCCTGAATGCCATCACATAGAACAGAGCCTGGCTCAGGTAAACACTCAATAAATATTTGTGGAACAACTCAATGATTTCATGGTTTCAATGGAGACCCTGACACTGGATCTCCATGAGCTTGCCCAGGGCATACCCCACTGTCTTTCTGACCTTTAAACCCGTGGTATGAATCAGGAACTGGACTAGTTAACATTTTCTGAAATATTTCAACATAACTTCATTTCTCACTAAAGCTATCATCTGCCTGAAATGTTAAAGTGACAGCTAACGTTTACATAGTGATTTATCATTTCCATAGTGCTTTCCATAGTGCACACATCTGTTCATCTAATAGTGGTCAAAGGAAAAGCACCATCCCAACCCTCTTCAGGAGATTAGATGAGACCAAAGCAGTCATTCTCATTAGCTCAGTGGGTTAAGGTGATAGTTTTTCATCTGCAGTTAAATCCAGATGAGAATAACCACATGCAATAAATTTGCCTGTATCAGTGGTTTCCCTGGGGAATATTTTTCTGAGTTAGTAAGACTAATTTTGTGGTAGCAGAGTTAAATCATATTGAGAATGTTCAGTTATGAGAAGAAAAAAAAAGTTGACCATATGGCAGGATATATCAAATACTAATGTGTTAAAAAATAAATAAATAAATAACAACAACAACAAACGTATCTCCCACCTTTGTACATTTCCCTCATTGTTTTCACAGAGCATTCCCTTAATTATATTGCTGTCTAAGAACACTGGAGTATTTCCCATAAGCCTGCCTTCCTACTCAGCCTATGCTCCAAACATCTCTCAGGCCATCCCTCCCCTTAACCTGTGATTTTCCTGTGTCCCATTACCTTGCAGAAACACTGTTCTGATAACAGTTATCTCCAGACTTTTCAGAAAAATCACTCTCTCCTTGATCACTTCAGCCCAAGGCGCTTTTCTTTTTGCATTATTGTCACAGTCTATCTCCTGGGTTGTAGGCAACATGAAGCTAGTCCAGTTCAGTGTTAATAGAATGAGCTTTGATGGCAAACTGTCTTGTTTCAAATCCTTGTTTCACCTCTTACTAGAAGTGTAAACTTTGACAAAGTACTTCATCTTTCTGTGCAACTTATTTCTTCTCCTACAAAATGGGGGAAATATAGTGCCTGTTTGTTAGACAGGTTATATTACTGCATTGAAAGAACTCAAACACTACTTAGTCCAATACAAGTATTATATGTCAGTATCATTATTGTTGAAAACCACTAGCAGGCACTCAAAAATGTGTTTTGGGTCCAATTCCATTGATTTTCTTCATTATAGGTTTCAATGCATTCAAGTATTATTTATCTCAAATAATACTTCACCATAAACTACAATCAGTTAAAATAAATTTGTAAAAGAATAATGATTTTTAAATAAAGCATAATATTGTGAATATCTGATAGCTTTTCTTTTTAGTGAGAGAGATGAAATTGTTTGCAATTTTTTTTTTAATTTAACCCTCACCCAAGGATATGTTTATTGATTTGAGAGAAAGGAAGGGAGAGAGAGTGAGGAAGAGAGTAACATCGAACAGTTGCCTCTATACATACCCCAACCTGGGATCAAACCTGCAATCTTTTGGTCTAACCAAATGAGCTACCTAACCAAGGCTGTTTGTAATCTTGATCAAATGAGTATGTCTAGCTGGGTAGAACTGTAGGTCAATACCCACATCCAAATGTGACCTTGAAGGTCATCAGGAATAGTAACAGGATTTGGTGACTCTTTTAGCTGGTCTTATATGTTCAGATCAGAGATAGACCAAGAAATAATGAAGAACTGACTTTAATCCTTTTGTCCAGCTTTGCTCAGGTCAGACAAGATGATATCAGTTGAATTGTAGAATACCTACAGATATGTGAATGTGAAATTAAATGCTTATTATTTTAGCATTTAATTTGAGATCTTGGAGTTGTTTGTTATGCAGAATTATTACAGTAAAAATTTACCTAATACAGAAATTTCTATAGGAAGTAAATATTGCCTAAAATATGTGGCAGTGGCTTTGAGCTCAGTTGGTACACAGTAAGAAAACCATAATAGAAATGGTGACCTCTGTTATATGGTGGAAAAAAAATTGTCACCAATCAAAATCTGGAAGGGAAAACATTTACCTAATGGAATTGTGAAGAGGGGTAAAGAGGGTTTGAGGAAGAATGCTGAAAATGTGTACTGGTTGTTACAAGTTGTATGTGATAAAATACTGAGAGAAAGAGATGAGATCAGAAAAGAACTGGTTTACATGAAAGTGGAACAGAGAAGAAATATAGAGTGCCCCCAAATTTTGGAATAATTGAAGGGGGAATGACAAGACTGTTTCTCATCTTCAACCAGTAAAAGAAAGAATTTAGAAACTTTTGAGTTTGAAGACTCAGCCTTTGGGGAAAGACCACTGAAAGGACTAACAAAGGGCCTAATGGAAATGCTCTTTCAGGGCCACCATGGACCCACAGAAGCCTGATATACCAAAGTAATGGTTAATAAGTATATTGGCTGTCTTGAAACAAATTGTGAGTATGACTTTTGTCTCACAGAATTGTCTAAAATCAAGTATAAAAAGTCAACAAAATATTTAAAAAAATTTTTAAAGTATATTTTTATTGATTTTTTTTAAGAGAGAAGGAAGGCAGAGGATAGATAGAAACATAAATTAGAGAGAAACATCATCAATTGGCTGCCTCCTACATGGCTCCTACTAGGGATCGAGCCTGCAAGCCTGGCAGGTGCCCCTACTGGAAATTGAACCAGTGACTTATTGGTTTCTGGGTCAACACTTAACCACTGAGACACACTGGCCAGGCGTCAACAAAGTTTTTGAGTGAGCTTCTTGCCCAGAGAACTCTAGGCTGACTTAAAAAAGACTGTTAACTTTCAAAATGTAAAAATATCAGAAGAACTTCAGAAGTGGGCTGAGAAAGCAATCCAGCTGCCAAGAAGGTAGACAAACCCATCCTGGTTTGCCTGGGACTTTTGTGGTTTTGGTATCAAAAGTTGGGCAATCTAGAAAACCATAATAGAAATGGTGACCTGGAAACCTGGGAGAGTTGGTCACCCTTCAACAGGGTGTATAATATAATGTTCTTTATGTAGCCAAGAAAGGTAACAACAACAAAACAAACAAACAAAAAAGGAATGAACTCCAGAGAGCTAAGTCAAGAGTCAGGAAGAACAATGAATTTGGAACTTATTCCCAGTGAGCAAAATGAGGGCCTAATAATTAAGGATCATTTCCTATCCTTTGGGGAAGAGGGACCTAATGAGGTTTCAGAACTGCTATGTTCCCCTGATTGCTTGCATCCTTCCTTGACCCATCTTGCTTAAGAGTAATGGTTTAATTTGTTCTTTTCTCTGTGCCAAAAAATTTTCAGGCCCCTTTGGAATTTTCCAAGAGATTTGTTATTAGCTAAATGATAGGCCCAGACAAACTATAAAATGGGGGTGACTTAGTGGTTCACAGTTACCAAGGGCCCTGGTTTTCCCTGTGCAGCAATAGGGAAATTTGCCAGGTAATATATGAGATAACAGCCTAGAGCTAAAGGCCTGATTCCTCTTTGTTAACTTCATAATTAAGATTCACAAAAGAGAGCATGAGATCAGACTGAAGCAATTTAGTATGAATCATCTTTGTTTCAGTTTTTTTGCACCGACCAGCTCTGAAGTGTCTGAGTTGTCTCATGCCCGGTCTGTGTAAAGTTTCTCTCACTTAGGCACAACCCCCTGGTTTAATACGCTGTGGTTAAGGTGGTAAGTACCTGACTTTGTCTCCTTAAAATGCTGAGAGAAACTGAGGCAGGAAAAAATATTGGGACATATTCCTCAAAAGATGACTGCCTATGATAAACATACTTTGACTCCTTCAATATATTCTTTAAAGTCTTAAAGAAAGAAATAGAGATGTGGGCATTTCACATATCTAACAAGACTGAGAGGTGTAGAAAGAAAATTTTAGGCTAGTGGGGCCTTTCAGCTGCTCGTATCACTCCTGTGGGTAAAAACACTGCGATGTGGTAGAGACAGTGCTATGTCTTTACCAAATCTCATTTCACTTTCTTTCTGGGCTCATAGAAATATGTACTTCACAGCCTCCTTTATAGTTAGATTGGGCAGTGTGACTGAGTTTTGGACAACAGGCAAAAGACTCCACTCCCCATGTCTTCTTCCACCTCCTCCATATTCTCTCTCCTCCTTCCCGAGCTACCTTCCACGACAGCTACCTGCCATGTAAGATGGCAGCATCATGAAATGGAAGGAGTTCGGACCACCTGAGTTCTTGCTAGGAGGAGAGACTCCCAGGAGAGCTGCCTGGCTTTCATTGGACTGAGATGTAAAAGGATATAAACCTGTGGATATAAAACTTTAAGCCACACAGATTTGGGGATTGTTTGTTACACCTACTAGCTTTGATTACACTGACTACTATTAAATGCCAAAGAAATGAAAATGGAGACTTCAGCAGACTGTTTTTCTCTTACCTCAGATTCAGCAAATAGTTTACCATGACACCACCTCACCAGCATCAGGATTTGTCACACGTGTCATTGATTGGCCTCGAAGCTCTAGGTTTGCAGTTGGGTGGTACAGGGAGGGAGGAGTCAACAGATTGAAGCGTATGTCATTGAACATCCTTGTTCAAAGGATGTATCAAAATTGAGCAGCAGAAGTCAATAATATAAATATATTTATATAAACAAACCTAAAAGTAATGGCATAGATTCTTTCATACTCTTTCAGGCTTTAGGAGAGCTATTCACGTCCAGCTTCTGAGATCTCCCTTCCTATTCTCATTACTGATCTTTGAGGACCTATTCACAAAGTATGGTGAGCTTATTTTTCTCTTGTCAGAAACAAGCATTAAACATGGAAAAGTTAATATTATACAAGCCCTAATGGCATGCTGGGGTTTAAATGAGCTTGTAAGTCTTGCTGAGGCAAATATTTTACATGTGTCTTAAAGCCCTAATAAAGTCTATAACAAGCAACAAAAATGAACCCACTCCCTAAAGTATTGACCTGGAAGTGTGTCTTTGTTGCTTAAATTAGGATTGCAACTTTCCAAGCTACGTTTTATTAATGAGCTCTAAATGGAAGTGTTTATCTCAGGAGGAAGTGCTATCCCTTCCTCTTGTCCCTGGTGATGCACTACACGTGCTAATTGATAGGGAGCTGATCTTTAGGAGACAAGAAAGCCCTGAGGCCTTTGTCACTTTGACAATCCTGGCCCATTACAGGCAAAAGACCCCCAGGCTGAAAACAAGCTACTGTCATTTCACACTGTCCCTGGAGCACACAGCTCTGCCTTGCTTTGGTTGTTCATAGGCTCCTGAGAAAGATCTTCCTTCTTGTACTCGGCCTTGTTTAACACCTCTCTCCTTTACATATTATGAAAAATGTATCACTTTATTACACCCCCTCCATTTATCAATTAGAGAGCTATTTGGATAAAAAAGTTCAGAATAAATTACAATACAGGTTGCCAAGAAACATAGACAAGATGTGGGAAAGGCCAAAGACAAGAGAAAGGCTCTCTTCTTCATGCATACAAAGAATACAAGAAACAAGGAGGAAAAAAATAGACCAATTGAAAGACCAAAAAATTAAATTAATTAAAAAAAGGAGAGAGGCGGGGAATGGAAATATGAAATATTAATGGCCAATGTATATCTTTTATTAAACAAAATCAACTTTACCAGTAAGTAAAGACAATAAATGCAATGTAATATAAATGCCATGAAGAGAAATAGCCCCTTACTTGCAATCAAATTGGAAAATATTTTACTTTTCACAATAATATGTAGTGATATTGATGGTATGAGAAAGTAGGCATTTTTCAAACTCTGTTGGCCATAGGAAAGATTAAATCAGAGGACTATTTTAAAGTATTTATCCAAAGTCTTAAAAACATGACTATCCAATTTCACTCCTAGGAACTTAATCTAAGGAAATAAATATCTCCAAGATATTTATTGCATAATTATTTAAAATAATAAGAATTGGAAAACAACCCAGAATCTCTCAATGGATAATTGGTAAAATAAATTATAAAACATCCATATGCTAAAATGTGATATAGCCATTGAAAAAAATTATATTTTAGTATGAAAAAAATATATTTTAGTATATAATAGGATGAAAAAATATTTCTGACACATCAAGTAAAAATGACAAGTTGCAAAACAATGTTACCCAATTTAGGAAGAGAAAAAAAAAGTAGTAATATTTACATAAAAAACAGATTGAAAAGACCAAAATGTTAATCATAATTTTAGTAATGGGTTTTTTTTTTTCTGTGTGTGTGTGTGTGTGTGTGTGTGTTAAGATTTTCTATACTTCTCAATATTTCCACCAAGAGACACATATTTCTTTATTAATCAGAGGAAAAATAATTTCACATAAAAACTTTAATTCTACTTACCCTCAAGCTCTCAATTTTGTCATAGCTTAATAGCTTGTCCTATTAGTTTAGATTATAACACTAATTAGGTATCTGGCATATGGGTATTTATGAGCCTTGAAAATAAAGACCAAGATATCACAAGACCAAAAACATTTCTTATCAGTTTTTTCCCTTCCCTGCAACCAATGCTCTTATTCACAGAGGTAAAGAACCGTGGTTGGCATTCTTTCATGTATATGCATATTTTGTAATAAGAATCTTTAACTGATCTTGACAGCTAGAGAACTATTCATTCGGGTTATTTTTTCGCATAGGTTTTACTTGGCATCTTGTTTGGATTCCAGGCTTCTCTGGATGAAATTGTGATTTGACTACCTGATGAGAGGATATTACTCATTAAGAATCAATGTGCAAAGAGCTTTGGGAAATTGAAGTTTTATTTGTTGAAAAGAAAGAGGTCATGTCAACTTCAACATACATAAATGCAGTTCCCAAGTCTCTGAATGTGGGGTTTAAAGGAGAGATCACAAAACCAACTAGTTAACCAGTGCTGAAAAGGGTCCTTGAATGTCTGGGTAAAGTTGGGTTCTACTGAATACAGACTGACCACCCAAGTGACCCCACAATGCTTATTGGTCCACTAAATGGTTCAAAAGGTTGACTGATTTTGGAGTCTTTTAATCTAGGAGCCAAGATAGTTGAATTGTGTTTATTTAAGCATTCTGTTTGTATAGTAAAAAGGAAAGTGACTCTTTCTAAGGAAAATTGTGATTTGCCATTAATTTCTTTGATGTCTTTTTCTCCTTCAACACATATTTTGTATGAGAGGAAAAGCTTGGGGTTTTGAATTAAAACCAGAACAAAAAGTATGGTTCAGATGAGCTATATACTTAATAATATCATAACTTTGATAAGGTATTTTATAGCTTTGAGGTTTATTTGTTTTTAAAATTTGAAGAATAACTATATCTATCTCACAGAGTTGTGATAATAAAATGAAACCAGGTATTAAGTGTTTAGAATTTGCTTAACTCTAGAAAGGATTTAAGGAAGCTTATAAGTAAGACTCTATTAAACACATATGTATATAACCATAGATGTCACATACATATGCACATGGCATATAAATACACAAATGTAAAACAAATGTAGAGGTTGCTTAGAATGTGCTTGTATTTTACACTTTAATGATCTGGTTTGCCCATGTAGCAGAATGAATAAGCTATGAATGAAACATTTCTTCCTGACTAAACAAGATAATGCATGTTAATGAACCTATAAACAATAAAGTGCTGTAGAACTTTGTGTGGTAATTTTCCTGGAACCTCTAATACTCATTAGATATCTAGCTTATGTCTCAACTAATGGGCCTGTCATGATTACAAAGCAACTTGATAAATTTATCTCTGATAAATGAGCTCACAAAGACTTAAAGGGTTATGACCAAGAATATCTGTATTTTTAATAAGCAATTCTTGGAGATTTCAAACCTATAAAGGAAAGAGTCTTCAATGGGAATGCTTTGTTCACAGTGACAGAAAGGGTATGAAGGAGATATTTTTTTTCTGTCATTTTGTCACCTGCATAAGTGGTTATTGACTCTGTTACATATAAAACTACTTCTCTAAGAGAGAAATTCAAAGTCTAAATCTAATAAACATTTATTTTTAATTTTCAAATTTTTAGGAAAGCTATCCTATATAATAAAGAGGTAATATGCAAATTGACCTTACACTCTGGCATCACAAGATGGTCTCCCCACATTGTTACAAGATGGCTGGCAGGGGAGGGCAGTTGGGGTGATCGGGCCAGCAGGGGAGCAGTTAGGTATCGATCAGGCCGGCAGGGGAGCAATTAGGGGATGATCAAACTTGTAGGTAGAGTGGTTAGGGGCAATCAGGCAGCCATGCAGGCAAGTGGTTAGGAGCCAGCAGTCCTGAATTGTGAGAGGGATGCCCGTGGATTGGGCCTAAACTAGCAGTCGGACAACCCCTGAGAGGTCCCATATTGGAGTGGGCACAGGCTGGGCTGAGGGACAAACCCCCCTGACCCATGCACAAATTTCATGTACAGGGCCTCTAGTCCATTTTATAAGGCAGAAACTTCTCTGACTCTACATCTGCCAAGACAACTGTTGCTAATGAATGCTGTTATTAATATGTCCTAAATGATTCCAGGGAGATTTTACCCTGAATAGTCTTACTCTGGTCCCAATAGCAACACTTCTTTCATAATAAGACCTGGTAGAAACAATAGATTTTCAAATTGGTTTTTCTTTTCTTTCTGTAAAAAGCTCTTAATTAAAAAAAAGTTTTTTCTAATTACATCTTATTATTAAAACACACACACACAAGTTTCAGTTTCTATGCCACTAGGTAGAAAAATGCTCTGGAAACCAAATAGCTTTCAATGTCACAAAATAAAATGAATTCTCCAAACCGAGTGTTGCTTTGGAAAGAGATTGCTACATGGAGAGCTGATCAATCTCTGTTGTGTATCAACCCATGCATATATATGCTAGTCAGGAGTGGAGATTGTCATACTAACCAGTTTCATGGAAAGGAGCACAATTGGCAAGATGAGGGAGTTACCATTCCACATTTTAGTCTCTGCACTCAGGACTTCACTGAAGGAGGCTGCAAGTATTCTCTAGACACGCCCTAAAACATTTTTATTTAAAAAAAGATACTGATCACTTAGTTACTTTAGACTGGTTGAGTCTATGTGTCCATCTGGAGTTTATGAATATTAACAATGGCAAAAACCGTATCATAAATAGTCTCTAGATACCTTTCCAGATAAAAAAGCATTTCACAGGGACTAACAGAGTGGCTCTTTCAAGGAGGAATCTTGTTTTTAGCCAATAGGTTTTTATCCATTTAGTTATCTGGAAAATCATTATTCAGCAGGAGACAGTGGGCATCACTGAGTAAAAGGCTGAAAAACCATTAAGTATTGTAGAAACATTCATTGATTAACTGAAGTCTTTCTGACCTGTTGCCTGGAGCCTTGGTGAATGCAGGATGCGTCCGGGAAAGGAGTGAGGTTGTGACCATCTGGGAAGTACTGAATGTCCCATAGGAGAAGGGAGTGTATCAGTCCAGTGAGGATACAGAAAGCACACAGTAAGTTAAACATGAAAAATTTGAAACAAAGAATTTTAAGCTATGATGGAGTTAGGATGTAAAGGATGTAAAGATCACTCTAGAGCAGTGGTTCACAACCTGTTTTATGCCTCGACCCTTTAATACAGTTCCTCATGTTGTGGTGACCCCCCACCATAAAATTATTTTTGTTGCTACTTCATAACTGTGATTTTTGCTACTGTTAATGAAATGAATCGTAATGTAAATATCTGCATTTTTTGATGGTCTTGGGCTCTACAGTAGCAGTTCCCAACCTATGGGTGCTGCCCCATAGGTTGAGAACCACTAGCAGGGTCGCCATTTAAAAGGTTGAGAACCACTGCTCTAGAGGGTACCACGAGGTTGAGGAAAAGTATTCAAGGAAAGTATCCAAGATTGGGAGAGTTCCCTTTCCCAACGCTGTGGTTTGGGCCTCATTGGAGAAGTTACAGTTGAAATCCACTGGGTGTGGAGAATTTTGCTGGGTTGCCAGCTCTAGAACTTGTCCATAGATCATGCAGGTAGGAAATAATCTTCTAGGGTGAGATGGGCAGGTGTACAGAAAAGGAGGGGAGCAACACTGTGGGCACAAGAGCTGCACCGCTTGGTATCCCCATTGGGTGGGTCATGGGAAGGTGGTCACCAGACCTAGGCACAGCTGCACAGTCATTGAAGGATGGCTGATACACAGCTGTTGCAGAACATTACCAAGTGTCCCCAGGCATGTGCCCTACATGTGTAGGAACAAGAAAAGGAAAACACAGCAACCAGAACCAGGAAGAAAAAGCTCCTTTGGCCTGCAATATCTCCACAGCACCCTCTACTGACAGAGCTTATGCCACATTCACTGTAAAGGAGAAATGCTTACAGTCAGTTCATTGGGCAAGCAGGTGCTGAACATGAATTTGGAGCTGAGAGGCCATGTGTTGATAACTGGCTCATATATGATGATACAAAGAATCTCCCCCAAACAGTGAGAAGGTAGGAAGAGGGAGGAAGCTGGCTGTCCTATCCACCTTATATGCCAAAGAAGCTGGCCTTTGTGCTGCCCTACAAATGCTGAGATTTGTAGAATGTGGTCTATATAGATGATGAGACAGACAAATGATGCTCTGCTAGGAAGCTGTGCAGCCAGTCAGTATATATAACAAATTGCTTATCAAACTATTAATTTTGCTCCTGATAGCACAATGGGGAGGTCCCACCTGTGTATTGTCATTGCCCTCCCCCCGCTGCCACACACACACACACACACACACACACACACACATTCGGATCCGCCATCAGAGAAGAAGTCAGATTGGTTGCTATGGGTCAGGTAAAAGGAACAATGGGTTGATCTTTCCATTTTCAGACAGCTGATGGAGAGTTGGCCCTGCACTTTGAAGAGCTGTGAGGGGCGTGGAGAAGCACAGAGATGGCTTGGACAATTGATACTAAAAAGACCTGAGAGTCAAAAATAGTAGCTTACAATGCCCCCCTCCCTGCCTTTCCATTGTCATGGCAACATGCGACCACTCCACATGTGGCCCATTTGTAGACTTTCCTTGACATTTGCCTCAAGCCATTTCATCTGGAAGGCAATGCTAGAGAGGGAGGGAGTGGGCGGGTCAGGTCTCAGACCTGGGTCATCAGGTTTCTTAGGAACTGCAGGACCCGTCACACTTCTGCAGGTGGATTCAGGCTCCTGGTCTCTAGAGGCTGTTTCTATCACCCAGGAGCACTTAGAGCTGCCTGGTACCATACCATCAAGATATGCACTAAATGTATATATTTAAAATAAATAGAAAAAGTCACCATGGTGTGCTAATAATGAGAACACATTGGAAGGGGGGAAGGGAGAGGAGGATGCAGTTGCTTAGGTTGGGAGCAGAAAAACAGCTAAATATATCTTTCATTGGCCATAATAAGCTATAATGAATTTGTGAGAAAATAGCGCATCTAATGAGTGTGGATCTTCTCAGTTTTACTAATAAAATTTTTATATCAAAATGATTAAAAATGTGATAGGCCCCAGTGACTATAGGTTGGGTCTATAAGCTATAAAGTGGCAAAAAGTTACAATTAAGTGTTTAATATAATCAACTTAAGTAAATCATTTCAAATTACCAAATTTTATGTGTATATGTTTGTGTGTGTATGTATTGATATATACTACTTGCATTGCTCACTCAGACTATCCAAATAATTTCTGACTCTTTATAATCTTTTACAATAAAAGCCTAATATGATAAGTGTCTGGTTATCCATTCAACCAATTAAAGTGTAATATGCTAATGATATGCTAAGGCTGCTCAATTGCTCACTATGATGTGCACTGACCACCAGGGGGCCGATGCTCTGTCTGGTAGGTTAGCTTGCTGCTGGGGTCCAGCTGATCTATATGGGCTGGACACGCCCTGGAGCCCTCCAGCGGTCCCTCCACTGCTGGCCAATCTCATGTGTCCCTTCCCACCCCAATAGTGCAACAGTGTGGTCCCTTGGCCTGGCCTGCACCCTCTGGCAATCTGGGATCCCTCAGGGGGTATCAGAGAACCAGCTTCAGCCCAATCCCGCAGGCCAGGCCGAGGGTCACCACCGGTGCACAAATTCATGCACTGGACATCTAGTACCTTATATAATAATACAAAGCAGATATGATCTGACTGATTACAAATGTTATTAAAATTTGGTTTTACTAGCCAGGACCGGTTTGGCTCAATGGATAGAGCATCGGCTTGGGGACTGAAGGGTCCCAGGTTCGATTCCTGTCAAGGGCATGTACTTTGGTTGTGGGCATATCTCCAGTAGGGGGTGTGCAAGAGGCAGCTGATTGATGACTCTCATCGATGTTTCTAACGCTCTATCTCCTTTCCTCTCTGTACAAAATCAATAAAATATATATTTTAAAAAATTTGGTTTTACTAGAGGTTAAGAATTTTAAAAGAAATTTATTATTCAATCAATAAAAGTTATCAGCAAGGTGAAGAAAGCCTTTGTGTGTATGTGTGTGCGTGCATGCAAAGGTGCATGAGAGAGAGAGAGAGAGAGAGAGAGAGAGAGAGAGAGAGAGAGAGAGAAGAGAAGAGAAGAGAAGAGAAGAGAAGAGAAGAGAAGAGAAGAGAAGAGAAGAGAAGAGAAGAGAAGAGAAGAGAAGAAGAGAGGAGAGGAGGAGAGGAGAGACTTTCTGTAAAATGACTTTGGCAGTGACATTCTGCTGAATAACAGAGTGACCTGATTGATAATGGGACTTAGTGGGAACATGGGGATTTTCCTAAGTGAATTATATTTAAAAGATAATTATGTTTGGAAGCCTTCTCTGTTTTCAGATTTTATTAAGCCCTGTGGCGTCTCTCAGAATTACTTGTCTGGAATCATCAATGAATAAGAATAAATGATAATTCCATGAAAAGCTTGAGTATTTCTCTCCTGAGACAGGAGGATCACACATGGTGAGCTATGCCATGGAACCACTGAGCATGCTGGAGGCTGTGGCGACTCAGCAGGAGAATCATGAGCTGAGAAGGAGGCCTGTGAAGCAGTGCTGAGCCTCAGCACCACCCTGGGAGGAAGTGAAAATTCTGAACTGTAATTTCCATTTAACGAATAAGGAAAAACTCAGGAAGGTCATAGGATTTATATGCCTAAGGCCACACAGCTGACATGTGACAGAGCTGGAATTGAAAGCCCAATCTTCTATCTATGAAGGCTGTATTTTTTTCTACTTTATCATCCTGACTGGTATCCACCAAGTTCCTTCTCAAATTTAAACTGTTTTTACATCCATGGCTTAAAAGCATGGGAATTAATGGTGAATGGGTGGTGTGCTTCATTTTATAAGAATAAATGTCTTCCTTTATTGCTAAATAATAACAATGGACTCTAGATACTTTCATATAAGTATTTAATAAAATGCCTGAAGAGCTCTTCATAAAACAGGGTTAAGTGAAATAGATTAAATATCAATAAGTAGGGTAATTGATAAAGCCTTATAGCTAAATAAGGTTTGGTAATATTTCTAAGTATATGCGAAGTAAATAAAAGAGACGTTGTTTTGCAACATTGTAAGAATGAAATGCCAAAATTTAATCAAAATTGGTCCTGGAAAATAAAGTTTCCATGTCATGTACATGTGATAGTTTGCTTGAACTCTCATGTAATAGATAAATAAGAAAGCATTTGTTAGTTCTTTTTAGTTTGATTTTTTCCCCCAAAGAAACAAGAGCTAGTGGCTGTAGGAATGGTAGTTTGAAACAGTATCCTATAAATGAAATGGAAAAGGTTAGTTTTGATTGTAACCGAACAGGATTTGACACTTGACTAGACTAGCTAGTGATTTCTCAATAACTTTGATAACAGTGATTTTACAGGTACTGTCATAGTGTTATCGGAGAAATGCATGGATGGGATAGTTGATAGTGGGAGGGGCTTCCTGGGGTACCACTGGAATAAGCATTTCCAGAGGCCACCAGGGGAGAATGAGATGTGGTAGGAAGCTTTATTTATAGAAAATTACCTCCCTTTTTGCAAAATCCCATTTTCCTTAAACCAGTCATAGAAGATGTGCAGCTGAGGATTCAGCAGAGCTAGAAGCCAAGCCACTGTCCAAAGTTTCCATTCCATGGTGGCACTGGGTCTGGCACAGCGTCCGGACAGTTCTAGACCATCGGCCTATTGTGTGGAAGTCACACGGCTCTGAGCCATTGGACATGTGCAGGGGAGCACACCCCCTATAACAGGAGAGCCAGGAGCCCAGTTCAGAGAAAGGGGGAACTCCTTTGTTTAGAAGTTTAAATATTGGAAATCTTCCCACGTTTGCAGGGGCCACACCTACTCTGGCTAATGACCTGCTCCCATATGTAACTGAAAAACAAGTACTTTCCCTACATCACCCCGACTTTACTGGACATGCGTCTAAATTGCAGTTATCTGGCAAGTCTGCACAAATGACATGCCTATAAAATTTGGCCTTCCTTTTGCTCCTTTCCTCTTATTAATAACTACGGTTTTACAATGGTTTCAGTAGCAGGTGAGCTGAGCAGAAAACTCAAAGCCTTGGTCCCACTAACACCAACAACCACACAGATTTAAGTACATTTACTTAACACTTGCTATAAACCAGGCTGTGCCAATCACTTTACTCAGAGAACCCAATCAGGACTCTAGAACAACTCAATGAGGGAGCTAACATTACTTTCCCATTCCACAGAAGACACAGTGGAGGCTCAGAACTGGCCTAGGATTCATTTTCTGAAGCAGCTGGTCTATCATTTTATTTTTTAGTCAATGCACTTTTTATTCCCTATACTCTTAATAACTAATAGTCTCTAAGGATATGGCAAAAAGATTTGTTCTCTAAAAGCTAATTTTAAAACATAAGCTAATTTGATAAATTTTTTACTAGGGAGTAGCAGAATGATTATTGAATATTAAAAAAGTGGTGAATTCCTGGTGGAGGTCATTTTTTAAAAAGCCAAGATTTGGGCAGAAGGTAGATGTTTATGAGATTGGATTACTAGCTCTTCGACGTCCCTTCAAAGACCCATTGTTCTATGATTCCATGTTATATTAAGGATTAAAATCTAGAGTGAAAAATGCTTCCACTTTGGTGTGGCACCAGCTAAACCAAATCAACTCAGCTTTTTGCTCAATGACCTTATATAGGATAAGGTATTGAGAATTGAAACTGGTTGTGAGAAGAGGTTAGTAAACGTCTCTAGATGCAGAGTCTTAATTGAGGGCGACCTGAGGATCTGATGACCATCAGAAATAGCAAGTCCAGAGCAGGTGGTCAGAAAGATTGGGATGTTCCCTGAAGCCAGTGATCTTCTATGGAAATCGAGCAAAGCGGAGCCAATTGATTCAAAATGGCAGAGAAGAGTTGGAGCAGGTAAATTCTTTGAAGTCAAAAAGAAAAGAAGAGAAAGAAAAAAAGGAAGGCACAAGCCATTTTTAGAGTTCCTGTAGATTTATTTGAAATCTAAGGAGCACTGGTGGGTACTCAGGCAGCTAAACTCATGGTTTTTAAAGTGAGTTCTTTATAACAATCATGGCCAACTAATGTAAAAATCTTATTGCTTATTATTATTTTTTTTATCCTTATATTCCTCCTAAAGTAATAGTATGTTATGATTTTTTAAAAATTTTGAAATGATTTAAACGTGTTTTGACATGAATTTTGAGAATTTCAATATACCTTATTAAATATCTAAAGACACTCTCTAGGTAGCCTTAAAGCAATAATTTTTTTTCTAAATTTATTGATTGATTTTAGAAAGAAAAGAAGGGAGGGAGAAATAGATTTGTTTTCAATTTATTTATTCATTAATTGATTAATTCTTATATGTGCCCTGACCAGGGATCAAACCCACAACTTTGGGGTTATTGGGATGATGCCTTAACCAACTGAGCTACCCAACCAGGACAAAATAATAGTTTTCAATTGGTGTTTTGCTTTTGGTATCCATTAGCCAAATTTTATGAATAATATCAACATTAGAAACAGTTTCACTGTTCAGTATGAGATGAGTTGAAGGATTAAACAAGATACCTACTCTTATCACCACAAACCTCTTTGAGGCCCCTGAGGTACCTCTTAGGAACCCTTAGAACTCTGAGGAGAATAGTTTGAAAATTATTTCTTTTAAAAAAGAAAATCGATTTGTTGGAACTCTGGAAAAATGTCTCAGAAATTATCTGTTACCTTGACTTTAGAAGTTGTAGAAAATTATCTCATATTTCATATGCTCACAGGTATAATATGTGCATAATTATGGATGAACTGTCTTCCCATAAATTTTAATCTAAGCAATTAATGATTAATAACTAGATTGGGAAAGATGCTCAGTTTCTTCTGATATCTCAAGCCCCACAGTAGATCAAGATATTCAGGAAGTATTTGGTTGAAGGTAGAAGATAGATAGAAAGATTTTAGGCAGTGACTGGGTTCAATTAAAATGAAAAAAAGAGATATTCAAATATATTTACACTTAATCAGGATGAAAAGAAGAGTATCTTAGAAATGGCTATTCTTGAACTTCTGTGTATCAGCCATATTAGCCTTGAATATTAAGGGGTTTAAAAATCTTGAGCAGGACGTAAGCTTGGCATATAATTTCATAATGTATAATCAGTAACTTTAGCATAATAAGTATGTATATATAGAAAATATATCAATATACAAAGCATTTAACTTAGCAGCCAATTCACCAAAAAATAAAAATGCTCCAAAATGTCTATGCATATTTGAGATAGCAAATTCACAGATAGATTAATGTAAATGTCTACATACTTCCTTGTATCATAGTCAATTGTAAGTGTTTAGGGAAATGCTTTTATTCTTAATTATTTAACTTGAAAATAGTTGGTGGTGGTTCACTTTTGAATTTGTGTTGTTTAATATTTTGCTATCTCAGCCATATCAATAGTATTGGCAATACTTTCAAATCCATTAATGGGGTTATATCATAAGTGATTTCTCTTATTTTGAATTTTTTCTTTCTTTCCTATATTGTAACTAATACAATTATATGGTTAAAAGGCATTATTAATGCTAGGCCATAGTCCTATCACATACTATTGTTACATACAACAACACTGAAAATCTCTAATTACATAATTACTATGATCACAAAAATTGCTCTAAGCAAGATTGCTGAGAGATTGATTTTCTCTCTGAATAACGTATTTTCTGAGATTCAGTTTCTTCATAGCTATAAAACAATAGTTAATAATATCTACCTTCTATAATCATTATGAGGATTAAATGAAATAAGGCATATAAAATGCTATAAACCCAAAGTACTGTAAAAATGAATTGTAGAACTATAAAAACAGAAGCACAGGACATAATTTATATTATAGCCACTACAATAAGCCCCTTCAACTTTTGTGGTCACAGAATCACCCTTGAATGGCTCGGGTTCAGAACCCTAATAAAAATGTGTGTGAGATTGCTATAGTTTCCATTTTTTTTAGGATGCAGCTCTTATGTCTTCCACAAGCTCAGATGAGCAGCTTGGGGAAGTACTACAAATACCTGGAAACTAAAATACAGTTCTAGACAAAGCATCCAAGGTTTTACAAGCTTTGTTCTATAACTGTGTTCAGTTCTGACACAAACAGTGAGCCTTGGTCCAATTTCTTTTAACTCTTTACTAAGGAAACACACGAAGTCATCTCATAAGGTTTTTTTTTTTAAATAAGTTTTTAGCCTTTCTATCTCTTTCTCTCCCTTCGTCTGGCACAAACAGTGTGTTAGTCCACAAAGCAAAAACCTATTATTGACTTGATGTCAAGAATTTTGACCCCTAATGTTAAAGGTGTTTTCAAGTGACCTTGGTAGAATATGCTGGGTTTTTAGGAAAAGGTAGGTACAAACATGGCATAAAGTAGAAACAGAACCCATTGTAAATGTAGAGGTGAATGTAAAAATTCCAATAGCCATTTAGGGTGACCATGGTGAATTTTTAAAAGAATAAGTAGCTAGGTTGACCAGTCACTTCTTCCTGCTGATGTAATCTCTGAGCCTATGTTCCTGCCAGGAGAGCTTTCTCTTGACCTCTCTACCTGACCAAATCCTATTCATACTTCAACACTCAATTCCAGTTTCACCTGTTAGGGCCGTATGAAACCAAATGTGACTTCTTATTCCTTAGAATGCCTATCATATTTACCTAAATTACCCAAGTGACTTTAGTTGTGTGCTACCTTTACTTGTTATTTTACTTTTCATGTGCTCACCTCTTTGCTGCCCAACTAACTTTGGAGCTGGAATAGAATATAGTCTCTATAGTTCCACATGCAAAGTAAATGTATAGTAAATAACTTTTAAATTAAAATAGATTGTTTCAAAGATGGCTGACTACCATTTTCCAGCAGCTAAGCATAGAATTCCCATCAGAGTTGTGCCATTTGGGATGTCAGAAATTTATCTAATGCTTGACTTTGACATTAGGTTATAGGTCCCCCCAAAAAGACAGAAGTTGCTGGTAAGTATCAGAAGGATGAAGGAATCAATTTTCTTTGGTTTTAGAAAAAGAATTGAGAAACCAGCCTGTTTTATTCACATGTTGAAGGATTACATTTCTAACTTCCATGTGTAGTATTGAATTCAACCCTGGATTTGGGCATAAGTTGGATTTAGAAACTTCTAAGACAAATTCTTTTATTATCCCTACTCTGATTTGTAAGGTAAGAAGAATTAAAGGGCTATACATAAAGCCCCAAATTTGTTTTCTGTGGAAAAATTATAAAGAACATTGTTTATTAAGCAGCTTAGGAAGAGCTGGGAAGTAGCCGTCAGCATCTGTAGGAGAACTTCCCAGGCAGAGTCCTGCTGTGAAGGCCTGATGCAGCAGCCTCTGACCTTTCCGTGTGAAGTGGGATCACTCACTCATTCATTCTTCCTGTTATTCCCAATCCCTTCCGATTTTCTGCTCTGTTTTCTGAATACTTGCTAGTTCCCATTTCAATCCACTTTACTTGCATTTTGCAAATCATCTTTTTAAAAATGTTCTCATTGATTTCAGAGAGAGAAAGGGAGAAAAATAGAGAGAAACATCCATCGGCTCCCTCCTGCACACCCCGTGCTGGGGATCGAGCCCACAGTCCCCGGCATGTGCCCTGACCAGGAGTTGAACTGTGAGGCTCAACCCTCTGGGCAGTTTACTTGCATTTAGGAATAACCATGACCATTCATTCAGTTCTCCACTTTGGGAGCATCTGTTGACTTTTTCATTTGTGTCTCTCATGTGTGAGTTGAGAAGTTTCTTCTTTGGCCATTTCCTCCATTTGCTGCAGAATGTGAGAGTTGAAGGGGTTGGTTTTATAACCAGCCCTACATGATTTATGTAGTCTCTGCCTGTCAGGGATCCTGTGAGCCTTGAGCAAAAAAAAACAAAACAAAAACTACAGTAATTATATTTAGAATTACGAATCCCCCACAATCTAACAAACATATAGCATTCCATAGGCATATAGAATGGATTGAAATTCTTCAAGGATTATTTTTTCTTGAACATTATTCTTTTCCTAACTATTGCCTATGCAATGTTCTATTTTATTCTTTTCATTGTATTTTTATTTGTATTTATATTCTTTTTATTTGTTTTCTTTTTATTGAATTTATTGGGGTGACACCCGTTAACAAAATTATGTAGGTTTCAGGTGCACAATTTCACAACACATCATCTGTACACTGTGTTGTGTGTTCACCACCCCAAATCAAGTCTCCATCCATCACCATTTATCCCCCCATACCTTTCTCCACCTTCCTGACCTCCCCCACCCAGCAACTCTCAACCCCCCAACAGCTGGCAGCCTGCTCTCTATCTGTGGGTCTGTCACTGTTTGCTTGTTGGTTCATTTTGTTTATTAGGTTCCACATATGAATGAAATCATATGGTACTTATCTTTCTCTTATTTTATTTTTAAAACTTCCCAGGGGAAAAAAATTGACTGCATTCTCTGGCCTTGTTATAATGCTTGACAGCCCTTGAAATCAGAAAGTGATGTGAAACCTACACTCTTGGTGCAGTCGATGCCTGACCTCCCTTATTTTGTCTTCACTGGAGCCTGGAATATCGATTACCCATGCATGAGATACAACCCGCTTGCAGGGAGCTCTGGGGCTTTAAAAATTCTGACATGTGCCATTTTGTCATTTGTCATCTAAAGTCGTTTGAAGATGACTCTCTACTTCTGAGCAGCACTGTACCAGCCACCTGCATTGGTCTGTTCTGGGCTCCCTGCTCTCCGAGCACGAAAATCTTGCCTGTTTCTTTGTGCTTTCTTCATGCTGTGTCCCCTCCTGGCACCTCCTGCGTCTTTATCTCACCACCATGAGTAAATGCCAGGAGTTCATAAGCCCGGACCTCGTGTCTTTCACTTACAGCTGTATCATTAGGTGGGGCTCAGCTGTACCACCCACACTGTATGCCTAGAACAGTGTCAGGCACTCCACACATATTGGTTAAATGATATTTAATATTGCCATTCAAATTCTACCCAGGCATCAGGGCCCTTCTCCAGAGAAAGACAATAGGATAACCCTTCATTCGACATATTCAATGGATGTCAACAACATATCCAGTATTGTGCTCTTATATTTGCACTTGTAGGTATATTTAGTTGTTCCCTCTTCCAAATTACAGGTTTCCTTTGTGTTAGGAATGAGCTTCCCTCAATTGTGGATGAATGAAAATAGTGGGTCTTACCAACACATCAAGGTAATGTCTTCCAATTCCAGACCAGGTTACAATAAGATAGCAGATACCATTTATTGAGGGCTTTCTGTAGTCATTTAACAAATATACATATTATGTGGCAAGGACTAAAGTTAAGGATTTTATAAATCTAAATTATCTCAGGTCATGTCTGATATTTTCTTCGCATCCCTGCCACAAACATCTCTACTGCAAGCATTTTTGTCACAAACATTTTTGCTGCATAACTAATTGGCTTTAAGGCAATTTTCCTATAAAAGAGATAAAATAATTGATTAATAGATGTGTTTTTCTTGTTTTTGTTTTTAATTTTTCCATTGATGAATCAATGTATTTAAGCTGGTTCTCAGTTCGGTTTCATTATTCCCATTTTTATTTTTATATAAATCTTAGCTAGTCCTCATATTGGCCTATATAGTAACAAGTAGCCATGGTCATGGTGCTGGTCTTAATTTCTTCCAGATGATGATGTGCCCAACAGTTGGTTTCTTACTGTGAAACACCCTACATTGGGAGAAGAAAGAGAGGCTGAGTACCCTCTTTGTGGGTGCAGAGTTAAAGTCACATTTTCCTCAGAGCAGGAGTGGGGAATATCTGGCCCACTGGCCTTGTAAGGCCCATGAAATTATTAGGTCTGGCCTTGCCAAGGCATTAGGTGTGAGTTAATTAAATGTTTAACCAGATATGGCAGGCTACTTTTGAAGTTGATAATTCTGTATGGCTTGCAAATGATGTTATAAAAATCCAAATGGCCCTTGGCAGAAAAAAAGGTTGTCCACACCTGCCATAGAACAAGGACAACAGCTTGGGTACAATCTACAAAATAAAACCAGTTATTTGCCCAGTATTACCATGAAGCTGCACACATTTTCAATGTGTTCAAATATTTTGATTTTTTAAATAAATTCTTTTATGTTTTATTTATTGTTTCATGTTTCATTATCTCCTTCTGAATGTCCCTCTTTTATTTTCCCTGATTTTATATTTTTTATAGTAAAACTAGAGGCCTGGTGCAAGAAATTCATGCATGGGGTGGGGGTGGGGTCTCCTCAGCCGAGCCTCTCGCAATCCGGGACCACTGGTTCCTAACTGCTCACCTGCTTGCCTGCCTCATTGCCTCTAACCTCTCTGCCTGCCTGCCTGATTGCTTCTAACTACCTGCCTGCCTGACAGAAGGCCCCAACCGCCTCCACCTTGGCCCAAGGACGTCCAGAATGATGTCTGGAAGGTCATTCAGCTGCCAGGTCTAATTAGCATATTATGCTTTTATTATTATAGATTCCCTTACAGCAGTGAAAACAGCTGCAGCAAAGATGCTATATGAAAGTGCCTAGAACTCTTTTAAACATTCTATGTGTTAGATATAGTCATTATCTCACTCTTACAAGCAAGAATAGTGAGGTGCAGATAGACTAAGTAACTTGCCCCATATCACACAGTTACCAGAACCAGGGCTCAAACTCAGGAAGTGTGGCTCCTGAGCCAGGACTTTAGCCACTGCGCTATACTGCTACTTTCTCAGTGTGCTTCTTGACTACAAGTCTCATGTTTCTACCTCTGGTTTCTGCTGATGAGGACCACTTTCTATGCCCTAGAATGATACTCTATTTATACACAAATACTGGTATTGATTCAGAAACTCAACCGTGGCTGTTTCCTCTCTCAACCCACATTCCGCATTTTCAAGGCTTGCTTTCTTCAACTCTTTTGTGTTTTTTATGAACATGACATCTCTCCTGTTAGACCAGAAACAACTATGAAAACAGCTCATATGGCTCACTCATCTCTTTTCCCTCCACATTCCAGAACATGGTACAGTGCTCTGGACATAGTAGGTATTTAATAAGTATTTGTTAAGTAAATAAATGTTCAGAAATTGTTCTTGTTATTTTTCTTTTAAAGCCAAACTGCTCATCAGACTTTTAAAAGCTAAATTTCACCATCACCTCTGAGATGAGGTATAGGAAAAGCAAATAAACAGTCCACTCCAGCTGAGGGAACATAGGCTCAGATGAGCACACAAGGAGCCCTTAAACCTGGAGGCTAAGCAATCTTTAACATATGAGGTATTTTTCATTGATACAATGGCCAGTAGATAAAAGATTGCCTTTAGGGTGAAGGATGAAATAACATTAGAAGATAGTTTCCTCTGTGATAGTTTTAATAACATGGTAAAGAATATTTTATGACCTTTTATGATAATTTTTATCTGAGCATGTCTGTGATAGATTAAAAATGGCCACAATTTTTTGCTACAGCAGCAGCAGTCTAATTTTCCTCCTCTTCAATCTGGGCTGCACTGCAGTGGAGGTGATGCTACATGACTTCCAAGGACAGGTCAGAAGGAGCCTTTTGGCTTCCACCTAGGCCTCTGGGAAAGCTCTCTTGGAACGCAGCCACCATGCTGTGAAGAAGCCCAAGCAGGCCTGTGGAATGGCCAACGTGGAAAGAAGCCAAGACCTCTGAATGAGGGCTGCAGCTGAGCTCCCAGCCTACAGCCTGCACTGACCTGCCAGCCATGAGAATGAGGCATCTCATCTTGAGCCACCCTCACCGATATTCATGGAGCAGAGATAACTTTTTCCAGTGGGACCTTTCCAAATTTCTGACTCAAAAAAATTGTGAACAAAATAAAATTGCTCTTTCAAGCCAAAAAATAACAGAATGATGTCATAATGGACACAGTAAGACAGAGCTACATATACAGGCATTCTAAGAGCTTTTCACCTCATATTGTTATTTTGCCCCAAACATACCCACTGGTTCTTCATCTTTCAAAGGCCTTCACCCCTTGAGTCATGTGGTGCTTAGCTCAAAACTATGTCAAAGAAAGAAGAGAAAAACACACACACACAATATGCTCTTTTTTGTAGTATCAAATTGTGAGAAAATTAAAATGTGAAAGTCAGATCTTAAAAAATTTAGCACATAATCCCATGATTGTTTTAAGCCTCAATCTATAATATTAAGAAAAATCTAGAACTTTAACTAGATCACAGTTTCTAGATCAATTATTTTTATTTACTTATTTATTGTTAATCCCCATTCAAGGATATATATATATATATTTAAGAGAGAGTGGAAAGGAGGGAGAGATGGAGAAAGGGAGAGAGACAGTGAGAAACATCAACATGAGAGAGACATATCAATTGGTTGCCTCCCACATTCATCCAATGGGGCTGGGGATTTAACCTGAAACCCAGGCATGTTCCCTTGACTGGGAATTGAACCTGTTACCCTTTGTTGTGTGGGCTGACACTCTATCCACTGAGCAAGCAACACTGGCCACGGCTAGATCAATTACTTTAAAGGCAGGTTAGGTAGAATAAGAATATCTTCCTACCTATAACCCTCAAAGACTTTTATTGAGTTAACCCATTGTCTTTTAAATGCAAATATACTGGGAAAGCTAGCACTGTAACTATTAATACAGCTCTCAATCATTCACAGGTTAAACTGAGTTAATAAAATTCCAGTTCATTGGGTAAGCATAAGGGGAAATATGGTCATCTGAGAATCCATTAGGCAGTAAGAGAACACTGGGCATCTGGGAGGGAGAGGAGAAAGTCTAGGGAGCACAAAGGTGTATAAAAAGTGAGGGGGGAGTGTCTGAGAATTTCTCCTACTTTACTGGCTTCTTTTAGGCTGACCAAGGTGCTGGGACTTTGAGAAACTGATAAATATAGGCTTAGAAAGCATTAAACAAGACAGCCAAGGGTATTTGATTATTCCTTCCAATTATTACCTCTGTAAGGTCTCATAATATTCGGTTCCTCCCAATTTCATCTCCTTTCTGGCCTTTTTAAGTGGGAGAATCCCTCTAGTGCTCTTTGAAATTGGATTTACTTGACCTCTGGTGACTGTTATTCTCAGTTGAACAGGGTATTTCTGTCTTTGCTATCCCCATGTGGTCTTAAATGCTCCTGGCCTTATAGCTTGTCAGCTCATTATCAGAATATTTGCAGAACATTCAGAAATCCTAAAAGACATAGTTAAACAGATATTTACCTCAGGGCCTGCACAAACTGTCTTCACACACAATGACTAGGAAGCCTGCATCACCAAGCAAATCCTGTGAGGACACAAAAGGAAAATGCCTAGTTATAGTTATTTTTACATTGTAGTTCAGATCATTATATATATATATATATATATATTTCAAATACTTTCCCTATTGATTAGTTCATTTCCCCTATGGCTAATTAGGCTCAAAGCGAAGACTATTCTAAAGAAAAAAAGCATTTCTCCTTAGTCACATCCCACCCCATATACTTTATGCACGCCTTTCTGTATGTAGGGGGCCTATTATATTTGTGTCCATCTCTCTGGAGGAAGAAAAATGGAAAGCTGGAGTTTGAAGTCATTTCTATGAGTCCTTTCTTTTTTGTAATTCCTGTCCAATCTTAGGTACTCACTGTAGAAGATACTACTAATAACTGAGTTCTTTAGGACACATAACTAGACCACAATCCTATGGCATCTATGTGAGCCTATGTGACTCCTTCCACAGAGAGGAAGTATGTCACTTACAAGCCCAGGTGTGTCTTCTGCTGTCTCTCAATCTTTCCTATACATATCATAAGTGGTCAGAACTCAGGCAGAATTGCAAGTTGGCAGGAGCCTAGGTCCCTGAATGATTGTGTGGAGCAGAGCTCTCCACTGACCACACTGTAATATGAATTGACTTAGAAATTTTATTGTGTTAAGTTACACTGTTTATTTTAGCAATTAAAATTACCCTGACTAACAATTTTCTGTCTTTTTCTCTTCTCTTTACTTATTCTCCCTGACCAAATACTTGCATGATTCTCTGTTCCCAAGGCTATAATATTTTAAATCTCTAAATGACTAACTCACTAAAAATTGTTTGTTTATAGCCCTACCAAGCTATAAGGTCCTTAAAGACAGGGCATATGTACTTATCATCAAACTAGAGGTCCGGAGCACAAAATTTGTGCAAGAGGGAAAGAGGTTCCTCAGCCTGGCCTGCACCCTCTCACAATCTGGGATCCCTCAGGAGATGTCCCACTCCCAGCATTTATACTTCCACCTCTCACTTTACCCAAAATCACTGAAGTGCTCCAGGTTTTGTTATAGGAACTATATTTGATACAGTGGTGATTGTGGAGTAAACACAAGAGTAATTTACATAAACACATAGTTGTGGAATTCTATTTTATTTTCTAATGCCCCCCAAATGCAATACATTTTATTCTAGATGTTCTCAGGCCCCACTTCTTTCTTCTCTTAGAGCATCTCTAGTTCACATAATCTATCTGGCCTTCAACGAAGCCTGACTGGTACTGAGGTTTATTTTTTACAGGTGCTGTTTCCTTCCTCTTTGATGGCCCATAGCCCTGGTACCAGCATCTATATGATCCTGCATAGTTACTACCCATTTCTCTGCCCAATAAATCTTGAGCTTCCTTAATGGAGGAGAGATTTTTCCTTATGACCTCCCTCTCCCTGGTGATTGAGACCATGTTTGGCATATGCTAGGTCTTCAACAAACATTTGCTGCTTGAATGGCTGGGGGAAGAGATGAATGAACAAATAAACAGCAGTTCCCTTGAGGGTAGGGGTGTGCTACACTTCCAGTACCCTGGTTCTTAGCACTATTCCTTGAATAGAGTTCTGGAATTGATGCTTAGGGAAAAGGTTATCTGTTCTTTATTTTTTAGTTTTGCCCAACTTACTCAGGAAAAGGTTTTAAAGTTACTAAACATTAGGGTTTGGCTTACTTCTCAAATATCTTACTAATTGCATGATGGCTCTTTTGAATTTTGAAGAGTCAGCTGGTTTCAGGGCACTTTGATGAGTGAGCCAGAAGCCATCATCCTCTTGGCAATGTGATGTTGGTGTCTATACGATTTAACCCAAGCATGTTTCCCATCCTGAATGAGACAACCTATTTGGTGTCTATACGATTTAATCCAAGCATGTTTCCCATCCTGAATGGACACACAGTTAAAGGATTTTTTTTAACATCCTGTTACAACTGTATATTTAACTGAACTCTCAATAAAAAATGAATGTGCCCTAAAAGTCACTCGTCAATTTTAGATCCATTTAGCAGCACTTTAAACTTCCTTTAAAACATCACCTGTTTCTTGAAAGCTATGCTTTTAAGCTGTGTGTGTGTAGTGAATGTCTACGATCACTTTCAAATTTATGGAATTATAATGTCAGGTCTTCCCATGCCCTTACAGTTAGAGTTGAACTAAAATCAAACTGGTTTTTGGTTTAAATCACAAGTGCTCTGAATGGCAAGCTCACAGCTTCCTCTTTCTACATCGACTAAAATGTTCTTTTTCTCAATCCCACCCTTCTCCCACATTTGTCTTTCTCTTCACCTCCACAAAATCATCAATTTATCAAATAATTGCCATGGGAACTCCATTAGGGCTGCTATAAATTACTTCAAATATCACCAACCCAGAGCATCCTGCTGGGCACCAACAGATGTGCTCTTCCTGGCTGAGGGCCAGCCCCTGCCCAGACACTGCTCCTAAGAGGGCATTTTCACCTGTGTGAGTTTATTAGATTAAGAGCAGCTCTTTGCATTGAATCTTCTCAATGACCAAAAACAAAATAAAACTTTCTTGCTTTGTGCTTTAAATTGCCTGCCCCATGTGCTGGAGCAACATCTGCATAATTGTCTCCAGGCAGAGAATGGGGCTCTGTGGTATTTTATAATATGCTCTCTGGAAATAACATTTTTATTTTCTATCCTAACAGAATAAACCCAGGCAACTCTGTACACCATTGTAAAGTGGGTTTAAGTTAGATTTGACAACCTCCCCATCCCTCTTCTGTTCTGGCCATCCATTCTCCTTACTCAACCAGGGTTCTCCCAACCCTCTCTTGTTACAAATTGAATTGTGTCCAAAAAAGATATGCTCAGGTCCTAACCCCCAGTGCCTCAGAACATGACCTTATTTGTAGACACGGTCTTTTCGGAGGTGATCAAGTTAAACTGAGGTCATTAAGTTGGGCTGCAGAACGGATGGTGTCTTATGAAAGGGGAACTTTGTACACAGGGAAAGACACACCCAGAGGGAAGACACTGTGAAACCACACAGGGAGAATGCCGCCATGTGACTAGGATGATGTAGTTACAAGCCAAAGAGTGCCAAGAATTGCCAGCAAACAGTAGATGTCAGAGAGAACGTGACCCTGCTGAAACCTTGCTTTGGATGCTTGAACTCCAGATTTATGAAACAATACATTTCTGTTGCTTTATGACACCCAGTTTTTGCTACCGTGGCAAACTAATAGTCCTCTCTGCCCACCATTCAAAATACCTCACTGGGTTCCTCCTTCATCATGCCCCACTCTGGCAGAATTCCAAGGGTCAATTCTTTGCTCCTCTAGCCATCAAAGCTTGTCAGTCTTACATTCCACTTCACCACTGCTGGCCCTCTTTGGGATAATTAAATAATAATGAAGCAGCTTCCTGAAACTAAATGCCTAGTAAAGCATGAGAGGGGGCTGACGGATTAATTGTTAAGTTAGTTCCCAGGTCCTATATAATAATTACCACAGGGTTTAAAAAAATTTTATTCTCCAATTACAGTTCACATTCAATATTATTTTTTATTAGTTTCAGGTGTATAGCATAGTGGTTAGAAAATCATAATCTTTTTAAAAATGATCTCCCTAGTATTTCCAGTACCCACCTGACACCATATATATTATTGACTATGCTCCCCATTGACTGTTTTGTAACCATCCATCTGTACTCCCACTCCTTAGGGAGAACAGGTTATACGAATATTTCTCAAAGTCCAAGGTTTCTCTGAGAATATTTTATCTTGTGTTTTTATTTATTTTAATATAACAAATAAAATTTTTATTAACTTTCTAGTTATAAAAGTAAAACTTCTGTTTTTGCCATGGTTTTACAATTGAATATAATTTTTATAAGAAATGTGTTTTTTTCAGCTTTATTGAAGTATAATTGAGGTATATAATGTGATGTTTTGCTGTCTATGTACTGTGAAATGACGACCACAAGCAAGCTAATTGACCTACCCACCAACTCACATAATTACTGTGTGTGTGTGTGTGTGTGTGTGTGTGTACACATTATGTTTTAAATAAATTTTTTTCAAACTAGGGTTTGTAAGACACTGTTTGTTTTCTCAAAATTAAGAAACACTTATGATGGCAGGGATTATGGGAGAGGAACCTGGGCTGAGGCTTAGTAGCATTCTGAAATCTCACTTCTTACCTGTTCTGACGCTGAGCTGGATCTCATTTCATGCCAAGTCAAACGTGCTAGCTCATTATTAACCACTACACTCACATACGTGTTTGCTTGAGGTTTAGAACATAAGAAAGATTGTTCGTCTGTGTTTCTGTCCCTTTAAACTGCCTTTCTAAATGACACACTCCCCCACCGCTGCTCAGAGAGCAAATATGCCGAGAGCTACTTTTAAAATCAATTATTTAGGGTCTTGGAGTCTGGGAGATGGAACAGAAGTTCCCTGGAGTATTTTGAAGTAAACATCAAATTATAAACGAAGAGCTCTTTATAAATAGGATGAAGGAGTGGGAGCAGGGATGTAAGTGGATGGGTAGGATTCCAACCCCTGCCTCACCTTCAGGAAAATTACTTCCACAGCGTGAGCATGAGGAAGCTTTTGGGAACCATGGGAACCATGCCCCTGCCTTTGAGGCTGGTGAAAAGGTTCTGCTACACAGCACAGGGGTGGCCTTGGGCTCTCAGAAAGCCCTCTCCTGGCTGGGCCGCCTTCTCACGGCCTGATTTCCAGCCCCTCACAGTCCATCCCCAGCAGAGGCTTCAGCAGCTCCCAGAGCAAGCACAGCCGAGTAGGAGACAACCTGACAGGTGTGAAGGCTTGACCCAGGATCTTTCTGGAACGGTGAGCAGTACTAGGTGTATAATTAGATTTCCTATTAGTCTAAGTTTTCAAAGTGTGCCAGGCACTACTCATGGTTAGGCCTCCGAAAGAGCCTTCTATGGGCCACAAGCCATTTTTACTTTCTTCTCTTCTCACTACAGAAAGCAATGCAGGCCACCTTGGAAACACCCTCTTACTGGACCCCTGGGGGTAGAAAGGATTGACGAGGCCTCAGCTTGATCTTTTGGCTTTCTCTTCAAAAGCAACTCATCTATTCTTCCAAATATGTTTCTATGAGTCAACAAAAATATACATGTTTCAGTGAATGTGTATGTGTTGTTTTTATACCCACAGGAAAATACCATACCCAATATTTGAGATATTGCTTTATCCACTTAGCATCATATTTAAGAGCTTCTTTCATGCCTACACAGGAAGATCTAACCCTTTTAAAGTTTTATGTTATGGGCATTGCAGTGAATAGCTCATACCTGCATCTCTTGTCAGGTATGCAGGTTGATCTAGGAATGTATTCTTAGGAGTGGAACTGTTAGATCAAAGGTATATGAAGTTTTTATTTTGATAGGTATTGACAATTGCCTTCTAAAGAGAGTGCGTCCATTTATATTCTCTGCCTCTCTGCTTCTTACCAGTTTTGTACATTTTCTGATCTGTGCAAAATATATAAGAAATGTGTCCTGAGTGGTTTTCTTGCTTCCAGTCTTGCTTCCTTCAATTCACTACTCACCCTGTAGCTGTGATCTTTCTCAAGTGTGACTCTGATCCCATACCTGGCTGCATAAAACTCTCCCAGGACTTCTCATTGTCCTTGGGGAAAAGGTCCATTTCACTGACTGGCTCACAAAGTTCTTAGTGTTTGGGCCCCTGCTTAGTTCCACTGTCATTTCATGTTTCAGCCATGCCAGACTACTCTGCCTTCCTCAGACAGGTCCTGTCCTCCCTCACCTCCATCTGGGCCACTCCTCTGTGCTTTGCCTGCCTGAGGACACTCTCTGCTGCTTTGGGTCACTCCCACTCATTATTCTGGTTTCAGTTTAAATGTAGCACCCACTAAGTTATAATGGGGATCCCTCTGGCTGTCTCCACTGCCCCCTGTACTTCACCTTTTAACTTATATAACATTTGGTACATAAAAAATAATATATGTAACGTATATGTAAGTTATGAGGCATAATTATAAAAACAAACACCTATGCACCTACCAACACATCTGAAGAACCAGATGGCTGCTCCCCTAGCCAGTTTTGTTCAGTGGCTAGTTGGTCAAACTGGCCTGTGGACTGAAAGGTCTCACATTCAATTCCAGTCAAGGGCACATACCCAGGTTTCAAGCTTGATCTTCAGCAGGGAGCATGCAAGAGTCAGCCGATTGATGATTCCCTCTTATCATTGATGTTTCTACCTCTCTCTCTCCATCTCCTTTCCTCTCTGAAATAAATAAAAATATATTTAAATAAAAACACAGATGGCTGCCAACACTGCAAGGTTCCGGCCCATCACAGCTTTTCCCATACTGTGTGATAGTGGCCTTTGTACTTGTTCCTCTTTCCTACATATTTTTAGCCCTCGGGGCACAGATCTGGGTCTGACTTATGCATGATATCCCAGGGCCAAGCACAGAGCCTGATAAGTTGTAGGAATTTAACAATCTATAATAATAAAAGCATAATAAGCTAATTAGACCAGACAGCTGAACGACCTTCTGGAAGTCATTCTGGACATCCTACTGGATGAAGCCATAGCATTGGGGATCGAGGCAGAAGCAGGAATGATCAGGCAGGCAAGCAGTTAGGGGTGATAAGGCAGGCAGAATGGTTGGGGCAATCAGGCAGGCAGGCGAGAGATTAGGAGCCAATGGGATGTCTGACAGTTGGACATCCCCTGAGGGATCCCAGATTGCGAGAGGGTGCAGGCTGGGCTGGGCTGAAGGGACCCCCCCCCAAAAAAAATGCATGAATTTTGTGCACTGGGCCTCTAGTATTTTATAACTGAATTTAATAATATTCATAAAGGGGAATACTTAAAAACAAAACAAAACACAGTCTCTCAGAGAGTGGGTAAGTTATTAAAAACTTATTACCAGTTCACCTTGCACTTTGCGTCACTTTCTAAGGTCAGGAATCTATTTGTACAGTTTGTGTTGCCTCCTTTTTTGGCTCTTTATGAGACTAGGCTGCTGGGACACCTCTCTTTCTTTCTTTCTTCCTTTCACTATTGTGCATTTTACTTTCAAATCATGTATCAACAGATTAAACAGTTCTTGACTTACCAGCCACCTACCTTAATGTTGTAATTGCAAGGGAATGAGCTTACTCTTCCATAGTCATGAGCAGATTCTGTTATTTTCCAAAGCTAGAAATGTCATTCTGGAAGCTGATTTTACAAATTAAATGCTACCACCTTCTTGAATTAAATAAGGAAACATATCACCCATGGCATTTAATCAAGATAATAATAGTGTCTCTAATTTAATGAGGACTGATCACGTGCCAGGCACACTGTAGATTTTATTGCTGATCTCCACCATGATCCTGCAAAGGGAGAAGCAGTTATTTCCATCTGCCAATGACCATGTGGAGGTTCAGTGGGTAAGGAATTGAATCAATGCTGCTTGAGTATGGACGTGACAGAGCTGGAATCGAGGTCCAAATCTTTGCCTCCCCACACCCAAACCCAAATACTTCACACTGCATCTCAGATAACAGTACAACTAAAGAAATAGCACAGGGCCATTTTAAAATATTTGACTTGTTTTTTAAAACTTGTCCTGGTCTATTATTTAAAAATTATTTTTGTTTTTAAATTGTCATCTTTACTACTTTTTACATGGTATTAAATGTTTACTAAAAGGAGTAGAGAAAAGGGAAAAAATTTGCTTTTACCAATTCTTGATTTTGTGCAGTGATTCATTGATTTATTGATCTGACAGGTATATGAATGCCCACTGTATGCCATGAATAAAGAAGGCAAGAATCCCTGCTCTTGTGGAACTCACCTTCTAACAAGAGGACACTGGCAAAAGTATGTCTAATAAGTGCTTAATGGGAAATATAAAGCAAATTAAGAGGATGAGAAGTGCTAAGTCTGGATGGTTTTTTAAAAAGTGGAGTTCTGATGAAATCTCCCTGATAAGATGATATTTGAGTAGAGACCTCAATGGAGGGAATCAATGGATATCGTATGGGTTGAAAGCTTTACCTTAATCCCCCAAAGCAACTAGTTTCTTTTTATTCCAAGTCTCCCAGTGGCTTCTGGTGCTTCACTGAAAAGGAAAATTAATCCTTGACTGCTTCTTATTAACTTTGAATAAGAAGTTTGCACAATCACCCACTTCTCGCTTAGCAAGCTCTGGGGAGATGGCAAGACAGGAATTGTCCCTTCAGACAGAAGGATGTCAGGGCCAGGCACTGAGTGGCCTGAAAGTGGAATCAGAGAAAGAAAGGGAGTATTTCCTCTCAGGATGGGTGGAAGGGAAGGGAGGAAAGCCACTAAGTGAGAAACAAAACAAACACTTCCAATATAAAATTGCACAATAAAAGGAAAACAGTTTACAGTGCCAACTAGTGAGTTAGTAAAATGTGTATCCTGGCAAATTGGCAAATGGAATGGGATGAGAAACGGGCAATAAAGAAAGATTGTTCATAAAAGGAACCTTGACTTAAAACGTAGCTAGGCTGGAGCTTCAGCATAGCCACAGGACCACAGAGGTCTGGTGAAGGTGGGTAGAAATTGCGCCCTCTCCCCCCCCCCCCAAACCCCGCCCAGCCAGGTTCACAGTCACATCGGCAAAAATGGAATGGGATGATGAGAGAAATTTGAGGAGGAATAACCCGCTGTGCATACTCTGACAACTCATGTGTGCTGCTTCCATTTAGCCTTATTAAACAAGCACAGCCTACAGAAAGATGAGTGGTGTTTTCTACTCAGTTAATCATTAAGGTGCTCTCCCAAAGGAACCATCTGTCAAGATGATGCATTTGAATTAATGGGAGGAGACAATGGACTATTAAACAGGGGGATGAAGTGAACATTCAGCTTACTTTCAAGGTCTCAGAGGAGAACAGGTAAAATGGAAACTTCTGAGGACTTTAGAAGCCCCTACTTGTTGAGTCAATCTCTCTCTCTCTCTCTCTCTCTCTCTCTCTCTCTCTCTCTCTCTCTCTCTCTCTTTTTCTCTCTCTCCAATATTTATGAAAAACTAGATGAGGAAAAAAAAACTTGCATGGCTGTTCATTCTCAACTTTTCCCCTGAGTTATTACTCAGATACATTTAGTAAGAGAATCCTATTGATGATAATAACCATGATAATAAAATAATCTCTAATATTTGCATAGGTCATTCTGGTTCATATAGACCCTTCACTTTCATGGTCTTACATAACCACCACAAGAAGGTATTATATGTTATTATATATTCCCATTTTATAGATGAGAAAGTTGACCCAGGCTCATGCTGTCAGAATTCAGTAGAAGTCAGAAGAACAGAATGATCAAGTCTATATCCTTGATCTCCCTCTGCTTTCTTTTATGTTCTGGCCAAGGAAGAGACCAAATAGTGGCATGAACCCTCACACTCTCTTTAGGGGACACTAACTGTCTCATGCCACTAACCTGTTCCCACAGATATGAACCTCTTTATAATCTACAGGGATTGGGAGAAAACGACATTGTTCACCCAGTTACAGACATAGCTGAGCAGTTCAGTGCTTTTCTATGGGCCTCAATGGCCAAAAGTAACAAAGGACTCATCAACTCCCAAGGTCAGCTACTCAGAAGTCGGGACCCTGTTCCCAAAGCAGAGTCTGGTCTTTGTGTGCACCAGTGCTGTGACCTGTGGTTCCTTCAGCAGCTCCATCTTTTTCTGGTTGCCCGAGCACAATCCCTTTGCCTCTCAAAGTATTTAGCAGGATGCTCTAGAAGATGTTTAAGGCACTGGGATGGTGAGGGGTGATGAGAAGATTCTGTGACCAAATGCGCTTGGAAAATACTCTTAAAGAGTTATATGCACATTAGTCTATCAAAGTTTCTGAGAAACACCACAGTAAAGAACTATTCAATTTCATTTATTTTATGGTTTTGAACCTATTTCTTTTCTACAACCCCTAATGACGTCTAGTGGAACATTATTTAACCATTACTGAGCTTTATAATTATGCAACACTCCAAAATGTACCAGAGCACAGAATGTTCTGGAAATGTAGAGCTCCTTGTACATAGAGCCTACAGTTGTATAAAATTTTTGAGGTGTTTGGTAAATCTTTAAAGGTCAGAGTGAACTATATACTTAAAAGAATGAAATTTTGACCAATTAAGCAACCATGTTCATATGATAATGGTATAGCTCAGTAGTTCTTACATTTTGTTGCAATTAGAATCACCAGAGATATACACTAAGTAGCCAGATTATTATGATCTCTGAACACATAATAATATGGCCACTCAGTGTATATCCTATATAGTAAAAGGCTAATACGCAAATTGTCCCCTTGACCAGGAGTTCGACCAGCACACAGGATGACCAACCGCCCATGTCCCCATCCCCCTGGCCAGGCTGGCTGGATCCCACCCATGCACAAATTCATGCACCAGGGCTAGATATATACTGAATGGCTAGATTATTATGCCTTCAGAGATCATAATGATATGGCCACTCAGTGTAAAAGTTTTGATGCCCAGGCTGTACTTAGACCCATTAAATCAGAAACTGTGAAGGTATGATGTCAGCATTTGTATTTTAAAAGTTCTTCAGGTGATTTTAATAAGCAGCCAATGTTGAGAACCAAAAGTATGAATGATTATCCTAAAGCAGGGGTGGATATTTAAAACCATTTGCAGGCCATACAAAATTGTCAACTTAAAAACTAACTTGCTATATTTGTCAAACATTTAATTAACTCACCCCTAAGGATTTGGCAGAGCCAGGACCAAATGATTTCATGGGCCTTATACTGCCCGTGGGCTGGACGTTCCCCACAGCTGTCCTAAAGCAATGAGCAGATGTGAGACTGAGAAGTTTCTGAAGGCTTGTTTGGCCACTTGAAAATTGTTTATGAGTTTATGAAATATCTCCCTTTCAAGGATGAAGCAAATACTAGAGATTTGGCTCATCATTCCACAATTCTAATTGATAACACGTGTTTCTAACATGCCCGTATTTGGTTTAATTATACACAAATAAGCCTGGCTTATGTATACTGCAGAAGGCTGCAGATGTGAAGTTTTAATTATGGCATCATGTGGCAATTTAGTTCAAAGTGGACAAATACAGGCTATAATGAAAGACAGTAAAGAGTTGGCTTGTAAAATGGGTTTTGGAGGTGGGGAAAACACAAAAACAATTGGCTCTGAACCAAATACTGAATTCAGAGTGATGACTACTCTGTGGGAAATACTCTCCTTCAAAAACTACTTGGGTAAATATTCAGACTGAAAGTGGTTGAGGCTAGAATTCAGGTTATTTTGATCACCCAGATCCCTGAGGAAGGAGGAGACATGAGATGGGATAGAATCAATAAATTTATGAAGTTTAGACCTCTCAAAGAAGGATCCACTAATAAGATCATGCAAGCATGTCAAAATCGCAGCTATGCCTCCCCACTGGCCACGAGTTTGACATGCTTGATTTGAGTTCTGAGTAGTGAGGAATAAAAAGAGGTAAAAATAATAATAACTCAACTTTACTGAATGCTTCCCAAATGCCAGGCTGTGTCTTAATTATTTTACATGCTACTTCAGTTAATTCTCACTTATGAGAGGGTCCTATTGTTATCTCCATTTTCCTGAGGAGGAAACTGTGGAGATTTCATGAACTAATGTATGGGAAGTGCTGGGTACTGTGACTGGCACTGACAAACACCCAACAGTGTTAGCCCCTAATTTTTGGATCGTAGAATAGTAGGATGTTAGCGTTGGAAGCAACTTTAAAGAGCACTAGTGAACTTGTTTATTTTTTTTTTTTCTTAGCAAGAAAGTATATAAAACAAAGCTAACAATAGGGAAATTGAACATTTGGGCTCTGCTTGAGATTGGCTGTGATCCAGTGTCAGGTGCTGGGACAGTCCCATTTACCAAATATCCCTTTGGTAATGTTTGAAGATAACATTGTTCTTTGCTTCTTATGGCTGGAATACCACAAGCAGAGTTGCCATAAGTCCTTTAAGCTGTGGCCACAGAGGTCACCCCCAAAATGGAGACTCTGACAAACATGGAAGATAGGGAAGGAACAGTTTCTCCTTCCCCAAATGTCCACAGGGCCAAGGAGATACAATTTTAGAATGACTAAGCATAAACATGCATGTCAGTGCCATATGGTATGGGAGTCGGTTCATTTGTTTATATATTCACTGGACAACTATTTATGGGGCAAGGTTAACATGTATTGAACAATCACCATTCTGCCTCCTGATCCCCTTTCAGAAATAAAGGATTTACTACCCAAGCTACTGGGCTTGCCATTGGTAGGCAACCTTCAACTGTCAGCCCCCTTTGAAGAATGACTTGAATAAGAGAGCTACCTTGCTCGAGGCTATGTCCACAGTCTATACTAGGATTGCCCTCATTCAATGACCAATTGAGTATGTGGGGGATGAGGGGGAGGAGGGGAAGAGTAAGTGAGAGGAGGGAAAGGTAGAGGCAATAAAGTCCTTGAACTCTTGCCCACCCAGGACAGTTCTGAAATGCTGTCCCAAATATAGAACTCCCTGAGGCATTGGTCTTTGCTTTCAACCCCTCCCCCCATTCCAGTTCCAGTACATTAATTCATTCATTTACTCATCAACAAATATTTATTGAGCACTTTTTTATGGACAGAATCTATAGACAAGGGTATATATGAAACGTATTCAAGAGTGGACTCTGTATCATGTTCACGATGCAAAAGGTGTCCTCTAGCAGAATATTAATATACTAGTAGCCCTGCGCACAAATCCATGTGCCAGTAGCTCGCCAGTAGTTCTCTGCCCACTGCTCTGCCCTCCTGTAGCCCTTCCTGTCCCTCTTTCTCCCTATGCCCCCAAGCTTGCTTCCCTGCCCTCTCCTCACCTTCCTGCTGACCTGTGATCTATTTAGTAGTTATGTGGTTGGTCGTTATTCTTCATGGTGTTAAGAACATTTGCATATTACATATTTATTATATAGTATATTCCCTGCTGACAAAAAAATGTAGACACTCCATTTAATCTTTGTTTGATAGAGACAAAAAAACAGGGACTGCACCACATCTTATTAAATGCATTAATTCCCCCAAAACTAATTGAAAAAGGAGTTGTCAATAGATGCCATCACTGGAACCCAATAGTTTGCTTTGGTAGAGGTCCCAGGTAACATTTGGGCTGTGTCTGTGTGGGATAACCCTTGTTGACTTAGCCTCATGGTCGGAAAACTGTGGCTCGCTAGCCACATGAGGCTCTTTGGCCCCTTGAGTGTAGCTCTTCCACAAAATACCACGGCCTGGGTGAGTCTATTTTGAAGAAGTGGCATTAGAAGAAGTTTAAGTTTTAAAAATGTGGCTCTCAAAGAAATTTCAATTGTTGTACTATTGATATTTGGCTCTGTTGACTAATGAGTTTGCTGACCATTGTCTTAGCCTATAAGAATGAAGAACATAGGTATTCCAAGTTTAAAGGTAGTGTCTGCTGAGTGTTCATGCACACTGTGTACTGTCAGAATTTATAGCAGAAATAATAATAATGTATACATGTAAACAATATATAAAACATGATATTATGTATAGCAGGTCCTCAAATAATGCTCTTTCCTTCTACATTGTTTTGTTATAATGTTAATGAGAAAAATATCAGTTCTTGGCCAGGGCCATGTCTGTGTAGAGAGTTCTTCCCACATCTGCAAGAGCTTTTTTTCTGGTACTCTAGTTTCCTTCCATATCCCAAAGACATGCACACGAGGTGAATCAGTGTGTGTTCACTGTCCCAGTCTAAGTGATTGTGCATGTCTTGTGCCCTTCAATGGAAGCCTAAGCTTCTGGGATGGACTCCAACCACCCGTGACTCTGTGCTGGAATGAAGGGGTTGAAAATCATTATCTTACTTATTTTTATTCACCTTTTAAAATAGATGTATAGCTCACACTTATTTCAACTTTTATCATGAGAAGCGTTTGGGGGTCTTTCCTTAGAAGTTTAGTGATATTTTCCTGACCAAAAATATGTCATAGGACATATTACTCTTTTTCTATTAATTAACTTATGGTGGAACTGGTTTTTCTATGCATAGTTTCACTTAAGGATAGATGCAGTTTCCAAGAATCTGTGGATGATGTTAAGTGAGGACTGTATATGTCAAAGTGATGTAGTAAAACAATAAGTATTAAAAAATAAGCTTTATGAGGGAAGACATGTTGATTTATTATTATGATGATTTTTACATATTATTTCTTAATGATTATAATATAGAAACAAACTGATTAAAATAGATATATAAATATATATATATACAATAGGAATTGAACTGTGACCTCCTGATTTAGGAGGTGATGCTCAACCACTGAGCCACACCAGCTGGGTGAGACAAACTGATTTTTATGCTTCTTCCCAGTTTTATATTCAGAGGAAGCAAGAATATTCAAGTAATTCAAGATAAAGCAAGAGGAAATGGTCGTCTCACTTGTTCTAGGAAAAGACTTCTATAATCAATACAAAATTTAATAGTGCCTGTTTGTAGTTCAAGAATTGTTCTTGTAATTTAGGCACAGTGCCACCAGAGAGAGAGAGGGACCACAGGCACTTAGATAAAGCTTCTTAGTATCTCAGGTTTTCCATGATTTGAGATAATGGCTCTCTGATTAGTTCACTTTCCCTCTAAACAATAACAACACATTTTAAATTTTTGAATAAGTTCTATACTGTCCAAAAAAAATTATCTTTAAGCTAACTCTCCACTGAAAGATAATAACCTAGAAACAGAAATTGGCAAACTTCTTCCATAGAGTCTGAGAGTAAATATCTTAGGTATTGTGGGCCACGCAGTCTCTGTTGTAACCACTCACCTCTGCCTTTATGATGTGAAAGCAGCCTTAGGCAATATGTAAATGAATGAGTGTGGCTATATTCCAATAATACTTTATTTACAAAATCAGGTGGTGGGTTGGATTTGATCCATGGGCCAGGGTTTGCTGATTCCTGCCTTATAATAAGTTTTGTGAATCTAATTGCCTGCAGCAAAGCAGGTTGAGTGGGGTCTGTCACAGATCAGGGAGGGTGTGTTCCATTTAGGGGCCAACCCCACTCTGCTCCAGCTACGTAGAACATAGTCCAGGGGGGCCAGATCTTCCTCAATTCTCCAAGAACAACTGGAAATCTTCATTTTCATGTGTTTGTCTCCTTTTTTTAACTTTGGCAATTAATTCAGACAACCACCACCTTGATTCCCAGCAGAACAACTTGGCAGACTGCATTTGGCCCTGGAGTATAGTTTTTTAAATTAACCAATATGTTGAGACTTCTACCATTCTCCTTCTTGTTTTTTTAATTCAATAAATTTGTCATGTAACATTGTTTAAGGTGTACACTGTGTTACTCTGATATATTTATGTGCTGTAATATGATTAGCATTATTATATCTATATTTATCACATTACAGTATCATTGCCTATATTCATTATCCTCTGCATTAGATCTTATGGCTTACTTACTACTCACTACCATTATTCTCAATACAGGGTGGGGCAAAAGTAGGTTTATAGTTGTAAGTGTGCATTATTCTTGTGAAAAAGTGATGTCTAAGATGCTTTCTTTCTTTTCTTTTCCTTTCTCTTTCTTTCTTTCTTCCTTTCTTCCTTTCTTCCTTTCTTCCTTCCTTCCTTCCTTCCTTCCTTCCTTCCTTCCTTCCTTCCTTCCTTCCTTCCTTCCTTTCTTTCTTTCTTTCTTTTTTTTATTTTTTGGTAATTGTTGCCCAAATATATTTTTTCCATTGATTTTAGAGAGTGGAAGGGAGGGAGGGAGAGATAGAAACATCAATATGAGAGAGACACATTGACTGGCTGCCT
Source organism: Pipistrellus kuhlii (assembly GCF_014108245.1). Classification (NCBI taxonomy): domain Eukaryota; kingdom Metazoa; phylum Chordata; class Mammalia; order Chiroptera; family Vespertilionidae; genus Pipistrellus; species Pipistrellus kuhlii. The sequence goes on from NW_023425515.1 coordinate 120,032,215, forward strand.
CCTACACGAGCCTCTACTAGGGCTGGGAGCAAACCTGCAACCCAAGTATGTGCCCTTGATTGGGAATTGAACCCATGACCCTTCCTGGCACAGGCTGACACTGTAACCACAGAGGAATCCTGGCCTGGACAGAGATGCTGTCTTTATCAGCCCTCTGTGAGGCAAGCGCCCAGCAAATGTCAACACAGACTTGGGTCACTCCATTACTTGTTTATATTTTATTATAATCATTTTCTTTTTGTAAAGCCCCACTCTGCTCTGGAATTTAGATTAACTCTACATACAATATTTGATTTAATTATCCATCTTGCTTTTCTAATTTGTCCTAGCAAGTCCCAATGACTTCAGATATGTGTGGAAAGATTTTTTTCTTAAAGTCAAATTACCGAATTTAGGGGAAGTAAATTAAACAGAAATGAAAATTGTTTTGAAAGGACAATAAAAAATCATATCTAAGTTCGACTAATGGAAAGCCTGGTTTTGAGAGTAAAGTGTAAATTTCTATGTTCTCTAGGAAACATAAAAGAAATGCAAATAAGTACTTGTATCACTTTTCTGAAATGCAGCTATAAGTTTTACTGCTGATTTTTGAAGATAACTCTGTAATGTAATTTCAGCTACAAAGGAAATACAGGAGACAAAACAAATTATAGTCTCTCTTTTAAAAAATGTTAATACCTCTGTGGAGCTATCAGTCATACACAATTTAACATTCAATACTTTGTTCAGCAAGGCTTTCCTTCTAACGCCCATGGAAGCTGGATTCTATTGGAAGAGGCACGTAGTTTTAGAATGTTGGGGTCATGAAGCAAGAATGGGTGTGGCTTCGTGATAGAAACAGGGTTTTCCTGGAACTGTCCCAGTTTTAAAACTGAAAGTCCCATGTGCCAGGAATCTTCTCAGTTCCAGGCAAACTGGGACAGTTGGTGACCCTAAAATTTTGGACAATATTCATGATTTCCTGCCTGGCTCCCTGCTCCCACAGCTCTCCTCTCCTCACAGCTAAGCCTCCTTAACCCCTCTCTGCAGCTGTGGCGCCCAGACTCTGAATAATCTCCTTCAGTGTTTTCTAAACCTTCTTGATCACAGAATCACCTGGGTGCTTGTAAAAATGAGATTCTCATTCGGAGGTTTGGGGTAAGTCGTGGGAATATGTAAATTCACCAAGAACACAAGGCAGAAGTTTGGGAAGCACTGATTAGCCCTGTTCCGGGTCCAATAACCAGGAGAAACGGCAGCGATTCTTGCATGCATGTGGTCTGACTTTAACCTTGACCCAATCTCCTAACTGGGTTTCTAGGTGGCTCCGCACACGCAATTTCAGGGACTGTCTCTGAATTTTTTTCCAGAGGCTGACCCTGCCTGCCAGCTGACAGATGTCCTGGTGCTTCCTGCCTTTCTCAGACTCTTAAATAGCTTGTTCTGGGAGTTTCTTGCCTGTCATCACCTTCTTGCCGGCTATCCCACCTCCACCTGCAGGTGTAGCCACCTGTGAGTCTCCACAGGTCCTGGCCTCTTCCAGTTTTCCTCAGACTGTGTTTAACCCTTTTCTATCTAGATGTTTTCAGAGATTCAATTGCATGAGAAGAATGCAAGAGGCAGGGGATAGTGTTGAAAGGTGTGAGCCCCTGAGCTGACTGCTGAGGTTGAATTCCAGCTGTGTGACCTTGGGATTCAGTTTTTAATCTGTAAAATGGGGATAATAATAGTATTGACTTCATAACACTGTTGGCAGGGTTAAGTGAGGAGCTACTTGTAAAACACTGAACACAGTACCTGACACAGTGGCTAAACCCTCTACCTCTTAGCTATCATCCTCAGGATGATTATTATTACTAGTGCTACTGCCATCATTATTGTTTCAATTGTTATTTTTACTAGGAAGTAGGAGAAGGGTACAGAAGATAAGGTAGGAGGAGTTTGTTTGTTTGTTTGTTTGTTTGTTTTTAAAGAACTGTCATGGACTTCCTCTACACCTGGACATTTAAAGAAACATTCTCCCTCCTCTTCAATTTTCCTCACCATATCAAGATAACAACAGCCATATTTTCAAAATAGACATCAGAGTACATGATGTGGTCATTAAGTTGGAAGGAGTTAAGATCTAAACCCTTCTAAAAATGTGTCATATTCTCATTGTACATTTGACTGTTGCTTGGAGGACCATGATTTGGGCTAAGATTTTATTTTAATTTTTTATTTTATTGATTTTTTTTACAAACAGGAAGGGAGAGATCTAGAGAGTTAGAAACATCAATGAAAGAGAAACATTGATCAGCTGCCTCCTGTACACCCCCTACTGGAGATGTGCTGGCAACCAAGGTATATCGCCTTGACTGAAATTGAACCTGAGACCCTTTAGTCTGCAGGCTGATGCTCTGTCCATTGAGCCAAACCGGTTAGGGCAGAGCTAAGATTTTAGGTATAGTAAAGATATCTTGGATGGGTGGAAGCTTTGGTGGGCTGGTGTATAATCCCAGTCCTTTCTGTATTGTAAAATTCTAGCAGAGAACTCACATCTAAATTTTAAGGGTACCACCGACTGCATGGTGTTTGTCTTGGCTGATTCTGTGCACTCTTCAAAGGGAAATGCATTTACATGAATCAATTTATCTTTCATTTCATATCAAAGAAAGCAAACTAGATTATTTTTCTCAGGGAACTGGTATCAGAGGAACAATTTTACCTTTCAGTCCCTAGTCATTGCTGAATAGAATCCATCTTATTTATAACATTAACATGAAAGGCAAGGCCCTCTGCAGATGAATGATAGCCAATTGCCTCAGCAAAGCACTTCAGAAGCATACAATGATTGGTTGGCTTCCCAAGGTCTCCCCAGTTGTAAGGGCTGGAACAGGGCAAGTGCCAGCAGCACTGTCAATTCAGGAACCACTGAGGGCTCCAAAATGTGGTTTTAGCAATACACATTCTTCACTCTGGGTTTTTGGCATTGCTAAGATCTTCATCAATGTCTTAGGCTTTCTAGGAGTGCTAGAAGCATTCTAATAACACGCTTTACCGGTTTCACAGCTAGTATTGCACAAGTGTTTCAAATTTGGAAGGAGAGAGCCCCATCCATGTGGGACTGATGTCCTTTGCCTGGACCTGTAAGGTAAATAAAAGAGATAAGGTGACTCTGCCTTTCCTGATTGCTCCCAGGAACCCTAAGTCTCAAAGACTTCACCAAAATGACAGATAATGTTATTTTAGTCCTAGGTGCACTTTCCCAAGGGAGAAGTGAAAGCCTCAGAATCAGCAGTGGAGAAGCCATCCATCACAAGGCAGGTGGGTGTCACCGATGATGTGACTGTGTGCCCCTGACTAGGTTTTATGATGTGGGAATGAAGAGGTGCTCTCTTCCAGGCAGTGGCTCCCAGTTTTGTGTTGTTGTTTTTTTGGGGGGTTGGGTGGGGTGGGGGAATGTTACTGCTTTAAAAGCTCAAATCATGAGCATCTCTGTGCTAACCACTCAGAACACTTCCACACTGGTCTCCTGTCCCTCTGCTGTTCCAGCGGGTAACACAGAGCTCAGCACGTCAGTGTTTCAGGTTAGTGCAGTGTCCACTGCTGAGCTATGGACTCTTGAGAGCAGAGACTGTGCTGTCCTTCTTTGTTTCTTTCACAGCTCCTATCACTCCAGTGGCTGATGAAAATGATGATGATGATGATGAAGAAGAAGAAGAAGAGGAGGAGGAGGAGGAAGAGGATGAAAAGGATGAGGAGGAGGAGGAGGAGGAGGCGAAGGAGGAGGAGGAGGGGGACATATTAGCAACAGTAGTAACCTATTGTATATTCATGGACTGACAGCCAGCGCTGAGCCCTGTTCAGGGGTTCTCTCATTTCATTCTCACAGGAATCCCTTAACACAGATGAGAAAACCGAAGCTGGAAGAGTTTAAATGGCTTGCTAAGGTCACTGTACTGGGTTGCATAGCATCCTCCAAAATTTAGGTCCACCTGGAAACATGACCTTATTTGGAAGTACAATCTTTGCATATTTTATTGTTCAGTTAAAATGAGGTTGTAGAAGAAGAAAAATGATTTCATGCCTACCTTTCTAAATTCCATAACAAAGGACAGATTAATGAAAGACAGATTAACAAAAGAAAAATAGTTTATTAACTTGTCTATCTCATGTATACATGGGAGATATCCAGGGAAAAATGACTAACTTTCAGAGTTGGCTTAGGATTCAGGCTTAATTACCATCTTCAGCTGAAGACAAAAGAAAGCAGCATGCACAAGAGGCCAGGGATGGGCAGGTGACCAGGAAAAGCTTTAAGGTGAGCCCTAAATCCATTGGTTGGTGTCTTTATGAAAGGAGGGAAATTTGGATGCATACACACAGGATGCATACAGAAGAGGCCACATGAAACAGACATTGGAGTTATGCTGCAACAGAGGAACTCCAGGGACTTCTGGCAATCACCAGAAGCTAGGAGATAGACCTTGGAGAATCATTTCCCTAGAGCCTCCAAAAGAACCAACATGCTGACACCTTGATTTCAGACCTCTGGCCTCCAGAACTCTGGGAGAATACATTTCTGTTGTGTTAAGCCACCCAGTGTGTGGCATTTGTTATAGCAGCTCTTGTAAACTATTATAATACAGTTACATGGAAGTCTAATAGATACTTTACTGACTTACTGACTTGGGCAGTGATATCTCAGCTCCCTCATCTGAGAGATCGGGGTGTCAATTGCCATGAGAACCCAACATAATAACATTTTTGTCACAACATAATCCTTGGTACTTAGCATACTTTGTTGTTTAAAGCCCTTCAAAAAGTACAGCAATATAAGTGGTTTAATACGCATAGGACAAGTTTGGAAGCATCAACAAGGAACTGGTACTGGAGGTTGTCTCTGGGGATGGGAACTGATGGCTGGGGACAGGGGAGGGTGGGGACTTTCCCTTCAGTGGACACTTTGTGTACTTTTGAATTGGGGATCCTATTCACACAGCATCTATTTTTAAAAGTAACATTTACAAACCACAGAGCTATGTGACATTACTGTTCATGATTCACTTTTTCCCCTTCCTCCTTCTGTTTCTCTTGCTTACTGTAGTCCTCACTACACAGGGTGTAGAGTGCACAAAGGCACATGGGCTGGGGACCTAGGATGAGAGGAATCATTCCAGACCAAGTGTTCGGTATTTCTCACACTTCCTGTCCCCTCCTTATCCTTACTAAGTTGCTGCTTCTTACTGGAATCTTCGTTCTGTGTGCAAAGCAAAGCAAGACGTGTCTGTCATCTATGCTCCAAAGAGTCAGAACCATTCATTTATCAAATAGCTCCCCTGGTGAAATGATGTCACACGTCTAGGGCGGTGCCTGCCCACCAAAGGTGCTCAGCTGTAATGCCTCAAAGTGGAATAGCTGGAGCCGTACCCTAATTCTTTTTTTATTTTTTTATTTTTTTTATAAATCTTTATTGTTCATATAATTACAAATGTTCCTCATTTTTTCCCCCTCCATTGCTCCCCTCCACTAGGTTCCCACCCCACCCTCTGCCCTTTCCCACCCCCCATTGTCCTTATCCATAGGTGTACAGTTTATGTTCAGTCTCTTCCCACATCCCCCTCTCCCCTTCTCCCCAAGAATCGTCAGTCAATTCCCCTTCCATATCTCTGATTCTATTTTATTCACCAGTTAATATTGTTCATCAGGCTTTTTAATTCCCTTGGTTTTTAGTTTCACTTGTTGATAGTTACATATTTGTTGATCATTATTTTAATCTATATCTTCTTCCTCTTCCTAAAGAACCCCCTTCAGCAATTCATATAATTCTGCTTTGGCAGTGATAAACTCCTTTAGCTTTTTTTTATTTGTGAAGCTCTTTATCTGGCCTTCTATTCTGAGTGATAGCTTTGCTGGGTAGATTATCTTTGGCTGTAGGTTCTTGTTATTCATCACCTTGAATATTTCTTGCCATTCCCGCCTGGCTGCATGGTTTCTGTTGAGAAATCAGCTAAAAGTCGTATGGGTGCTCCTTTATAGGTAACTACCTGCTTTGCTCTTGCTGCTTTTAATATTCTCTCTTTGTCTTTTGCTCTTGGCATTTTAATTATGATGTGTCTTGGTGTAGTCCTCTTTGGATTCCTTTTGTTTGGGGTTCTGTGTGCCTCCTGGACTTGTAAGTCTATTTCTTTCCCCAGGTGTGGGAAGTTTTCTGTCACTATTTCTTTCAGTATGTTTTTGGTATCTTGCTCTCTCTCTTCTGCTGGGACTCCCATAATTCTGATGTTGGTTCATTTGAAATTGTCCCAGAGGTTTCTTATACAATCTTCAACTTTCTTGTCTTCTTGCTTCTGATGGGGAGTGTCCTCTGGGTCTTTGTGTTCCAAATCTTTGACTTGATTCTTGCAATCTTCCAGTCTGTTTTTAGGACTCTGTATAATATTTTTTTTATTTCAGACAATGTATTCTTTATTTCTAGTTGATCCCTTTTTATATCCTCATAGGTCTTGTTTATTTTATTGGCCTTTTCTAGGAAATTCTTGAAAAACCTTATAAGCATGGTTTTGAACTCTATATCCAGTCACTTCTTTTCCTCCATTTCTTTTGTTTGTGATCTGTTTCCTTGTCTCGACATTTTCGCTGCTTCCCTGAGTTGGTAGGGTGGCTTTGTGTGCTAAGGTGTCCTATATGGTTCAGTGGGTCAGCCTCCCAGTTACCTGAGGTGGACAGTTTTGGTGTAGCCCTTTGTGGGCTGTGTGTGCAGTCTTATTGTTAGGCCTTGCTTGTTGTTGGTATCACTGGGAAGTGTTGATCTCCAAGCCAATTGGCTATGAGGATCAGAAGTGTCTCAGCTAGAAGGGTTTCTGTATTCCACTTGGATGGGGCAGAGTCTCAGGGTGCCACAGCCAAGTTTTGGTGAATCCCACAAGATTGGTTGCAGGCATGCACACCTCTTTGGTATAGGCACAGACAAGCTTTGGATTCCTGTCTGTTTCTCCCTAGGAGAGTCCTATTCACGGCGAATGAGAAAGCTAGCCACTGGAAGGGCTTCTGTGCACTGCTTGGATGGGGCTGAGTCTTGGGATGGTGCAGACAATCTTTGGTCAGCCCCTCTCTACGAGGGTCTGGTTTCTGAGTCTCGCAGTAATGGCCGCTGGCTTCACACACCTCTGAGAGATCTCTGCCCACTGCCTGACAGTCTGGCCCCTCCCTGTCTGGGGCTGTCTATCAGAGCAATAGGGTGCTTCTGTTTTCCTCCCAAACAAGAAAGCTAGCTGCGCATTAGCTGTCTGCCCTCTCCGAATGCAGGGAGTATGCCAGTAGCGAACTCGGCCCGCCCTCTCCACGCTCCACAAGCAAGCTAGCAGTGAAGTCGGGTGGCCGCCTTTTTGGGTGCACAGTTCACTGCACCTACACAGATCCTGAGGTTCAGTGTGCCTTCTCTCTCCTTCCCAGATGGTAGAGCTTCCTCTCAGCCAGCCGTCTGGTGCTTCAGGGCGATGTTTCCCCTGTTTTCTAGTTCTAAATTCAAATTTGTTGTGATAGGCTGCATTCAGGTGTCTACCTTATGCTGCCATCTTGGTTTCTCTCCCATACCCTAATTCTTAGAGGATGCATGCTTCCCACTTCGCTCAGCTGGCCTGGGTACCTGGTAGCTTCCCTGGGGGCTTTGTAACCCCAGAAGGAAGATGAGAATTGTGAGGGGAGAGGCACCCAGAAATGATTCCACCCTCCCCCTGCCCCATCTCTCTTAGGCCCATCCTTCAAAATCTATAAAGTATCAAGCCATGTAATTGAATCTGGAATGAGTTGTGCCCATGGTGGACTTGGAATGCCGAAGGCGGCACATTTAGGAACAGAAAGGAGGAATGACATCTATTTCAGCAAGTGAAAGTGAAGCTGCGCTGGCTTAGGTCTCCCCACCCCCTTTCCATTCAGCCTTTAAAGCAGCAAAAAAAGCTGACATTTCCCCTGTCTCTCTGATGCACTGGCAATTGCAGTGGATAAAACCGCCATGCAGGAATTTTGGGTGCTGGTCTCTGAAGAGGCAAATGGCCCAGGAGGACATCAGTGCAAATCCACAGGGAGGGCTGCTAGCCTCCACCCCCAGCCTGGTCCCACATCAATCTACCTCACTCTGGCACCTGAGTGGACATAAACCACTAGCCTTATTTTAACTCACAAATTGCATGTCTTTCTGTTCTCCCCCTTTCCCTTAACTATATTTTTCCCCATTATAACCATTTTGACTCAAAGGGACATTTTAATAGGAAAGAAATAAAATCTTGGTCTCCCTATGAAACAAACAGGAGTTGGAAAGGTTTGAAAGCATTTCCAATTAGAGGACGGGGGGGGGGGGGGGGGGGGGGCGGGGGGGGCGGGGGGGGGGGGGGGGGGGGGGAGTGTGACAGGCAGGCCACAGGGAAATGTTTTGCATTTATTCAGAAAGTCACCTAATAGAAAGAACCAATCTGTCAGAAATACCAAATGGACATTGGTGTGGATTTAGAACAAAGGTTACAGGAGCAAGCAGGAACCCACACACTCCTGTGGATCAGAGCCAGGAGGCAGAGCTGTGCCCTGAGGGCTCATCCCCTGAGCACAGATGCAGGCCAGTTAGACCCCAAAGTCACTTTTCTGGAATCCATTAAGCTTGGGACACCTGCCTGCTGGAGATAAGAGAGATCCAAGAAAGGTGGAAGGGCCAGCGTTTTGTCTGGTTAGACTAGGTATTGGATTGGCTTTTCTCAGCAAATAGAGCCTGGCTTGACATCCTGGTGTATGGGTTGATAAGGCTGTTTGTTTAGTACTAATATGCATAGTTCTATACATGCTTGTGAAACCTCACTGAGTCTTCCTGGCCAGCCAGGAGCTTGACATCAACTCTACAGATGAGCACACTGCTCAGAGGTTAGTATTAGCATGGAGAGCCTCTTGGTCCCTGGCTCTGATCACAGGCTCTGATCACAGCAATACTGGCAGGCAGTCCTGCGGGTGGGTGTGGTGGCGAGCATGATGAGGTGCAAGCGGCAAGGTCCATGTGGGTGGGCGGGGTTGCAAGCTTGGTGGGATGTGCATGAGTGGGCTGGGCAGCACAATTTCACATGCTGAGCTTCTAGTGTCTAATTTAATCTTAGAAGTGATTCACCATCACTTTTGCTGTGTTCTAGGAGTCACACAGACCAGCCCTAGAACAGTGTGGCGAGGACGGCACAAGGGCAGGAATACCAGGAGGTAAGTAAAAACTTATTATACTTACTGATGTTAGATTCCTTTGAAGCCTGGCTCAGCCACTTATTACCTGAGTGACCTTAGGTAAGTCATTTAAACTCCTGGTGTCTCCATTTTCTCATTTAGAGAATAGAAATATAATACTTCACCCATCTTAAGTTAATACATGCAAAGCATTGAGAATAATTCCTGGCACATGGTAAAAACAGTGTAAGTGTGAGCTCTTACTATCAGTTTTCATACTGATGGCCTTATATTTAGTTCTTCCTCAACTCCTTGGTTGTTTATCCTTGCTTCCTTCCTTCTCCCTTGCAAAAAAAAAACTTATTCTACTTTACAATGCCTTGTTTATGCCGCCAGATAACATGTTAAAGTATTTACCTCTTTTGGTTATGTTTTTTGTATTAACTGAGAATAAAGTCTTGAGCTTAAGGATGAAGCTGCCGACTGTGCATATTGTAATGGACTTTAGAGAGGTGGTTGGGCTTTTCCTAGTTCCCTGGAATTTCCTCTTTAAAAACAATATACACATTGCCATATGTCCTTTGGTGAATATAGTCCTAGGAACTGATACTTTGTAGTTAAAAGATATTTCAAAATGTCTTAGAAAGACTATCACTGACATTGCTTCAGTCAGTGTATCTTAAGCTACAAATGTGTGTTTGTTTATATGTGCATAGTCAGTGAATCTTTAACTGGAAATATATAATCCTAATATATAAGAACCCTGGGTCTGTCACAACCAGAGGCTCAACTAACCGGAAGTCAGTCCTGCAGTCAGCACTGTGTTGCCTGGAAACCCAGCACTGACTGCTGAGGAGGCTGCAAATAGGGCTCAGAGAGAGGCCTAAAGAGAGAAGCAGGGTCTGATCCATAGCTTTTGTGGCAGCTGTTGATCAACATTTGCTTCTCTCTTTTTCTCAGGGCCTGGCCAGCAGCTGCACCTCCATTTCTCTCCAGGCCTCCACCTGGGCTGCTGATCAGCCCCGCATTTCTGATCAGGCCCCATTGATAGGCCCAGAGACGCTGACTGGCATAGAAACTGACCAATCAGAACCAAATCTGGGTGAACTGTAGAGATCCAATGGTTGCCTAGGAGGTGGAGCTTTTTGACAGACTGGCATAGAAACTGACCAATCAGAACCAAATTGGCCAACAGAGGAGGGTAGTTGGGGGTGAGATCAGGCTGGCAGGGGAGGGCAGTTGGGGCAACCAGGCCTAAAGGGGAGGGCAGTTGGGGGTGAGATCAGGAAGGCAGAGGCAAACCAGCTGGCCCCCACCCATGCACCAGACCTCTATCCTACCTAATAAAAAAGTAATATGCAGATTGACCATCACTTCAACACACAAGATGGCTTCCCCCATGTGGTCAAAGATGGCTGCCCCCTGTGGACACAAGATGGCCAGCAGGTCAGGGCAGTTGGGAGGGACCAGGCCTGCAAGGAAGGGCAGTTGAAGGCAATTAACCCTGCAGGGGAGGGCAGTTAGGGGTAACTAGGCCAGCAGAGGAGGGAAGTTTGGGGCAAACAGGGTGGCAGGGGAGCAGTTAGACATCAATCAGGCTGGCATGGGAGTGGTGAGGGGGTGATCAGGTTGGCATGCAGAAGCAGTTAGGGGCAATCAGGAAGGCAGGCAGGCAACCAATTGGGAGCCAGCAGTCCTGGATTGTGAGAGGGATATCCCATATTGGAGAGGGTGCAAACTGGGCTGAGGGACACCTCCACCCCCGCCCCTGTGCACGAATTTCGTGCACCAGGCCTCTAGTATTGTATATATTATATGAGGTACATAGAGTAGTCAAATTCGTAGAGACAGAGAGTAAAATAGGGGTTGCCAGGGGCAGGGAAAGAGATGATTAGGGTGTTGTTTAATTGGTATGCACTTTTAGTTTTGAAGGATGAAAATAGTTCTGGAGATTGGTTGCACAACAGAGTGAATGTATTTGACACTACTGATCTATACAATTAAAATTAAGATGGTAAATTTGATGTGTATTTTACCACTATGAAAATACATTTTTAAAAATATATGATTCAAGATAGATTATCATGAGTTTAAATTGATATCAATTTTGCCAAAATCGGTTTGACTCAGTGGATAGAGATCAGTTTGTGGACTGAAAGGTCCCAGGTTCTACTTCGGTCAAGGGCATGTACATTGGTGTGGGCACATCCCAGTAGAGGGTGTGCAGGAGGCAGCTGGTCGATGTTTCTCTCTCATCAATGTTTCTAGCTCTCTGTCCCTCTACTTTCCTCTCTGAAAAAAAAAAAATCAATAAAATATATATTAAAAATAAAAAAACAAATTTATGTCAATTTTCTAGAATACATATAATATATCAGAAAACAAAAGTCTAATATCATAGAAAATGCTATTGATATTTTCTGCCAAAACCGGTTTGGCTCAGTGGTAGAGCGTCAGTCTGTATACTGAAAGGTCCCAGGTTCAATTCCAGTCAAGGGCATGTACCTTGGTTGCAGGCACATCCCCGGTAGGGGGTGTGCAAGAGGCAGCTGGTCAATGTTTCTCTCTCATCGATGTTTCTAGCTCTCTATCCCTCTGCCTTCCTCTCTGTAAAAAATCAATAAAAAAAATATTTTTTAAAAAATGCTATTTTCTAAATTATTAGTGACCACAAAAGCCAAATTTTAAAAGTAATTGTTATTAAAAGGGAAATGTGAATATTTTGAGTTTGAATTATGAAAACATATTATTTAGAGCTAAGGTAGGTAATCATTTTATTGAGAGCTAGAGATTCACAAAGGAAAGCTAAAACAGATACGGCCATGCAGAAAAAAAAGCAACCTAATTTTCTTAGAGTTGTTTTTTGTGTGTTTGGATATTTTTTGTTTTTTAGTATGTTTTTATTTTTTTAAAGGAGAGCTATCCAATGTTATTTCTTATTAGTTTAAATGAAGGCTAAGAAACACGATTTCACACATGTACAATTATATAAATATTTATTTTATCTAGATCCCTATAATGACTAACAATGGCTAAAGAAAGAGAAAATAAGGAAGAAAAGTAGAGGAATCCCTATTGAAGGCAGATGACATGGACACAGAGGATTTGAAGGGCCAACTGAGTGACTCCTCATTCTTTTTATCAATGTTCAGAGTTTAACCAGTACCCCAGCCCCACACAATAAAGCCACTGAGAGTTCTGAGTTCAGCTGGGAACACCTTATCTTTCCTCGCCTCCTTTCAGGCCATTGGTGATCACAGAGCCATTATCTACAACTTCGGAGCAAGAACATTTCTCTTCCGTGCTCCACCTCCATTTTTTACCATAACCTCTTGTCTCCTGGCCTCGGAATGGGACCAGGGCCTTGAGCATTGATGTGGTGTCACTGCAGTGACTGTAACTACTCCAGCCTGTCCTGCTGAGGTGTGATTTAGTGACTTCTTAGACAAGCTTTTCTGGGGAAGATGGCAGCTTCTAGTTTCAATACCATCCCAGAAGGCTACCTGAGAGCAGGCTGGTTGTTCTGTGATACTGTGCTCGCCTTGATAAGGCCCCAGGCCCAGCTGGCCCCCAGCTCCTATTAGGAAGAGTCGAATGTTAAAAACATGAAGCCTTTGGCTCTCACTGGCAGCCCTCCCCCTCTTCACCCCAATTGGTCTTTTCTGTGACATGCAGGACTGAACAACCTTTGGAAATCTCAAAGGATCAATAATAATAACACTACCACCTGTGTTCCTGTGATCTTTGCATGTCATACGTGATCTCACTTGAAAACAACAGCAACACAAGTTGGATAATGTCAGTGTCATTTCCATTTTACGGATAAAGGCAGTGGAATGAGACTAAAAGAGGGTCAGGAAATGTCAGGAACTTATTCAAACCCACCCAGTGAGTTAGTTTCAGAGTAAAAATTAGAATTCTTTTGATTCAACTCCAAATACTATCGTGTTTCTAGGAAAATAAAACACCCTCCGAAAATAAGACCTACTTACAGGTTTCCTTCTGAGTGAAATATAAGGCACCCCCAAAAAAATAAGGGCCCCCCTAGGCTCGGTCTCAGAATGAAAATTAATTTACTGTAAACTGGTCGCTAGAGCAGCACCGACTGGGGACTAGCAACCAGTGACATTACCCGGAGTCCTGACGTCACTGCTGTGTGGAGGTGGAGCAGAGGTCAGAGGGAGCGGTGAGCGCGGGGCGGGAGAGAGGAGGAGACTTTCGCAGATGCACGTAGAAGAACAGGATTAGAGCAGACTGGATGGGGCAAAGGTGGTGAGTGCTGGTCTTCTCTGGTGACACTACCTGATGCTCACAGCTGCCCTCATGATGACTGAAGGTTCTCAGTCAATGGCAGACCCTGCTCCAGCCCAGATCCAGGCCCCAGCAAGCCCAGTGACAGTCCCCAGGCAGGCCCCAGGGGGTAAATGTCTGATAAAGGGATAAGGGGGATGACTGGTGAAGGTGTGCAGTGGCACAGGGGTGGGGGGAGGGGGATCACTTAAAATGATACAGGAGGATCAGAGGGGGCAATCAAAATGACACAGGAGGATCAAAAGGGGTTACTAAAATGGTAATCCCCCCTCTGATTCTCCTGTGTCATTTTGATTCCCCCCTCTGATCTCCCCTGTGTCATTTTAAGTGATTCCCCTCCCCCCACTTGGATACCCCAATTCCTTTTTTTTACCCCTAGAAATGAGCGCAAAAAGAAAAAGCTACTCCGTGGAGTACAAAAAGGAATCGTGGAAGACTCTTGGGGCCAAAATCTTACTGCTTTCTGCAAAGAGAAGATGCTGAGTATCCGATTGGTCCGAAAATGGCGAGCAGAGTACGGTAACCTCACTGAACAAGTGGACAAGGGAAATGCTAAAAAGCACAAGTGTGGATCAGATCGGCAACCATTATTTTCCCAGCTGGAAGACCTGATCTGTGAATGGGTTGTTGACAGGAGAGCAAAGGCTTTGTTTGTGAATAGGGCTCAGATTCAAGAATGTGCCCTTGCAATGGCATCACAGTTTGACATAGCCCCCGAAGACTTGAAAGCATCACAACACTGGCTGGATAATTTCCTTCAGCGAAGTGAACTGTCTTTAAGAAGATCTACCAGTACAACATTGTTTAGGTTGGAAGATACTCAAGTTATGAAGCGAGCACTTGCATTCAAGTCCTTTATTGATGATGCTGACTTCTCTAAATACAATCTTTGCAACATGATTGCTATGTATGAAACTGCAGTGTTTATGGGACAATCAGCTCAAACAACAATTGAACAGCGGGGTGCCCCTTAGTGTACATTCCCTCCACTGCTTACGAAAGTGCAGGTGTTTCCTGTATTTTGGCAATTTGTCTGGATGGCACTAAAATCCCACCTTTCATCATTTCTAAGGACAAGAAGGAAAAGATTGTACGTGTTTTGGGAATTTTTATTCTTGAAACTGAAAAAGCCTGGGCCACATAAACAGTTATAAGGAAGTAGGTCGACTTAATGCTGCTGCTTGTTATGCAAGGGAGCCAAAGAGGTCTGCTGGTCTGGGATGCAGACAGCACTCACCGCGCTAAAGACAGGAAGACATTTCTTCATGAAAGAAAAATAAATAAATCAGTAATGATTCCCGCAGGAATGACGGCCTATCTCCAGACTCTAGATATTGCAATAAACAAGCCATTCAAAGACAATTTGCGCATGGAAATTAATGGCTACATCGAAAATAGAATGGAGAGAAATCAGCGTGGAAACTTTGTGAAACCTAAACTTCAAGAAGTTGTGACTTGGGTGAAGAATTCATGGGAGAAAATCACTGAGAGTTGCATTGCAAATCCACTGCAAGCAGGCTACCTTGACAAGAAGTACTGACTTAAAGACAGTGCTATTGCTAAACATGAGAGATTTGGTCCACTGATTCTGAAAGAAATGGAGTCACAAGAAATTCACCAGGAAATTCAGGAATTGGATTGTTATGATGATGTTTCAGAAGATGATGACATGATTGTCATTGAATAAATGAGTAAATTCTTGATACTGTAGGATTCACAGTTTGTCTGATTTGTGTTGACTACTACCATACTGCCGTATCGTATATAGGTAATAAATTTCCTTTATTTTCACTTAACAATAAATGTGTACCGTATTCTTCCTCACGGAAAAATAAGACATCCCCTGAAAATAAGACCTAGCGCATCTTTGGGAGCAAAAATTAATATAAGACACCGTCTTATTTTCGGGGAAACAGGGTAGTATAACCAGAAGCAGAGGCCTGAGAGAATGTTGCAGTATTTCCCTTACAAGCATCAAAGGAGAGTGGCAATGTGCATCAGAGAAAGGGTTCATATCATGGAAGGACCATTTATTTGGCTAATAGACCTTAAGACCACTATGCCCTCATTGCAACTATTTTTCCTATTCCCATCCTGCATGACACTGAATAAAGGGTCTTTAATTGTGATACCACATTTTAAGGGTCTTATAATATGCTGAGTGCCCAATGGCCTTTTATCCCTTAGCAGACCATGGTTTCTCTGTGGCATATCCCCTTTTTCTCCTAGTAGAGGCTCCTTAGTTTTTCCTGGTAACTAGGAAACACCTGAATGATTTATGGAGTACTTGAAAGTCAACTCTGTCTCATAAATAGAGCTGCCACATTTAGCAAATAAAAATACAGAATACAAATTGAACTTGAGATAAACTAATTTTTTAAGTAGAAGTCCTAAGTTTTATCTGGCAACCCTAATCAGAAATAAATAAGAATACTAGATCTTTTTGTTTGTTTAGCTGCATTTAGCATTCTTTTGTAAGCCACCAAATGTTCTTCAGATTCTATATTTAGTGACTACCTCTTACTTTAAAAATACATTTAAAAATACATTTTTTTTGTCATCTTGACTCTAATAAGGCAGTTCTGAGTTTCAGCTAATTAAATTGAAATAAAAACTCTGATCTCCTTGTGATTCTGTTTCCAGCTTGTTAAAGGTGCTCTCTTCTACATCTGAATTAATTGAATATTGAATTAGGATGAGCCTAGTTAATTCATCAAGAGAAATTTAATTTCATTTTAACTTGAAACACTTGAATCCTTAAGCATGGTGTTCTAAATTCACCCAAGCTAAGATAAAAAATTATAACAAAAAATGGGGGTGGGGGAGCTAAGGGGAGGATATGATAGTACCGATTGGTGAGATTAAGAGACAGAACCGTATGCTGTTTACTCAATTAAATGAGGTATATGTGATCATCTCCATGGTAACAAGTCATATAAAGACATTCAGAGTAGAGGGCAATCAAAGGTTTTGTTTAATAGAAGGTTTGCATATGGAAATTTAAAAATGAACAAGATTGTAATATTTATAACAGAAGGTATAAAAATTAATATATATCCAGGATAGCATGCCCTTAATATTGCTCTATCAATTGAAACCTGGACTTTTCTTGAAATGCAAGGACAAGAAAAGTGCAGAAGGATTGTAGCAATATATAAAGTGCCTGTAGGATTAGAGAATGGCTTGGAAACCTGGTGTTTTATGTCAACTGCAGTTATCAACTCTGGCTCAATTGTGCTCATCCTCACAGTTCTATGATTCATGTGAACAGCCGTATGTTGTTGCTTTGTGCCCAGATTTAACCCTATACAGTACTAGAACTTCAAATTTGAGTCCACTTGACTCCAAGTTAGGAAAGTACAGTGATATTTATTAACCACAATAGAACTCCACTTCTGGGAAGTGGATTGATTAATTACTGTAACCATGGAGATAGAATGCTATGACTGGACTATCTCCATGGTTAGAGGAATTCATTGATTCTTCAAGTAAACAGATGTTTAGTGAGGTTTCTCTAGGTTAGTGGTCGGCAAACTCATTAGTCAACAGAGCCAAATCAACAGTACAATAATTGAAATTTCTTTTGAGAGCCAAATTTTTTAAACTTTATATAGGTAGATACATTGCTATTAACTTAATTAGGGTAATCATAAGCTGGCCTTTGTTAAAAACTCAAGGGGCCAAAGAGCTGCATGTGACTCATGAGCTGCAATTTGCCAACCACTGCTCCAAGTTGTCAGGCACTAATCTAGGCCCTGTAATTTGTCAGTTCAAAAACAAACAAAGAAAGAAAACAAGAAAAGATTTTAAAATTTTTCATTCTAATGGAATTATTATAGCCTAGTGAGGGGTGATTAATAATTAAGGCCATTAATTAATTAATTCATTCATTCCATAAGCAAATATTCATTGAGCCTTTGTATGCCAGGTGCTGTTGTGGACATTGGAATTGTAGAAATAAACAGAACGGACAATAATCTCTGCCTCATGGAGTTTGCAATATAGAGGGAGGAGCCAGACAATAAACTTAACCAATCAGTAAATTGTATGTTAGAGGTGATAAGTGCTATGGGGGAGGGGAGAGGGAAGGGACAGGATAAAGGGAAATAGGTATTGGGGGAGGGGTTGAGGAGTACAGTTTAAAGGGAGTGGCCAGAAAAGGACTCAAGGATAAGGGGATGGATGTTGAGTAAAACCTGGGGGGAGTGAAGGAAGGAGCCCTGAGCCATCCAGGGAGGCATGGAATCCAGGCAGGTCAGTCAGAGTCTCTCTGATCTTTTGTAACCAAAGCTGACCAACACCCGCAACTGTTTCTCTGATTCCAAAGCTGTAGAGAGGAAAACCTAGAGCTGCTAAAAGCTGTGTCCCCTACTTCATGAGAAAGTGGTGATAAAGAAAGAGGAGACAAGAAATGGAGAATGAGGTCTGGGGCATTGTGGGGGTGGGGAGCTGGCGAGGAGGGGCTGGAGCCCTTGGTTCATGCAGAGCTTGGGGCCAGCTCTGCAGTTTGGTTACAGGAGACAATGTTTTCCTTCTTTTACTTAAGCTAACTCCAGTTGGGTTTCTGTGATTTACAATCAAAAAGTGTTACCACGTGGAAGGGAACCAACTGGCCATTTTGGAGCCAGCTTTTCAGCTTTTCCTAGAGGTACATCTCCTGAGAGCACCCACTCTCAAAGGCTGATGCCCTGGGCAGGGAAGCAGCTGTACTCATCTACCCTCCCAGAGTCATGCTTCTTAGATGTTTGGAACTTATAGGGCTTGTACATTTTCAGGAGGGGGAAAGTAAGTCGGGTGCCAACTTTTTATTTGATCAAATGACAGCATGAGAAAATAAATAAATAGACCAATAAATGAATAACCACTGTCATGATTATTTCATGTAGGGTGGGGGCCAGGATAAAGGCTAGCATTGTGAGTGCAGTAAAATAGTCTTCCCAAACACCCCCTTTATTTTCCTCCTTCCACAAAGGACTGGGGAAAGCTCCTCAGAGACCAGCAGCAGTGACCTGGCCAGTGCTCACAACTACTGCCCTAGAGCACACGGACTTAGACCTTCCTGGATGGGCTAGTAATGCTTTCCAATTAGGTGACGTGTTTGATTAGACACTAAAGGCCATGGACAAAAGGGTGTTGTAGCTGGCCAAGAATTGGCTTGCCTTGGGGGAGGATAGAATATTGACCTTCTCTCATTGAGGGAGAGAGGGAGGACAGTGTTTTGGTGGGTTACTTGTTGTCCAAGGGTTTCCTCTTCAGAGTTTGCTCAGCCTGCTTGAAGGAGGCAATCCAACCCTGGGGAACTTTACGTGTAATCTCCAACAGCTCTGCTGGATTACCTCCTTAGAATTTCTTTTTTGTCTAGGATGACTGTGCAGAGCACTGCGTTGTGCTAAAGCAGATGTTGGCAGAGATTTTTCTGTAAAGGGCCAGAAAATCAATGTTTTAGGCTGTGTGGGCTATGTAGTCTCTACTGGAGCCGCTCAACTCTGTTCATATTGTGCAAAAGCAGCCACAGGCGGTATGTCAACAAATGGGCAGGACTATGTTCCAGTAAAAAGTTATTTACAGAAACAGATGAAAGGCCAGATTGGCCTGCAGGCCACTTTTTACTGGCTTGTGTTTAGACCGTGGTTCAAAACATCCAATTTAAACCCTTCTCTTTTGGTTAAAGATGATGATGAAGTTTGTTACCTTTACTCAGGAGTGTTGAGAGGGGGGCTAAATTCTTGAACTCTAATCTAGGGCTTCCCTTGTAATTTATTGCTAGGACATTAGGTCACATTTATTCTCTGTAAAAGAGAATATTTTAATTATGGTGGGTTTATTTTTTATCTTGTGTAATGTAAAGACTTCCCAAACCCGAGAATAAATTCAATATTCTTGTTATGAATTGAATTTATCCTCTCTCAAATTTGTGTGTTGAAGTCTTAGTCCTCAGTACTTCAGCATGTGACTTTGTTTGGATATAAGGCCATTGCAGATGTGATTAATTAAGTTAAAATGAGGTGATACTGGAGTAGGTTGGGTCTTAATCCAACATGATGAGTGTTTTTATAAAAAGGGGAAATTTGGACATAGATACTCACAGGGGAGTGCCATGTGAAGACTGCAGTTATGCTACCACAAGCCAAGGAATCACCAGAAGCTCAGAGACAGGCCTGGAACAGGTCCTTTTTTGGTGTAATCAGAGGGAGCATTGCCCTGTCAACACTTTGACTTGACTTCTAGCTTTCAGGACTATGAGAGAGTGTCTATGGTTTAAAGTACTCAGCATGTGATACTTTGTTATGACAGCCCTAGGAAATAAATATGGTTCCATAATGAAAAAGCATGACCCAAAGAAAACCAATCATGGATTTTGCCTCTCAAGATGGCCCTGTCAGGAACAAGATGGAAGGTTGGGCATTCTGTAAAGGGTGTGACTTGGGATTAAAGATCAAAAAAGGGTTATTGACATCTTCCTGGGTTGATCCAGCTTTATGAGGATATGCTGTTTAGGCCACCCTGAGTGCAAGGCCAGAGGCCAAGGCACTGGGAAGGGCCTGCCAGCCACACATTCCGGTGAGGAGATCCTAGGTCCCCCAAGGAGAGCTCTGTGCTGCAGCTTGGCTGGCGTCTCTCCTTCATGTGCTCTGTTCACCTGGTTTCCATCAGTCCCTCTGCTTTGCTGGCTCAGGCTTTCTTCTTTAATCCTTAAGGTATTTTCTGTAGCATTTAAAATGTTCCACTTCCCACTTATACTAAGATACACAGAAGTAGTCCAAAACGTGGTGAAGTGAACTTAAATGTGAGTCACATGATCAAATCTATTTTTAAAATGAAACAGATTTTTGGTTTCTCTGAGCTGAATGCATGTGTTCTTCACATGAGCTTTCTCCCAGACCATGGGAAGAGAGGCTCGCTCTGATTTATTCTTCCTTTAAAACATACCAAGGATATACCCTTCAAAGGTAAAATTCTGCCCTTTCTTTAAGCCTCAGGGGACAATTTCCTGGAAAACAGTAGAATTCTTAATACTAATGCCTATATATTTACTAATAAATGGGAAATATGCAAATTGATTATGACGCCCTCACAGTAACAACTGAACAGCAGGCTGCATGGGGCAACCAGGCTGACAGAGGGGGGCAGTGAGGGACAACCAGGCCAGTTGAGTGGGGGGGGCAGTAGAGGGCAACCAGGCCAGTGGGGGAAGTTAGGGGTGATAAGACTGGCAGACGGAGATGGTTAGGAGTGATCAGGCTATCAGGAGGAACAATTAGGGGTGATCAGGCAGGCAGGCAGGTAATCAGTTAGGAGCCAGTGGTCCCAGATTGTGAGAGGGAAGTCCAACTCGGACATCCCCCAAGGGGTCCCAGATTAGAGAGGGTGCAGGCTGGGCTAAGGTGACCCCCACCCTCCTGGTGCAGGA
Source organism: Pipistrellus kuhlii (assembly GCF_014108245.1). Classification (NCBI taxonomy): domain Eukaryota; kingdom Metazoa; phylum Chordata; class Mammalia; order Chiroptera; family Vespertilionidae; genus Pipistrellus; species Pipistrellus kuhlii. The sequence goes on from NW_023425515.1 coordinate 120,053,093, forward strand.
GGCCTCTAGTTATAAAATAAGATTCATGCACCAAGGCCTCTAGTTATAAAATAAGAGTACAAATGACCTTCTAGATAGGTAAATTGGGAAAACTGGGATATCATTGTCATTCTTTCATTCCATAAATGTTAACTAAACTTCCAATACAGACCCTATTGTATGGAAACCAGGTGATCATCACGATTTTGTGAGCATCCCAAATATGACAAAGGGTGTATTTTCCAATGTTTACATTTTGCCAATTGTAAAAAAGGCCAATAGTTCAATAGGCACTGGGCATTAGGCATCACCTCAACTCAGCACAGTCTACTAGGATCTTAATAAAAGGGTGTTCTGCCACAAGCTCAGCAATCTTATTTTGTAGTCTCAATCTTATGTTGCTTTACCAGTTTTCCCATCTACCCTTCCTAGTTCCACCAAGCTGCCTGGCTCAGACACCTTCCCATCTCAAGGGTTGTCTCAGAAGTACATAAGGTTGCCCATAAATGCTTTCTCACTAATACACTTCCTGCCCCCCTCAATCCTGCCCTAGCTAGCAGCTCACTTGAATTCCACCCCACTTAGGCACCATGAATAGTACTTTATAGTATATTCTCATCTCTCCTTCCTCTCACTTTACAAACTCTCCAATATCATGACCCAGCTCCTTGGTAGCTGTGAGGAAGGAAAAGAAAGTACGACAAGCAGAATGAAAATTATCACCATTGGCCCTCTCTGTGTGTAACTTCATTTGTGCTATGAACTGTAAAGTCTGGAAGAATTTGTGTGGCCCCAAACACTGCTTCCTTCTGTGTTTTATTCATGCTTTCATTTCTGTACACATAACAATGGAACTGAGCTACTCACTCTCATGCCTGCCTTCCTAGTTAGAGAATGTCATGACTTTATGTTTTCCATCAACTTAGATACCTTTAAGTTTCTTTGTGCCTTCTGGGTGAAAAGTAAAACAGTAGAATGTTAAAGCTTTGAAAACATCTAATACACCCTGAATCAGTAGCAAATTCCACTCTAGAACTTAGATCTTCTGGGCTTGTTTAGCAGAGGTTAGAACATGTCTGATGGCTTTAAAATTATGTTCATCTGTGTTCAAAGCCTGGTTCTTTCTTATAGTTGGATAAGCTTTGGCAAGCCATATCTATTAAGCTATGTTTTCTCATCTATAGAAAGAGAATATTATAGAGACAGTTACTTGAAGATGTTTTCATAAGGAATAAATGAAGTAATACCAATAATGTGCCCAACACAACTCCTGACAACTCAATAAATGGTCACTCACTCATATTTTTGCCAATCCTCTTCAATCCTGTGTCCACCCATTCCCATGTGAATAGTGAAAAGAGTGCTATATTCTTCTCACTCCTTCATTTGGGCTTCCTGACATTTAATTGTTTCAACTAGTGGAGAAAACTTTTGTTTTGACATCAGCATTTCCAAGATAGCAGAAGGAATGGCCAAATGGGCACCTCCTGGGTTAATGGAAGTATCCTGTCTTATATTCTGTAAATAGAATGAAGTAATACATTCTGGGTCTTATTAGGAAACCTTGAATCAAATATGCCCTGCTAAATAGGCTTTGAAGATCCTTGACCATCTGGCCCTATGTATCAGAGGCAGTACATCGCAGAGGTTCAAAACATGGGCTTCAAGTCAAAACGTATAGCATTGCATCCCAGCTCTGCCTCTTAGTTGTACAGGATTGGACAAGTTACTTAAATTCTCTGTATTCCCAATCTACTTGTCTGTAAAATGAGAATAAAATAATATTTTTCCTTAGAGGTTATTGTAAAAACTAAATCAGATAATGTACACAGAGGATCTAAAATTTGGTGGGCAGTAAGTAATGGAGACTATCATTATTATTATTGTCTCTGTTAGAAGCTGACTCATAAGTTAAGTCATATGTGCTCTAAAGCTCAGAAGAAAAAAGTCCCTTCTTTATGCTCTTAACTACTTGGATTTGCCACTTGTTTAATTACCCTGAAATCAATATTTTTTTCATCATCTAGAATTATCTTTAACTGTTGTCAGATACCATGATTAGAGATAAATTGGAGACCATGGTCTCTGTCCCCAAACATTGAATTCCATTTGGACAGAAGTTAGGTGATGTTTTATTTGAAGAAAGGCTGGACTCAGAGTGAAACCTGCATTCTAATCTCAACCTTGCCATTAATAAATTATGTAATATTCAGCAAACGGTTATCAACTTTGTTTCAGTTTTCTCAGCTAAAATATGAGGTAGTTGCACTAGGTGTTCTTTAAATTCTGTAGGGACTTGAAGTCATTGTAGGAATTCTAGCTTTTGTTCTCAGTGAAATAGCACTAATTGGTTGAACAGAGGAGTGATATGGTCTTGACTTATGTTTTAAGAGGATCCTTCTGGTTTCAGTCTACTGAGGGTATGTAGATGGAACTATAGTCAAGAAAAAAAAAATAATGGACCAGTGTTCAGGTGATGGAAGTGTAGAGAATGGCTGAGTCTTAGGATATATTTTGAAGGTAGAGCTGACAGGACTTGCTGTTGGATTGAGGGTTGAGCATGAAACAAAGAGATAAGTCAAGAGATCTTGGCCTTGGCTTGATCAACTGGAAAGATGTAGTTGGCACTGGCTGATATAAAAAAAAAAGCTTGCCGAAACCGGTTTGGCTCAGTGGATAGAGCGTCGGTCTGTGGACTGAAGGGTCCCGGGTTCGATTCCGGTCAAGGGCATGTACATTGGTTGCAGGCACATCCCCGGTAGGGGGTGTGTAGGAGGCAGCTGGTCGATGTTTCTCTCTCATCGATGTTTCTAGCTCTATATTCCTCTCCCTTTCTCTCTGTAAAAACAATCAATAAAATATATTTTTTTAAAAAAGTTTGTGGGGAAAGATCAGGAGTTTGATTTTAAGAAAGTTAACATTTCAGATGTCTGTAGGCACCTGTGAAGGCAGCTTGACATATGATTCTGTAGTCCAGGGAAAGAGTTAAATCTAGAATTTGTCAGCCAATAGATGGTATTTACAAACATGAGACTGGATGCAAGCACCAAAGAAATGACAGAAAATAGAGAAAAAAAGAAATCCAAGCCCAAGGCCTTGGGCTGTCCAATGGTAAAGTGTCAGGGAGATGAAGAAAAACCAAGTAAGGTTTATAAGAAGTGGTGACTCATGAGATAGAAGGAAATCTAGGAGAGTGTTTGTCCTATAAGCCACTATAAAGTACTTTTGGGAATCTATCATTCCAGAACACAAAACAGTCTGCAGAAGTAAGTAAAGGACCATCATAGACTCCTGCACAGGCAATTAGAATCCATTGTTGCCTGAAATTCCTGAGAGCTTAGGGTGGAGCTTGTTTAGTCTCTGGGGAGGGGGGGGGACAAGGTTAGAAGTTGTTTATGGATTTATTATTCAATCTTTCTAAGCAGGTTGTACTGGTACTGGCAGACAGTTGGTTCTACAATGGGGTCCGAGACCAGAATATAATTTGAGGAAAGAAAAAAAATTAACATTTGATTTAAAATTAATCTCAACCGCAAGCTACTAATTTTTATTCCTGTGCTTCTTTACACACACTGTTAATGATTTCTCCATCAAAAACACACTGCTGGATAATGCCTAGCTGGGCCAGCTATTCCCCACAGTCCTTTGAAATGCTGAGTTTTAAGTTATGAAAGTTGTGCCTCCTCAAAGGGCATCTGAAGATGAAAGTTAGCCTCTCTCCCCCTCAGCAATGAATTATGTGGGCATCTTTTATTATCCTCTCATTTGTAGGAAATGGAAACTCTTTCATAATGTTTAATGGGCTCGTCACATGTTATTTCATGCACCATTAACATAACTGGATAATAAAATTGATGTTTAAAATACCCTACTTATTCTATATAAGGTGTGAATATGCAGTGAACATGATTAACCCAAGACAGAGGAAGAGGGCAAGATAACAATTCTGGAGCACAGGAAGCAAGTGCCCTGCCTGCTTGTTTGAAGGAAAAATAATAGTCATAATACCTATCATTTGTGCTCCATGTCTATCTGTGTCACACCAGCACAGCCAAGGGTTCATTGAGCCTGAGCAGGGGCAACAAAGGATGGAGAATGATAGACAACCAGAAAAAGCTGGGTCTAGGTGGATCTTCTGTGCCTGGCTGAGGCCACAGAACAGATCCATACTGCAAGCTAATGGTTAATTTTATAGTAAGAGACAACAAGGTAATTTACAATGTTCTTATAAATTTCACTTGTTTTGGCAGCACTTTCTGCCCCTCCCACAGCCTACTAGCTACTCAGGAAAGATCTAGGGAGCAGTCACAAGATCAAGCTTAATTACACTTAGAGGGCTGTGCCCTCCAAGCTGGGACTTGTTTGCAACTTTGCCAGCAGGTCAGTCTGAGGCTTAAACCTATAATCGATTCCTACATCTATCTCCTTATTCGGTCTTTACATAAATCATATGAGGCAATATAGTCCTAATTTTCTTGAATAGGAACTTTATATTAACTAGATTACTTGGATCCCCTGATAGAAGGGGTATATCATGGACTGAATTGTGTTTTCCCACTACCTTTGGAGACACAGTTTTCAAAGCAACTTAAACAGAATATGTAGGAGACCAGGTAACAGAGTCTAGGAGGGGTGGGGCTAGAGGGGTTAGGGAGACCACTGCAGGCTATGGCAGGGTTTGGGATTAAATATAATGGCAGCCTGAACTATGGTAATGGTGGTGGACTGGAAAGGAGATATGGCTAAGATAGAATGCACTATATTGGTTACTAAGGGAGGAGCCAGTGTGACTATGGGGTTCTCAGACCAGACTGAATGAATAAGGGGCTAGTTACAGACATGCACAGCTGAGAAGAAGAATGTCTGGTTCTGAAGGGAAGAAGGAGGTGTGTGTGGTGTTAGACAGGTGTCTCACACTGTGCGTTCTGACCCCTGCCCACCATGGCATGCTGAACGGAGCTTTGGTCTCCCACCCTGTACCTTGGTTCTTCCTTCACCAATAGCATCACTATTAACCATCTCCCTCAGTCCTCGGATAACACATCAGGGGAAGATCTAGGTTTTGTGCAGATTGAAGCTTATACAATTTGAGGGGCCCTTTTTGAGAAAAAGAACTAAGTTAAGAATAGGGTCTTGGAAGGGGACTGCAAACAAGAAGCCCTGAAGCTTGAGCTTCCTATTTATAAAATTCACTTATGCTATATCATTTACATGATTCACTCACCTAAGCTCACATTTATTTGGAGAACTCTGTTTTTCTCTTGAGGAAAAGCTCCTAAAAAGCAATGTGGATGCCTCCTCCATGTTCTGTGTGGCAGGCTCATGGCTAATATTTTGATCCAATGCCCCACAGACTTCCCTTCTTAAAACCAGACCTTGAAGCAGGCTTTTAGAATTTGAAAGCCCCTGAGTCTTACAAGAGGACTCTGGAATGACTACAAAAAACCCCACTGGTCATGGGGTGGGGGGAGCTGTGGGTGTCAAAAGGTGGACTCAGTGTGGGACTGGTAACAAAGACCAATGGCAAAAAAGAAGAAGTAACAATGGGTGATCAGATGAAAAGAGGGAGAGGGAGAAGAAGGGAACAGGGTAGAGATGGAGGAGGAGAGGATGAAGAGGAAAGGGAGGAAAAGGAGAGGGAGGAGGTTGGGCACATGCCAACATAGAAGACATTGGCAATGGGGAACAGAAAGGGACAGAAAATATCTAATACTAAAATGGCAAACAAACCTGGAAGTAATTGAGCAAGATCATGTTTGTTTTGAAATTAAACAAAAGTTGTAACTATGATTAAATTCTGTTATAGGAATAAAAAACAGGTTCCATTTCTTTAAAAACACACACACACACATGTTTTCATTGATTTTTAGAAACAGATGAAGAGAGAGGGATAAAGAGATAGAGACATCAATCACAAGCCTCCTGCATGCCCCCTACTGAGGATCAAGTCTGCAGCCCAGGCCTGTGCCCTGACTGGAAATTCACTTGGGGATTTATTGGTTCATAGGTCCATGCTCAATCACTGAGCAACACCAGCCGGGCAATTTCTTATTTATCCAAATATAGGGCTTGCAAATTTGTACCTGCTTTGCATATCAAAAATAAAATGACCACTTCTCACAGGCACCACTACTGGGCAGTGGTGAGGACGGTTCCTTGAACTGGTATTTTTGCTTGAAGCTCTGGATCTCATACTGGATTGCTCTGGAGTGGGGTGGGTCTGGAGGGGATAGTGAGACCACTCCAGGCTATGACAGGGTTTGGGATTAAATATTATGGCAGCCTGAATTATGGCTCTTAAATGACTTGTTCAGTGATTTTTCAAAACCCTCTTTGAGTGCCTAGCACCCAACTGCATTCATTGCATGTTGAGAGGACTAGTACATATCAGATAAGATTTTTTTTTCCTTCCAGAGTTTATAATATGAAAAGCTAAAACTATCTTTGATGAAACAGGAAACAATACAGAGCAAATACTAAAAGGAACAGAGCATAAGTGGCATTGGAATTCAGAAGAGGATGATAAACAGGGGCTGGAATAATCTAAGTGTGGCCACTCAAAGTGTGGTCCACGGACCAGTAGCATCAGGGTGACTGGGAAAAGGTTAGAAATACAGAATCTCGGGCATTACTCAAGACCTATTGGAAAAGATTCTACATTTCACAAGATCCTCAACATATGGTATGTACTTTAAAGTTAAGAAACATGGCTCTATGGGAGTTAGTTTGTAACTTGAACTTTAAAAAATGGATAAGATTTGTAGAAGCTTAATATTTATTAGTGTTATATTTTTAGGCCCAATATTCCATTTCAGGCTTAATAAATGGAATCCTTGATATCAAAAGCCTTTCTGATTAGTAAAAGGAATCTGGATGAAGGTATGTGTGTGTGGGAGGGGAAGGGTATTTATGCAAAAGGAAGATGAATTCCAAAGAGTCATTCATTTGGAACAACTAATAACTAGATATAAAGGTTAAAAATACAACAATAAAACCCCACCTACTTTTCTGAATACAGATCCTTGTGGGAAAATTTATATTTGTAACCATACTACTCTGCATTCAATAACCACTTCCCTCCCCAAAACTATTCTTGCTAAGATATGCACAAGAGACCTTCATGAGAACATCCAGACTTTAAAAACTTCAATACTGTTTCTTCTGGAATGTAGTAATTCATCTCAAAGACTTATATGAGAAGTGCCTCTTGTTGTTAATAATTGGCATCTCTAACTTTTCAAGTTTTATAGAGTATGCATTCCTTTGTTTGGTAAAATAACAAGTTTTATTTGTTTCTTTACCTTTGGCCAAAGGAAATTAAAAATATTAATGATTCTGGTAGATACAGTAAGTCCACGAATAAAGTTATTTTAATCAACGTTATAACGATGCTGTAGGAACTCAACTCTTCTGTATATCAATTAGCCTATGGTAAAAGTGGTTTCATTTTGCTTAAAGTCTCAGTTCTATTGATGATGGTAAGGACTTGCTGAACTTGAAGGTTTAAAGAAGTTTTCTTTTTAGTCAGATTTGTATCCTGTCACCTCTCTTCACAGGTGTCTTACCTTGAGCCCAACCTCCTCCCTCTCCTTTTCCTCCCTTTCCTCTTCATCCTCTCCTCCTCCATCTCTACCCTGCTCCCTTCTTCTCCCTCTCCCTCTTTTCATCTGATCACCCATTGTGACTTCTTCTTTTTTTTTTATTGAAATTTTTGGGGTGACATAGGTTAATAAAATTATATAGATTTTAGGTGTATAATTCTACAATACATCATCTGTACATTTTTTTTTTTTTTTTTTGCACGTTCACCACCCAAGTCAAGTCTCCTTTCATTCCCTCTTTACCCTCTTCTACCTCCCTCAAGCCTCTTTCCTTCTGGTGATAATCACCATACTGTTGTCTGTTTTTATGAGGTGTTTTCTTTTTAATCCTTTCACCTTTTTCACGCAGCCTCTGAAACTCTGTTAGAGGAAAGGAGGTTTTCAGGGCCACTGTGGCTTCTTAAATCATCTCTACTGCAGCCACACATTTGGAATAATCTCTCGTGCTGTAGTTGTTTTTTTCTACCAAGACTGCCATTTGATTTGCATCTCTGAAGCTCAGATGTCATGTTCACAGCTGTCAAGAATTATCCCACATCTGGACCTCTGCCTCTCTAGTGCCTCACATATCTTTTAAACCTGTAATATTGCTGTGTATGTCTCTGCCTTGAGTAGCTTCTTAGACTCTAAACTCCTTGAAAGCAAGGATTTTTGCTTTATTTAACTTTATGTCTCTATGTCTGGCAAAAAAAGGGGGGGGGGTACTTATCAAATCATTGATAAAAGGTATTTAACAAATCATTGTTGAATAAATTAATAATGATAGAAAAATGAGTAAAAGAGATTCCTGACAAAGGAAAAAAAGAAAAAAGAACAGGCAGGGATGCTGTGAGGGATAGAAGGGTGGCTTGATATGTATTTAGAACAGGAATCCACATATGTTTTCTGTAAAGGGCCAGACAGTAAATATTTTAGGTTTTGTAAGACAGATAGTCTCTGTACCAATTATTTAATTTTGTCACTGTATTGTGAAACAAGCTACAGGCAGTGTATTAATGATGGGTGTGGTTATGGTACAATAAAATTTTATTTATGGATACTGAATTTTGAATTTCATATAATTGTTATGTCATGAAATACTATTCTTTGTAAAATTTTTCCAGCCCTTAAAAACTAAAAGCTATCATTAGCCTGCAGGCAGTAGGAAAATGGGGTGGATTTGCTCTCAGGACAGAGTTTGCTAACCCCTAATTTAGAGCAATTAAAATGTACAGATTGCAATTTAAAAAGATTCATATCAACATTTTTATGTTGGTCAAAAGGACAGCGATTGAGTAAATTTGGGCACATTTATGTCATTTTCTTGCAGCTAATTAAAATAATATAAAGACTATGTAGCAATATGAAAATGCTATGATAAATACCAAGTTGAATAAAGCAGACTCAAAAATTATGTCTACTCTGATTATAATTATGTTAAATGAAATGTGAATAAACTATGTGCAAATTATGTATGCACAGGATTGAAAAGGAAAATGAAAGCTGCCTGATTTATATGAAGTTGGGACTGTGGGTACTTTATTTTTATCTAAATGTGAATATCAACCTTCTTTCTAATTCTCAGGTTCTGTAATGCCATTTCCATGCATATTTAGCTCAAATGAGTTCATCAGGTGAGTTCCCTTTGCAGACAAAGAAGAAAGAGGACATAACCTAGGCTGACCAGAGGTTAGGGGAGTTTTAAGCAGTGTTCCGGTAAGCTTTTCTGCAAAACAAACAACTCCACACTTAGTGGCCTGAAATAACAACCATTGTATTATACTCATAGGTTCTGTGGGCTAACAACTCAATCAAGGCACAGCAGCTATGGCATGTCTCTACCCTACTCAATCTGTGGCCTCAGCTGGAAAGACCAGAATGCCTTCAGGGAATGTGAACAGCTAAGGGCTGGATGATCTTCTTCTGAGATGGCTTCTTCACTTCCTCCCTGGAGCCTGGGCAGGGATGATTAAAAGGAAGGTGCATTAGTTTTCTAAGGTTGTCGGAACAAAGTACCACAAACTGGGTGGCTAAAACAACAGAAATGTATTGTCTCACAGTCTGGAGACTTGACACCCAAGATTGAGGTGTAGGCAGAGCTGGTTCCTAATGAGGGCCATGCCCCTCTCATAGCTTTCAGTGGGTTGCTGGCCATCTTTGACATTCCTTGGCCTGTAGATACATCATGCCAATCTATGCTTTCATATTTACATGGTGTTCTCCTGTGGGGATGACTATCTCTGTGTCCAAATTCCTCCTGTTTAAAGAACACCAGTCATTTTGATTCTACTGACTTCATCTTAACTGGAACATCTACAAAGGCCCAGTTTTCACAAAAGCTCACACTCAGCAGTATTAGGAGGTTGGGATATCAGCATCTTTTATTGGATGCTACTCATACCATAACAATTAAGCTCAGCTAGAACCGTCCACTATAGCACTTACACAGGGCCTGTGCACAGGGCTGGGAACTGAAAAGATCATCCCCAAAGCAAGCTTTCCAGGTGAAGTAGCTTTGGAAGCCATGCTGTATTGGTAGAAGTAGTCACAAGTGTGCCCAGATTCAAGAGAAGGACATCAACCTCGCCTCCAACTGGAAAAAAATATCTAAGAATTTGCAGTCATTTTTAACAACCACTGTCAAGTAAGGGTTTGTGAGCCCATTGGGAGTCCACAGATGCCTTCCAGAAGCTATGCAATATGTTGTATGAACTCAATTTGTTTTCTCTGGGGCATGAGTCCACAGCACTCATTCTATGTTCAAAAAGGTCTATGACCTACAGAATGACTAGGAAGTACTGGAATATCGGGCCTATCTGCTGCTTCTAAACAGAAAGTGACACTCCCCCCTTTCTCTAATTCAGAGAAAATATTTTCTATCTCTGGCTGGAAATCAGAGCCAGCCTTTCTCTTTCCCCAAGGCAGCTCTGCCATCTGCCAAATGGTGCTGTTTTGTGACCCCGTGTCCTTGAAGATGCTCAGAAGCCTTATAGGGAGGTCCCCAATGATCTCAGGGTGTTCTGGCTCCTAGGTGGATAGATATGGATTAAAAAGCTGCCTGTACCCCACTCCCTGGACCTGGGAGGCTCTCGGATATCCCCCACCAGCAGTTCTAGAGATCTGGGTTCGAGAGATCGGAGAGGGCTCCTTCCAGAGCCATGACCTCATTCTATTCTTCTTCCAACATTGTTTGTGCCTCTATGCTATTTGGATACCAGCCTGTTTCTTCCACCGACTAAAGAACTCTTTCGGGAGCAAGTACCTCTCTTATTTCTCTGTATATTAAAAAAAATACTTAGTACTACATCTTGCATATGATAATGTCCAAAACACCAGAGCTGAGCTGTATAACGTTAGAACAGGTTCCCAGGGACTCTAGTGTCAGCTTTGAGCACAAGGACACTGATTATTCATGTAGTTAGAACACAGGGCTTCAAGGGCTCAGCATGCTAGGAAGGTCTCAATTGGGGGAAGATGTCAGCTGCAAACAGGAGTCACACATTAGGAGACTGGAGCAGGGGGAGTGAAATTTAGAGGTAGGTGGGATTCTGATCCTGGTTCTGTCACTAATACTCAGTGGACACTGACCAGCCATTTCTACATGGCATAGTGGAAACAGTGCGACTCTTGATGCTCCTATATATTAGTTATGAGAGAGGCAAATGTCTGCTCCTCAAAGCCAAACTTCCTGGGTTTGCATCCAGGCTCCTCCTCTGATTGCCTATGACCTTGGGCATTAATGAATCTCCAGAATCCTCAGCTGCTTCATCGGTCAGCTTCCTGAGCTCAATGGCCTCTACCAAATGTTCTCCATGAGACAGGCACTGTTCTAAATAAATCACCTGTCTTGTCTCCTTTTATCCTCAGAATGACCCTACTAACTAGGCAGTGTTAATACCCCATTTACCACTGGTGCAACTGAGGCACAGGGCGGGGATAACCTTCCCACGGTCACATTTCTGTCAAGGGGTTCAGCTGGCTTTTGAATTGGGCTATTCCCTTAATCACTTTACCACATAGCTCTCTGACCCGGTAAGCATACATTACTTAGCATGCAGCAGGAGCTCAACAGATAGTTGTTAGAACTAATGATCATTTTTAATCTCACAGCCTCATCTTCAAGGTAGGGATGATACTACTTAATTGGGGGTAGAGATGACACTGATAAAGCCCTAAGCTGTGCACATGGGACTGCCATGCCTGGGTTTGTTGTCTCTGTTGTTAGCCACATGGCAAGTAGATGGGCCACTGATCTTGAGGACACAGTCTTAGGGACCAGGACCTCTTAGTGGGTGCTAATCCCATATTATCTGATGTTTTCTAGCTTGAATAGTGCTTTACTCATAGCAGATGCTAAAATAAATACAGTATGGTTTATTGATTTCTCCAGAACTAAAGAATTCCCACCACTCTTGCATAGACTACTCTGAAAGAAGAGGCAAGAGAAGTGCTGGGCAAAAATAATCCTTGACCCCATTCCTGACTTCAGTCCTATTTCAAGAAGAAACTCACACCTCGTGCACTATATAACCTTGTCAGAAAGTCACATAATACCAACTCCTATTTAATCTGCACTGTGGATGTTGCCAGTTGTTAATGTTGTTGCATTAACAAGATGTTTACTGTGCATTAACAAGATGTTGCCATCTTGTTAATGCACAGTTCCTGTTGCTCAGCTTTTATGTTGTCTATGCAGATTGATACTGTCTATTTTAGCCTGCTGGCTGCTTCAGGCTGGGGACCCTATCTATTTATTTACTGTCAGTAATGCCAGGCCAACTATCAAGCTCAAAAACATTTCTTGGCTGACGCAGCTACTGTTGATCCTGATGGAGCTAAAGTCTAGCATTGGTTATTTACCATCTTGATTTCTGGCTCCATGGCCAGACAATTATGTACTATGATATCCTGGTCTTGGCTCACCTCCACCTCCATTGTTATTACTTGGCCAGGGCCTGTGTGTTGAAGATGAGGAGTGGTGGTTAACATGGTGGAGAAAGTGGAATTGGCTCATAGCAGACTTGTAGGAGTGGGCTTATTTGGAGAGGAGGAAACTATTATTAAGCAAGCACTACAATGGCTAGGCAGCAGGGGAGGAGATTTCTCAATGGAATGGGGATGGACACCAAGTTCTTGGTGCACCAGTGGTTTGGGGAGATGTTGGGGGCAGTGCTCATTGCCTATTCCTCCTATTTTCAAAGACCACTATGTCGGCAAAAGCCCACTCTGACTTCTGGCCCTCTCCTTATTTCTTTCCCTGGAGGAGAAATGTGCTATCAGATTGTGGGACACATCATTGGTCCATGGTTTTTAGTATAGGTTGAATAGTAGCCACCTAAAGATAACAAGCCATAATCCCCGAAATGTGTAACTCTTCCCTTATTGGGGAAGGGGTCTCTGCAGGTGTGATTAGGTATCAGGATGTATACTAGTCTGCTAGGGCTACCATAGTAAGATAAAAAATAAAAATACTGGGTGGCTTAAACAACACAAATGAATCTTTTCATGGTTCTTGAGAATATAAGTTCAGAATCAAAGTACTGGAAAGGTTGGTTTTTCCTGAGGCCTTTATCCTTGGCTTGCAGACAGCTACCTCTCACTGTGTCCTCACGTGGCCTTTATTCTGCATGCTCTTCTTATGAAGACATAAGATCCTTTTGGAATAGGGCACTAGTCTTGTGACCTCATTTAACCTCAATTACCCATTAAAGGCCTTATCTTCAAGTAAAATTGCATTGGGAATTAGAGCTTCAACATCTGAAGTTGGAGGATAATAAAATTCAGTCCATAACAGGAGGTTATCTTGGATTTTCCAGGTGAGCCCCAAATGCCATCACAAGTGTCAATTGGATAATCAGAGAGAGGCAGAGCAAGATTTGAGACAGATACAGAGGAGAAGACACAGAAAAGAGAAGACAGGTTGAGGGACTTAAAAGCAGAAACTGGAATGATGCCGAGAGTCAAGGCATGTTGACAGCCACCAGAAACTGGAAGAGGTCCTTTTCCTTCTCTCTCTCTGCCCATCCAGGATAAGGCAGCAATTGTGGATAAATGTGCCGGCTCTACACATCAGAATTTTTTCTGATGTGGCCTCTACCATGCCTAGACTGGGCAGTGAGAGACAGAAAGTCTTATGACTGACAATATTCACAGGCCCATTTGGTCACTTACCATTGCCACCTCCTTCAATCTGGATTTCATTAGCATAAAGCCTCACATATTGATCTCCATCTACCTAATGCTCTGCATCTCTTAAACTTGTTCTGAATTGAGTTATGGAGGAGAAATGCCCTTAAAGCCCCAACAGAGTACATAGGATGTAGGTCTGTGTTTGGTTAGAGAAAGAAAGCCTCCTTTACAGATAAGATGTGATCTCTTAAGACCTCTGCCTGAGGAAAAGGCAGGAGTGGAAATTGATAAGGGGAACTCTGGCACAGACCTGAGTTCAGATCTCAATTGTGACCCTTCGCAGCTGTGCAACTGTGGGTAGATCCACTTTCCTCTCTGCTCAGTTTGCCCACCTGTGAAATAGAGACAAGTCAGAAGCCCCTGCCTCCTAGGTGTGAGGATTAAACAAATGAATTCATAAAGCACTTTGCACAGCTTAACCAAGATTCACAGAAAGGCCCTAATAGATGTGAGCTATTATTCTCTTGAAAAAGGGTCTAGAGAAGTGGAGAAAAAGAAATTGCAATCAAATCTAGATATAAATTCTCTCCTTCTAAATGAACTTGGGGAGATCTCAGCTGCATTTAAATACCTGGCCTGTCACACTGTTGAAGTGACCAGTAATGACCCAAGGCCTTAGGAAGTGAGGAAAGGGAGCTGCAGGGAGCTGCCGGGATGGCTAAAACCTGCAACAGTCTTTCAGTCACTCACAGAAGTGGCATGTGATAGTGCAGCACAGAGGGCTTTGTTCACCTCATGTGTCATTAAATTAATGTGACTCTGATGAAACTTATCAATGTACAAGTAGGAAAGAAGGAAGGGTCACTTGTTCATTAACTCAATACATTTTTATTGAGTGCCTGCTATATGGTATTTTTTATTTTTTTATTGTTTTTAAACCCATCATAAAAGTTTTTATTTAGATATTCAATTCTGAACAAGATACCTGAGGCTAACCTAATTTTCTTTATTTTGATTTTTTTCTTTATTGATTAAGGTATTACATATGTGCCCTTATCCCCTCAATTGCCCCCCCACCCCCAACACACACACACACACACACACACACACACACACACACACACATTCATGCCCTCACCCCCCTTATATTATATGCATGCATACAAGTCCTTTGGTAGATCTCTTCCCCTACCCCTCACCCACCACCCTCCCCTATCTTCCCCTACCCCTCACCCACCACCCTCCCCTATCTTCCCTCTGAGGTTTGATGGTCTGTGCTGTATGGTATTTAAAAATGTATTCACACAGCAGGTATGAATGAATGACATTATAAGTAAATCAATAAACTACTGTAGCAAGGTAATACCTTGATCACAAAACACAGCCCATATAATTAAAAAGGAGGTATAGGTCATTTTAAAAACACATGCACAGCTCTGCTCATGGCACAGAGTTCCCTGCATCAAGTGGAGGGAGGCAGAAATTAAGGGCCAAAGTGTCCCTTCCCAGCAGCATCCGTTAGCCCAAAGGAGCATCCACCTTGCATCAGAGCATATGTACAAAAACAGAAAGCAGAAGCTCAGGGGTCCTACAGCATCCCTCAGCTTCTGTCCTTGCTCTCACCTCCTTCTAAATCTAGAGCAATATCCAGCCAACAACCCAAGAGACCACATCAGGAAGCTACAGGCAATGATTTCATCCAGGAAATTGATGAACACTATCTCACAAGTGGAGGCCACCATGAGTGCATCTCAGTCCTGCGGTCTCCATATCTATGCTTCCTGCCCTGATGCTGGTGTGGGACTATGTGATGCAAGTACCAGTAAGAATACCTTGACTAAAGTTACTGTATCCTTCTGAAGCCTGTTCAAAGCCTGTTTATTCCTCAGGGGATATTCTGACTCTAATTCCAATAATATGCTCTGAGATTATTAAAAGACCTTCCAAAAACACAGGCAGAGAGGAACGGCAGAAAAAGCACACAGCTGCATGGGGCTGGAAGAATCCTGGCTCTGAGTGAAACCTCAGAGTGTGGGGCAAAGGTTCCAGAGCTTCTGGGAGGGGAGTGCTTTGTAGAGGATACACTAAGTAAATTCTCACTCATGCAGTGCAAGTTTTGGCACGGAAATTCATGTTTACAGGGGACCAGAGCCAATAGGAAGGTCCTGTTGATTTCTACTATGCTTGCAAGGAAGTGGATGTTAAATGGGAAGGGAAGGGAAGGGAGAGTAAAGGACCAAATGGAGCAAAAAATAAAAACAGAATAAGAAGAAAGAGATAAAAGAGAATGAGTGACAGATCAGTAGATGACAGAATGGCAAAAGAAACTTGACTTCTACTTCCTCCAAGTTTGTTTTAGCACAATATCTGCATCTCTAAGAGGCAGCTTTATCTTGAGGGACTGGCTTCCAACAGCAAGGATGCTCATATTGCTATTGACTCCTATTTGTCAATGTCTGTGCTTTTCTCACTAAGTTATTGCTCATGACAAGGCAGAAAGAAACATTGCTAATTACCACGTGAGGATAAAAATTTTTTGGTTGGAGGAAGAGCAAAATCTTGTGCCATAGTATCTAATGTTTATTCTGTGCCAGTCACTGTGCAAGGATCTGGGCATGCACATGGTCATTGATGAGACCCAATACTTGCTTTCATAGTGATTACCAGCTTAACATGTTACATGAGCCATTGAGGTTTTTAAACAGAGAAGTGTTGTGTTAATATTACATTTTACTGAGAGTGCTCTGGGCTGTGTTGTGGAGAATGCATTGGAAAAAGGCAGAGCCAAAGGTAGAGAGAATGGTTAGTGGTTAGAAGGCTGTTAGAATAGTTCAAGCGAGAGATGATGGATGCATAGGAAGGAGAGCAGTAGATGGAATTAAAAGACTTTGGGAATAAAACTGACATAAATTGGGTATAAATCAAAGGAGAATGAAACAGGTGTATTACTCCCAGTGTCAGACCTGACCAACTAGGTAGGGGGTGCAGCTTATAGAAATACAGGACCTTAGTAGAGAAGCAGTCCATTGGGGAAACGATGAGCTCCTTTAGATGTTGTGAGAGACATTAGATAGGCTCACTTGACCTTCATTCTATATTCCTCTGGTGGTTAAGGCTTCAAACATGGTTTAAGTTCATCAATCAACTATTCTCACATGAGTCTTGAGTTCGGAATGGAAGCAGCAGAGCCCGAAGCATCCATCTTGCTGAGACAAATCTAGCAGGTGTAAGAGCCTCTGAATAGGAGAGAATGAGTATGCAATCCTACAGGATTAGAGGTATGATCAGAGAGTGGGGTGTCTGAACCCCTGATTTCAGAGGTGAGATAGTTTCCAGTGATGCTGCCTAAAGGAGTCCTCTGTGAAGCAAATGCCAAGATGAAATTTGATTGCAAGATATGTGTGGGATAACATCATGAAGGATAAAGGGGAGAAAGAGCTGGAGTAGGGGGAGAGAGCCTTCAGACCACAATGCAGGTCTGAAACCTGGGAAAAGAAAAGAGCAGGAAGGAGGACTGAGTAGCAGAAGCTTTGGAGAGCAGTACCAGTCTTGAGAAAGTCTCTGCCAGATGGATCAGGGTGCCCCAGAGCACAGACTGGCCCTCAAAGCAGTCCACAGAGGACAGGAATGGCTAGCTCCAAACCCCTGCCCTGTCAGTCATGGCACAGTGCAGTCAATCTGAAGATGCAGCAGCTGGAAGCTGTTCGCCAACTATCTTCTACCAAGAAGGTTCTCTTTGAGAGATTGTGGAGCAGTGCACCAATAGGGCCACCACACAGAAGTGGGTGACATAGTGGGGGTAATATAAGCTCCAACAGGACAATAATATGTACACACACACACACACACACACACACACACACACACACGCACTTGCTTTTTCTAATATTTTATCTCTAATGTCTTGGCTCATTCAAAAGTTTGCCAAATGAACTGATGAATTAATGTCAAGAAATTGAGACAGGAGAGCATAGGCGTTAAGCCTTACTGTAGGTTTAGATCCAGCTCCATCACTCACTAAGTGATCTTGGGAAAATTATCCTTAGGTGGGGGCGATGACAGATAGATCCTACCTTATGGATCTTTGTGATTTCAGGAAGAAGGTTCATCACAGTGTCTGGCAAATGGTATCTAATAAGTATTAACTATTACTAGTATGATTATTTCTTCCCACTATCCTTTGCATGAAACTTTTTATTATATCAACAAATAGAAATGTGTTTAGCCAGTGAACTATGGGAACATTTTTAACCTTCCACATTAGACTCGGTGCTCCCAAAATATGATGAATCCATGTTTGTCTTGCTTTGTAAATTTTCTTAGTAATTAGGAAAATGCTGTAAATACATTCTGTCCATCAGACAAACACAATACAGGTGAAACAAGGGGACAGTCTCCTAGCTAGCACACATCAGCAGAGACTCAGTTAAGTGGGTTCTTGGATTGGGGAACAGGAATGTGTGGGTATCACGGCTAGAGCTGGGTGGATTTCGTCAATCAGAGATGAATATCAACCTGGAGCAATGTCTTTCCTCCCAGGAAGAGGAAGCAGCTTGCTTTTCCTGGAGAACAAAGACTGTGCTTGTATGAATATCTCTAGAGAGAAGTGTGTTTGTACATGAGACTAGCAATTAAAGGCGCGCAAAAAACCAAGTCTCATTACTCAACTTAAAGAGCTGCCTAGATTGTGTCTGGCATGCTGCCAAGTGTCTGCCTGGCTCAAAGCTGAGCTTGGAGCTATCCCATCCCTAGGGGAAGTCCATGGGCTGGGACTGCCAGGGCTCCCTACACAGGATCCCATTTTTATTGTGCTAATCAGAACCAGGTCCTCACACTTCTCAGGCTTAGTTGTCCTCTTTTCCAAATATTTAAACAGTCTGTGTTTGGAATGCCATGTCTGAACAGGCACTACCTGATTCAGTGAACTTTACAGTAATTAATTGTTGGGATCTCAATCGACATCTCGAACCCCACACATGTTAAAATCTCAGTCTTGAGAAAAACTCTTGTTAGTCATTCTTCACCACATTAGAGGAGTCTGTTAGAATCAAAGTTCAGATCTCCAATCAGTTCCTTTACAATCAGGCGTCTTCAAACTACGGCCCGCGGGCCACATGCGGCCCGCAGAGGAGTCTGATCCGGCCCGCCAGGTTTTTTGGGCAGTGAGCGCAGCCGAGGTGTTACAGTAGGAATTAGTAGTTCATATAGTCCGGCCCTCCAGCTCTCTGAGGGACCGTGATCTGGCCCCCACTTTAAAAAGTTTGAGGACCCCTGCTTTACATCAACTAGAGCCTATGATTTGCACTTCACCAATATTAGGCTGATTAATCACTTTCGGGGCCGGGGGGATAATAAGACCTTTTCCTTTTGTAAGATGCTTTTTAGTTTGCAAAGCACTTTCTCTCATGTCATTTACTAGTAATTTGATCTTCATTATTACGTGTTGTTTCTCATCCAGATTAAGGAGAGTGTTAATATGAAAAGCCATCACCACAATGACTTTTAACTTTTATTGACAGCTTTTATGTGCAAGGTGCTGTTTCACATGCATTACAAGTAAGGCAATCAATGGAAATAGGGAAGCCAAAAAAAAAAAAAAAAAAAAGATAACATTTTGTTTTGTTTTGTTTTTTGCACAGATTGTATTTTATGTGCTAGCCAGGGGAACCTCAGGATGGTGGTTTTGCATCCCAGTAGATCCTTGCTAAGGAAACCTTGCTTCCTACAAGTAATTTTAATATTCTCCATTTTCTTTCCATGGGTTTCAAGAATTTCCATGATCTAGGTTCTTCTCTATTTTACTCAGAATAAGCCAAATTACTCTAATAATAACAGTTAGTACTTATGAAGCATGTCCATATGCTGGACTCTGCTGTAAGCAGTTTCTAGGCATTCTCTCTCTCCCTCTCCCTTTTAAGTGTAGAAAGAAATGTACTGACTCACATAACAGAAAAGCCTAGGAATAATGCTGGTTTCAAGAGTAATTAAAATTGAGATTTCATGAGAAAGTACATGAGTAATTGTCAACTGGGAGGCATGGGCAGGTTAGAGGTATTTGGAGGAGGAAGAGGTCAGTAGAAGTGAGAATGATAGGTCACGGAGGTTCATCGTACTCTAGGCATTCTCTCATGTAATCCTCACAACACAGACTAATATTGAATATAAACTGTAATAAAAATGAAAAAAATGTTTACACTGCAATGAAGTCTATTAAGTAAGCAATAAGATTGTCTTAGAAATGCAATGCATGTATCTTAATGACATGATACTTTATTTCTTAAAATCTATTGAGGGTTGGCTAGCCACTAATTAAAATTTATTTTTCACTTTCCTTCACAGAGGCAGAGAACCACCAGAGCTATAAATTGCTGGCTCTCCTGCCCGGCCAGTTGGCCAGCTGTTCTTTGGACCTGAGTGCATTAGATCCCTCGAGGCACAGCCCAATTCCCATGGTCCACTCTCTAGGGCTGACCACCTGCACTCTGGCCGCCCCGTATTTCCACCATCATAGGCTTCCTGGGGGAGCTGGGTGGGTGTGGGTTGACCTCACTAACGACAGGTCACTTAAAACTTGAGAAAATATTATTTTTCTGTAGAGGATTCTTTTAAAATAATAATATTAACAACAATAGAGAGGCTCTTTGTAAATTAGAAGTCCTGGCCAAATGGCACATTCCCTCCCTTTTAGGATCAGAAGAGAGTCATCACACCTAGGGAGCAGCTTGCCTATTTTCTCTGACTGGGCTGAAGTTCTGATGCTGAGCAGCTCTGTTAAGGCCTGCTGGGTTGATTAGTTTATAATGTGAGAAAGCTCTGGGGGAGATGTCTGCTCAGGAGCCCAGATCCCATCTGGGTCGCTTCAAGTGGGACTCATCAGTCCCAACCAGCAGGAAATCCAAGCAGATCAGATGCTCCCCTTCCTTCACTTCCCAGCTGGCTTTTCAAAGACTTGTTTACATTCAACAAGGCTTGTAATGATTTGTTTTTACCCACCTGTCTTCCTCCTGAGTGGTTCCCTACCTGGGAAACCGAGAAATACAGTTGTTCTCAACCCTGGTATCACATTCAACCATCTGGGAAGCTTCTAAAAATCTAGATGCTCAGGCACATCCCCAGTGAGTTAACTTCAGGGGGTGGAGACCAGGCAGTGCGTAACTTTCTGGAAACTTCCGCAAGTAATTATAACCTGGAGGCAAGGAAGAGAATCACTGCCTCAGAGTACCGGCTCTCAGAGTGTGGTCCTAACATTGCCTGGGAACTTGTTAGAAATGCAAATTCTTAGGCCCTACCAGCTCCACTGAACCAGGAACTCAGAGGTGGACCCCAGAAGTCAGTTTTAACAAGCCTTCTAGATAATTCTCCTGCACAATAAAGTTTGAGAACCAGTTTAGCTAACAAGGCTGTTTGTTTGTTTTTAATCTGCTGAGATGTTTAAACTGTTAACTGTTGCCTCTAATTTCCTTGTCTGCAGCAAAACCCAATTCCCTCTTCTGAAGACTCAGTGATAAAGCGATGAGTTCTGGCTCACCTGGGATGAAGCAAATACAACAGATACACTGGGGTTCTTACTGGTATTTATAGGTTGGGAGCCAACAAAGCAAAATAATCTTGTGAAGTAACAGGAGCAAATTATTTGGCCTTTTATGAATAAGTCATCTGCTTTGTATTGTTTTATAAGGTGCAGTTTTCTAGTATTTACCTATTGTCTCTTCATCTATCAAGTTGGAACTGCTAGAAAAAATTATGCCTCAAACAGTTTTAATTAAAGAGAGTTGGAGTTCCCCAGGGAAATTATGATACTGCAGGATAGGCATTTATTGTGTAGAATTGAAGGCATCCAGCCTCAGTTCACTCTAAGAAAGCAGGATTGAGGTAAGCACCAGGAGGTGGGGAAGTGGGAGGTGGAGAGAAAAGGGTGGTCAGCAGTAATCTGAGAGAAGAGAAATGAAAGCAAAAATGTCTTCTTCTCCAATCTAAAATTTCGATCTTTCAGTTATTGAAATTTTAACATCTGAGATCTTTTGCCCCAGGAATTACTGAGAGGCACAAATGAGTATTTTTCAATTGGAGAAGTTCAAAGACTTCTCTGCTGTTTCCCACCCCTATAATATACAGAACCAAATCACAGGAAAAGACAGCCAACTCTGTAATGCATTTATACGTTTTTCACAATTTTGGTATCCAGAATGTTATTTTCTTTAAGTAAAAATAAAACACATTAGGTAGTGAATTAACACATAATTATACTTAGTACAATATATATCTTAATTCTCATAAAACACTCTGAAGTAAGTATTACTGTTCCATTTTTAAAATTAGAAAACTGAAGGTCAGAGACGCTAAGTAAATAACTTAGGCGACTGTTAAATGACAGAGCTAAGATTCTGACCCAGGTCTGTCCGACCCTAAGATTTTTGCTTGCTTCCTTGGTCCAGAAAAACATCAACTGAATGAGAGTCGTGTAGCCAGCTCACAGTTCCACATCCAACACAATGCAGAGTTTAGTCCGGAACTTCACTCCTGCAGGGAGATGTTGAGGGGCAATGCTCTGTCTAAGGTGACATCTTGTGACAGCCTCCATTTCAGACTAGGTTTTTAAGATATTTGTTTAGCAAAGATAGAGTTCTCTCCAGAGCAGAGGGCAGGTCTGTTGCCTGACTAGGATTAAAAACAAAACAAAACAAACAAACAAACAAACAAAAAACATTATCACTCTCAAGGACAAAGGTTGACCAGGTTTGTTAGTGTGGTCCTTATAAAATTGGGGTTTTCAGCTTGAAGTTCTTCAGCTGACATAAATCCTCTTTGCACACAGCATCTGTCCATGTGATCCTGCTTCCCCATTGCTCCATGGGACTTGCTGGGCAAGGAGAATTGGTGGCCCTGGGTCATAAAATTCTTAATCTCTGATCCAATAGTCATGTGTCTCCTGTCAGCATCTACACTGAGTGGCCAGATTATTATGACCACCCCATCAGTACTTCATTGGGCCACCTTTTGCCTTCAATACTGCAGTGATTCTTCTGGGCATTGACTCCACGAGATGTTGAAAGGTGATGTGAGAATCTGACACCATGCCTGATGAATAGCACTGTCCAGTTCTGTGAGATTTGATGGTTGTGGAACCAGCTGCCTGATGGCTCTTTTAACTTCATTCCACAAATGCTCAATTGGATTGAGATCTGGGGATTGTGGGGACAACTTAAGCAAGGTAAAGTCTCCCTCATGTTCTTGAAACCACTCCTGCAATACAAGCACCATGGCATGGTGCATTGTCTTGTTGGAAGAAGCCATCTCCATTGGGATATGACATAAACATGATAGGATGAACTTGATCAGCAACAACATTTTAGGTATGTTGTGCTATTCAGATGTTGTTCCACATGAATCAAGGGGCCCAAAATCATGTAAGAAAAACATAGCCTAAACCATAACACTGCCCCCACCAGCTTGAAGGTTTGTACTCATGCATCTGGGGTGGATGCTTTCATGCCGTTTCTGTGTAATTCGCACTCTGCCATATGCATGATGTAACTGGAAAAAGTCATCTGAACACATGACTTTTTTCCAAAGCTCGACTGTCCAATCCTTATGTTCCTGTGCGAATTGGATACATTTTATCTTGGTAACTGCAGAGAGCAAAGGTGTTTGAACAGGCCTTCGGCTTCCATATCCCATATGATGCTGTGTACAGCTAGTTTTCCTACAAACGTCAGGTGGGCAATAATCTGGCCACTCAGTATATAAGCCATAGAAGGCTAATGTGTCAGCTTGTAGGCAAGGTACAATCTCAGAGCCTGGACAGTTCCTGAGGTCAATTCTTTGCCTCAGAACATATACATACCAGCACATGGTACTCCTTCCTCAGTGCTGAGTGAATGTACCCAGCTGCCTGGAGTTTACCTCTTAGAACCTTCCCACTGTTCTCTTGCTTCCCTTGTCTCTTTTGCTATGATTACTGATCTGAGCAGTAACTAGAATGGACAGGTGGGACTTAGAAAGCTAGTGGTGGCAGATGTTAACTTTAAAAAAATCTGAGGCTCATGTATATACTGAATTGAAACTTCATTGTCATTGAACCACAGATTAAAAGTAATGTGAGTCATTTAGGCCACGTCCCACTTGATGTGGCAAACAGTTTTTGAACCTCTTACATTAACTCCCTGATCCTGGAGGAACCAGAAGAAGCAGAGACAGAAGATGACGCACACAAAGTGAAGTGACAAACCATGCCCACTCTCCCACTTCTGGACTCTGATCTGAAAGTCATTGTCACCTGGAGAGAAGAGAAAAGCACTGTATTAAATATAACACTGAAGCATCCATCTTAAAATAGAATAGACCTTTTAATACCTAAAGGGATAGGGTTGATGTGCTAGCAAGAAGTAAGAAAACAAACTTGAATGTGTTGCAAGATAGTAATGAAAAAAAGAGCAAAGCTGTTCTTTCGTTGTGCCCTATAGTTCAGCCAATCAATGAACATCTACTATATAACTGTATTTAGAAAAAAAGAACAAGAAATGAATGACTGCTGGGAGAGGGGAGTAGTGGCCAGGGGCTGAGTGAGAAGAGAACTTATCTGTGCCTTTTGAGTTTTAAGGACTTGTAAACAGAGATGTAAAAAATGGGTCACATTCAGAGGAGAATGACTAGAATAGAAAGGGGTCTGATTGCTGTGAGAAGCAGTGGTTGGTGATTGGTAAAATGTTTGATCTGACCCTGTCAGTGTGAATTAGTGGTTGAGCATTGACCTATGATGGTTCGATTCCCAGTAAGGGTACTTGCCTAGGTATTAGATTTGATTCCCAGTGTGGGGCATGCAGAAGAAAGCTGATCAATGATTATCATCATTGATGTTTCTCTCTCTCTCCCTCTCCCTTTCTCTCAATTAAAAAAAAAAAAATCAATAATTTTTTAAAAAATGTTTGACCTGGAATAAGAAGACTTGGGGTGTAGGAACACGGGTAGTATCATAGTCTATGTATTGTCAGAGGACAGGACTGGAACTAAAGAGAAGAAATTCCAACCCCTGTGAGCTATAAGGAGGTTCACACAAGGCAAGCTCAGCTCTGCTCACTGCCTCAAGGTTCAGGGGGAGAAGTGATAAACACATGTGTTCAAGCTATCACTCTGAACCAACAATAACTTTTAATAAAATGCAATAGATAGGATGTGTTAATATACCAGTGCAGAGGATGGATAGTGCAATTCTGTACTAATATTCCCTATTTTTGAACTTTTCAGTCAGGTTTTCTCATTTTGCACATAAACAATAGACGTTTTGAAGCCCAACACCAGACTTTATGTTTATCCTTACTAAATTATTTTTCCCTTTATTTTTTATCTGTTCCCTTCTCTTGTGCACCTTTGTGGTCACTTCTGATACTTACCTATTATTCAGTATACTATAGGCATGGTGCATGAAATTCATGCATGGGTACGGTCCCTCGGCCTGGCCTGTGATCAGATGCCTGCAGCTGGCCCCACCTTGGCCTTGAGCTTCCCTTATCACCCCCGCCACCTATCCCCAGTTCCCAATTTGCCATGGGGTGGTCAGAGCCTGACAACCAGGGCAGGGGGAGGGACTGAGACGTTGGCCATTCATGCCCATTCAGTCCCACCCCCACTGTGGGTCGTCCTCTGTTTGTGAATGACTGACAGGGTGAGGGCCTTGGCCTGGTGCAGCCTGTGTCCCCTGCCACCCACTCCCAGTTTACTATTCACCATTTATTGTGCTGGGTGAAGCAGGATATCCAGGTAGTAGATGTACCTATGAACTGGATTAAAGACACAACAGATGCAAACAACTCTAATTTGAGGTGCTTTATCTTGTACATGGTGGGAACATCAAATTGTATCACCTGCATCTGGTATAGAGCAAGTATCAATATTTAACATGTTGTACCCCAATTAATTCTTATAGCAACACTATGCAAAGAAATATTATTATAATTTCATGTTTATAGGTGAGGTGACTGAGGTTCTGAAATGTTAAATAATTTCTTTGCCAAGATCTTGGCAGTATTACAACTAGAATTTTACGTCTGGCCATTGCATTCCAGTGTTCAAGGAAAAGTCTAATCATCTCCATTTTATGGGAGAAGACGTTAGGCTCTAGTTAACCTGCGGAGGGTTTCTGAATAGTTTATGACTTTCCATACTTCTCTCCATGCTCATTTTTGTTGTTTTTGGTTTGTTTTCAAGATAGTCATCAGCCTCATTGTCAGAAGCATCTCACCATTTATGGGATATGATAGGCTTGATGGGTTGGTTCCTGGAATTTCCAGTAATTGGTAGGTAAGTTTTAGGATAGAGCCCTTCTTTGCTTTTATCCCTTCAAAGACCTTTTCGGGAAGCAATTAAGCAGACCTGAAGTACACCTGAAATCAGAGGACTTAAAAAACTCGATATTTTCCCCTCTCATTTCAGCAACAAAATATAAATGTGAGTGCTTTTTCTTTCCTGAAATTAACTGCACTGCTCCTCAACCTCCAGCGGCAGCTTCCCGTGATTTGTATTAACACATGGTTGGCTGGAGTTCTCCAGTAGCTCATCACCCTTTCTGTTTAAGAACAAAATGAAAATACAGCAGTTTTAAATCATAGTGTATAGAATAGGATGGGATCCTTTATTAAAATATGGAGGCCTATGCATCTCAATATAATCAAAAGATACCTGGCCAGGCTTTCCCAGCGGCTGGAGTGGGTTCTGCACTGGCCTCTCTGACAGGTCTCCTTTTGCACCATTGTTTTTGCAATTTTTGAGACAAGGTCAGTAAAGGTTAGGTTTGTAGTTTGAAGATAATAGTTCTGAATCAAGACTCATAGATACAGAGAACAGACTGGCAGCTGTCAGAGTGGAGGGTGGTTGGTGGCTAGGTGGAAAAAGTAAAGGGATTATGAAGAGAAAAAAAAGCAAACACAAAACAAAACAAAAACTACAAAACTCTTAGACACAGACAACAGCATGGTGATTTTCAGAGGGAAAGGAGGGTAAGGAAGGTAGAAGAGGCTAAAGGGCGAATAAATGGTGATACTTGACTTGGGGTAGTGAATATACATTACAATATACAGATGATGTAGAATTATACAACTGAAATCTATATCATTTTATTAACCAATATCACCCCAATAAATTTAATACAAAAAACAAATCTTGGACTCATTAGGCATATAAGCTGTCTAACAAATGGAAGTAATCAATGGAGTTTTCCCTGGAGTAGGTAAAGTTGGCAACTTCTATTTGAGAGACCCAAAGAAGTCCCCAGAGGCCTCAAAATACCTTTCCTTTTGTGAAAACTAGTACAAATGGAGCCAATTTAAAGAAGAGTGGGAGCTGCCATCCTGGAGAAACTGTCTTGCAGTCTTGTGTCTCAAACCTTTGGAATGTTAAAAACGGGGCAAAACAACATTTGAACTGGGCCTAAAGCAACATTGCGTCATTAAAAAAGAAAAAGAAAAGAAAAACTGTTTGCAATGATAACATGACTGCAGATATCATGACTACCAGACTGATGACTGCTGGACTAAAAATTTTGAATGTTTGGAATTAGTGTCACTGTGTTAGCTTTTCTGCACCTTCCTTTTACTGACTCATTCATTCCTCTTTGTTTTCTCATAAATACCCATTGCCTTTATCCTCCTAATAAGAACACTGTGTGGGTATCAGCCTGATTCAGTGCCTCCTGATTAGCTATTCTTTTTTTTTTTTTTTTTTTTTTCTAATCTCAAATAATTGCTTGTCATCTCTCACTTTGGCCTTTTATTTTTGAGTTAACAATTTTATCTCACTCTGGCTCCTCTTGATCCTCTTATCTGAACTGAAAGTGTCTTGACAGTTTATTTATGTAATAGATCTCAGACGGTCAGATGCAGGATTTCAATTTCTCTCCAAAATATAAAGATTGAAACATTATGCTGAGAGGCTCTGAGGAAATTGTCAAGGTTTCTGATGTTAGTATATCTTAGATAATTAGATTAGGCATTGTAAGCTTAGAGAGTGTTACGGCTCGAATTTTGTTTCCCCAAAAGATAAGCTGAATTCCTAATCTTCAATACCTGTGAATGTGATTTTATTTGGGAATAGTCTTTACAGATGTAATCAAGTTAAGACAAGATCATACCAGAGTAGGGTGAGTCCTAATCTGAGAAAAGGAAAAGAAACACAGTGACACACAGAGAGGATGCCATGTGATGATGAAGGCAAAAACTGGATATGTCTGGATGTGTCTACAAGCCAAGGAATGCAAAGATTACTGGCAACACCAAAAGCTAAGAAGAAAACATGGAAAAGATTCTCTCCTAGAAACTTCAGAGAGAGCATGGCCCTGCCAACACTTTGATTTTGGACTTCCAGGTTCCAGACTGTGAGGGAATAAATTTCTGCTGTGTAGAGCCACCAGGATGTAGTCCTTTGTTAAGGCAATCCTAGGAAGGGGAAATAGGCCTCATGTAGGAGTAGTGAGTTTCTATAGAACTGGAAAGCAGGGCACCAACTTCCTTGATGGCTGCAGGTGAGAGGCAGGAGCTACCAACAACAACTCTGTCTGGGTAACTTCTCAGGCTTGGGGTTCATTATATACCAGTGAAGCTCTTGCTAGCCAACCAGAGTTCTGCTACAGTTCTGGGGGTGTCAGCTATGGAGGAGCCTGAGATCACTGTTCAGAGCTACACAGCTTACAGAGGATCAGATGCTTAGACTTATGTCTAAACTACAATAGAAGCCTGGTGCATGAAATTTGTGCACTGGTGTGTGTGTGGGGCGGGGTTTGATTTGTTCCTCAGCCAAGCGTGCACCCTCTCCAATCTGAGACCCCTCAAGGGATGTTCAATCCTGGTGGGATCAGGTCTAAACAGGCAGTTGGACATCCCTCTCCCAATCCAGGACTGCTGGCTCCCAATTGCTTGCCTACCTGCCTGGCTGATTACCCCTAACCACTTCTGCCTACCGGCCGATCACCCCCTAACCACTCCCCTGACAGCCTGATCAATGCCTAAGTGCTCCCCTGACAGCCCAATTGCCCCTAACTGCCCTCCTTTGCCAGCCCAGTTGTCCCTAACTGCCCTTTCCTACCAGCCTGGTTGCCCTTAACTGCCCTCCCTTGCCAACCTGGTCCCTCCCAACTGCCCTCCCCCTCTGGCCTGATCACCCACAACTGCCCTCCCCTGCTGGACATCTTATGGCTGCCATTTTGACCACATGGGGGAGGCCATCTTGTGTGTTGGAGTGATAGTCAATTTGCATATTATTCTTCTGTTAGATAGGATAAAGAGAATATGGCCCAACTTTGTCTATTGCATAGTTGAGTCCAGGGCCATTTCCCTAACAAAAGACAGACAGGTCAACTCTTCCCTCTGCCAAATCTGGGAGTTCATTGCCCCAGTGCCTGTTCCTTGCCTATTTAATCTTGCACCACTATTCTTAGGGTTAAGTTACATTCTTTCATCTGATTTTTCTGCTTCTAACTTTGACAACCTGTGTTTATGGATTCCTAGGAAGACTGTTCAGACAACCAGTTTAGTTATCTTTTTGTCTACTAATTCCATTAAGTGCCTGATAAATGTTGGTTAAGAGATTTTTATTTTTCATTCAAAAATGGATGTCCTTTGAATTCAATGGTGTAGCACATTGTCCAACATTCCCTTTAGGACTGAGGCATTTATTCTTGCAGCTCTTAGGAATGTTGGCTGATGAGAGCTCACTGACGAGGTTTCTCCAGGGACAAAGGTTTTTTGCCTTTGTTTCTTAGTCTAAGGCAAGCTGCCTTGCCCAAGTTATTTAATGAGTGGCAATTCAGGAGTACAGTGGTCCAACCCCTCACCTCAAATCAATCTCTGAAGGGTCATTCCAGCTGCAGGATTGGCTGAAGCCTTTGCTTAATCCTGCTTCCCTCACCTTTGTTCAGGTTTTGTAGCCTGAGAGCACCCTTCCTGTACATAAATCTCAAAGTCTATTGTCCAAGGAATCTTATCTAAGATAATCTTCAACTTGATGATCTGTGGGAGAAAAATATGTTAACTACGCTTACAGATATATAATCTGACATGCTTAGAGCTACAGCAATCAAATAAAATGCCCCCGGGTCTCTGCATTGTCTCTGTGCCCAGCCCAACCCTTAAAGTCAACTCCTTTTCAGGAAATCATGAGTTCTGAGCATAATACAGCAGCTCAGTAAACATTCATTGTATATGGTAACGGATAAGTGTTCATGGACAGCTTGGTTCTGGAATGAACTAAGTAGATCTTTCAAAAAGTTTTCTTTCATTTTTGTAATGAAGAGAGAATAAGGGTCAATGGAAAGTGCATTTGTTTCTATGGCTGCCACGATAAAGTACCACAAACTGAGTAACTGAAACAACAGAAATATTTGCCTCACTTCTGGAGGCCAAAAGTCCGAAATCAAGGTGTGCACAAGGCCACATTCCTTCTGAAGACTCCAGGAAGTGATCTGTCCTCTCCCCTCATTCTGATGGTTCCTTGAAAATCTTCAGCACGCTCTGGCTTATTGACATAACACCCTGATCTCTATTTCATGTTTGCAAGGCGCTAGCCCTATGTGTGTCTAAATTTCCCTTTTTATAAGGATACCAGTTATTGGATTAGGGCTCATTCTACTCTAGTATTAGCTCATCTAAACTGACTATATCTCAAGTACGTACATTATTTCCAAGTAAGTTTGCATTCTGGGGTACTCAACCTTAGGATTTCAAGATACACATTTTGGGAGAACACAATTCAACCCATAGCAAGGTTCCTCTATAACCATTGTCTGAAGTTCCATTTTTTTATTTTTTATTTTTTCACTTTTGGTTCTAGAGTACTGGATTCCATACCATACCCTTTGGTAAAAATACAGGTTAGCAGGGGACCACAACTGAGAAAGCTGAGCATGCAGCAGTTGGGTCTGAGGTAGAGCTAGTCAGATTCTAGTTGTCAGAGTGAGAGTATTTAAAAGCTCCACCTTAGCTGCTGAAGTCTGGCTGGATTGGAAACAAGTTTCATGCATTTGATTGGTGGATGCAAACACATAAAAGATGTGTAACAGTCAAACTTGTAATAAACAGAGAGTAAATGGTGGTTACCAGGGAATAGGGGAAGAGAGGTATAAAATTGATGTTGTTTAAGGGGGAAAAAAAAAAAAACTTGCAATGAGAAGTAAATAAGCTATAGAAACCTAATGCTCAGTATAATGATAAACAAATTAGTATATTATAATTATGTAACCCTATTACAATATATAAATGTATCAAAGTAACTGATTATACACCTTCAATTTATTCAGTGCTGGGTGGGAACCTGGTGGAGGGGAGCAATGGAGGGGGAAAAATGAAGAATATTTGTAATAATATGAACAATAAAGATTTATTTTAAATATATATATATATATATATATATATATATATATATATTCAATAGTAAAATAATAAAAGAAGTATGATCATTTAATTGATGTAGATACTCCACCCTTGAGAAGAGTAGCATAACTCCTCACTCCTTAAGTATAGGTGTGGATGGTGATTTCCTCCCAAAGTGTACTGTGTGGAAAAAGGAAAAAATTGTAACTTCATGGTAGATAAACTCAAAAAACACCACCTCAGCCAGGTAATCAAGATTAACATCAACAATGATAAGTCCTGTGAACAGACTGTATCTAGCTACAATGTGATCCTCCTTCCCCCAATACAAAACCCCAGGCTAATCAAGCAAAAACATCAGACATATCCCTACTCAGGGCCTATCTATAGAACACCTGACTAGTACTCCCCAAAGCTGTCAAGGTCATTAAAACAAAAAATTCTGGGAAATGTATGGCCAAAAGAAACTTAAAGATAGATGATGACTAAACTATAATGTGGTATTCTGAATAGATTAGAAAAAAAGACATTAGGTAAAAACTAAGGAAATCTGAATAAAGTATGGACTTTAGTTACTATTAATGTTAATATTGCTTCATTAATTCTAACAAATTTACCATGCTATTATAAGATCTTAATAATAGGGAAAACATGGTAAGACATAGCCTATGAATGCTGTAGCTCTTACTGCAAATAGTAGAATTACCCCAATGTTTCATGTTTTTGTGAAAGGGTATATGCAAACTCAAATTTTTCTGTAGATCTAAAACTCTTCTAAAATAAAAGCTTTTAAAAATTGCATTTTAAAAGTACCACCTTTTGATTACATACTGTAGGCACTGGTAAGTCAATCCTGTGTAGAAAGATTTACCTCTGCTTTCTCTGGGCTTCCTTTGCCTCTTTTGATTATATAGTTAACCACATTTTAAAGTCTAATTGTTGAAAGGCATGCAAGATCTTGTCACTAGTGTGTGTCTATAAGTTAGTGTTGCCTACAAATTTATTAAGACACTAGACAAGTCTTTCACATTTATTCTAATTCAGTAGTCCTCAACCTTCCTTCTTTTAAGTATCTCTGTAGAGTAATTCTCCATTGAGACTGCATATGAAATCACCTGGGAAATGTTGGCAACTCCTGTTGCCAAAGCCCCACCCAGATCCCTAAATGATCCAATGTGCAGTGCAAGTGTAGACCTGCTCTGTGCTATTCTCCCATGGATGGCATCAGCATTATACGTAGTTCCTAACTGTCCCATTAAATACAATTTTGCCCTTAGACTGTTAGGTAATTTTCTATTTCAAAAATTTTCATAATTTTTTTTCTTTCCCCCCCCCCCCCCAGCAGTTTTCTATTACTACCACTCAAGAACAGAAGGCACAGGCTGGGGAGTGTTGGGTGGGAGCGGGTAAGATATCAACAGAAGGTCTTGTATGCAAGCATATATGCATAACCAATTGACACAAGACACTGAGGGGCAGGGGAGGGGGAGAGCATGTGCCAGCGGGTAGCAGGGGCCAGGGGAAGGTCAAGGGGGGGGGGGTGGAAGGAGACCTATGTACCACCATTTGTAATACTTTAAACAATAAACAATAATAATAATAAATAAATAAAAGAACAGAAGGCACAGCAGAGTGGCCTCTGTAAAAGGTTGTTTCTCCCCATGGGTAATATTTAAAAGTATGTAACAAGCAGGGACCCTGGCCCCAATCAGACCACTGGGGAAGACAAACATGAGCTCACAGGTGAAACATTAACCCTGTTGATTCTTCCCCCGTCTCTATTTAACCAGAGAACCACTAGGAGGAGACTTGGAGGGCA
Organism: Pipistrellus kuhlii; assembly: GCF_014108245.1. Lineage (NCBI taxonomy): Eukaryota > Metazoa > Chordata > Mammalia > Chiroptera > Vespertilionidae > Pipistrellus > Pipistrellus kuhlii. Next base: position 120,085,954 of record NW_023425515.1, read on the forward strand.
GAGAAGGAAAACTCATTATTCTTATTGCTCTTGTCTTGTTTAGAGTAATAGGACTAAGGCCTTTAAGAATCAAGACCAGAGATCCTTGCAGCTTCCCTGCCACCTCAGTAAATAGGGAAGTGGCAGGTATGACCCCAGAATTTGGAGATGGAAGCAGTTACATCTTGAATTAATTTGCTCATCTTTTATCCCTAAGGATTATGATGCTTTTGTGCATATTTTGCTACTGGGAAACATATCCTTGATTCACCATTACCTTGCAGAGAAGATTCAGCTGTTCTCTCCGGCATGACTCACCAATAAAGGGTTCAGAGTCCAGGTTCTTTATTTATATTTAACCCCGACCCTGGGAGCCAAAGGACAGACCTTACACAGGCTTAGCCTCCTCCATTACTGGTCAATTGCTTTGACCTCTTGACTTTGCAGCTGGCCAAGAATTCCATTATTCCATGGGCAGCTGTGGGACTGCCACATTGAGCAAATGTTGATTTAACCTTTTAGGTCTCCTGACACTATTATGAAATCCATTCCATCAGAGATGAAGTTGTTAAATGAGAGAGAGCTTTGTTTCTGTTCATTGTTTGCTGTGCAAAGAGTATTTATAGGACATTGCAATATTACCCTTCCACATGAATTAATCAATGCAATGCCATCTTCATAAGCTAGAAGTGGATTTAGAAAGAAAGTTTTAGGATAGGTTTTATATCCTATCTCTGTTTTTCAATTTTCTGTCATTTGCTTAAGAAGATCTTTTACTGTCCATTAATTTTTCAACAAAATATTATTTACATTAAAAGACAGGACAGAAATTAATTTGATCTGCAGGGTGATTTTCTTTTTATGATTTCAAATGATTTTAAAATGAATCATTTATATGCAGACTTGCTTTGTTCATTTTTTTCCTTCCAGTCTTTAAAAAATGTATTGATAAAATAAAAACATGCTTCCCACATTAAATTTCCTTAAAACTTTGAAGTCCAAAACAAGTATAACACAATAAACAAAGACAATACTCAGTCAAAATAAACATATCTTGTTTCTTAAAAAAATAAAGCAGTTTACAGTATGATCTGAACAATTGGTTTACTGCATTTTTCAATATTTTTGCTGCTTAAGTGTATCTGTTGACTAGTTAATTCTGTTAATTGTTATTATCCAAAAGTTTTCTTTCTATAGTTTCCACTATGTTTTAATTTGGAAAAAGAACACTCATTGTAGGTAGCATAAAGATAAAAGAGCATATTTTAGTAAAACTTGTATACATGTCACTCTTTTTTTTTTACAATAAGAAAAACAAATATGCTGCCTGAGGCTACTATTTGCATGAAAATACATTAAAACGATTCCAGAAAAGCCTTTAATTACCAGGTAAAAAAAAGGGTGTAAGAGATGTTTTTTCTTCTCTAAAGCATTTATTTTAATCTGTTGAGATCTTGTATATTATAATAAATGTCTCAGCAAAACTTGTAATCTTTTCTCTGTGACTTCTTAATGAGTTTATGCAAAGCAATAATACTTTGGTAAATAATTTATTATTCACTTGAAAATTTGTTGTTCCTTCTGAGTGTTTACCATAATGAATCTTTTAAATCAGTACTTTATTAAGGACAAATTCGACTTAAGAATAATTTCCCTTGTTTTGAGTTACATATTGCAATATTGCCATGATAGTGGCTTGATAAGGGTTTGCCTTTATGATTTTTTTTTAATTTAGGAAAGTAATATTTGCTAATGTTTTGTAGACGATTCAGACAGCTCCCAAATTACTCTCTTTTATTAAAGTTTAAAAAAATTGAAGTATAATCCTCACAGGAAAATGCACAAATTATAAATGTACAACTCAATGAATTTTAACAAAGTGAACATCCAAATGAACCACCATGAAGATCAAAGTGGAAAAGATTACTAGTACCCCCGAAACTCTCTTTGTGCCACCTGTCAATCAAGCATACTCTAATTTCTAACACTATGGATTACTGTGGGTGGTTTTATTTTTTCTATTTTGTACTTTATATACATAGAATTATACTGTATGGACTCTTGTGCATGACTTCTTCACTCACCGTTTGTGAAAAGCATTCTTATCATTGTGTATAGTTGATTACATTCATTATTATTGCTTTAACTTCACTTTGGGACTATGCCTACAAATACACTATCTATTTTATTATTGGTAGATGCTTTTGTTGTTTCTAGTTTGGTGTCTGGGATAGTTCATTTTATATGTCAACTTGACTGGGGCACTGACTGTCTAGATATTTGGTCAAATACCCTGGATGTTTCTGTGAAAGTGTTTCTGGATGAGATTAACATTTAAATCAATAGATTTAGTAAAGTAGATTGCTCTGCTAATGTGTCCAATTAATTAAAGGCCTGGATAGAATAAAAAGGCTGATCCTCTTCCAAGTAAGAGAAAATTCCTCTTGTCTGACTACCTTCCAAATGGAATATCAGCTTTTTCTGGCCTTTGGACTCAAACTAAAACACCAGCTCTTCCTGGTTCTCAAGCCTGTTGGCCTTTGAACTATTAATAGAACTTCACCATCAGCTCTCTTGAGTCTCTAGCCTGCCAACTCACCCTGCAGATCTTGGGACTTGCCAGTGTCCATAACTGCATCAGCCAATTCCTTATAATTTCTCTCTCTCCTCTTTATATTTATATGTACATTATATTATACTTTATTTATATTTTATTATATTTATATTTATTTATATAGTCATTCTCCTATTGATTCTTTTTCTCTGGAGAATGCTGATTAATTTAGGGCTCTTATTAACAATATCACTGTGAATATTTTTGAACATGTCTTTTGGTGATCATCTGCACATTTCTCCTAGTTACATATCTAGGAGAGGAATTTCTAAGTTAAAAGGCATGGCTCAGTGGTTGAGTGTCAATCTATGAACCAGGAAGTCACAGTTCGATTACTGGTCAGGGCACATGCCCAGGTTGCAGGCTGGATCCCCAGTGTGGGATGTCCAGGAGACAGCTGATCAATGATTCTCTCATCAATGATGTTTCTCTCTCTCTCCCTTCCTCTCTGAAATCAATAAAAATATATAGTTTTTTAAAAAGTAAGCATATGTTCAACTTTAGTAGATACTGGACAACAGTTTTTCAAAGTGACTATGTTAGCTTTCCTTTATCTCTACCTATCCATCAACAGGATATGAGTATTCCCCTTGCTCCATACCCTGGAAGATTTGGTATTGGTCATGATGTTGTTAGTGTTTCAAATTTTAGCAATCCCTTAGACATGTGAATGAAAGAGACTTCAAGATAACCTCAGGCTCAGCAACCATCTGAGAACAACATCATAATATACCTTGAGCCAGAACTACCTAGTTGAGTCACTCCCAAATCCCTCCTTCAAGAAACAATGAGAGATATGATTGTTGTTTTAAGTCATTCCATTTGGAGATAATACAGCAATAAGGCAACTGGGACCATCACTTATTATAAAACCAGTTGGTATGATTGAACCATGAAGGGAAAAAATGAATATAGTTCAATTTCATTAAACTTCTCTCATTCAAAGAAAAATATTTTAAACATCAAAATTAAATCACTGCTCTCTTCTTATTCTTTATAACTTGTCAAAATTACGCTATATTTTAGTTTGCCTTGATTGTCTAAACTCCAAATTATTCTTGCTCATTTTTTTTAAAAAAACATTACTCCATTGTCTTCTAGATTTCAGTGTTGTTGGAAGAGGTCTGTTGTAAATCTTACACTGGTTCTCAATGGTAACTTAATTTTCCCCTGGAAAACTAAAAAATTTTCTTTAGCTCTAGTCTTCTAAAATTTCTAGAAATGTGCTAAGTATAGCTGAGTGTCATTTTGTTCAAATGCTTGGCATTTGTTTAACTTTTTCAGTTTTAAGAACTGAGTCATTGTTTTAGATCAATGACTGTTTTAGATTAATTCTGATAATTCTATCTTGTTTCTAATAAATTCCTTTATTATGTATTTAATTATAACTTCCCTTCCATTGTTTTTTTTTTTTTTAGAATAAACACTGAGCCTTTGTATTTATTTTCACTGACTTAATTTTCTTATATTATCCATATCGTTTTCTTTATTTCTTTTTTTTTAATCTGTTTTTGTGGATGATGTCCTTTATTTTATTAACCATGTCCTTGATTTGGTCTTTATGTACTTTCATTCCACTACTTTATAATTATTTCAAATTCTGATAATTCTATCTTGTTTCTAATAAATTCCTTTTCCCAGATAGCAGTCAATACTTGTTTTAATGGAGCAATCATCTCCAAAATTTCAATTAAAAAATTAGACACTTGATAAGTTATCGTTCATTTATTTTTTTCTCTGTTCCCTTGGGGGCCACTCTGAGTTTACCAAAGTCTTTATCTTGCCTCTTGTTGATTTCATCAAATGCCTCATGATTCTTTATTGACTACTAGAGGCCTGATGCATGAAATTTGTGCAAGAGTCTCGGCCAGGGGGCCTCTGCCACCTTTACCATGGCCCCCGCCCGCTGTGACTTTGGAAGGAAGGATGTCTGGAAGGAGATCTGGTCTAATTAGCATATTATCCTTTTATTTTTATAGATTCATATATATGAAGAACTATGTTGATTAATATAGGTCAATACAATGGATTTTGTTAATAGATGTGTTTTCTTAAAAGGCCATTTTCTGAATAAGAAAGCTCTGAGAAGGTGGATGAACTCACCACAGTCAAACTTCCATTTAGCCATCAAGTTTAAGACTATCACAATTGCTCACGAGGGAAGAGCTTTTTTTATTTTATTTTATTATTTTTTAATTTTTTTTAATTTTTTAAAATTTGATTTTATTGTTGAAAATATTACATATAGTAGTACATATATCTCTTTATTTTCCCCCATAGACCTTCCCCCTATCTCCCCTCCCCCTTGTCACATGCCCTCATTCCCCCTTCTTCCGCCACCCAGTGTCTTGTGTCCATTGGTATACTTATATGTATGCATACAAGTCCTTTAGTTGATCTCTTTTCCCCTCTCCACAACACTCCCCAGCCTTCTCGCTGTAATTTGACAGTCTGTTTGGTGTTTTACTGCCTCTGTGTCTATCTTTTTGTTCATCAGGTTATAATGTACTTTATTTTCTTTAAATGAGTGAGGTCATGTGGTATTTTTCTTTCATTGCCTGGCTTATTTTGCTTTACATAATGCTCTCCAGTTCCATTCATGCTGCTGCAAATGGTAAGAATTCCTTCTTTTTTATAGCAGTGTAGTATTCCATTGTGTAGATGTACCATAGTTTTCTAATCCACTTATCTCTGATGGGCATAAGAGGGAAGAGCTTTATCAGTGGGTGGAATTATACCTGTAGTAGAGTTGAGATTTGTACTTAGATTGGAGGCTCTAAAGTCCTTCAGGCTAGACAATAGTTCCACCTCCTGCCAAGCTCCCAATCCCTTATCGGGAAGTTTTACTCTCTTCAGAATGCAGTTACTGATGCTGAGGATAAACTGATGCTGAGGATAAAGAGTTGCTCTGTAATGGAGTGCGGAAGGAGAGCCTAATTGGTTCTGCCTTCTGAGGTTGGTCTGTAATGTGATTAACCTTCCTGTTTACTGCCTTAGGCCCATGTTTGTTTGCTTTTTATGTATTGATTCTAAACTTAGAGTTCTCTAGGTGAGAATCATGGCTGAAGCTGTCTTGCATGCTTTGGCTTATGTGTTACTCTGCTTTGGTACATTGGTAGGATCCCATCTGCTTTCTGACCCAGAAATCTATGCAAGTCACCCAAATTTCTGCTTTTTGTTTTCAGTATTCTAATAGACTTATAGATATCTTTATAGGCATTTCAGATATCTTTATTGGCATTACAATAGGACCTTGGGAGCAAGAGTAGGCAAATACACACTCTTGGTCTGCCTTCTTGAACTGGGATTGTACTTAAAGGCTTAAAATATTTTATTAAACCAATAGCACATTTTGATGTTTTTCTAAAACAGACATAGAAAAATATATAATTATGATAATTTTTCTAATGAAAAAAAAATGGCAGATCCAAAAAGTCAGAATTACCTTGTCCAATTACATTGTCTTCCTAGCAATTACAATAACATACTAGTAGTTATTAAACACTTGGTCTTTGAGTCAACAATGCTGGGTAGACTCCGTTACTCCAGTTACTAACTAGGTGACAATTGCAATTGCTTAAACTCTCTGAGCCTGTTTTCTTGTCTGCAAATTGGAGATTATGATGCCTTCAATGCACAGGGTTGTGAAGATTCCAGTACCCAGCAGAGTGCTTGGCATCTGGTAATCTATTAATTATAGCCAGTAGCAGCAGTTGCTGTGGTAGTAGCACTATTATCCCAGTCATGAGACATTCTCTCTGTGATTCTATATTCCCTTAGACTAGGGGTGTCGAACTCAATCAGAGAAGGGGCCAAAATCTAAAATCCAGCCTAAATCGCGGGCCGAATGGTTTACTGAACAGTCATAAACTGTCATTGTGATGGAAACGCAACGGAGTGCAGTGATGACAGCGCGGTGCGGGCCACATTGCAAGGCCTGGCGGGACGGATTTGGCCCGCGGGCCTTGTGTTTGACACATGTGCCTTAGACATTGCTGCTGTTATTAGTCAGAGTTATGAGACCTTTATGGATTTAAGTTTTGTTTGGATGACCTCAATCCTGCCTCTGGTTTAATCTCCAGATTGCAGGGAGTACTGTGAAGATAAGGGAGTACAAATTAAACACAGATGATGGAATGGCATGAACAGCATAATAATGCCTTATATTTTAGCAAAAAAAAAAAAAATTCAGCATTTATCTAATCTATTCTTTCAAAACATTATGATACATCTAATTTAGGTATTTATTGGACATTTGTATCCAATACACTTTTTTTTAGCAAGCTAACTTTCTAGGCATCTGTTGTAGGGGTAACAATAGTTCTCCCAACTAACATGGGCTTTTTAAATGACCCATTGAAATCAAATTTATTTCTCCTGATACTTGAGTACTTTGTTCTAAATGATAGATGTACTTAGGTTTAGTATCTAAGACAGGTGTTCTTTGGTAAGCATAGAGTAAAAAGCACTGTCTTCCTCTAAGAGTTAAAACTTGAAATTTTTTTTTTAATAGGACAGTCCTACACAGAATTCCAATATATAAAATAGACAAATTGAGAGCTGCCCTGATTGAGGAATGTTTGGGAACCTGAACCTGCCCATCAGGAAACTCCTTGGCCTTCAGTGCTGCCAGCATGGGGACTGCAGGTCCACATCTTCATACCCCTAGGACTCATGGTACAGAGCTGGAAAATCATTGATCTGACCTATTCATGGGTGAGTTTTCCAGGCTATGAAAAAGCTACCATTTTTAAGTGTTTCTTTATGTATTCAACCAATATCCACAATAGTTTTGACCCTTTCAATAACCACTCTGGGAAGACATTTACTATCCCATTAGTATAGTTAGAAGACCGAAGTTCAAAGAAGTGACTAACATACAACATCCCACAGGGCATAACAGAGCATTTGGATTTTTACTCATGACTGGCTTCAAATCCTTTTCCTGCCAATAAAAAAAATATTTCTAAACTTCTTTCTGGCAATAAAGTTTTATAACTTCAAGGTACTTTAAAAGAGAAGAGTACAAAACACATCAAAACAATAATGACTGGGCCAAGATCTCAACAGAGGGTGCACTCTAAGTACAAACAAAAACAGAACATTTGAGTGAAGACAGAGAGATCAATTTTAACTAGTTAGTCAGCTTTCTTCAGTTATTGGCTTTTTCTAAATTTACTGTAGCAAGAAATGTTATTTTAGAAGTTTTTCTATCAAGCTTTTTTGCTTGGCTCCTTTTTTTTTTCAATAGGAACCCTTAATACTTATTTTCCTGCTCGTGGTCATTGTGTCCTATTTTATTTTGTTTATGGATGATGCTCTACATTCAGACCTGTTCTGTTCCCGAATTTTCTGGATTTTCACAAGGTGCAAGGTCCTACACTAAGTGCTCAGAGGCAAGATCCATGTCCTTAAGGTCCTATCATCAGGTCAGAATGAGGGAGACGCACCTGTAGAAGATAATAAGGAACATACGTGATATGCCCCAATGAGAAGCACAGAGATTATTACAGGAGTAATGAAGTGGGAAAGGTGGTATCCAGTGGAGAAAGATTTTGTGGAGGAAGAGGAGTTTGAACTGCACCTTTGGAATAGATGGGGCTTTGAATAAGAGGAGAGGTCAGGATAATTCCAGGTGGGAAAACAGCAGCCAATAGGACCACCTGGCTTGTGTCTGCCAGCATCATTCCCTACTGGTAAGAAGAAAGTTACTTTCTGCTGACCCCATTTCACTAAAGAAATATAGGCCCAATGAAAGTAGCTCATTCCATATGAGCCAATCTCGAGTCTTTGGGAAAACAAAAAACAGTGTCTCACAAAAACACTTCTACATATGATATTGTCCCTTGTGTCTATAATTTGGGTCAGGAATTATGTGGGTCAAATCCCCCTGAAGCAAAACTCTGGTTGTATTAGTTGCTCAGGGCTGCTAAAAGTGTATCACAAACTAGGTGAATTAGAACAACAGAGTTTTGTTCTTACAGTTCTGGGAACTAGTCTAAAATCAAGATGGTAGCATGACCATGTTCTCTCTGAAACCTATAGAGGAGAATTCCACCTTCCTCTTCCAGCTCCTGGTAGCTTGCTGGCAATCCTTGGCCTTTCTTCACTTGCAGCTATAAGACTTAAATCTCTGCCTCCATTGTCACATGTTTATGTTCTCCCTATGCATTCTCTCCACTTCTTTTTTAAATATATATATATATATATATATATATATATATATATATATATATATATATATATTATTGACTTTTATTGATTGAGGAAGGGAGAGGAATAGAGAACTAGAAACATCAATGAGAGAGAAATATGGATCAGCTGTCTACTACACACTCCCCACTGGGGATGTGCCCACAATGAAGGTACATGCCCTTGACCGGAATTTAACCTTGGACCCTTGAGTCTGCAGGCCTACACTCTATCCACTGAGCCAAACCAGTTAGAGCTCTCTCCACTTCTTTTAAGGACACCAATCATAGTGGATTAAAGGCCCAACCTACTCTGGTATGACATCATCTTAACTAATTGCATCTGCAACTACCCTGTTTCCAAATAAGGTCATATTCTCAGGCCCAGGGGAATAAGGCCTCAACAAACCTTTCGAGAAAACATAAGTCAACCCACAATAGGGAAAAACAGGACAATTATGGAATTCTAGGACAAGGGTTTTGGCTGAAGAGGAGGGGTGACTGCTTCAGAGACGGTTCCCTAGAGGCCCCACCATCAACTTCTGTTTGGCTCCTTGAAGACAGTAGTTTCAAGAGGAACTAAAAGAACGCTTTTCTGACAAATCTATGTGGAACTCTGAGGTTGTGAGGAAATGAAGCACAAAAATTTGGAGGAGAGGGAGGACCAAGAGGGAGGAGGAGAGATGGGACTTCCTTGTGGCTAAGAGTACTTGTTTAGCAGTTCTTAAGCATGTCATTAGTTTGTGATCACAGAGCACAGTAGGGAAATTATTCAGAGTCTAGTCCACATCCCTTCTATCCCCATGAGATATGGCCCAGCCAAACGAGAATTTGGAAAGGCTGCATGGCCATGTTCACAATTTAATTTGGGGAAAGAAGATATTTGAAAGAAGTTAGCTGCCACTTGAGGTAGGAGTCACAGCCTTCTAGTAATGGTTTGGTAGGATTCTAGTTCAACTTGAACCCAGAAAGCAAGTTGTCCTGACAGAAATCAGCCCTGATGGAAAAATGCCTTATTGTCAGTGTGTCCATAAAAAGGACATAGTTTGAGTGTCAACCTATGAAGCAGGAGGTGATGGTTTGACTCCTAGAAAGGGTACATTCCTGGGTTGTGGACTTGTCCCCAATGGGGGGGCATACAGGAGGCAGCTGATCAATAATTCTCTCTCATCATTGATATTTCTCTTTTCCTCTCTCTTCCTCTCTAAAATCAATAAAATATATTTTAAAAAATTAAAATGTAATAAGAATGAATAGAAATACAAATAGAGTAAAATTAAAAGTGCAGAAAGAGACACAAGAACAGATCTAAGATATGATAAAGGTGGTATCTCAAATATATGGGACAAATTGGACTTCTTAATAAAAAATGTTGGGACCACTGAAAAACGATGTCACAAAAAGTCCCAGGAAGAACTCCATCCAGTTTAGAGGTCTCAAGGTAAAAAATGAACCCATTTATTTTTCTGAGAAACCTTGCTTGGGTGAATGTCCAATCTAATAATTGGAAAACCTTTCTGTGGCTCAATATTAAGAAGGAATAAAGAAAAGAATGACAAACCTTTTCAAGTGTGTGTGTGTGTTTGTATAATCTTCCAATGACAAAAGACAAATGACAAACTGAGAGAAACATCTGCAGTTTATTCAATAAGGGACTAAGCTCCATAACAGTTAAGTTATTCAAAGTAAATCATCAACAACAAAAGAAAAACTTATTTAAAAAATGAGCAAACTGTACAAACAGACAATTTACGGGAGCGGAGGGGGAGAAGGCCTTTAAATGAGTGAAAAAATGTTCAGTCAGACTTACAATAAGAGAAATTCAGATTAAAATTATGCTGAGATGTTTCTTACCTATCAGATTGGAGAAAACTCTAAAAATTCAATAATACATTCTGTTGGCTGGGCTTGGAGCATCTCTCACCTCATATTACAGGGGAGAGTGAAAAATGGTACAGCCTCTAACAGAGGAGGTCAGCAATGTCAAACAAAATTACATATGCATTTACCTTTTGATCCAGCTTCTCAAAATCTCTCAAAACGCACCTTCACCAAAGCAAAACAAGTTTGCACAAAGCCATTAATTGCAGAATTTCCAGTAATAACAGTGGATTGGAAATACAAATGTCCATCAGTGAGAACTTGATTAATAAACTAGCACTATGGGACTTGTACACAATAGAGTACCTGGAAGCTGTATAAAAAGAATGAGGAAGAGTTCTATAGGCACTCACTGTTCTCTAGGATACATTGCTAAGTGCAAAAATGTGCAACACAGTCATGCGCTGTACTACTACTTGTGTGTATAAGAGGAAATAAGAATATAAATGTACATATATAAGTATATGCACAGGGTTGGGATGAGGGGGTTGTCCCTCAGCCCAGCCTGCAACCTGTCCAATTTGGGACCACTTGAGGGATGTCCTTCTCACAATCCAGGACTGCAGGCTACCAATCACTCGCCTGTCTGCCTGATTGCCCCTAACCACTTTTGCCTGCCAGCCTATCACTCCCTAACCACTCCCCTGATAGCCTGATCGATACCTAACTGCTCCCCTGCCAGCCTGATTACCACTAACTGCCCTCTCTTGTCAGTCTGGTCACCCCCAACTGCCCTCCCCTACAAGCCAGGTTGCCCTTAACTGTCTTCCCCTGTAGGCCTGGTCCATCCCCCATAACTGCCCTCTCCTACAGGCCTGGTCACCCCTAACTGCCCTCCCCTGCATCCAGGTCATCCCTAACTGCCCTTCCTTGCCAGTCTGGTTGCCCCTAACTGCCCTCCCATGCTGGTCTAGACCCTCCCAATGGCCCTCCCCTGCAAGCCTGGTTCCCCCCAACTGCCCTCCCCTGCCAGCCTGATCACCCCTAACTGCCCTCCCTTGCTGGCCTGGTCACCACAAACTTCCCTCCCCTGCCAGCCTGGTTGCCCCTAACTGCTCTCCTCTGCAAGCCTGGTTCTCCCCAACTGCCCTCCCCTGCAATCCTGATCCCTCTCAACTGTCTTCCCCTGCAGGCCTGGTCCCTCCCAACTGTCTTCCCCTGCTGGCCTGATCTCCCACAACTGCCCTCCCTTGCAGAACTTGTCTCTCCCAAAGTGCCCTCCCCTGCTGACCATCTTGTGGTGGCGGCCATCTTGTGTTCACATGGGGGCAGTCATTTTTGACCACATGGGGGCAGCCATCTTGCATATTGGAGTGATGGTCAATTTGCATATTACTCTATTATTAGATAGGATTCCATCTGCATTCATGCATGCATGTGTGTATATATGTTCTGGTTCTTTTGTAGAAAGAAACACTGGAAGGATAGACCAGAAACTATGGTCACCTACAGCAGATATGGGAAGGGGCGGGTAGAGAGGATAGCAATGGAAGTGAGACATCTCTGATGAAATATTTTATCTTTTTTTAATTTTAAACCATGAAAGTGTGTTATACAGTGGAAAATAAAATCAAGCAACAAAGAAAAATAATAAACATGTTAACGAGGTCAGTAAACAAGTATCAGAAATCAGAGAGACTCTTGAGTCAAAAATTTTTTTTCCATAAAATGATAACCATCACACCACATATCAGACACTCAGGAACCTTTGGAAACATTAGTAAATATGGAGAATGAGTGCTCAGCCCAGTTGCCAATGACAGGCCCATAGCTGGAATTGCTTGGGGGGGAAATATGGTAAAAACTGCTAGCTCTGGAGACAGATGGACTTGGGTTTAATCTGCCCCTTGCCACTTCCTGGGAGGTGAGTTTAAGAAAGCAACTTCTACGTGTTCATCAACAAATAAATGCATAAGTAAATTGTTATATGTGAATATAATTCAGCTATGAGAAAGAAGGAAATTCTGCCATTTGCAAAAATATGAATGAAACATGAGGGCATTATGCTAAGTGAGATCAGTCAGACAGAGAAAGACAAATACTTATATGTGGAATATTTTAAAAGGCAAACTAGTAAAACAGAGAGTAAAATGGTATTTACCAGGGGCAGGGGGTGGGAATGGGAGGAAGGAAGAGATGTTGTTGGAGGGCACAGACTTGCAACCAGCAGATACTATAAATAAGTTCTGGAAATCTAGTGCATGGCCCAGCAATTACAGTCAATGATACAGTTGATGCTTAGCAACATGGATTTGAACTGCTCAGGTCCACACATGTGGATTTTTTTTTTTTTTAGTAAATATGTATAGCATTATAAATGTATTTTTTTTAAGTCTTTAATAATATTTCATGTTCTCTAGCTTATTTTATTATAAGAAAACAATATATAATGTGAGATAATTTGACCGTTTATGCTATCAGCAAGGCTTCTGGTCAATAGTAGATTATCAGTAGTTAAATTTTGGAGAGACCAATAGTTATATGTGGATTTTTTTATTGCAGGGGTGTCAGTATTCAAGGATCAACAATATGATATTAGAAACTTCAAAGTTGCTGAGAAACTAGAGATTAATTGTTCTCGTCACACACAAAGATAGATAATTATGTGACATAGTATTGTTAGCTAACTGGTGGTAATCATATGCAATATATAAATGTATCCAACTTATAAATGTCACACATGCATTATATCTAGGAAGGAAGGAAGGGAGGGAGGGAAAAAGGGAAGGAGGGAGGGAGGGATTGGGGATTCTTGGATTTGGAAGGAATCTTAGTGGTTATCTCACATTACCCCATGTTGTGCAGATGGAAAAACTGAGGCCCAGAGAAGTCCTATCCAAGAAGAGATAGCTGTCTCCTAACTCCAAGTGCAATGCTATTTCCCTCACAACCTGCTGGTTCAGAGGACAACTCTGAAGTGCTTGGGAAAGAGAGACAAAGCTAGAAAACATGTATTTATTTAAAATGGTAGAGAAAGTGGAAAGGGGAATCCAAGATGGCTGCCCAGGTAAACATCTAGCCGCAGCCGCACACAACAATTTCAATAAAATACAACTAAAATATAAAATGGACATTACCCAGAACTACAGGAAAGTCAACTGACTGGAAATTCTACAACGAGAAGCAAGGAGAAAGCCAGAAGGAAGCACGGAGGAGCTGTAAAAGCCAAAGGTATGGAGACACGCCATGCATGGAGAGGACAGAGCCGGAGAGGAGGGCGGCTGAGTGCCTGGCTGGCGTTCCCTAGTGGGAAGGAGATAAAAGCTCCGACTGTGTTGGGCCCCAGTTCCGACTACTCTGAACCTCAGTTCTAGGCCAGACCCCGGGGACCCAGGCTCATCCAGACGGAGCTGGGCTGTAAGGCAGAAACCCGGGGGAGCAGCAAAAAGAGGTCCCAGAGGAGCGCACATTGCGCCAGAGAAGGGATGGTTGGCTGTGCTGTGGGATTGCCCTGGCGGGAAGGAGACTGGAGCTCAGGACTGCTCTGAACGCCACCTCCAATCCCACTTCCAACTGAACTGAACCCCAGTTCCAGGCTCATTGGGGGGAGCCTAGACTGTTTGGTAGCAGGTGAAAATCGAGGGCACCTTTCTCTCAAAGGCTCTTGCAACGAGTACTGAAGGACCCTGAGACCCAGGAGCCGCATAGGGCTGACGGAAGCCAAAGCTGTAGGCTCCACCCTGAAACTCCACACCATCTGTAGCTGAGAAATGCAACAACGAAATAGATCACAAACGAAAGAAATGGAGGACAAAAAGCGACTAGATATAGTGTTCAAATCTACGCTTATAAGGTTTTTCAAGAATTTCCTAGAAAAGATCGATAAGACCTATGAAGATATGAAAAGAGATCAACTAGAATTAATAAGGAATCAACAAGAAATGATAAGGGATCAACAAGAAATAAAGAATACATTGTCTGAAATAAAAAATATTATACAGAGTCCTAAAAACAGAATGGAAGATCGCAAGAATCAAGTCAAAGATTTGGAACATAAAGAACCAGAAGACACTCCTCCACAGAAGCTAGAAGGCAAGAGAATCCAGAAAATTGAAGATAATGTAAGAAACCTCTGGGACAACTTCAAACGAACCAACATCAGAATTATGGGGGTCCCAGAAGATGAGAGAGAGCAAGATATCGAAAACATACTGAAAGAAATAGTGACAGAAAACTTCCCCCACCAGGTGAAAGAATTAGACTTACAAGTCCAGGAAGCACACAGAACTCCAAACAAAAGGAATCCAAAGAGGACCACACCAAGACAAATCATAATTAAAATTCCAAGAGCAAAAGACAAAGAGAGAATATTAAAAGCAGCAAGAGAAAAGCAGGTAGTTACCTATAAAGGAGCACCCATATGATTGTCAGCTGATTTCTCAACAGAAACCATGCAAGCCAGACGGGAATGGCAAGAAATATTCAAGGTGATGAATAGTAAGAACCTATAGCCAAAGATAATCTATCCAGCAAAGCTATCACTCAGAATTAAAGGTCAGATAAAGAGCTTCACTAATAAAAAAAAGCTAAAGGAGTTCATCAACACCAAACCAGAATTATATGAATTGCTGAAGGGGGTTCTTTCAGAAGAGAAAGTAAATGAAGATAAAAATTATGAACAACAAATATGTAACTATCAACAAGTGAATCTAAAAACCAAGGAAATTAAAAAAAAAATCTGATGAACAATATTAACTGTAGAATATAATAGAATCAGAGATATGGAAGGGGAGTGAACTGACGATTCTTGGGGAAAAGGGGAGAGGGTGATGTGGGAAGAGACTAAACATAAACTGTGCACCTATGGATGAGAACAGTGGGGAGTGGAGAAAGGGCAGAGGGTGGGGTGGGAACATGGTGGAGGAGAGCAATGGAGGAGGGGGGAAAAAAGGAACATTTGTAATAATTTGAACAATAAAAATTTATTTTAAAAAATAATAAAAAAATAAAATAAAATGGTAGAGAAAGTTAACTGATGACTTAATTTTACTCCTTAAAATTCTAGAAGAAAAGGATGTGCTCTGTAGGTGGGGGAAAGTGTATTTAATTAATCATTTCATGATTCACTAAAAAATATGTGCTTCTTGGGATAACATCCATTAAGATCCTGAACGAAGGCTTTGGCGTGCTTCACCACACTAATGAAAGATGAGTCACCTTACTATCTTACATATTGGCTTCCTCTTCAAAATATGTCTCTCTGAATAAAAAGCCCTCACTATTGCGGTTGAACTTGGATTCACTCGGTCTCTATGGCAACCACAGAAAATCCCCACAAATCACAGAAAAAGGGCACTTGACATCCCGAAGCACAATAGACAGACCCTTTTCATCACTTCCATTCCTCTCACTGATAGAAGAGAAGGAGACACCATCAAACACACATTCCAGAGCTGCAGAATAAAGACCTTCCTGCACCCAGCCTGTCTTGAAGCTGCTGCCGAGTTCAAGAGTCATTCATGAGTATCACTGCGTGGAAGTGACAACTTCAGATGGCTTCCTCACACTACCACCCGCACCCAGGCAGAATTGGACCCAGTTGTAATTTAAACGTATCAGAAATTTATTTGGCTGCATAAGACAGACGATCCAAATGAGCAGAGGCTAAACCACTCCAAGGTTTATTCTCTCACATAAAAACACCTGGAGGTAAGCTGCATGGTGCATCCATAGTTGGTCAGCAGAGCCTTTGGGGAAGCAAGTCTCCCTCCTGTAAACTGTTCCTCCATCCACCTCTAGGGTATGACTCTTCCTCATGGTGCAGAAGCCATCAAAACCTCATGTGGGATGGCAAGAGAAGGAAGGGATGATGTGATGGGTGTGTGCCAATTATATTTCTACTAGTGGCCCACTGCACAAAATTTGTGCAGGAGTGAGGGTGGTTGAGGGGGGAAGTGGGGGTTGTCCCTTAGTCCAGCCTGCACAATCTGGGACCCCACAGGGGAAGTCCGACTGCCGGTTTAGGCCTGATCCATCAGTCAGAAATCCCTCTCGTAATCCGGGACTGCTGGCTTTTAACTGCTCACCTGCCGCCTGCCTGCCTGATCACCCCTAAGCAGTCTGCCTGCCACCATGTTCGCCTCCATCTGCCCCCCAGCCAGCTTCTCACCCTAACTGCCCCCCTTGCCAACCTCATTACCCCCAACTAAACCCCCACCAGCCTGTTCATCCCCAACTATCCCCCCTGCCTGCCTGATCGCCCCCAACTGCCATCCCCTCCTGGCCTGATTGCCCCTAACTGCCTCTGCCACGGTCCCACCACCATGGCTTTGTCCAAAAGGATGTCCAGAAGGTCTTTTGGTCTATTAGCATATTACCCTTTTATTAGTATAGATGAGATTTTACCACAGTGGCTACCCAGCTTTTGGACTAACCAGCACTTAATATTTGCAGGGGAGGTAGGGGGAAAAGTCTTGATTCCTGATAGCCTGTGCCCTTTTAAAAAGCAGTTTCCAGTATATGGATGGAGGGTAGTCAGCACATCCTAGCATGTATTTAGAGAGCTGCATGAACCTTTTGATGCTTCTCAGTCCAAACTATAACTCAATTTGGCACCTAGTTCTGGTCCACAAGCCCACTGATTAAAATGGTCTTCATATGATCATGGATCATATGGTTACAATGTTGGTAGAGAAGTTACCATTTAGTGTAGGAGCAGCAGTGCTCCTTGATGGCATGACTAGAACTCACAGGCACCTGTGTCCTGAGGTGGAGGTGTGCTCCTGTTCTCCCAGAGTCCTGAGGAGCAGCATGCTCGGGTTGGGCATACCTGGACTCAGCAGGAAGCAGAAGGATGCCAGTCCCACATCCCTGAACACACTGACTGCTGGAGCCACAGTCTGAGTTTGGGGGTCAGCATTTGAGGAGGGGCTGGGAAAGCCAGGGACTCCAGGACCTGCAGGCTCAGGTGCATGAAAGCTGAATCCAGGTATGGCATCTTCTGCTGAGTTATTTATGGAATAATCCTGCTTGTCTCTCCCTAAGATTAGAGGCAGTCATATTTTCAGGCAGTCTAGGTTTACAGCTTCCAGGAGGGAAATCCATGGCAGAACAATATCATTTTTCAGCTTTTGAGGTTCAAAATAGACTTTCAACTCTCAGCAGGTATAATAAGTTGTCAGAAAGGGCTTTAGTATCTCCATGCCTGGCTCCTGGGTATTAAAAGCAAATGTTTCTGCCATAGCAACAGACTTGGGGAAAATGCTTAATCACAAGGACATAAGAGCTAATGTGCTCAGCTCATTTTTTTTTTTAAATTCCTATTTGTTTCTATTGACTTTTTAGAAAGATAGGAAGGGAGAGGGATAGAGAGATAGAAACATTGATTGGCTGCCTCCTGCATACCCAAAGCCCTGGGTATATGCCCTGAGTGGAATAGAACCAGACACCTCTTGGATCATGGGTCACCGCTCAACCATTGAGCCACACCGGCTGTGCAATGTGCTTAGCTCTTAAGCAAACACTGTGGACAAGAAGGAGAGTCATGGAGGAAGATAATAGCGAAGCAATGATGGGGGCCCACACTCTGCTTGCTGCCTTTGGCCCGGTCTGGAAGGCAGGGTGTCATGGAACCCTCAGATTGGTTTGGGCATTTTGTGCCCTGAATTTCCCTTGGAGCTTTGAGTTGTGGCAGGAACCCAAGGTGTCTCCTCCTCTGCTATGACATAGGAATGGAGAGATGACAGCACTGGACACCTGGGAAGATGGGCCTGAGGTGGTCGCATATAAACCCCCTGCAGACCTTAGGGCCCAGAAGCAGCAATGCTTTCTCAAGGGTCCTTGAGTAAAAGGTGCACTTGAGTGACAGAAGACTTGAGGACAGTGCCCTAAGGACAAGTGTATACATGCAGCATGTTCCCAGACCAGTGGACAGGGTCAGGTAAACCACTCAATGTCTCACCTTTTGTAGTCTTCCCAGAATCTAGATGGCAACCCAAGTTCTGAATCAATAGAGTTTAAACCTGAAATGATTCAGAGAACTCAATTGCCAAGTCAAGTCTTTTCTGCCATAAGAAACATCAAGCTCAAGACAAAAACTAAATATCTTATATACTAAAGAGGTAATATGCAAATTGACCATCACACCCTCACAAGATGGCTGCCTATGACCAGACTGGCAGAGGGGTTAGTGAGGGACAACCAAACTACTGAATAAGCAAGCTGTGTGGGGCGACCAGGCTGTAAGGGGAGGGGGCAGTTAGGGGGTGACCAGGATGGCATAGGGGGGCAATTAGGGGTGACCAAGCAGGCGGGGGGGGGGGGGGGGGGGGAAGAAGTTAGGGGCAATCAGGCAAGCAGGCAAGCAAGTGGTTAGGAGCCAGTATTCCCGGATTGTGAGAGGGATGTCTGGCTGTCAGTTTAGACCTGATCCTGGGGATCTGGCCTAAACTGGCAGTCATACATCCCTTGAGGGGTACAGGATTGGAGAGGGTGCAGGCTAGGCTGAGGGGACTCTTTCCCCCCACCACCGTGTGCAAATTTCATGCACCAAGCCTCCAGTAATTATATTGTAATAAAACAAAGAGCATTCCATATTTGGCACTCCAGAGTTGGTGGTATAAGAAATTTAAACTTGCTACAAAATTGTATGTCAAGTAGTTTATTAAAAAAACAACAACAGGGGCAGGAGCAGGGAAGAGTCTTGTCCTGGCCAGTGTGGTGTAGTGATTAGACCGTTGGCACTGATGGGTTATGGGTTTGATTACTGGTCAAGGGTATGTACATAGGTTGTAGAGTCTATCCCTGGCCCCAGTTGGGAATGTGTGGGAGGCAACCAATCAATGTGTTGCTCTCACATTGATTTTCTTTCTCCCTCTCTCACCCCGAGTCCCTCCCTTCCACTCTCTAAAAAAATCAGTGGAAAAAATATCCTCAGGTGAGGATTAACAACAACAAAAAGGTTTTATTTTCTAACACCTGAATGGAACTGTGTGAGAAAGATGTTATTTCTGGGAGTGTGTCATGTGAGTGAATATTGTTACTGTGAGGTTCCTTACAAACATTTATGAATAGTCATTTTTTGCTAGTGGACAAATTGAATCAAGTTCTATTTAATCAGGCACATATTCATATTTGTAGATAAGCAATTGGATAGAAACCTGATCAAACCAGGATTTCCCGAGGAGGAAATAACCGGTTTACCGAGGATCCCATGAGGACATCCCTCCCTGGGCCTTCACATTCCTCCCTAAACCCTGACTTCTTACTGGTTCTTCTTCCAGCCAGGCCCTGCTGCTCTGCTCAGCACAGTGTTATTCTGCCTCCTCCTTCACTGAATCCTCTGAAAAGTTGGGCACCACTGTTATTGGACCCAAAGGGGCATCTTAGCAGGAGTTCTTTACATGTGTGTCATAGCACCTCCTGTCTTCATTGAATCTCATTATCTAGCCATAAAAATAAAAAAGCTATTAGCAAATGTCTTCCATGGAGTGACCAGAGAGCCTTCCTGGGCTGTGGGCTCCCACCTCCGGTCACCTAATTTATGGATGGTTCCAGCCACCTACTGGCTAAGACAGACTCGCTATGCCACCTAATTAACCTCTAGGGTGGTTACACTTTCTGCACAGACATGTAGGAATTAACATAAATCTCAGCACCTGGCACATACTGGGTGCTCATTAATGATTTCTGCCTTTCTTGATATTTCTGCTGGAATGGAAGGTGGTTGAGACTTTCCTTCAACCCCAACTTCTACCAGAAGCTTTGAATAAAATTTGCTAAAGGTTTGCTATCACCGGTGACATATTTTGAGGCCATCTACAAAACTGTGTATTTTTACATCTTTTTAAAATTATTTTTAAATATATTTTTATTGATACAGAGGAAGGGAGAGGGAGAGAGAGAGAAACATCAATGATGAGAGAGAATCATTGATTGGCTGCCTCCTGCATGACCCCTACTGGGGATTAATCCCACAACCCAGACATGTGCTTTTGACCGGAATTGAGCCCAGGACCTTTCAGTCCGCAGGCCGATGCTCTATCCAATAAGCCAAACAGGCTAAGGCTATCCTTCTTTATTTTTAAGACATCTTAATATTTACTTCCCCTTAGTAAGAATATGGAAGTCTTGATTTTTCTCAAAAGGAAAATGATTTGCCAGTGGGATAAGTGTACCCAAGCTAATTGACCTACCAGGGCTCATTGTTTTGATGACAAGTATTAAATTATGCTAGACAAATATTAGAGCATTGCTTTTTAACCACCCAATGGGTGCTAAAAATATCTAGATACTGCAGTTTCATTATCTGAAGCAGAGGTGAGGAGACTTTGAAAAAAATCTAGCTGAAGGCCATTCGAAGTCAACTAAGTTCTATTTAAATAAATAGCAACTAAATGTAGTGGACTTATTCAAAGAAAGAGAAAAATGGAAATCATTTTATATATTGACTATTAAAATAAAGGACACAGAACATAAAACTCTATTCAACAAATAGAGCAAAATATAAAACCACGTAAGATTCTGATTATTGAGAGCCCATTAGAAAGAAGCAGATAGCTGACTTTTCTATGTAGCTCAGGATTTATATCTTCAAGCAATGATTTTTTTAAAAAAGATTTTAAGTGGAAAGCTCTCTAAAATGTATCACACTCTTTCATACAATCTTAAACAGAATATGAAGAACATGATTTAGCCTCTTTCTGACTTGGGATCTCAATGAATTCTTATTAATATCAACTACAGGATGTTAGCCTCCCTTTATTTACAGGAAATGCATTCTAGGACCCCTAGTAAATGCCTGAAACAACAGGTAGTACCAAACCCTGTATACAGTATTTTTTCCCTATACATATATATCCATGATAAAGTTTAATCTGTAAATTAGGCACACTAAGGGTTTAATAACAATCTATACTAATAAAAGGGTAATATGCTAATTAGAGCAGGAAACTGGACATCCTACTATCCAACTTCCTTCTGGACAAAGCCACGGTGGTGTGGGCCAAGGCAGAGGTAGTTAGGAGAGATCAGGCCAGCAGGGAAAGGCAGTTGGGTGCCATGAGGCCGGCCAGAGAGTATAATTGGGGGCCATGTTGCCAGCCGGGGAAGTTGGGGGCCATGAGGCTGGCAGGGGAGAGCAGTTGGAGGCCATGAGGCTGGCAGGGGAGGGCAGTTGAGGGCCATCAGGTCAGCAGGGGAGTGTTCAGGTGATGATCAAGCTGATAGGCAGGCAAGTAGTTGGAATCAGCAGTTCCAGATTTTGAGAGGGATGTCCACTGCCGGTTTAGGTCCCATCCCTTTGAACATCCTCCAAGAGGTCCAAGATTGAAGATGGTACAGGCCGGGCTGAGGAACCCTACCCCTGTCCTACTCCTGGTGCACAAATTTCATGCACAGGGCCTCTAGTAACTAATAATAAAATAGAATAAGCATAACAATATACTATAATAAAAAATTATGTGTATCTGGCATTATTCCGTAAAATAAGGATTACTTGAACACAAGCACTGTGATGCATCATCAGTCACTTGGTAGCATCTCTGTTATCAGATTGACTGATAAGGAGGATATTCAGTGTTAGACAAAAGGATGAAAGGATAATTCACATTCCAGTTGGGACAGAGAGGGACAGTGCAAGATATGATCATACTACTCAGAATAGCATGCAATTTAAAAATTATAAATTGTTTACTTCTGAAATTTTCCATGTAGTACTTTCAGACCCCAGTTATCCATGGGTAACTGAAACTGCATTTAAGGAAGGACTACTGCATTTGCAGTCTGGTGTTAATACAGTGATGCCCTCAAAATAAGTGTAGGTACGTGGGACTATTTGATTTTTGTTGTTGTTCCAGATTTCAGTGTTTTTCTATATTTTCTCTTGCCACTCACTGTCACTTCTCACTGCTATTCTATGTCTATCTCTAGTGCCCCTTTCCTCCCTCCTTGTCTCTTTTAGAAATCACTAAGTCAGATCCAGGTTTGTTAGAGCTATTTGTAAACGAGGAGTAAACGATTTTCAATGAAGTTCTAAGAGGATGTGAGCCTTGGTGGCTGAACTTTATGAGGTATCTTATTCAAAAGTTGTTTTGTTCATTCTTTTACTCTGCTGTTTTTATCTTCTCCATTATACCTTGTTATCAATTGATGTGCGACACATGAAAACTTTTCATAAACTATAAAGCGATGTACAAATATAAGATAGTGTTCATATCTTTAGGGATTTTTGTACAACTAGCCTTTAGTTCGCAGCCAGCCAGCCAGGCCCTGAAGTGATCATCCTTGTTCACATGCTGGTGCACAAATTATCATTGTTATGTGACTGGGCAAATACAATGCGATGGCACTGGTGGTGTAGGCAAAAATTGCACCTGGATTATGGATTTTATATTTAGGGGTCATAGTTGGCTACAGACTACTTTTTGCAACAAGCACAACAGGGCATCCTGGCCTCCAGGCTGTCCCAGGCATCGGGCTCGCCAGATGGTCCAGATGGACTTCTAGGTGGAGTTCTACAATCTTCCTGGCAGGGACTGGGGCACCTGGAACCTTCAGGCTAGTCTCTTTGTGCCACGAGCAGCCTTAGTAGTTTACTCCAGTTTGCTGTACAAATATTATCACTTTCCATCTATGTCCTGATGTGAAAAGTGCTGAGAAGAGCTGCTGTTAGAGGGTTACCCTGGATCGCCATGTTCAGTGGTGTGGTCAACTTATGTGTTATCTCCTGGCATGCTTTGCTGACAATGCAGTCTCTGTTCCTGTTACAGTAAACAGGGACATTGGTGGGGGTGGGTGCTCTTATAGGTAACCAAACTGCTGACCCTATCCTAATATGTGGGAGTTTATAAAAAATTAAATTCATTCATTCAGCATGTATTATTGAGCCCAGACATGGTGAAAAGCTCTAGAAACAAAAAGTGGATAATAGAGGACCCTGTACCCTAATGAACTTGGGAAGGAGACCGCAGGTGTGTACATGAAATATCACTATCTGATATGATGAAGGAAGGTCTCACACAATTCTGGCCTTCGTAAGGGACATCTGCCCTTCCCTTTATCTCCCCACCAAAACAGGAGATGCGTATAACATGCCAACAAGACCCTCAGTCTTACTAAACACCTTCTGGCAGTTTTGAGTTCTGAGCCATAGTGCTATGTGATATAACCACTTATTATGTGGCTGAAGAATCATGGGTTCATAGAGCTATAAACTGAACTGCCAGCCGAGTCTCTGGAGGCTTCCACGGCACCAGACACATTTATCACAGAGCAGGACAGCAAGTGTAAGGCGGTCCTGTCACACCACAGCTGAGGACACACAGTCAGAGAGAAAGCAGGGCTGGGCAGATCAAACACCTAAGTGGGCTGCTATCTTTGTTTTCCCTTTCACCCAAGCAGTTTGTTAAGCCCCAAAACTATCCACTCTGAATTAAGTTGAGATTTTTGTTAAGAAAGGTCTGGAATGGTACAGATTGATCCAAACAGTCTTGACAAGTTTTTTTTGTTTTGTTTTTTTGTTTTGTTTTTTTTTAATAGCCACTAGGATATTAACTTTTGACCTACAAGGATGGGAGGAAACCAAACACAAAAACAAAGCCACTTCCAATGGTGGCCTCCCTAAGTACCCTGTTTTGAAAATTGGGGAACGTTTGACCTTCAAAAGGAAATGTGTTTACGCACACTTTGAAGGCTGTGGTTTCCTTTTTCAACAGAATGATTTTGCATTTTGTTCAGATAAAACTAAAAAGGGCTTTGTCCTCTAACTACCTAAAATCTTGATATTTAAGCTGGGTTTTATCCTTTCTATACAATGATAATGACAAATAACATTAACTGAGCTTTTGCCAGGGAGGGTGCCAATTGTTTAAATGAATTCTCTCTCATTAATCTGAAATACATGGCATTTTTGGTGAATAAAATTTTACATTGCTGTAGTGTGTCTTGCAAATATTTTATTATATGACAAAAGATTCTATATATATATTGGCAATCTCTTAATGCAGTGCATAACATTGCTGTTGCCCTGGTAATGCTCTGAAGTGCAAGACCAGGCATATTTAGGGTTCACAGGATCCAAGCACAAAAACTGTGCTTATTATAAATTCAGAAACTACTTTGTACTTTGGGGATCCAATAATATACCATTAATGAATTCAGGTCTCCCTGAATTGAGAAAAATGTTACTTGGGCAGTTTTCATGAGGCAAAGATTTTTTTTTAAGATACACTGAGCAAAATCTTGTGCTTTTGCCAGTAAAAGTTTCTATTAGTGTCTGGAATATTTAAAATGCAGGCCCTCCTAGAATAATGAATATGCCATCCATTCAAGCAACTCAAGGGAGTTGTGTTGAAAACAGGAAGGCTCCCCCAAGGCCTGGGGACTGGAAAACAATCGCAGAGCTCTGCTTTTCCTTCCCCCAGGCAGCCAGCTCAGCAAGCTTTGGTCACACTGGCCTATTTTCTGTCCTTTAAACCACACACCAAGACATCTCTTGCCTCAGGGCCTTTGCACATACTCTACCTTCTGCCTGACTCTCCTGCCCCAGATGATTTTTTTTTTTTTATCCTCACCTGAGGATATTTTTTTCATTGATTTCTAAAGAGAGTAGAAAGAAGAGAGAAAGGTGTGGAGAGAAAGAAACGTCAATTGGTTGTCTCCATTGGGGCTGTGGAACCTGCAACTGAGGATGTGTCCTCAACAGGGAATCAAACCTGCGGTTCTTCAGTTTACAGTCTGATGCTCTAACCTAGGGGTGTTGAACTCAATTAGAGAAGGGGCCAAAATCTAAAATCCAGCCTAAATCGCGGGCCGAGTGGTTTACTGAACAGTCATAAACTGTCATTGTGATGGAAACGCAGCGGAGTGCAGTG
Source organism: Pipistrellus kuhlii (assembly GCF_014108245.1). Classification (NCBI taxonomy): domain Eukaryota; kingdom Metazoa; phylum Chordata; class Mammalia; order Chiroptera; family Vespertilionidae; genus Pipistrellus; species Pipistrellus kuhlii. The sequence goes on from NW_023425515.1 coordinate 120,111,429, forward strand.
ATGACAGTGCGGTGCGGGCCACATTGCAAGGCCTGGCGGGATGGATTTGGCCCGCGGGCCTTGTGTTTGACACATGTGCTCTAACCGCTGCCAGGGCATGTTTTTAAACCTGCTATTTTCATTTGATCAAAAGTCTTAGCCCAAAAATCAGATGCATTCCTTGACTATTTTATCTAAAGTAGACACCCCCAAGTTATCACATTTATTCTTATCTATAACTAGAGAGGCCCACTGCATGAAAGTGCATGAAATTCATGCACTGGTAGAGTCCCTAGTGACTGCTGGCTGCTGACTGGGTACTCCCTCCTTTCTCCCAGCCAGCCTCGCCCTCTGGTCAAACTCCCGGAAGAACTCCCAGTCTTGGAGACAATTTGCATACTACACTTTTATTATATAGGATTATCTTATATATTTACTCATTTATTATCTGACTCCCTCACCTCCAGGTAAGAACCATGCGATTCTTCTTGGCATTAACTCCATGAGATGTTGAAAGGTGATGCGAGGAATCTGACACCATGCCTGATGAATAGCACTGTCCAGTTCTGTGAGATTTGATGGTTGTGGAACCAGCTGTCTGATGGCTTTTTTAACTTCGTCCCACAAATGCTCAATTGGATTGAGATCTAGTGATTGTGGGGGCCACCTAAGCAAGGTAAGGTCTCCCTCATGTTCTTAAAACCACTCCTGCACAATACAAGCACTGTGGCATAGTGCATTGTCTTATTGGAAGAAGCCATCTCCATTGGGTAAGCCATCAACATGATAGGATGAACTTGATCAGCAATGATACTTAGGTATGTTGTGCTATTCAGTTGTTCCACATGAATTAAAGGGTCCAAATCATGCCAGGAAAACATAGCCTAAACCATAACACTGCCCCCACCAGCTTGAAGGGTTGCACTCATGCATGTGGGGTGCATGCTTTCAGGCTGTTCCTATGAAATTCTCACTCTGCCATGTGCATGATGCAACTGGAAATGTGGTTCATCGGACCACATGACTTTTCCAATGCTTAACTGTCCAATCCTTGTGTTCCTATGCGAATTGGAGACGTTTTATCTTGATAATTGCAGGCAGCAAAGGTGTGCGAACAGTCGTTTGGTTTCCATATCCCATAATATGCAGTGTATGGATAATTTGCCTACAAACATCAGGTGGTCATAATAATCTGGCCACTCAGTGTATGTTATATTACATATGTAAGTAGTGATCAGAGTGATGGAGAAAAATAGCAAGGTGAAGAAGTAAGGAGTAAATTAAAGGGCCCAAATCATGCCAGGAAAACATGCCCAAAACCATAACACTATGGTAGTGGAGCGAAGGTTGAACAGAGAAGGGATGAACCAATGGTTGATGGGTGCAGAGCATTCTAGAGAAGAAAAAAGCGAGGACAAATACCCTGAGAGGGACTGAGCTCTGAGTGTCACAGGACAGTAAGTTCATGCATGGTTGATGATGTCTCTCCTCCTCTTCCCCTCCTTTCACCTTCTCTCCTTCTGTTCTTTTAAACACACTCTACTTCTCATGATCTGAATCAACCAAGGCATCATCTTCATGAAGGAGAGGAGACAGCACAACATCAGAGAAAGAGACCAGTGGGGTGTAGTTAGAAGACCTGCCTCTGTTTCATCTACAAAATGCATATGTTAGAGTCTTTTATTCACATCCATCAACCCCATGCTTCATGGTGGAAGAGGTACCAGCTGGAATGTTCTTCCCTAGAGAAGGAAGACAAGCTTCTGCCCCCTCTTGGCTGTCTTCCTCCACACATCCTGGCTCCTCCCTAATTCCGTGGCTGCAGGGAGTAACTGGCAATGGATAAAACCCACTGGGGCACCTCAGGCCTGTACCATGAAGGCAAAAGCTTGTTGGTGTACATGTGTTGGTCAGGGAAGGCTTTCTGGACAGCTGTCTTGTACCCAGTGGGAAACACAGGTTCTGAGAGTGGGAAGCTGGAAGGGACAGATGTAGAGTTCTACGAGGTGTCTTCTCCTCCGCAGGGGTATAATGGTGACAGGCAAGGGATCCCTGTATAGTTACAGGAAACACTAATTGGTGCAGTGTCGCTGGTTTCCCCAGAACCACTGACTTGTGCATTGCACTGCAAATCCGGGTTCTAATCCAGGAGGCTGGTCTGCAGCATCAGTGGGCAGTGCCTCCTCAGGCCCTCATTCGGGTGGTGCATGTCGCTTTTACTGAAAGGGATGAAGGGACTTGCCGGGGATGCGGGATGCGCAGTGGTGGCGCAAGGACTTGCACCCAGGTTTTCTGACTGGAAGGAATTGTGAGGAAAGGCCCTTATGCTCAGAGAGGAGGTGGAGGGGCTCCGTTCTTCCAATGCCAGCCTTGCTCCACAACATTGCCCACAGCAGTGACTTTCTACCTTGGCTGCGCATTAGGATCACTGGGGAGTTTTTCAAGACCCTGATGCCCAAGTCTTAACTCCAGATCAGTAAAAACAGAATCTCTGGAAGCGAGCCCAAGTGTCAGTAACTTTTAAAGCATGTCAGACAGTGCCAATCGCAACCAAGGTCGACAACCACAGTCTCCTGGCAAGCTCGCTTATAACTGAAGAAAATAAAAATATAATAATTTAGGAAATTTTTCTTTAAAAAAAAAGTACTGATAATTTGCCATTTCTTCCTTCTCTGGTCACTCAATAACAGTCATTTTTCAAGATAAGGATCTGGGCTAAGTGGGTATAAAAGGCAGGAATAAAGTGTAAAATTAATTACTAAGTTAGAGATAAAAGCCATGAATTATGTAAAAAAGGGAAGAGCTAGAGAAACTAGGGCAGAAAGCAAAGCCAAGAAAATATAATAAGTAGAAGGTCACTTGGGAAGGCTCTGAGGGTCTGAATACAAATGAAAGAAGGAACGCTCACATGCAAATCCTGTCTTTTTGAAACTTAGGAGCAGTAATACCTTGCTGCCTGGGGGATATCAGCTCTTACAAATGATGGACGTGCTCCAGCCCCAGGTGGCCGGTGCTTCCCAGAAAGGACAGTCACATCCGGGTCTTTAAGAGTATCCAGGCCTGAGCAGAGAAACTGTGAGAACACTAGAAATGCAGTAACACTACCCTCAGCTTCAATCAGTTCAGAGATTAGGTTTGGGAAAAGCATACCAGAATCCCCAGGGACAGAGGAGAGAGGGGCCTTGTTCAGTTTGAAAAGCTCAGGTGATTCATATACACTCCTCCTCTCTCACTTCCTTTGTTCTCTCCACCCTCCCACTACAAATTACTGTCCCCATGGGTAATGCAGCCAGCTCCCCTGAGAGCCCCTAACAAAAGGTATATGAAAAAAAAAAATGCTCAAAGTCACTGAGCATCCAAAAGCTACAAATCAAAACAACAACGAAGTACCTTCTCACACCTGTCAGAATGGCTATCATCAACAAATCAGCAAACAAGTGCTGGCGAGGATGTGGAGAAAAGGAAACCCTCATACAGTGCTGGTGGGAATGCAGACTGGTGCAGCCACTGTGGAAAACAGTATCAAGTTTCCTCAAAAAATTAAAAATGAAACTTCCATTTGTCCCAGTGATTCTACTTTTAGGAATATATCCCAAGAAATCAGAAACACCAATCAGAAAGAACATATGCACCCCTATGTTCAAGCAACACAATTTACAATAGCTAAGATTTGGAAACACCCTAAATGCCTATCAGGAGATGAGTGGATTAAAAAACGGTGGTACATCTACACAATGGAATACTACACTGCTGTAAAGAAGAAAGAGCTCTTATCATTTGCAACAGCATGGATGGACCTGAAGAGCATTATGCTAAGAGAAATAAGCCAGTCATAGGAAGATAGATATCACATGATCTTACTCATTTGTGGAATATAATGAACAACATAAACTGATGAACAAAAATAGATCCAGAGATATACTAGTAGAAGCATTGAACAGACTGTTCAATCTCAGAGAGAAGGCAGGGGAGGGAGGGTTTTAAGAGATCAACCAAAGAACTTATATGCACATAAGCATAACCAATGGACACAGACAATGGGGGAACCTAGGGGGTGAAGGCAAGCTGGGAGAGGACAGTGGAGGGAAAGAAGGACATATGTAATATTTCAACAACAAAGAATTTAAAAAAAGAAGAAACTTTGTGATTAGCCCATTGTTTACACTTCCAGGCAAGTTCCTGAATGAACAACTGGCGAGGGTGCAGGTAATGATTTCCAATCAGTGTCACTCAGTGACTGACTTCAGTTTCAGTCATGGTTACCACCAAAACCAGTGAAAGAGAACAGCATCAGTGTCCTTTGGCTAACAAGTGATAAGTTATCTGAGATTTGCTTCTGACAGATCCCCAGCAAGGTGAGGTGATGAATGAGGGTTCTATAAACTTGAAATACTTTATCAAATGACAACCATTTACTTGCTTTATGTTTTCAGGATGATACAGTCTCCCTTAGACAAAGTCCACTGAAGAAGAGGAACTCACCATGAAAGATTCATCTGTTTGACCTGATGTTTCTTCATAAATTAGTTATATGAAAGTTGAGAAGGCCCAGGAGATTACCAGGTGTGTAGTGACAATTGGAAGGCACCGAGTTTCCTAAAAGACCTCTATGACACTGTAGCTGAGCTGGGGCAAGACACGTGCATTTCTGGATGAATTTTGTTCTCAGATAGTGCAAGAGTTATATGATGCCCCACTTCGACATATCTGACCTACAAAAACCTTGAGAGGACAGAGGAGTTTAGAGTAACACGTACTCATTACACTGTCTTATGACTTATTTGTAAGTCTAGAATACATACACAGCTACCACGTGAACCTGGCTGAAAGGGCAGATTGGCATGGAAGATCCTTCTCCCTTCCTGGTACTCTTCCATTCACTCTCCAGTGGCCTCTTTCCCTGATTTATAAAATGCTAGTGTGCTGAACTAAATTTTAGTCCCCACCAAAATAATAATAATAATAATAATAATAATAATAATAATAATTTTTATGTTGAAACCCTATCTCCAAATGGAATAATATTGGGAGGTGGGGCCTTACGGAGGTAATTAGGATTAGATAATGTCATGAGGTCCTTGTGGATGGTATTAGTGCCCTTTTAAGAAGAGACAGGAGAGGAAGTCTCTCCACCATCTGAGGAGACAACAGGTGGCTTTCTCCACCCCAAAAAAGGGCCCTCACCAGAGCCCAACCGTACTGGCACCCTGATCTCTGAGACATCCAGCCTCCAGACTCTGAGAAGGAAATGTTTATTGTTTATAAGGCCCTGCCAACCTATGGTTCTTTGGCATAGCATCTTGAACTATGAAAGGTATATTTAAGAGTATTCTCAAAGCATTAACTGGAAAGGCAGATATTATCAAGATGTGACTAAACACATATCATTCAGTGATTTACAGTGTTACTACAGTTTCTTGAAAGAGTAGTAAAGTTCCAAATTGGCAGATTGACATAAATGATGCATAATGAGATATCCTTTTGATTGCCTAGGATAGCAAATGTCTGCAAGTGTTCTGTGGACACCTGTGCACAAATGTGTAAAACAAATATGGTGGTGCCAGGCCCAGCTGAAATTGCCCTAAACACTTAAATTCCCAAACAAGCAATTAGCATAACAACTCTACCCAATCTAATCATGCTGTTCCCATTGAATCATCTAAAATAAGATGCGAGCTCTCTTGCCTGAAAGGAATTAGACAAGCTCCTCTTCAGCATGATTGCATCTCTGGCAGAAGCTTCCTTTGGGCCTAACCCACTTGTTGAAGGATGGCCAATGCTGGATACTCACTAATAGGAAAGCAATACCTTGAGTCTCTTAAAAACAGGACAAGTTTGGGAAAACAACAAATAGTCACAAACCATTTGACTGGCAGCTGGTAAAAGCGTAAGCAAGGGGCTCTGCATTTGGGTATGTGACTGGGCTGGTTAGAAGTGCACAGCAAGAACTTGCTTACTGACTAGACCAGCCATTTTCAACAGGTGTGGTGTGTGCAAGAATTTTTAAAACATGCAATATCTATCTATTTAGTCAGGGCACTGCCCTCTTTCCCCTTAGTCTATCAAAAAAAAAAAGATGACAACAGCCAATTCAACAATAGCCTTCCAGTGTGAATGTTTTGTCTTGAACCATAAATATATAGGTCATATTGTAGAGTTGTATCTTATTGATCCCATCTCATAAGATTGCCTCTGGCTAATTTTTGGTACCAGAAATACTTATATACAAATATAGGCACTTGGTTTTTTAAAAAGTCACTTTGGAGCAAAAAGAGTAGGTAATTACTATCATTATTATTATTTTGTAAATCAATCAAAATTAAACTATTTTTTTGTCAGAGCATCAAAAATATGTATTTTTGGTGTATTACAGAATTCTAGTAATTACTTTATGTGTGCCATGAGATTAAAAATCTTGTAAATTGCTGGACTAGACATTCAGAATCCCTGAAGCTACCCAACCCAAAGTCATGCCACATGTGGGAGTCTCGTTGATAGCTGCTACAGAGTGCCAGCTGGGAAAAATCACACCTTAGGGAGAAATACTCTGAGTAAGCAACCTTTTTGGTAAAGGATCAAATAGTAAACATTTGCAGGCCATATGGTCTCTATCACAACTACTTAATTCTGCTGTTGTAATAAGAAAGCAGCCATAGATTACATGAAAACAAATGGATGCGTTTGTGTTCCAATAAAACTTTATTTAAATAAACAGGCCACACACCAAGTTTGACTGAGGGCAGTAGTTTGCCAAACCCCTCCTTCCACATTTATATTATGGAGAATGATGTGGATAAGTGGGAGATGGTTTCATTCGCCTAATTAGAGAGTACGGCTTTTAGAGGCAGCATAGGGCAGTAGTTAAGAACAAAGCCTCTGAAACTTGAATTCAGACTACTTACTAACTAGATAACCTTCAGCAAATTATTAGACAGCTCTATGCCTCACTCTATTTACCTATTAAATGATGATAATACTAAAACACAGTTGTAGTTTGGGTATGCCTCAAAGCAGACCAATAGAGAAAGATTTGGCTGCGGGTAATTTTTTGAGAGGAAGCATAAGTGGAGACATAAGGGCAAGTGAAATAGTGAAGGAGAGAAGCTATGGAGGGGCAGTAAAGAGTGGGTTATTCTTGAGAGTAAGAGAGATACAGTGTAGGATGTGGAAACCGCATGTTTACCACCAACAGCTGGTCCTCATTGCCAGACCACATGGAACTATCCACTGGACTGCAGGGGCTATTGGGGAGGACTTAAGGGCTCATGAGTGGGGCAGTGTCTGTCACACTACCTCCCGGGGTTGTTATAAAGATGACACAAATTAATATTTGAGAAGCACTTAGAAAAAATTTCCCGGCATTCAGTAAGTGCCATTTAAGTGATTGTTAAATAAAGAGAGGTATTTTTTGAAGCATATTAGGCATAACAAAGAGTAAATTGCTGAAATTCTATACCTCTAAAGCACATGTGTCAAACACAAGGCCCGCGGGCCAAATCCGTCCCGCCAGGCCTTGCAATGTGGCCCGCACCGCGCTGTCATCACTGCACTCCGCTGCGTTTCCATCACAATGACAGTTTATGACTGTTCAGTAAACCATTCGGCCTGCGATTTAGGCTAGATTTTAGATTTTGGCCCCTTCTCTGATTGAGTTCGACACCCCTACGTCTAAAGGAATACTGGTTGAAAATTCAGATAAGTTCCATAATGGATTATGAAGGAAAACTAGAAATGTTGGGAAACATACAGGTTAATTACAGGCTGTGGCCTCTCCACTTGGTAAAGTTGTGAGTCAGCACTATGTACTGCATTAGCTGATGACAGTGGTTCAGAGTAACCCTAGGAAAGCTGGGGACATGAGCTATAAAATAAAGCCTACACCATATTTAATGACTGCTAGTCTTAGTGTAGCAGGGCAATTTGGCACAAATAATAGGCTGTTTGCATCCATTCCTATAATTTGGATTACTTTTATACTGCCAATAGAAGTTTTTCTCCTCTCACTTTGTTAGTCCTTCTCATTTTGTTTATCTTCCTACTTAAAACTAGAGAAATATTGAGCATTTCCCCTAATATGGTTTACTCAACACAAACTCCTGTGTTTAAGGATGAAGGCCCACATAGTTTGGGCGTCCCTTGTTTACAGCCTTCCAGACTTTCAATTCCATTCATTCTCAGCATTTCAGTTCTCTCCCAAATACTTCCATTCTTCCCTCCCCCCTTTCCATGGAGTTAGAAAGTATATACACACATCTCTCCTTCTCTTTTCCTGAGAATTCTGGCTGCTATGGTTCAGCTTGCAGACAGGGGCACTGCCTTATTATAGGAGTTCCCCAGTATTCAAGGAGGATACCTTCCAATACCTTAATGGATACCTAAAGCCATGAATAGTATTGAGCTTTACATATACAACTACAGGCCCAGTGCACAAAATCCCCTCAGCCCAGCCTAAGCCCTTTCCCAGTCTGGGAGCCCTTGGGGGATGTCCAACTGATGGCTTAGGTCCACTCCCCATGGGCACCCTTAGTGCTGCTATGGAGATAGGAGAGGCTTCCCTCACCACCACTGCACTGGCCAGCCATGAGCCCAGCTTCTGGCGCACTGACCACCAGGAGGCAGCTCCTTGTTGAGCATCTGCCCCATGGTAGTCAGCACTCATTATAGTGACCAGTCATTCTAAGATTCAGTCGATTTGCATATTAGCCTTTTATTATATAGGATGGTTGTTTTTTGTTGTTGTTTGTTTTGTTTTTGTGTGTTTGTGTGTTTAATATACACCTACCTCTTCACTTTGCAGCTTCTCTGGCATATCCAAATTGCTAGCATCATTACTCTTATGTTTGGGGGCTATAATTAAGCAAAATAAGGGCTACTTGAACACAAGCACTGTGATATCATAGCAGTCTGTCTGATAATTACTATGGCTACTGAATAACTAATGGGCAGATAATTTACACAATGGACATTGGACAAATGGATGATTCATGTCCTGGGTGAGATGGAGCAGGATTGGCACAAGATTTCATCATGCTACTGAGAAAAGCATGCAATTTAAAACATTAATTCTTTATTTCTGAAATTCTTTATTTATTTCCATTTACTATTTTCAGAAGAACATGGCTGACTGCAGATAACTGAAACCAAGGAAATTGGAGCAGTGAATGGTATCTGATGACTACCATATCATATTGTGGCAGGTTAAAGAGAGGATCTCTGACCAAGGGTGCCCAGAAGAGAATAGGGAGCACAGTGGGAATGAACCGTGCATCCTTAGTATCTAGGATTCCAAGTGGATGAATGACAAAAATTTGGTCTAAATGAGAAGCAGGGCAATGAAAGGACAGTATTCACACAAGGTGGTTCTTATTTCCAGGTTTCATCAGCAAAGCCTGAGCAATAGTTGTAAGACTAAGTCTTCAGTCCCTTCCAGGAACTAGAGTAATAATCTAGAGTAGAAAGAGAAGAAAACAACTATTCCTCCTATATGACCTCCTATATAATCTATATCACAAGACACCCACGTTACTAAAGTAGAATAACCTTCAGAGATAGTTCTGGACAAGAGCATATTTCTCAGTCAAAATGCTTTTGGCTACAAGAAACAGTAAACAAAACCAACTGGGAGTGGCTCAAACTGTAAGAAAATGTAATGTTTCACAAAAGAAAACATCCAATATTGCTAAACTCATTGGTTTAAAAAGTAGTCATTAAGGATCCAGACTCCATTCTTCCAGCCTACCTGTATTATCCTCATCCTCAGGCTAGCTCTCCCCAAGGTTGCACTTGGCTTTTCCTTCTCATGCAGCCTGCAGACACCACGCCCAAAGGAAAACCAGGCCTTTATGGGTGTTATTTTTTAAGAGGTCACCTTTCCTGGAAGTCTCCAAGAAGATCTCTCCCAACTCACTGATCACAGTAAACCACAAACTCAGTCTTAAGCCACAATGGGCAAGAAGAATAGCACCATCCTGGCTGGCTAGGATGAGTTAGGATTTGCCCCTGGACCTGGGCTGGAGTTCAAATCAACTTCCCCTGATTCACATGAGGGAAGAATAGATTGCAAATCAACAAGGAAGCTCTGCCCGCATAGAAGCATGTAGAATGAACATTATCTGACAACCAACGGTACAATTTTAAAGATATCACGAAAGCCCACTTGGCACTTCTATACTTTCCCATCTTTCCTGAATACCTAATCTGTGTTTAAGATGGTCAAAACCCTCTTAAGTTACATGAGGCCCTTTATTCCACAATTTCAAATGCAAAGCCCAAATATAGTAATGTGACTGGAAAAGAGTGGTGATTGGATGCCCTTCTAAGAGGATTTATCCAAATCTAATGACCTTCCCCACTCATTAAGTTATTAATTCTTGCCTGAATATTTTTAGTTGTAGCCTCTTCATTCTCACTTTTAAGTTCTCAACCAGCATCAGGTTCCAGAAGACATTTCTCTGTTTGTCTTTAGCCAAATAACAGTCTACAGATTAACTTAACACAGTGGTTGATGAACTCAGTCAACAGTGCCAAATATCAATAGTACAACAATTGAAATTTCTTTCGAGAGCCAAATTTTTTAAACTTAAACTATATAGGTAGGTACATTGTTATTAACTTAATTAGGGTAATCATAAGTTGGCCTTTGCTAAAAACTCAAGGGGCCAAAGAGTTGCATGTGGCTTTCAAGCCGCAGTTTGCCGACCACTGGCTTAACATCTATTAGCTATTAGGATACTATTATGGTTTTTGCTTTGGGTTGCATTGATCATTTTCTCTTAGATCTTTTTCCTTAGGTTCATATTTCCTGGTTTTCACAACTGTCTTGTCTCCTGAGATCCATAATCCATATTGTTCAGTGTTGCCAATCACCATCTCATCTGTCTAATAATAGAGAAATATGCAAATTAGCCAGGACACTGTAACATCACAAGGTAACATCACAACCAAACATCAGGAACCTGAGGCTACATGGTGCCTGGATGGGGCAAGGGACCTCATGCCACACCCCTCACCTGGTGGGGCTTCATGGGATACCTCAGGCCATGCTCCCCACCCAGCGCCGGGCTGGGGGAACCTGAGGCTTCACCCTCTGTCCAGAGGGGCTTGACAGGGGTGGGGATGGCCGAGTCTGGGTCTCACCCAGTGGGGGTGGGGCCAGCCAGGTCTGGATCTCTTGTGTTTTTGAAGCAAATGTGGGTGGTGGGTGGGAACTTGACTCTAGGTCCCACGGTTCACCCCAGAATGTGATAGAAGGAAGATTTTCATATGCATTTTACTAATTTTCTTTCATCTCTGACACTTCTATTATAGAGAAAGGGCAAATAGCAATGCAAAAATATTTCCTCTAATTAATTCTCTTTTAATGTGCCTGAATTTTGTGCACCAGGCCACTAATCTATTATTAAGGTGCATCCACCAAACCCATGTTTTCATCAATATATGAAAGATAACCTATGTATCCATAAACACATAAGAAGCAGTTCCAGTCTTACAAACACCTCATGCAGATAGATGGTTGATTTGTGTGTACGCCCTCTCATCTCGCCCATAACCCCCTTCAGTGCATAGACACCAGCCATGGCTACACACATAAATTCAGCAAGTGCTCATAGAAGCCCGCCAAGTAGAAACAATGTTCTTTTCCCTTCTGTAGCTGATCCTATTTTGTACCTGGGCAAATGAATACTGATGTTTATATAACTTTAAAAGGCTTATAAAGTCCACAAAGAAATCTGAGGCCAAAATTAAAGTTGTGTCCTTAGTTCACCTCACTATGCAAAAGTATTGGAAAATACTTGGTGGTGTTAATTCCCATCAGGCCACCTCCACAATCACAGCAGGAGACATTAGAGAAATTAATTCCAGGCATGCCTTGTGATTTATTTGCTGTGTGAGTTTAAGCTTAACATTCAATATGTATTTGATTTTCAAAATAGGCTGCAGAAGAATGTGACAGAGCAGTTCAGGCTTCTCAGAATCTGCTGTGGGTTTTGTGGGCTCCTGAGGCTGGATTATATTTTACAAATTTTCTTTACTAGTGTATTATATATACACTAGAGGCCCAGTGCACAGAATTTGTGACTGGGTGGGGGTGGCGGGGATAGGGTCCCTCGGCCTGGCCTGCATCCTCTTCAATCTGGGACTGCTCAGGGGATGTCTGACTGCCAGTTTAGGGCCATTAACTCCAGCCATTAAAAAAATCACACAGAATGTCCTTGACATACAAACAGTGTGGTTTTATGAGTTGTTTTAATAATAATGGCCATTCATTTAAATAATATCTGCTTACATACAATACAGCTATATTCAGAATGTTAATATTACAAGATATTAACATTATGAAAATATCACAGAATGTTAATATCACAAGAAGGTTGTAGTCAGAATAACCTTGAATTGTCTAGTCCAAACTTTAATAAATATTGGAATTCCCTTTCCGAACATTTTGAATGCTTTTTTGTCCTAAGAAGCTTAACCAACTTTTGAGGCAATCCATTTTCTGTGAAAGGACTGGGGGACTCCAGCAAGGCTAAGGGGACTGGGCGCCACTATCTTGTGGCTATGGGCACCACCATGTTTGTGATGGCATGATGGTAAATTTGCATACTCCCTCTTTATTAGATAGTATTGGAGAGTCTTTTTTACTCTATTGTGGAGATTACTCTATAGTTTGTACATGTCTACTCCCAATAGAACATGATTTCTACTCTGAAACCAAGGAGAGAAGTTGATCGGAGAGGGAGCATACAGCATATTTGAAGGCATGGAAACCAGTGGTAAGAATATGAGCTTATGGGAACATTGAGTACCAGTTCCTAGGGGAGTCATTGCAGAGAGGCTTTGAAGCTGCTTAAGAACTGGCAGCATCAGAGATTTCATAATTATTCCTGTAGCTGTACTAAATTAACCGAATGCAATTCTGGTTACATAGAAGCTTCAACAATGACTGACTTGCTGAATTGAGCTGAAGCTTAAGAAGGACCAAAGCTTAGAGCATGTAAGAGGGGAGGAGCCTCTAATCATTTTCAGAAACAAATTAAATTCTAGTGCTCTGTCTTTTCTCCTCTTCCTAGTTTGGAGTCTATTGCCTTAAGATCTGTGCTTAAAAAGACTAACTGGGCTGGGAAAGAAGATTAGTAACTCACATTTACTGGGAACTTACTATATATAGACCAAATACTATGCTGATGCATTACTAGGACATCAGAGAAGTAAAACGAAATTCTGAACTCAGTTTCTTTAATTAAATTAACTTCTAATATGTCTTCATAGTATTTCAATCTACCCTGACATTTTAAAATGAAGCAAAGGCATTTTAGTTTGCTCTTAAATTTTAAAACAATAGTGAATAATTTCATTATGTCAATAAAATAAAGACTGAGAATATAACCAGACTAATATTGAATTATAAAGAAAAAAACTGATTAGCCAAATATTAACACAGTCTTGGACATTCATCACCATAGACTTGAAAATAACTTATTCCAACCAGCCTGCCATTTTTTTCTGAGGCAGGAAGAAGCAGTGTGCTTGGAACAGAACAGGAGAGAAGGACTTGTTCATTTATTTATTCCACAAATACTTGTTGGGATTATCTTAAATGCTATGCACTTAATACAACAATGAATAACACTAACTTTCTTCTCCCAGGGAACTCATGTCTAGAAGAGAAACACAGATATGTCCCACAAACCAATAACTGTTTCACTAATAGAGAGATGTGGACAGGAAGCCAGGAAGGGTGTCAACAACATTAATCGCTCACCCTTTAGTTGGGACATTGTTAGCTGAAGCAGCCTCCACCTCTGTTTGTCCTATGTAAATTTCTGTTATTTCCTGCCTAACCACTATGGGTGTTTTCCTCATAGCCTCAATAAAAGGGATAGCAGGGCCAGAGCAGTGAGTAGTTCTCCCACTAGAGTTGGATTACTGCCTGGCCCCTCATATTGCCAAATTAAATTTCTTCTAGTCTCTTTTCATTTGTGTGTGGCCCTTCTCCAGAACCTGAATCCTGAATCTGGATCCTGAACCACTTGGGACATGAAAGGGGATCCCACAGATATGTAGGCAAGAAATGTCAATAGATTGTGAAAATTGTATAATATAGGAGTTATCAAGTGTAAGAGCATCTAATTCAGTCTTAGGGAGAGAAGAGATGGGCATCTAGTAATGATCTGAAGGATGAATTAGCAGGTAGCCAAGAGCAGGAGCAGGAACTTTTCAGAGAGAGGGAAAGAAGCCCTATAACTGTGCAAAGATGGGAAGAAACAAAAACAATTGTGGAGCCAGCCCAATAGAGCACATGCCCCATGCAGTGGGCTCAATCCCCAGTAGAAGGTGTGCAGGAGGCAGCCGACTGACGATGTTTCTCTTTCATTGATCTTTCTATCTCTCTATCCCTCTCCTTTCCTTTCTCTCTAAAAATCAATAAAAACATTTTTTAAAAGTGGTGGAGTCACACTGTGAAATGAGATGTTGTGGGCTTTTAGGCCATCTTCCTAAGGGCAACAGGGCAATAACCATTCATCCAAATAGTATATAAATAATTTAAAAGAGCACCAAAAGTATCAGGACACTCTGCATACAAAATGTGTCTCCTGTGGATTGCGGAGTGATCTCACTACTTTAGGCTTATGACCTGCCTTTGTACAGAGTTGACTGTGTTGATCAAATACAATATATATTAAACCTTAATATTTAATGATATGTGCACGTGTAAACATATGTAGACCAATTTACTATTGAGCTGCCTGGTAATTGTGCGTCAATAACTATAATCAATAGTACTTTTACAAAGTTAAGTCAATTTTCTTTTCTCACTCTGTCAGCTACTAAATACTGATTATCAATGAAATGTCATCAACTGTTCCTCACCTCATGATCAAGTAACTATATGCAAATTAAAAGACAAAAATCCAATATTTTATTTCCCAGGATCTAGAGCTCTTCTCAACACTCCACATGCTCTATGTTGAAATAACTTAGATGTTAGTGGATTAAACAAGTGAAGTTATGTAGGGTTAAACAACTGTAGCCTAATAAGGCAGCAAAGAAATAGATTTTGAAACTACAACTACTTTGGGGAGGAGCTTTTTTATAGTGAGACAAAAGAAAACAACCACAGAGAGAAAGGCTCCTAAGGAAAGGCCAGGGACCATATCAGGATGCATAAAATTAATAATGCTGTCATTACTAGTAGGCCTTTGGCTGCAGTCATATTACATCAGGCTTTCTCTTTTCTTTGGTGAATGCTTTTACACTAAAGGGGAGTTGTATTTTAGCAATGGGATAAGTTGTGCAATTTATAAAAATAGTGAACAAAAATAATATATCAATGGGAATACTGCTGTAAATCCTTGTTTCAAAGATTTCACTCTCAACATTGCAAAAAGGAAAGGGAAATTTTGTAAGTTGCATATTGACTAATACAAACTTAAATAGGCCGATAGGAACTTCTGTGAGACAAGCTATGGATCAGCAGGCTAGCCCTAGAAGGACTGCAGGAGCATGAGGCCTACGCCAGACCAGGCCAGGTTTTCTCCCACCACACTCTGTTATGGGTTTCGGCATTATCCTCCTGATGGAAGAGGAGAGTGGGATGCATCGTTAGCAGCAGAACAACACGATAGTCATTTAATTATATCTGAACATTATTTCAAGTTAGCTATGTGCCTCCCCACAGGATGGTGTTCTCAATCTTCTTCATCTCTTTTATTTCTTTTTATTCCCTGGACTTGAAGTTGTGCTATGAATGGTAATCAATGTCAGCAAGAGAAATTTTTTCTTGGCATTTTTGTCACTTTTCCTCAAAGTGTAGATTATACTAGCAATGTTGAATCACTGGGTGCTTGTTAGAAATGCAGAATCTTGGGCTCCACCCCGGACCTGCTGAATCAAAATCTGCATTTTACAAGAATTCAGGTGGTTCCTATGCTGTCAGTGAACTACTCTAAAGAATCAGAGGCACCGTCTGAGACTCTAAGAAGCCACTGTCATCCCCCAGGGTGAGCCAGGAATGAAGTCTTCAAAACCTTCATGACATAGGGCATGGGCAGGATGGAGCCAGGACATTGTGAGGAGAGAAGCTGGGTGGAAACGGAAAAACAGGGAAAGGA
This sequence comes from Pipistrellus kuhlii, assembly GCF_014108245.1. Lineage (NCBI taxonomy): Eukaryota > Metazoa > Chordata > Mammalia > Chiroptera > Vespertilionidae > Pipistrellus > Pipistrellus kuhlii. The sequence continues at coordinate 120,127,520 of NW_023425515.1, forward strand.
ATGTGAAGGGCCTCCCTGGAGCACACTGAGGCTGGCTTTAAGTGCACAGAGAGGTGACTCACTGGGATAAGTTGTATTTTGTACCATTCTCTGTACTGTAAGTTTACTTGTAATCAGCCTCTTGTATGAATGCATTGCCTACTATGTGCTATTTAATGTTATTATGAGGCACAATTGACTTATCTTTTGAATTTTCTGAGGGTAACTTTACCTTATTTAAAAGTGGTAGTCTGGCCATAAAAGCTGTCCCCTGCTGCTGAAGTACCAAACCCCCTACAATGTTTGCCCTATTTGGGGGAATTTCCCAAGGAAGTCATACATGTGCTTCCAAACCATTACCAGGTGACATCTGTAAGACCTCAGGGCCTCTCTGGGTTGAGCCACTTTTCCTAGGGAGTGTTGCCTATATGGAGCAGGGCTGTCACTTCAGTCAGATTCCACTGCCAGGAGGTTCTGGCCCATGCTGATCGGACCCTTCCCCCACCACTGCGGAAGCCCTTGAGGGAGGGGCCAGAGACAGGTAAAGAGAGCATACACTCAGTAGGGGAGCTACCAAAACCCTCACAACGATGTAACACATAATTTTCAGTTTGTAGCCCAAATCCCTTCCTCCTAAGATTCAGGCCATCTCCATTGGAGCTGGCCTGAGGAGATCTTTCTTACATTGAGACTTTCTTTTTTTTTTTTTTTTTTTTAATATATTTTTATTGATTTTGTACAGAGAGGAAGGGAGAGAGATAGAGAGCTAGAAACATCGATGAGAGAGAGTCATCAATCAGCTGCCTCTTGCACACCCCCTACCGGGGATATGCCCTCAACCAAGGTATATGCCCTTGACCGGAATCGAACCCGGGACCTTTCAGTCCCCAAGCCGACGCTCTATCCATTGAGCCAAACCCGTTTCGGCTCTTACATTGAGACTTTCTAAGTGGGTCAAGTTTATTGAGTTAGATTGAGCTCATGAGTTCTTTGCTTAATCCCATGTGCAAATAGACTTCTAGTGAGGCTTCCCCATAAATCCATTGTACCAGTAAATGCTCAGGCATTTCTCAATCCAAGTGATTCTTACAAAAGTAAAGCTGAAGCTGCAACCCCCACCATCTACAAACTATATTAGAGAGAATTCATGCTCTCTTAATTTGAAGTGTTATTAAGATGCCCTTAAATTTTTAAAAGGCAGCAGGGAATTTCTAAGAGCTTCCATTGCTAGACACCAGGGCACCTCGCACACTCAAGGTTCCACTTCATGCGCCTCTCCCTTCCGTGAATAGGACCACGAACTCAGCCTGCTTTCCTCGTGTCCTGGTTGTGGCAAGCAGCTGCTCTATCCTTTCATGTTTTGTTTCTCTCAAGACTGACTGCCAAAAGGCATGTACAGTATTTTTGCCTTAGCATCTTTGCTATAGACATCTTTGCCATAAGCTTTTTTGCTGCTAACATTTCTGGCACATAACACAGCTGGTCAGTAAAGCAATTTTGCTGTTAAAAAAAAAAAAAAAAAGATAAACTAACTGCTGTTGTTGTTTGGTTGGTTGGATTTATTTCGCCATTGATGAAACAACCACCAAAGCAGAGTAGTATGTATTTAAGCTAGTTGTCAGTATGGTTTCATTTCCCCATTGATGAAGTTCTCACAGCTACCCCCATTTTTATATGCATCTTAACCCTCATAGTGGTCTATACAGTGACTAGTAGATGCGGTCATGATGCTAGTTTTAAAGTAGCATTTTTTTCAGAGGACAATAATTTTCCCCAAGAGTGGGCTTCTTACTTTGAAACACTACGTTGGGACGAGAAACAGAGGCCGAGGGCCCTCTTTGAGGGTACAGAGTTGAACCCACATTTACCATAGAACAAAGACAAGTGCTTAGGTACAATCCACAAAATAAAATCAGTTATTTGTGCAGTATTAGCATGAATCTACAAACATTTAAAATGTATTTAAATATTTTATGTTTTGCAATAAACATAAACATAAAATATTTAAATACATTTTAAATGTTTGTAGATTCATAAAATATTTTAGTTTTGTTATTTATTATTTTGTATTTCATTAGGTCTTTTTTATTTTTTTAAAATATATTTTATTGATTTTTTTTACAGAGAGGAAGGGAGAGGGTTAGAGAGCTAGAAACATCAATGAGAGAGAAACATCAACCAGCTACCTCCTACACACCCCCTACTGGGGATGTGCTCACAACCAAGGTACATGCCCTTGATCGGAATCAAACCTGGGACCTTTCAGTCCACAGACCGACGCTCTATCCACTGAGCCAAACCAGTTTAGGCTCATTATGTCTTTTTAATTGTCTGTCTTTTATTTGTTGTGATTTTATATTTTTTATGGCAAAATTGCCTTATGGCCAATTAGTGGTGTGGTAAAAATGTCACAAAAACGGTTGCGGCACAAATGTCTGTGACAAAGATGCTTACGGCAAAAGTATCTAGAACTGCCCAAAGGGAAATGTTTCCACAACTATGCCAAGTTCTTGCTATACCTGAAGACTGACAAGGCATGTACATTTTAACTTTTTGCTAATAAAACCTTTTGGAAACAGACTAAAGGCAACAAAAACTTATAAAAATATAGGAAAGTTCTAAGTTACAGTATCTTACAATATTCTTTCCATTATACCCTGTAAGGATAAGAAGAATAATAATAAAAATAACTGAGCTATATTGGGCACTATTGTCTGCTGATTTTCATAACCATTATCTAGATGAAACATCATAGTTGGAATAGGATCTCTGACTTTCCCCATTTTGCAGATGAGAAAACTGAGGTTCATAAATATTAAAATCCTTGCCTAACATGACACAGCTGGTCAGTGGCAGATCCACTGTTGAGTTGTTTAGCCTTCAAAATGTAATGCTTTTCTTCTTTTAGTCTTTAGTCACTTCTAAAATGGAATCTGGAAGCTCCAATAAATTTCTTCCCTTATTTCTGTTCATTATGAAAATTCTTCATGATCCACTCCCACCATCACAAACTTCTATCAGGAACCAACAGTAATGTCCCATAATGTTGATACATCTTTCATTAAAAAAATAATAATAATAAAAAATAAAAGTTCTGAATCAAATACGTTTGGAAAGTTCTGGGTTAAACAAAGTTGGAAATTTGTTTTATGAAAGCAACTGTTGTATATACTAGTTTATGTGTGTATGTGATAACTGAAACCATGGTTGTTTTTCCCCCCAAAGCCTTATAAACACTGTGCAGAGTACCAGTGATCAGCAGAACCATGCTTCTCGAACTTGAAGATGCAGAGTCAAAGATCCTGCCCCTATGTGGACACAAAATGGCCAGTAGGGGAGGACAGTTGGGAGGGACCAGGCATGCAGGGGGGAGCAGTTGAGGAGATCAACCCTGCAGGGGAGGGCAGTTAGGGCTGACCAGGCTAGCAAAGGAGGAAACTTGGGGGCAAACAGGCTGGCAGGGGAGCAGTTACACATCAATCAGGCTGGCGTGGGAGTGGTTAGGGGGTGATCAGGCTGGCATGCAGAAGCAGTTAGGGGCAATCAGAAAGACAGGCAGGCAAGCAGTTGAGAGCAAGCAGTCCTGGATTGTGAGAGGGATGTCAGTCTGCCCATTTAGGATCGATCCCATTAGGTAGTTGGACATCCCTCAAGGGGTCCCAGATTGGAGAGGGTGCAGGTTGGGCTGAGGGACAACCTCCCCTCAGACTCCATGCACAAATTTCGTGTACCAGGACACTAGTCTATACTAATAATAGACAAATATGTAAATTTGTACATGATGCCCACAGCCAATCAGTAGTGAGTATGCAAATTAACCAGACAAAGATGGTGGGCCTGTGGGCAGCATGCACATGCACAGGTGCCAAGTGGCTGGGGGTGTGGTGGGATGCCACTGGAGTGTCCAGTCCTGTCAGCCCAGGCTGGAGGCAGCTGGAGTTTGCAGTTTTTTTGGTTCCTGCAACCCCTGGACTGGAAGTGGAAATCAAGAGCTCGTGGAGCACCAGGAATACTGGGAATTGTAGTTCTGGTGGCAGTGCATTGCCAGATATCCTAGACACTAGAGCAAAGTGAGCCTGGAACAGGTTACTGTTGTGGGTGGGGGACAGAGGGAAAGCAAAGGTGAGAGACATGAGTAGTCTGAGTGTTGAGGGAAAATTAAAGGGAAGATATCCTGCAACTTCTAGGAAATCTCCACCAATGGAGCAAAGAAAAATAAAAGACTTCTATTATTCTGTGAGCACCAAACCAGACTGGGTTGGGGTCTCAGACAATTCACTCATATGATTGAAAAGACAGACAGAAACTCCCAGATTGGAGAGGACTCCCCTGAGAGCTTCCAGATTGGAGAGAGTGCAGGTCAGGCTGAGGAACCCACCCCCACCGTGCATGAATCTTTGTGTACTGGGCCCCTAGTAATTGATTATATAAACATTATTTTAATAAAGTTAAGCAAACTTATTATAATTAATACACACAAATTATATGATTTGTCTTATATACTTTGACAACAATAAAAACTGAAAAATGTGTTACTACACAAAGCTTCTTTTCTCCGCCCAGGAATCAGACTTAATGGATTCAGAGTTATTGGTTTCCTCCATGTTCAAAGCAATAGGAAATGTCCTGCTGCTTAGGCTAATAATGCACCTTCTTTGTTTCAATTTATTTAAGAAGCTTACTAGAAACCCTTTCAACCTGATATGTTATCTTTGTGAATAAACTATTTTGCTACAAAATAAATATTTAAAATAAGAGATCATGAAATTTCCACTTATCATTGCCATATACTTCTCAAGAGTCTAGAAAAATTATATATCTATATATATATGTATATATATGTCTTTCTTCCCAAATTTGGAAATAAAAGTTCATTTGCTGTTTTCATGGGGAAAAAAATCATGAAAAGAAAGATAGTCAAATGGTAATAATTCCTTCTTTTCTACCATAGCATAGTATTCTATTGTGTAGATGTACCACCGGGTTGTAATCCACTCGTCTGCTGATGGGCACTTAAGCTGTTTCCAAATCTTAGCTATGGTAAAGTGTGCTGCTATGAACACAGGGGTGCATATATCCTTTCTGATTGGTGTTTCTAGTTTCTTGGGATATATTCCTAGCAGTGGGATTATTGGGTCAAATGAGAGTTTCATTTTTAGTTTTTTGAGGAAACTCCATACTATCTTCCACAGTGGCTGCACCAGTCTGCATTCCCACCAGCAGTGCCCAAAGGTTTCTTTTTCTCCACATCCTCTCCAGCACTTGTCATTTGTTGATTTGTTGATGATAGCCATTCTGACAGCAACAGCATAGGTGGTATTGGAGAGCATTATGCTAAGAGAAATAAGCCAGTCAAAGAAAGATAAATATCATATGATCTCATTCATTTGTGGAATATAATGAACAGCATAAACTGATGAACAAAAACAGATCCAGAGACAGAGAAGCATTGATCAGACCGTCAAACTTCAGAGGAAAGGTTGGGGAGGGTGTGGGTAAGGGGGACAGATCAACTAAAGGATTTGTATACCTAACCAATGGACATAGACACCAGGGAGGTGAGGGCATGGGTGGGGGGTGGGGAAAGGGGCAATGGACAGATAAGAACACCTATGTAATATCATAATCAATAAAGAAAAAAAAAAAGAAAAATAAATAAAAGAAAGATAGTCAAAATAATCCTAATCAAAAGCCTAACAGGGTTTGTCTGATTTCCCTTTAAAAAAAAAACAACAAAAAAAACAACACTGATTCTTCTATTTATTTGTAAATGTTGACTGTCATCAGCAATCAGCAAAAGCCTAAAGAAGAACAAAGTGGAAGGACTTGCATTACTTAATGTAAAATGACAAGGACAGTGTGCAATTGTTACAGTGACAGAAAACCCAATGGAACAGAAGAGTCCTGAGACAGGTCACACATTCCTGGTCACTTGATTTTTTACTAAGCTGACACCGCAGCAGGGTGCAGAAAGATGATCTCTTCAATAAACACCGCTGGGCCCAAGGATGGGGCCCTATCCCTTGTCATAGACTAACATATCCCAGGTAGATTATTAGCTAAAGTAATGATTTTAGAAGATGTTCGAATAAAGAGTCCTTACATAAAATGTAAACAATATAACTGTAAAAAAAAAAGATTAAATTGAACCACATTAAAAATAGAAGGGTATGTTTATCAAAAGATACCATTGGGGGAAAAGTAGATGTGCTATATTTAGAATATACACAGAAATTCTATAACTCAGTAAGGAAAAGATTAAACAATTCTGCCTGCATATTCAACTAGATGCATTTCATTTTGAGACTAAGTCTACTGCTCAGAATTTTTTGGGTTTACTTTGGGCACAGTTTGTGCTTCCTACCACTAGGTTACTATCTATCCTGATTAAGCAGTAAATATAAAATGAAGAATGTGATAACTCAGTAATAGCAAAGACAAAGAACTACAACTTGAGTTTCTTTGAATCTATTAGTCTCTGAAATACTTGAAGTTTTCGCTTGATTTTTTAAAAATATGTTTTCATTGATTTTAGAAAGAGAGGAAGGGAGAGAGAAAGACAGAAACATTGATGAGAGAGCTACATCAATTGACTGCCTCCTGCATGCCCCTGACTGGGGATGGAGTCCAATACTCCAACATGTACCCTGACTGGGAATTGAACTGGTGACCTCTTGGTCCATGGATTGCTGCTCAACCACTGAGACACCAGCTGGGTTTCACTTGATTTTAAAATTTAAAACAACAAATCAGTACTAACTGCAAAGTATAAATTTGCTTGCTAAGTGCAAATTATACCTCATGCATAAACTATTTTATTGAACTTGAGTAATATTTTTAAAAATTTAGTTTTCTGATTTTTGTCAGTTTTTTTAAAACTAAAAGCTAAAGCAGAAAAATTATTATTTTCTGTATTTGTAATTACTTCTGAAATTAATCTTGTCATAAAGTGTTATAGGTATTGTTCAGGTGTCAAATACTCTACATATTCCACTGCCTTGAATTCCAAAGATGTGCAAAACTTCCAGACAAGAAACTATAAAATGTTATTGGAAGATAGCAAACTTTAGATATGTGGAGAGATATATCCTATTGAAGGGTTGAAAGACTTATTAATTCTTCCCAAAACATGTATTATAAAGTCAAATCAAAATCCAATTTTTTAATAACACAAAGCAATATAAACAAATTATAATACTTTAAAACTAAGAATAATGTGCTTACCAAAAATCACTATTAACAGAGTAGAAACACAAGAGTGAAATATTTGAAATCCACATAATTGCCCACTAATTCATCTACAATATATAAATTAAAAAAAACAAAACATTGAACAAAGGAACCCAAAAAAGGCAGACACAAAATAATGCATATTTCATAATTCCATTTAAATTAAATTACAAAAAAAGGGGCAAATTTAAATTCTGGTTTTAAGAATGGGTAAAGAAAATGGGGTATATACATACAATGGAATATTAGTCAGCCATAAAATAAAAGAAAATCCTGCCATTTGTGACAATCTGGATGATCCTGGAAGACATGCAAAGAGACGTAAGCCAGTCCCAGAAGGACGAATACTGCATGACTCCACTCACATGAGAAATCTAAAGGAGTCAGGCTCATCGAAGCAGAGAATGCAGCGGTGGTTGCCAGGGCTTAAGGAGGAAAGGAAATGGGGAGCTGTTGTCTAAGGGCACACATTTTCATTTATTCTGAATGAATAAGTTTTAGAGATCTGGTGTATAACAGACAGCCTAGAGTTAATAATGCCATCTCTTGCACTTAAACTTTGTTAAGAGGGTAGATCTCACATTAAGTATTCTTATCACACACACACACACACACAAAAAAGCAAACAAACAAAACAAAGGGACACAAGGAAACGCTGGGTGGTGTTGGATGTATCTGTTACCTTGATGGTGGTGATGGCTATCACAGTGTTTGGCAATGTTCAAATTCATCCAATTGTACATATTAAATATGTTCAGTCCTTTGTATATCAATGCATAAAGCTGTTTAAAAATTCTAGGTTGATAGGAATGTCATCTGCAGTGGTTAAAACCATAAAGAAGAGGAAGGAAGTGGTTACCACAAAGGCAGGATAGTGGGTAGCTTTGCGATCCTAAGGTGGGAGTCTAAGCATGTTCCACTCCAGGTCCTATGTGGTGGTTGCATGGGGGTGTGCTGCAGGATTTTACCCTCTAGTTTATGATGAAAACATTCTTTAAGTTAAGTGAATGAAAATGATAAAGGGGAGAAAGTGAGTCTTTTAAAAAGTCTGGCTGAAGATTCTGTCAGAGACCCTCTACGGAATCAGCCAAGCCCCAGGAACCTGTGCCGATTGTAGACCAGTTGAGTCAGATGTTCTTGGTGTGTGTTTTTTGTAAACATCCGTACCACAATAGTGAAAAATATTAGCCCTTCTACGATGAAATGTTTTAAGGTAAATTACAGATTGTGCACCATTCTTGGAATAACGCCCGGCCCCCACCACACACTGACTCCAGAATTCTTCCAGGTCAGGCTTTTATTCTCTCTCTGCTCCTAATCCCCTGACTCTCTTGGTTTTTCTAAGCTTATGTTGGCATCAAATTTTGTTTATTTTCTATCTGGCCCATTGGACAGACAGTCATGTTGAACTGTTTACCCAGTCTTTGGTCTGAGGCTTCTTTCTAATCACACTTCTGCTGGGGCCCTGCTATTGTTCTCCAGCTAAGAGTGGAGTGTTTACACCACACACCCAAGAGAGGTGCAGAGATGGTGTCCCTGGGCATGGAAATTTTGAACTGCAGAGATGCTTTAGATGTGCAGGTTCTAACATCACATATGAATCACACACAGAATGCAAGTATTCTGGTCTTGTGGGTGGCATACCTTGGTCTCAACTATGTGTTCTTTAAACCTATTAGCTCACAGAGTTTAAAAGAAAAAAATTTTTTTTGAGAGAAGTATTCACCAATCAAGTCACATTGCTGAAGCACTTTGGAGATCAATGGCCGTTTCCAGTGGTTGAATGTATATTTTAGTGTTCATTAAATATATGGTCTAATGTTACTACCGTATCTATGTTCTAGAATGATCAAGAATAGGTAGTATAAGTAATAATGTCAACCTAAAAATGTGCATGCTATAATAAAAGCCTATATAAATCATCTTAAATACTGAATATCGTTTTTTAGTTCATTTTATTGGAAATCTCTACATTTTACTATAAATAAAAAGGTATCATTTTATTTTCCATATAAAAATGCACTTCCTCTGCATGATAGAGTGACTTATTACAGAACAGGTGCTTTAAAATTCTGAAATAGTGAATGCTGATGTTTTTATAAATGACAAATGACCACAGTATGCTAGGGGGGTGTAACTAATAGTTTGACATTTCATTTTAACCAATTTTTCAGTTGACAAGCTGTTTTTGGCATAGTATAGGGGGGGAAATGAAAGAATCTTTCTTCCTGGAAAGCTAAATATTTTAGTCAAGTTTTAAAAGTGCACAAGGCCCACAGCAGTGTAATGAATGAAAAGTCCATTCTCCAAGGATTTGGTATAGCAGTCTCATTTTTCATCTATATTATTTCTATGTCAGTTCTTTTTTAAAAAATATCCAGCCTGTTGCCTTTTCATGTTACTACATGTGCCTTTCTATTTTTCTTCAAAATTTCTAGGCTGTTGCTATAGTAAAAATAATGATGCAATTTTGCCTAAAGTTCTGTTGTTTTTGAATTTCAAATGGGGGATTGTGTGGCCCTGCCCTCACCTATCACGCTGACCCTCGCAGGCCTTATTTATGCAACAGAGGAAGGTCTTCTCAATACCTAGCCAATCCCTTTATTTAGAAGAAAAGTAATTTCACCAATAACCATCAATTTCACCATTTCTAAGTATCTTTCTTCTAAATCCAGTCAGTGATCCCCACAGAATGCTGAGGGAGGTTTTAACATAGCTTATAAGGACATATTCCCTCATTTATTCTACAAATATTTATCATTGCCCGCCATCAGCCAGGCATAGGCTAAGTACCAAGGATACAATGTGAAAATGACAGACATGGTCACTACCTTCATGGTTGCAGCCTTTTCAGCCACAAAAAAGTTCACTGTAGTATCCCAAGTGTTACAAAGGTGTAGGTTACTACTGGAGCACCAGGAGGGTCACTCTATGTATTTTCAAGGACTCTGAGAATGCTTCCTGGAAGAAGCAATAGCTAAGTAGAGACATAACAATGAGTAGAAATTAGGCAGGCAAAGAATGAACCAAAGAGAAAACATTAGGTACTTCAACTGGAGGGTGGGACTGGAGGAGGGAGGCGTGAGGGCAATGCTCCAAGATGAGGCCAGAGAGTATGCAAAAGCTGAAGGGCCAAGTTTCAAAGGACCTTGTGTGCTGAGAAGTAAAACTTTGGGCTTGATTACCCGTGAAGAAGGCCTTTACAATGTTTTCAGCACATGCACACCAACTATCTTATACTGGAAATGACTTCAGAGAAACAGAATCTTAAGGATGAGTCCTCTACATGGGTGACCACTGCTAGGTGAATTTTAGAGTGAAAAATTACCTGGTCCCCTCCGAGCTGATGAACAGCACAAAGAATGAGTGGGTAGTGGCCAACATGGTTGGGGGTGACCTCTGTTTCACTCAGAAAGGATTTTTTTTGGGGGGGCACCCACGTTTAGAGTGAATTTGAAAGGAGGAAACTAATGGTTAGGCTGAGTCTGTACTGGAAAAGTCAGTTGTCAAGTTGTTCTTCCTGAAATAGTCAGCATTTAAGAGCAGAGAAAGGGCTGTGTGTGATGCACGTTATTTCCCAACCTCCTGGATTTTTGTGCCATGAAGGTTTGAGAGTGAGAGGGCAGGGCAGGCCGAGGACAACCTCCTGACTCCACTGTGGGGCAGGGCAGAGTTATCCTCCATTTTGTAACTGAACCCTAGCCCTCACCCAACCAATCAGGGTTAGCCGAGGCAGTGACATCACCACCGACCAGAGTAAAACCCCTGGGCTGGGTGAAATTCGCTCTCTTCTTCCATGCTGCCGGCGTGAGTGGGACAGAGCCCATGCTAGCATGGAAAAGGCTTTTTTGTTTATTGCATTGGACTTGGCTCCCTGGTGGTCCTTGGGGATCATAAAGTCTGGGCGTAACAAGAGGTAGGTCCCTGATCAGGAAGCAGAATGCAGGACAACCCCTGGGGCACATAATGGGCACAAAGTCAGAGAATCATGCTCCTCAAAACAATTTAGGCTTAAGTTGAACACAAACTTCAGTGCAGACCTTCATCGCATCCTCATGACTGCACAATGGTGTACTCCCTCCAAGCCAACTCATCCCAGGGCATCCACTTCCTAGAGCCCTGATGATCAGAATTAGGGCCCATAAAAAAGAGACTCCAGAGAGCTCTCTTGCACCCTGGCCATGTGAGGACACAGCGAGAAAACTCACATCTCTGAACAAGAAAGGTCTTACCAGACACCTATCCTGCTGGTTCCTTCACTTTGGCTTTCTCATAGAATCAAGAACTATGGGAAATAAATGGTTCTTGTTGAAGTCACCAGGATATGGTACAGTATTTTTTGCTTTAGTAGCCCAAACAGACTAAGATAATCAGCTTCTCACTATTTTTTCATATGTCTTCAGGTTATTTTGACATGCAACAGGGTGAAGAATTATTCACCTGCAGATGGAATTCAAACTCCTTAGTCTGATATTCAGAATCCTCCAGAATCTGGTCCTCACACATCTCATAACTTATTGCAGTGGCCTTGCATGTACTTCATGGAGCCCACTTCTGAGCTATGGGTCATGACAGTACACCCCTAGAATGTCCCCCTCTCTTGACTGCTTTGTCTCCATGTCCATCACTAATCTTCAACTCCACTCAGAGCCTTCAACCTCCCATGACCTGTGTCCTTCTGACTTACTAGCACTTTGTGTGTGTTTTTAATATAAACTTTTTCAAATTCAAATTTATGATAAGTAAAGTCTATGATTATAATATGTACTTATAATGATATTTGATTGTTCTATTATATTCATACTAATCTTTGCCTTCTCCTCACACCATTCTTGACCATTCCTTCACTGCACAAGTTTTACACAAGTTAGTTCAGTGAATCTTTGTTGAATAAAAGAACAAATGAACATAATACAACAACAGCAGCAGCAGGAACAATTTTTTAAAATCTCTCAATTCAGCCAAGACCAGTTTGGCTCAATGGATAGAGCTTGGGGACCGAAGGGTCCCGGGTTCGATTCCAGTCAAGGGCATGTACCTTAGTTGCGGGCATATCCCCAGTAGGGGGTGTGCAAGAGGCAGCTGATCGATGACTCTCTCTCATCGATGTTTCTAACTATCTCTCTCCCTTCCTCTCTGTACAAAAATAAAAAAATAAAAAATAAAAAATAAATTAAAAAATAAAATAAAATCTCTCAATTCAATTGGAAGTAGGGAGAGTATGAGGAAAGAGTTAACAGAGTGGTCTGGTTGCTCAGTCCTGCTGTCTCCAAAGGAATCTAGAACCATTACTGAGTCTTGGCCAACCCTTGGGAATGCAATCCTCAGAATATTCCTTATGTAAGTGATTGATAATTTTGTTATATACAGCTTGAGCAATAAACCATGTCATACCAATTTATCAGGTTGCCTTGTACAATCATCAAATTGATGATGCATCCCTGGTGTTATTACTGGAGTCTTGAATTTCTGTTGCCATGGCTGGATGCATAGCAAAAAATGCCTATGCTGGCCCCCTACATTCACAGGAGCTTTCCTGGGAAGAGACACACCACACACATTCCTACATTTCACTGCTAGAGAGCATACTTGTGAAGTCCCAAAAGGAAAATGACTTGAACTTTAATGACAGAAGCCTGTGCTTGGGTCCACTGATGCAAACCTTTGTCCTCTGTATCATTGCTTAAATGGACCTTATCCATGAATAAGAAATTTTTAATGAATTAATATGTGAGACATGAATGCAATGAACAATGAAATTAAATGGCCATCAGACTTACATGTTGATTATTTTCCAATGCAGAATGAGTAAATCTGTATTGAGATGCATTTCCTGTAAACTGTAAAACTCATTCTAGCAAAAATGGGCTCTGCTTGGGGAAATATTGAACATATATGATTAGAATAAAATTTGATGAGTGCCTAAGTATTTAGGATCTTGGATATCTCTTTTCTTACTTAGTTGCAGGGACATTTTTTGAAGACAAATTCTCATCAAATATTTGCCATTGCCTGTCTACTCACCAGGTGTGGTATATCCAGAACACTTTCCCACCCAGTTTTATGCCACATCCTTTATCATAAGGCAAGTCAGATACATGCCACCATGTGAATTACCTGACTGCATGTCCAGATGGTGGAGAATGGTTTAGCTAAGAAGGGATGGAAATTAGTTTGACAGTGTTTATTAGTGAAAGCTAATGTTACTGGTCTAAGGGAAAAGCTGGGAAACCATACTTTTGAATCTCTGCAATTATTCCTGGATTCTATTCCTACTGCTCACACTTCTCAAAGGGAGGATGTGGCAGAAGTGGAAATGGAGCTGGTGATTGATTGGCATGGACTTTGGAATTAAAGATGTGAGAGAGGTGAAGGAGGACAAATGTCATAAAAGTTCAATTCGTTTGCAAGATACCTATTGATGCTCATAATAAATTGTCTTGATTTAAATATTTTTAAAACCTTTCTGCAAGTTATTCTGTCCTCTGTATTTCAAGAAACTGTTGGAGACATTTCTTCCCAAAGTTGACATTTTCATCAGAAGAGAAAGCCTGGGGGCATTGATAATAGCTGATCACAGGAATCCTGGATAACCAGCCGGGCTTTGCCTCTTCACTGCTACTCTAATTAGGTGATCACAGCCATCTCTCTTGACATGTCTGCAAGGGGCAGGAGATACTTGGCAATGAATCAGTCAGTCTTGCAGAGAGCACAAATGGGTTGGGTCAAAGAGGTAGCCAGAAGTCTTGTTTTTATTTCACATTATTTATTTGAAAATGAGCTTGAAAAGGACTGTATAAGACATTGTAAATATATACTATATATAAATCTTGCCATATTTTATTGTAGATTCAGATCTGAAATTTGAGTTACTTAATTGTAATAAAAATAAATTTTCAAGTAAACCCAGAAATACTAAAGAAAGCTATGAATAATAAATGTGGTAAATAGATATTATTTTGAAGTGCTTATAATCATTTGTAGGTTTTTAAAATAAATTATATGATGAATATTTTTAAAATACTTATTTATTTATTTATTTATTTATTCATTTATTTTAGAGAGAGGGAGAGGGATAGAGAGATAGAAACATCAATCAGAGATAAACATCAATTGGCTGTCTCCTGCAAGCCCCTACTAGGGACCAAGCCTGCAACCCTAGCATGTGCCCTGACCAGAAATCAAAATGGTGACCTCTTAGTTCATAGGTCAACTCTCAACCATTGAGCCATACCAGGTGGGCTATGGAGAATATTTTTAATACGAGAAAATATCCCAAGTTTCTCTGCATTTTAAATTGTTTTACAATTTTTTTTTCCTGAAAGTTGTATATACTAAGCATTTTGTTAGGTAAAAATGTTGAATTTTTGGTTGTGATTGTTGCTTTTTTGTATGTCTTCTCTGGAATATCTAAGCTATGCTGATAGACCTGAATGACTGCAATCAGAGAAAGTTTTTTACTTAGCTACAATGGTGTGGGGCTCAATTATACCACAGCAGTTCCCTACGCAGGTAAGGCACAAATCACAAGCCAACTAAGCATTTGTATCCAGAGCTGTGAAGCGAAGAAAGCAGTTAGGGGACCCTGCCAGGCAGGTATAAATCATTAACCTCTCTCTTCCCCCTGTATCCTGCTCAACACATCTCTTACTGTGTGTTTACTTCAGAGCTTCAGGTGGGGTAACCTGGATCGCTTCTCCACTGGGAGCTCCATGGGGAGCACAGACTCCTACAGCCAAGACACCTTTGGCTCTAAAGGACACATTTGATAATTATATCAACTTGGTACGGAAATCTGAGAAGAGGGAAACACAAGTGTAAATTCAAACCTTGCACAGCTTGAGCTTTTCAACACGAACAGAGAATAATGATGGCGCACAAACCGGCACCATGGCAGGTGTGTGACTTGCATTCCCTCCCTCAGTCCACAGGGCATCACTGTGGACAGGTGAAACTGATGGCCTCCAAGGTTGCACTACTTGCCCATAGTCACAGCTCCCAAGTGGCAAAGTTGAAATTTTAACCCAGGGGGTCTGATTCCAGAATCAGTGCTCCAAAATATAACCTTACCAGAGTTGCCACATCAGTTCCAGATTAGCACTGAGCTGTTATGTTATTTTCTACTGAAGCCCTTTTCAGCTTTCTGGGTCCTTTTCACATAAGGACTCCAAATGCCTCAGCTTCCTGATTATATAGATACCTATGTTTCTCTCTAACTCTCTCTATCTCTATCTCTATCTCTATTTGTAACTATATCTATATCTATATCATCCATATCTATATAATATATGACATTTATTTATCATTATAGTTTTCTAGAATGCATTGTAAAGAAAAGGCGATATGTGTTGCTTATTTGTTTTCCTTTTTGTTGCCCCTGATTTTAGACAGTATTTTTAGTCCTGACACAGTCTTCATTTCCATCTGTCTTGAGGCAATGAGATGGAAAGAGAGAGTCCCCCTGCTGATCCCTGTCAAAACTGATAAGCTCCACTGGGATAGGAAGCCCAGGCCCGCATCTCAAACCTCTGAATTAGGCTTTACAAAGAGCACTGGCTCCCAAGCACGAATAGCAAATCTTCCTTTCAATTCTAGTGTTAGACCAAACAATTGCATAATACTAGAACATAGTAATGCCCAAGCCTAAATTTTATTCTTAATTTTTATCACTTTGGTGATTATTATTGTTCCAGTCACACACACATACACATACACAAAACAAACAAACAACAAGTCTACAAGTGTTACTGTATAGTAATGTGGGGAGCACAGAACAAAGTGATGTGAAAATCAACAGCAAGTCATCTCTGAATGTCTAGTATGTGTCTATCACTAGGGATGGAAATATGGGTGGGAACTTGACCACACAATGCAGTGCAGAAGTCAGGCAATAACTAGGTAATACCAGCTTTAAGTGCCAAAGAAGTTCTCACATTTTTCTCAGTCCCTTTCTCTCCTTTTTCTTCCCCTTCCCACCAATACCATCCCCCCTCCCGCCCACATCACCTTTATCCACCTATATCTTTCAAAACACCACTGGCTTTTCTGGGCTACCCACTGTGATTTCTCCTGAAGATCTCAATTTTTCCACAGCAGCAAAGTTCTTGACTTATCCCAGCTTTATTTTCCACAATAAATCTCAGTCATCTTGTGTTCTACTTTCTCAAAAATGATTAATAGGCTTATCCAGAGATGTTGGTTTCTAATAAAGGCTAACCAACCATTTATGTTAACAATCAGCGGTAATATCTTTGAGTCCTAGGAGCAAGACTTGGAGCAACAAACACAATATATTTCGAAAAACATGAACATACTGCAAGAAGCTGAATTTGTAAAACTGTCTGTTTATGCTTTTAACATGAGATTTTCAATCATATCACAATTTCCAATTTGAAATGCCACTTCTCTGAGCTTTTCCCTGATCTGCTATAGTTTCAGAAGAGAATTTATTTCCTCCATAAAGATTGATTCTTGTTAGGCAAGGCATCAGCAGCAGGTTTAGATTTGCATTTTAAGTTGAGAATGACTGATTTTCAATGAAAAACATATCACTGTGGCAGTTGGTGTAGCAGTGACTAGGGGACTAAAGATTTATATTGAAAGAATATTAGAAATGTGAGCTTCCCTATAAAGGGAAAATTGCATATTTGACTTCATAATTTAAAATTTCTGTATGATAAAATATTCTATAAACAAAATTACGCGACAAACAACAAGCCCCAAGGAAATACTTGCAACATATGTAACCAAAGGGTTGACATTAAGACTTCATGAGAAGCACCTAGCACTCAGTAAAGGACAAACAACCTAATTTATATTGGGGGCGAGGGGATAAAGACCACTGAGTGAAAAATTAAAAGATTAACAGCACTCAGGAAGAAGCTTAACCTAACTATTATAATCAAAAACGTGTGAGCTTTCTGCTTATCAGATTGGCAAGGTTAACAAGATCACTACTGAGTGTTATTGTTGGCAAACAGCACCGTCAGATGTCAGTGTAGAGTGAGAGAGTCAACCGGGTCACTTCTCACTAGAGCAATTTTGCAGAATTTATAAAAAATGTGTCTCTTTTACTTCCAAGGATCTATCTGGCATAAACATTTGCAAAAGTAGAAAAACATGTATGTTCAAAAATCTTAGATATAGTACTGTAATAATGAAGTCTTAGAAACTATCTCAACGTTGGCCAACAGAATTATGGATAAGTATAATACTAGTACATTAAGGTGCATCCATGCTGCATGTGCAAAGTAGCTAAAAACTTAGTAAGAGGGTACTCACATAGAAGGATGTCACCTTCTGTATTTTTTAAAGTTCCAGGGCAATGTCTACACTATTTAGATTTTTGTAAATAACAACAAACACTATAATCATATATGTGGGTGTAAGTGTGTGTGTTGGGGGGGAGGGAGGTGTTCTTAGAAAAATGTCTGGATGATTCAAATATTAGCAATGTTCTAGGGAGGAGCTTGAGATTGGAGCAATGGGGCAGTTTTAAAAAAAATAATTTCTAAGTTACATTTAAAAAATTATTTTGTATATTAACATACCTAAAAAAAAAAAGGAAAGGAAAATTTTAGATTTTTTTATAAAATAGTGTACCAAAATACACAGATTGTTATGTGCCAGAAGAATTCATATTATATGTGAATGCTGTTACGTTATAGAGGAATTCAGGTATCTGTTATACATTAACTTTTGTAGAACATAACAGTGTTAAATATAACATTATAGCGCTATGTTCCGGAAGAATCCATACCCCCCACCCTTGATAATGAACATTTACCCAAATTTCCCACTGATTATTTAAAATTCTGGAAAGAACACTGCACCAAAAAGTAAGGATAAAGTGAGTTCTAGTTAACTGTTTGCAGAGCAGCCACTTCGCTTCCCTGAACCTCTAATAAATGAAAGCTGGCCAAGGGTGGTTGTTTTCTAAATCTGCTTCCCACAGGCCCAAAGGCTCCCCTCCACACCCACCCTTACCACCTGTCACCTTGCTCCTCAGTCAGAGCTGTTCTAGTTCCTCTCAGGGTTATTTATGTATGTATTCACCTAAGAATATGTATGATTTCTCAGCAAAACTCTTTTGAAAATATCCAGAAGAGATTATTTTAAGGCTCCTTCCAGAACAACTCCTTCCCGGGTCCATGAAATCCAGGCTCTGGGTAAGAGTTGCAGCCATTCCAGTCAGTTTTTTAATTTCTCCAGCTAAGACGCTGCCTGTTCTCCTCAGACTTCAGGACAGACCCACTTTATTTCCCCCAGAGCAAAAAGTTGAACTGTATAGGCTAAAAAAGAGGTGAAAAGAAAGTGCTTGAATCAGAAAATAAGGGCAAAGTCAGCTGTTGGGAAGAAGATAAATTCTTGGTCTCCCCTTTCTTCAAACGACCACTGAGGCCACTGGCATTACTCCTGGCATGATGATTTTGCTTTTGCTTGTGAGCATGCTCTGTTTGGAAATAATAGAAGAGGGAGAACCCTGAGCCTGCATTCATTAGGGAGCCGTAATTTATGCTTGACAGTTAAAGGTCAGACCAAAAACCAGCACCAGCTCTGAATCAGCAGCTAAGGGAGGAGAGAGCAGGGGCCTGATCTTCCTTTCCACGTCAATGGAACCAAGTGCCTGTGCTCAGGGTCAGTTCCATTCAACCCTGTCAATTGGGTAGAATGTAATCATTATGTGGCCTTTTCTTTGACTTGAGTAAAAAAACAAAATTGAGAACTTCTAGAGAGTTCTAAATGGAAGTAGACACAGCAGAGTTAAAGCAGATGTTTTGTATTGTTTCCACCCATTCAAAACTCTCAAGACACAATATCATAAATACAACTACACTCATCTCTGTAGCACTGTCCACAGCTCGAGGTAAATGCCCATGAAACTGCCTACCAAGGGAGAGGTGAAGACTGTCCAGGTACAGCATCATTTGTCCCATTCCCATGTCACAGCCCATCCATTAGCTGTGAGGCCACATTAGAAGTGAAACAAATAGATGGTTTATTTATTCTATCATTCAACTTTTTCCATAGGAAAGTCTTAATAGCATGCTTAAAATATCACAGACTAAACTTACTTGAGGCCAACTCATTTAATTCTCCAGTTTTCTTTCAACGTTTCTATATATACCCATATCACTAAAATTAGTTTATATCCTTTGGATTTGTGTTGAGAGTTCTGGCTCCTATTTCTCTTATATCCTTTCAGAGACCCAAATGAAATGCTAACAACCAGTAGACTAAATGAGATTTTTTTTGTTGTTATTAAAAAGACAAGATCCAACTCTAACTGGTTTGGCTCAGTGGATAGAGCATCGGCCTGCAGTCTTGGTTTGATTCAGGTCAAGGGCATGTACCTTGGTTGCAGGCACATCCCCAGTAAGGGGTGTGCAGGAGGCAGCTGATGGATGTTTTTCTCTCATCGATGTTTCTAACTCTCTACCTCTCTCCCTTCCTCTCTGTAAAAAATCAATAAAATTATTTTTTTTTAAAGACAAGATCCAGTACAGAAGCAGTTTGAAATATGCTAAATTGCTAAATAAGCATATTAAATTTTACAGTTAGACACTTTAAAGAGTGAGCTGCCAAGGAAGGGGAAAGTAGATAGAATCCAAATAGGAATTTAGAGTATAATAAAGTAAAAAAAATCAAATCAGTGATGAAATGTTGGGTTACTCATCAAATGATGCTGCAGTAACTGGGTAGTCATCTTGAAATTTTATCATGTTTCTATAACATCTTACATAAAAAAATATTTATATCTGTCAAATATGTAAAAGTAAAGTGAAACAGTCCTAGCAGGTTTGGCTCAGTGGGTAGAGCTTTGGCCTGTGGATCAAAGGTTCAATTGCTGTCAAAAGCTTGTACTTTGGTTGCGGGAGCCTCCCAGCCCAGGCCCTGGTTGGGGCTTGTGCAGATGGCAACCAGTCAATGTGTTTCTCTCACATCGCTCTATTTCTGTCTTTCCTTCTCTAGTTCACTCTCCCTAAAAAAATAAAAAAATAAATAAAAATTAAAAATTAAAAATATATCTTTGAGTGAGAATTAACACCAACAGAAAAAGTAAAATGAAACAATAATAGCATGCGATAAAAACATGAAGGTATGTTTTAAATATGATTTCAAGATGGGGAAGTCTTTAGGTTTAACACAAAACCCAAATCCTACTGGAAACCAGTTGAGGGACTGTGAAACACACCAGAATTATCCTGCTGAGCAGTGAGGAGCCAGCCACATTAGTCATCTAGAACTCCTGGGGCATTAACCTCCAGCACTTCTGGCTATTGAGGTAACCTCCATAGTAACCCAAGGGGCTGTGAAGGGGAACCTGATACATATGGGAAGCCAATGTTGTGTGTGTGTGTCATAAAGTGAAATAATGAAAGATTATTCGTCTAGTTTCACCCCTTGGTTCTGCACTCACAAAATCTGGTTGTGGGATGAATGGCACCATATGTTGGTTGTTTGTTCAAAGCATATGGAACATCTTGTAAGTTAGCCCTCCAAATTATAAAATCTATAGTCTTGCAGCTTCTGCCATAACTGAATCTTCCAAAGGCTACATTCTATCATTTTCCTGAGTGATGAAATTCTTGGTAAGACCAGTGACTCCCACATGCATGAGTTCATTGCTTCACTTTTTTGGCAGGAAAGTTAAGTTTCCTGTTCAGAAGCAACACTGTAGGACACCCAACCACTTTGAATCATTTGGGTCATGAGCTGCTTAAATTTTAACTTGAATCAATTACAAAAGGTCTCTGGCTTTGGGCCATACTCATGACCAGTGGCTTTAACGATTACCTGGTGATAGGTTGGACCATTATGCCACTTTCTTAATTGTGATACAGTTGTCTTTCATTTTGGAGAGGATAGCTTGAATGTTTCAGATTACTAAACCCTCAGAATCTTCACTGAGATTCA
This sequence comes from Pipistrellus kuhlii, assembly GCF_014108245.1. Taxonomy (NCBI): domain Eukaryota; kingdom Metazoa; phylum Chordata; class Mammalia; order Chiroptera; family Vespertilionidae; genus Pipistrellus; species Pipistrellus kuhlii. The sequence continues at coordinate 120,148,646 of NW_023425515.1, forward strand.
TTGAAGTCTCTGAATTTTCTGGGGATTTATCACTCATTCTCTGGAACATATATGTTTACTACATCATCCAGGGTACTTGATACTTTTGCTCAATCATCATAGTCTAATCAACATAGTGAAACAGTGATATCCTGTGTGATGGTAAAGTGAGGAAAGGAAAGAAAGAAGGAGGGGAGGAAGAGAGGGAGGGTGGAAGGGAGGGTAAGAGAGAGGCCACATGCAATGTTGAATTACATTTACACCTTTAAGCCTTTTGTGTGGTCTCAGGGAAACTTCTAACTTTAAGATAAAAATGATGCTCAATGGGCAAATAGCCAATCTATGAATTGTTTAAAATATAACTTCAAACCCAAAATACAATAGAGTCAATTTTTAAACTTTTACTGAACATAAGATTTTTTAAAAATGAAGTGTTATTTTACATTCTAAAGGCAATATTCTTATAGCTGGGATAATTAGGTGTTCACTGTAGAAATTTCAACCTAGTGTTGAAATTCTGTCTCTACAGTAAAACCTCAGTAATTTAAATCCCAATAATGCTCTCAAGAGCTGAGCTAACTTTACCTTTGTACCATCTATTGGGAAGCATGTTGCTGAGCAAATTAAATATGAATAAGGATTTAGATGGGCTACTTAACTTATCCTTAGCAACACTATTTGCCTCTAGTATACTAATTAAAGCACAATTTGAAAATTTTGTTAGTGTATATATTGCTGGCTTACACTTCACTTATTTTTAAATGCACTCTTGAGTAATTCAGATCGTACTTTATTTTAAAATAGTAAACCTTATGTCATTGGAGGCAGATTCTAGTCCTAGCTAAAGCCCATACAAAAGAGAATCTAATTGTTTAGTAAGGGTTGTCCTCAGGTTAATAGAAATCATAGTTCTGTCTAGTAATTTCTCCTCAAGCTAACTTGCCACAAGAAAGAAGGCTTAGTTCTCCAACACATCTCCGAAAACTACTTCTAAAAGGCTGACCTGTAGCAACTGTCAAGCTCCCATGGAACATCTAAACATGTTGTTAACCAGCTTTTGCACATCTTTCACTAAAAACTGATTTCTCGGAGAAACCAAGATGGTGGCATAGGGTAGACACCCAAATGCAGCCTACCACAACAAATTTGAATTTAGAACTGAAAAACAGGGGAGGCATTGCCCTGAAGCGCCCGACGGCTAGCTGAGAGGAGGCTCTGCCATCTGGGAAGGACAGAGAAGGCACGCTGAACCTCAGGAACTGTAAAGGTACGAAGAACTGTGTGCGCGAAAAGGCGCTGGCTTACTTCCGGCGCGGAGAGGGCGGGCGGGCTGAGTTTGCTCCTGGCTTACTCCCAGCATGCAGAGAGGGCAAACAGCTAACGCACAGCTGGCTTTCTTGTTCAAGAGGAAAACAGAATCACCCTATTTCTCTGATAGACGGCCCCAGACAGGGAGAGGCCAGACTGTCAGGCAGTCGGCAGAGATCTCTTGGAGGTGTGTGAAGCCAAGCCATTACTGTGGGACTTGGGGAGGAGCCGAAGAGAAAACAAAGCTTGTCTGCACCAACCCGAGACTCCACCCCATCTGTGGCTGAGCACAGAAGCTCTCCCAGAGGCTGGCTTTCTCTAAGGAGGGACTAGCCAGAATCCAAAGCTTGTCTGCGCCTTTACCAAAGAGGTGCGTGCGCCTGCAACCAATCTTCCGAAACTCTCCAAGAACAGGACTTTTCTAAGGCGAGAATGACAGGGAACCAAAGATTGTCTGCACCACCCCGAGACCTTGCCCTATCCAAGCAGAGTACAGAAGCCCTCCTAGCTGAGACGCTGCTGATCCTCACAGCCAATTGGCTTGGAGATCAATGCTTCCCAGTGATACCAACAATAAGCAAGGCTTAACAACAAGACTGCACACACAGCCCACAAAGGGCTACACCAAGACTGTCCACCGCAGGTAACTGGGAAGGCTGTGCTACTGGGCTCTACCAGAACACCTAGCACACAAAGCTATTCCATCAAATCAGGGAAATAACTAAAATGCAGACAAGAAGAAGGACACAAAGGAAGGAGATGGAGGAAAAGAAAAGATTGGACATTGAGTTCAAAACTACAGTTATAAGGTTATTCAACAATATCCTAAAAAAGGCCAATAAAATAAATGAGACCTATGAGGAAATGAAAAGGGAGCAACTAGAAATAATAAGGGATCAACTAGAAATGAAGAAAACATTGTCTGAAATAAAAAATATTATACAAAGTCCTAAAAACAGACTGGAAGATCATAAGAATCAAGACAAAGATTTAGAACACAAAGAGCCAGAGGACACTCCTCTGCAGAAGGGAGAAGATAAGAGAATCCAGAAAGTTGAAGATAGTGTAAGAAACCTCTGGGACAATTTCATGCAAACCAACATCAGAATTATGGGGATCCCAGAAGAAGAGAGAGAGCAAGATACTGAAAGAATACTAGAAGAAATAGTGACAGAAAACTTCCCCCACCTGGGGTAAGAAATAGACTTACAAGTCCAGGAAGCCCACAGAACCCCAAACAAAAGGAATCCAAGGAGGACCACACCAAGACACATCATAATTAAAATTCCAAGAGCAAAAGACAAAGAGAGAATATTAAAAGCAACAAGAGAAAAACAGGTAGTGACCTATAAAGGAGCACCCATAAGATTGTCAGCTAATTTCTCAGCAGAAAACATTCATGACAGACGGGAATGGCAAGAAATATTCAAGGTGATGAATAGCAAGAACCTACAGCCAAAAATAATCTACCCAGCAAAGCTATCACTCAGAATCAAAGGACAGATAAAGAGCTTCACAAATAAAAAAAAGCTAAAAGAGTTCATCACGACCAAACCAGAATTATATGAATTGCTAAAGGGGGTTATTTAGGAAGAGGAAGAAGATAAAGATAAAAATTACTGTATGATCAACAAATACGTAGCTATCAGCAAGTGAATCTAAAAACCAAGGGAATTAAAAAATCTGATGAACAATATTAACTGGTAAATATAATAGAATCAGAGGTATGGAAGGGGAGTGGACTGACGATTCTCGGGGAAAAGGAGTGGGGGTCCGGGAAGAGACTGAACAAAAACTGTGCACCTATGGATGAGGACAATGGGGGATGGAGAAAGGACAGAGGGTGGGGTGGGAACCTGGTGAAGGGGAGCAATTGAGGGGGGGAAGAGGATCACATTTGTAATAATCTGAACAATAAAGATTTATTTTTTAAAATAATAATAATTTTAAAAAATTAAAACTGATTTCTCCAGCTCCTCTGTGCTACTGCAACCCATTAGTTTTCCTGAGCACAGTCCAAATGCAGCATTTGTTCTCATTATGAATCTGCTCTATGATTCGTTCTCTTCTGTGCGAGACTGCCTGGAACACATGAAGGATTCTCCCCTCTATATTGATGCATGTGTGGGCCACGCTCACTGACTGTGGCCTCTTTGAGCTGAGCCCTGGGTTAATTGCCTACCTGTGCTCTGAAGCCACTCAGCCCTTCTCATGAGTCTTTTATGCTGATGGTGCTAGATGGAAGCCCACCCTCAAGGCAGTGTTTAAAGAGAAAGAACAAAGGGAAGGAAATGACCCATACATTATTTTCTTGGGAACTAAAGAATGAAATGATGTGTCTGTATGCCTAGTTGCCTCCTCAAACCTGTCAAAATAATTGAGGTGCATTAATCATCCTAAAAAAGTAACAAAAGACCATTAATCTGTGTCTATTCACCAAGTCTCTTCTTAAAACATACAGATGTGAAAAAACACATCATAAACAAAACATTAGGAGACATAACATCACTAACACCAGGGAAATGCAAATCGAAACCACAATGAGATATCACCTCACACCCATTCAGATGGCTAATACTAAAAACAAAACAAACAAAACAACAACAAGAAATAACAAATAGCCCAAATGGGCTTGGCTCAGTGGATAGAGCATCGGCCCTGAGGACTGAAAGGTCCCAGGTTCTGTTCCAGTCAAGGGCATGTACCTTGGTTGCCAGCACATCTCCAGTAGGAGGTGTGCAGGAGGCAGTTAATGGATGTTTCTCTTTTATCAATGTTTCTAACTATCTCTCTCCCTTTCTGTAAAAAAAATCAATGAAATATATTTTTAAAAAGGAAATAACAAATATTGGTGAGGATGTAGAAAAATTGGAACCCTTGTGTTTTGCTGGTGGGAATTTAAAATGGGACAGCCACTATGGAAAACAGTATGGCAGTTCCTCAAAATATTAGAGATAGACTTACCATATGATCCAGCAATTCCACTTCTCGGCATATTTTTGAAAGCAGGGATTCACACAGATATTTGCACACCAATGTTGATAGCAGCATTATTCACAATAGACAAGAGGTAGAAACAACCCAGTACCCATCAACAGATGAATGGATAAACAAAATATGGTCCATACACACAATGAGATATTATTTAACCTTAAAAAGGAATAAAACTGACACATGACATCACATGGATGAATCTTGAGGACATTATGCTAAGGAAAAGCAGCCAGACACAAAAGGACTAATATCTGATTCCTTTCACATGTGATCCCTTGATTAGTCAAACTCACGGAGACAGAAGTGGAATGATGGTTGCCTGAGGCTTAGGGAAGGGGTAGTGGGATGATGAAAGGAGTTGGACAGTGTGAGGGTTGCACAATCATGTTAATGTACTTAATGCCATGACAGTCAATGAGTACCTGCACCACCATTCAGGTTCAGGCAAACACCTGGGATGGACTTACTATTTTAACCTGTTGTGCCTGTCTTCCTTGTGACTGCCTTTTATCAGCTTTAGAGAGGCCAGGCCAGTTTTTTACATCAAGTGTAGAGTGAGTTTATCTGTTATCTTTATTTTCTCTTCTTTTTAAAAAAATATATATATATTTTATTAATTTTTTACAGAGAGGAAGAGAGCGGGATAAAGAGTTAGAAACATAGATGAGAGAGAATCATCGATCAGCTGCCTCTTGTACACCCCCTACCGGGGATGTGCCCGCACCCAAGGTGCATGCCCTTGACTGGAATCGAACCTGGGACCTTTCAGTCCGCAGGCTGATGCTCTATCCACTGAGCCAAACTGGTTTCGGCTGTTATCTTTATTTTCTAAGTATAATTAAAAATTTTAAAAACTGGAAAAAACTTAAACCTGGGTCACCTACTCTAGTCATTGAAGGTATCCATAGTGGCATTAGTCAAAAGGAAAAAGCTTTCAATCAGGATGATGCATGTATTTTATGCAGACAACCTTAGCATGTTAGCTAACAAGTATAGAGCATGTTTTACTTTGTTGGAAGAATCTGAAGTTCTAATCCCTTGATGCAGAAGTCTACACCATTTCACACAGCATGCACTTCTCTATGGCCCCTTGAGTAATGGAGATGGAAAGTCTAAATTGTCATGTCCGGGCCCAAGAAACTGAGGGACTTAAAAACATGTCATGTCAGTAATCTAATAAGAGGATTCTTATTGAAGCAATTATTTTCAGTGAGTAATATTCCCATCATCTACCAGATGGTTTTTCAAATTTTCATTAGAGGCCTCGGCAAAGTTAAGTGATTTTTGTGATGTGCAACGGAATCTCACACTCAGCTTTCTGTCAACATTTGCATCAGCATCAAGGTAGCATTATTGCTTCCATTTTCATTTGGCCCTCTGGCTCAGGGAGATTTGTGCTGCATTTGCAGAAATTTAAATGGGCTACACTCGTCAAAAATCAAAGAAAATCACAAAATTTGTTTTGTCTATTTCCTGTAAAACTAAGTTTTGAATAATGGTGACAGGAGCGCAAGTTTAAATGCTGGTTCTCTGAATAAAAGGTGTCTTCATTTTCCAGCTTCCCTTCCTGAGTCTTGAAAGTTTGCCAAAAAAAAAAAAAAAAAAAAAAAATCTGCTAGGACAGACATTACTAAGAGGTCGTCCATTTCTGGCAATATTGTGGATAAGTTCCAAACAACCTTCCCTCTGGAATAACTAAACATACTGGATAAGGTCTTTAAAAATCACTGAAAATGTATGCCTGAGCTGGCAATAAAGAAAGCTATCTTCGCAGAGGCCAAGGATAAAGTGAAAGCAGGAATGTAGAGGCGTAAGCAAACACTTTAGCTGGCTTCTCCCCTGGAGCAGGGGCCAGCCTGGGAACTTGAAGCTTCTGCTTTAATAGCTGTTTGGGGTGCAGAGACAAAAAGACAAGGGTCCGCCCAATGTGGGAATGTAATAAGAGACCCTGTATAAAGCTGGGATGCCAAAGGACTACTCTCATTGGAAAGGGCTACAGAAATAAAGCTGCCTCACAGATGGAGAAAGCAAGGAAAAATACTGCTTCCAGCATGGCCCTGGGTGGAAAGGAGAAAGATTCAACTCTAAACATTTATAGCTGAAAGCTGACTCTTTTGCATCTCTCCTCAAATTCTCCTTATTTATGCTGTCCTACAAACTTCAAGCTAGTAAATTATTGTAAGTATCATGGGTTGGTAATATGTATAATACTATAACCTAGAAAAAGCCAGCACAAAAAAGGAATTATCTGAAAATGCTCAAAGGAACTTACATACACACACACACACACACACACACACACACACACACCAAAGAAAGAAGCCACCCCATGCAACATGCCAGAGCAAGAAGAAGCAACACAGAGAAAAATCAAACCCACCCACAATAATCTACACTAAAAAAAAGAGATACATGCAAATTAACCATCACTCTGCTACACCCACCAGCCAATCAGGAGGGAATATACAAATTAGAAGGAGAAAGATGGCAACTGTCCAGCTGCTTCAGGCCCAGAGTGGCCAGGCTGGGCAGGATGCCTGCAATGAGAGGGAGGACATGGGACAAAGGGATCTACAGGAGCAGCACTCTGGCCACAGCAAAGATGAAGACAGATGACAGACTCCGGGCCTGAATCTGCAGCAAAGATGGCAAACTCCAGTAGGAGTCTGCAACAAAGATGAAGGCTGCATACTCTGCCCAGAGCCTGAAGCAAAGATGAAGAAGGCAGACTCTGGCTGGAGCACAGGCCTGGGTCCCAGGTGCAGGAGGAAAACTGGTACTAGAATCCAAGGGAAGGATGACCTATTGTACAAATCTCTGTGCAACAGGCCTCTAGTCTATATAATAAAAGCCTGAGTGACCATTACAGCAGAATGGCCTATTGCTATGATGCTCACTGACCACCAGGGAGCAGATGCTCAACACAGAAGATGCCCCCTCGTGGTCATTGTGCTCCCACAGGGAGAATGCCACTCAGCCAAAAGCTGGGCTCATGGCTGGCCAGTGCAGCGGTGGTGGCAGGAGCCTCTCCCACTTCTGTGGTACCGCTAAGTTGCAGCAAGCCAAATGATAAGGAGCAAGGGGTCCCAGACTGCAAGAGGGATGTCTGACTGCTAGCTTAGGCCTGCTCCCCATGGGCCCACACCAGCAGTCAGACATCCTCCAAGGGGTCCCAGATTGCAAAAGGGTGAAGGTTGGGCTGAGGGACACCCCTTCCCCCCCAGTGCATGAATTTTGTGCACCAGGCCTCTAGTTTTAGATATTGGACAAAGACTAAAAATTAAGTATGATTTAATTGTTTAAAAATGCCAGAAAGATTCGAAGTATAAACAAGAGACAATAAAAATATGGAGATAGGGAAGGAAAATAAATATTTATCTTATTAATAAAAATATAATATAAGTAAAGCTTAAAGACCTCATTAACAGAAGAATAGGTCAGATTTAAGAATGAATTTGTGAACTGAAAATTATATTTGAAAAGATTACTCAAAATGCAACATGGCGAGATAAGTAGATAAAGCATAAATGATTAATAAAAGTCATGAAGAATAAGAAAATCTGATACATCTAATTGTAGTTTATTGATAGAATAAAGAGAATGAGGAAGAGAGGATATCCAAAGAGATAGTTTCCAAAATCATTGCAAGAGTCCCATTTTCAGATTTAGAGAATGGGGAGAAACATCAATGTGAGAGAGACACATTGATTGGCTGCCTCCTGAATGTGCTCCAACTGGGGAACCATGCCTTTAACTGGAAATCTACCCTGTGACCCTTCGGTACTGAGGCTGATGCTCTAACCACTTAGCGAACTGGCCAGGGCCTAAGCTTTGTTGATATCTCTTCTAAATCTCACCATCTTCTTTCTTTATATTGCTGATGGTAGAAAGCAAGGAAAACCCTTTCTCCCAATCCAAATCCTTTTTTATGTCTATTCTGTCTTATAATATCCAGGTATTTTTGAGGTTAAAAGCAAAGAAGCTGTACCAAGACAAAGAGAAGGTATGTCACGTAGCCAAAGATGTCAGGCAGCTCACACTCATCACAACCACATTCGGTGCTGTCCCATCAGCCTCCCTGTCACCATGCCCTGTACTTTCCAACCTACCACCTGGTACCTTTAAACTCCACAGAGACTCCACATGCAGCTCCCAGTGCTTCCAAAGGCTCAAGCTGGAGAAGAAAACGGACCCAATGTTCAGAAGAGGGACTCGCTTCCTTTCTTTTCACCTTTGTTTTTTCTTTTAAGTTTATGTAACCCATACATATATGAGAAGAACAAAAGGCTTTACTCCCCAGAATCTTCAAAAAATAAATAAGTAAACATATTTTCAAAAGATTGAGTTAATCAAGACTCAAAGACAAAACTTTAATTCTGAAGAGTAAAACTGCTGTCAAAAGCTTCATCCTGACATTAAGTGTTCCTGATGCTATATCCTGAATAATAAAACCCTAATAAGCTAAGTGTTTGATCATGCGGTTGGCCATTCAACCAAAGCATAACATGCTAATGATATTCTAAGGTCACTCAACTGCTCTCTATGACATGCACTGACCACCAGTGGGCACAGTCAACAGGTCAACCAGTCATTATGACATGCACTGACCACCAGGGGGCAGATGTTCAGACCAGTAGCTGCTTGGGTCCAGCCAATTGGGACTGAGCAAGAGGGGCCGGACACACTCTGGAGTCCTCCCATAGTCCCTCTGACCCCTCCACTCCCAGCTGACCAACCTCCCATGTCCCTCAACAGCCCCAATCGTGCACTGGTGGAGTCCCTCGGCCTGGTTTGTAATCCAGTGCCTTCTTGTAATCCAGGCTGAGGACTCCCCTCCTCCCGCCCCGAGTGCATGCATTTTATGCACCAGGCCTCTAGTTTTATTATGAAAACCATGACATAAAATTTGGAAGTTTTTACAAAGATTAGAGGGGAGATAAAGCTTTGTGATCACATTAGAACTAACTCCTTAGCATCATAGATCCTAATCCTTTTATAGTCTTCTTAGACTGTCAGGCTCTAATCAACAATGATGTGGAGTCAGCTGTGAGTCAAAGATTTGTATCATTGTGTTCTTAAATATATTCTGGTTTACTTGAGGCAAAACAAAGAATGATTATGGTTAATTCCAGCTGTGTCTACACAAGGCAAATGTTTTAGGCTAAACAATACAGTATGACTGAAAAAGAAAGTATGTTTTTATTTTATTTTCATATTCCGTGATTCCCCAATATAAGAAAAGATGCAATATGGAAGTATTTTAAAACAGATAAAATTCACATCTTTATGAAATTTCTTGGGAGTCAAAATTCAAATCAGTGAAAATAGCAATTCTGGAATAAGTCTTTTCAGAACCAAACACATTTGTTTCAGGAAGCTTTGTTACCCTCACTTCATGCCCAAAAGCTGTGAGTAGTTATGGAGAGTCAGGTAAGAAGGAGCATGCTAATAAGCTTTTGTTGGCTCAGGGACTCACATATTGATAGCAACTAACAAAGTTAATGACGTCCTCTGGGTTCATGAAAGGTTCACGTCACTGTTACCGGAGAGATGGAGATTATTTTTGCTTTCATGACATTAGAGAAATAATTTGGCCATAAGTCTCGCCTTGCTCAATACATGAAGTGTTTTAAGTGTTCAGTGTGAATATTTAATATTCTTATTGTGATAGCTGTTTGTGTATTCATGTGCCCGAGCCTCCCTTTTCAGTGGTTCTGATTTTGAGTTATCTCTCACATGGAGCATGACCAAGAATTATTAACAAGGGCTAGTGAAAGAAGCATTCTTTATGTTTATGGAACATTTTAAAAGTTCAATGCACGTTTCTTCTATCTGCATATGGCACCTTTATATATATATAGCTCTTAGTTAATTTGTTTTCTTACCGGAAATTAAAGAACTTCAATGTGAAATGATATTCAATGTGTTCATGTGACAATGAGAATTGATAGTACTTGGAATCAATTGCTGAATTTATGATAAAAATGTGACTCAGGAGACAGGGATGTGATATTAGGGACTGAGGAACTGCCTATGTATATTGGCGTTCCAATGGATTTTCCACAGGCCTCTGCCTTTTTCCCTCATTCTCCTCCTTAACAGGAAGGAAATGGGATTGATTGATGTTATGGTGGATGAACCTTTCCAAGGCACCATTATGAGGAGAATTAATTATGCCTCAGGTAATACTTCTGAAGCTCTACATACCCAACACCCTTTGACTTAGGGCCTATCTGCTCAGTCACAAGGTTTAACTATAGCCGAGATGCTCTTTTTCAGTGGATTTTATTATCTGTTTACACTTTGGTCTATGCTACTAGAATAAGAGCTCAGGAACTGTGTATAATTTGTTGTTGTATCCTTAATAGCTATACTAGTAATTGAGCCAGGTACACAGTAGATGCTCTGAAAATCTGTGTTAAATATATGAATGAATAGATTCCTATAGTGGAAAGACTGGAATGCTGTGGATGTGGGAAAGCTTTTCTCTTAGGATGCTTTCAGCTACAGATAACAGAAATCCCAACTCAAAGGACTCTCATAGTTTGACTGACCCAGCAGTTGGATAACAACATAAAAAATAATAATAATAATAAATAAATAAATAAATAAAAGCTGGGGTAGCAATACTTATATCTGACAAAATAGACCTCAGAGTGAAGGCCATAACAAGAGATAAGGAAGGCCACTTCATGATACTGAAAGGATCAATAAAACAAGAGGATATAACTCTGGTAAACATACATGCATCCAATGCAGGAGCACCCAAATACATAAAAGACAATTTCTAGAATATATCAAGGGAGAGATCAACAGCAATACAATCATAGTAGGGAACTGTAATACCCCACTGACGTCACTGAATAAATCCTCTACACTAAAAAAATCAAAGAAATAGCAATCCTAAATGACTCACTAATCAGATGGACTTAGCTGACATCTTCAGAACATTTCACCCCAAAGCTATAGAATATACATTCTTCTCAAGTGCACATGGAACATGTTCTAAGATAAATTACATATTGGGTCACTGGCAAAGTCTCTCCAAATTCAAGAACATGTAAATTATATCACACATCTTTTCAGACTACAATCCTATATAATAAAGAACTAATATGTGAATTAAACTGGAAAGCATAATGACCATTCAGACAAACTTCTGGACAAAGCTAGGGGCTGTGAGGGCCTAAGCATCCAGGGGCTGTGAGGGTCAAGCCCCTTGCATGAATTTTGTACATCAGGCCACTGGTGGCATAATATTAACAATATTAACAATAAAAACAATCAAAAAATTCAAATATTTGGAAGCTGAATAGCATGCTATTAAACAATGATTGGGTTACCAAAAAAGATCAAGTAAAAAATTTGAAATATCCTGGAAACAAATGAAATTAAAATACAACAATCCAAAAACTATGGGACACAGTGAAAATGGTCCTGAGAGGAAAGTAGCATTACAGGCCTACATCAAAAAACAAAGAAAAACTGTTGATAAATTATCTAACTCTACAATTTAAAGAATTAGAAAGAGCAACAAGAAAAGCCCACAGTGAGCAGAAAGGAGATAATAAAGATCAGAACAGAAATAAATGAAATAGAGACAAAAAATACAAAAGATCAATGAACCAAGAGCTGGTTCTTTGAAAGGATAAACAAGATTGATAAACCTCTAACCAGGCTCATCAAAAAGCAAAGAGAGTGGACCCAAATAAACAAAATCAGAAAAGAAAGAGGTGAAATAACAACACACCCTACAGAAATACAAAAGATTAAAAAAAAATACTATGAATAACTCCACTCCAAAAAACTAAACAACCTAGAGGAAATGGACATATTCCTAGAAAAAAACAACCTTTTTTCACTGCTGGTAGGACTGCAGACTGGTTCAGCCACTGTGGAAAACAGTATGGTGTTTCATCAAAAAATTAAAAATGGAACTTCCATTTCACCCAGTAATCCCATTTCTAAGAATATATTAAAAAAAAAAATAGAAACATCAGTCAGAAAGGATATATGCAGCCCTATGTTCATAGTAATATACTTTACAATAGCTAAAATTTGGAAACAGCCTAAGTGCCCATCAGCAGTTGAGTTGGATTAGAAAACTGTGGTACATCTACACAATGGAATAATATGCTGCTATAAAAAATAAAAATAAAAACTTTTACCATTTGCAACAGCATGGATGGAACTGGAGAGCATTATGCTAAGTGAAATAAGCCAGTTGGAGAAAGCTAAATATCACATGATCTCACTCATATGTGGGATATAATGATCAACATAAACTGATGAACAAAAATAGAACAGAGTCATAGAACCATCTGACAGACTGTCCAACCTATGAGGGAAGGTGGAGGATGAAGGGGTAAGAGACCAATCAAAGGACTTGCATGCATATGAGCATAACCAATGGACACAGACAGCGGGTGGTATAAGGAGGGAGGGCATGTGCTGAGGGATGGGAGTGTCCGGGGAGAGGTCAATGGGGAAAAGAAAGACTAATGTAATACTTTAAAAATAAAGAATTTAAATAAAAATAAAAAGTGCTAAAGGCAGAGCCCATCTGCAAGTTTTCAGTTAGCTCTGAGCAGAAAATTACATGTGTGTAGACACCACCTGTAGACTTAAGTTTAATTAATAGGTTTATCTTGGATTGAATGAGTCAAAGACACAGTACCTTATGCAAAATGGACTGGGGAACCTGTTGACTTCGAGGGGGTTGTGTTTCATTTATCTTGTTTCATATTACTGAAACCATGTTAATGAAAATATATTACTAGTAGTAATAATAATAAAGATGAAAATTCTCTCTCTGGAGAAAAAAAAAAAGGACCGAGATCCAGGACTAACCCAGATCTATTGATCCCATAGCATGAACTCTTGTGTCACTAGGGTCTGAAGAAGAAAACAAGTTATCTAAATTTAGGGTAAATGTTTAATTCTGGTAAAGGGAGGAAGTGGACAAGGGTCAGCTTGTCTAGAAGCTTGCAACTCAGAGTGTTCCATGGGCCAAAGGCATCAGTGTCACCTGAGGCCTTGTTAGAAATGAACTCCGGGTCCCATCCAGACCTGGTGGATTAGAATCTGAATTTTAACGTGTTGCCTTGGGGGATTTGAAAGCACACTGAAGTATGCAGGATAGCACCCTGTCTGGGGCACTTGGAAATTGGAGACCAAGAGGCAGGGTGGACTGCAAAAATAATTTGTGGGGAGACCTGGAGATTAGGGGACAGTAGGATCATTTCTGGAGAGTCAGGGATGGGAACTAGACAGTCTCACGGCCCAGATAAAGATCTCTCTATTTTTAAAAAATATATTTTTATTGATTTCAGAGAGGAAAGGAGAGAGGAATAGAAACATCAATGATGAAAGAGAATCATTGATCAGCTGCCTCCTGCATGCATCACACTGGGGATCAAGCTTGCTATCCAGGCATGTGCCCTGTCCTGGAATCGAACCGTGACCTCCTGGTTCATAGGTTGATGCTCAACCACTGAGCCCCACCAGCCTAGCATAAGGTTTCATATATTAGCATTTGCCTCTTGGTCCAGAAAATGTCTAGGCTGTCTAGACTAATAACGCACTCCACAGATGGTGGCTCTTGACATATTTTTGCCCGAGCAGGGTGGGCAGGCCAATTATACAAGACTGCTTTGGTGTGCCCCTTTGCTCATGCAAAGTCTATTACTATGACTGGCAAAACCCATGCACACTTCAGGTTAAACTCCAGGCAACAGTAAAGGAGATTTATACATTTTCTCTTTCATCTCTTATATAAAAAGAAAAGCAGGAGTATTTCCTTCTATTGAATTAAGACCTGGCTCCACCATTTCCCAAAGCAAGTACATGAGTACACTCATGTCTCTCCAAGAAAACAAGTTATCCCAGTGTGAAAGCATGCAGACGAAAGTCTTCCAAGAAACCTAGGTTTTAATCATTGCTCTGTAATGCTAGCCGAGCAGTCTGCTCAGAAAGGAGCCCGCCGTGCACCAGAGAGCCTGCAGCTAGAGTCATCATTTCTGCTCAGCTACCTTTCATGAGTTCACACAACAAATTATGTTTCATTTTTATGCTTTTCAGAAACTCTCCGGAAAAGACAGATTTCTAAAATACAAAACCTCCTCCTCCATAAAAAAAAACAAACAAAACAAAAAACAACACAACAACAACAACAAAAAACAGTCCTTTCCTATAAGCAAGGCTTTTATTTCAGCTTTCACAACACTCTGCCCTTCTGTGTTTTGTCCCAAAAATCTTATAAAACCAAGATTTGGTTTTTTTATAATTCATGGCATGAGATGTTTTGGCCCTTGAATTTTCTTATGGAAAAATAAAGTGATATACAGTTCAGTTCTATTGGATGGGGCAGAAAGTCATTATTTTCTATAAAAGCTGAAGATTCAGACTTCTTATAATAAAGTCAGTTACCTGTACACTGTTATTTCAGAGCAAAGGCTAACAAAGAAATACAATCAAGTGTCACTTTTCTCTTTTTGACTGACTGGGTGAGAGAGCCGACTAAGCCAATAAAAAGTTTGAGTTATGACTCCACTTTAAAGAAAAACAATTTTATTGCTTCCCAGCACACATAAACACAAGCTGGCTAATCAAGTGGTGTCGGATAAGGGTCCTTCAAGGACTTGCCTGAGCAAATAAACAAGAAATAACTGTAATTATCACAGTTCCCTGACTAATTAATATTCTTTAACACCACTGGCTTATTATCAGTTCACCAATACTCTTGGTTTATTTTTATTTTGTAACAATCCTGATTCTATAGGAGCAATATTCTCAGGTTTATTCACTTAAATAATTTTAAAAGTCTTCATTTCATCTTTTATTTTAAAATTAATAAAGCATGGTTTCAACCTTCCCACAATATAGTCATGGTTGAGAGGGAATCTAAGCACAAAATGGTACTGCAGCTAAATTATCTTTAACCTGGATTGAAGATGCCCTTTGGTCAAGTGTGTATTAATGGAGAAAAAATGAAAAAGACCTGGTTTGGAGACAAATTATTTACCCTCTCTGATTTTATTTCTTTTTCAGTTTGGGACCGAAACACACCCCAAAGGATTGTGTTAGGATGAAATGAGTTTTAAGTATGTGTAATTCCTCTTCAAATGTTGGGTATTATTACTGTTTCAAAATCTGGATTAATGAGATTTTTTTCATGTATAAAAAGTATTTGTTAAGTCAATTTTTTCCCCTTATGAGTAAGAAAGTTTATTGGGAAGTCCTCTACGTTTTTCAGGCATCTAGGTGCTGCCCTGTTTTCAAAGTACAGTATTATTTGGGGAAAGGGAGGGGCGCAAGAGGGTGTATGTACAAAAAATAAATTCACCTGCCCTTGGGGGTCCAAGCTAAGTTTTCCTCCTCCAAAAAGCTTGCTGTGATTATATCACCTCAGGTATTTCTCTGCCTCTTCTGATTACATTTAATTCAACAATTACTGAAAACCCTCCAGGGGAAAGGCCACTTGCTAGGTGCTGCAGTATAAAGTGATGAGGTGGTGGCATCCCACGTGGAGGGCAACAGGGCGGATCCACCTGTGTTCACAATTCGGGGAAGGACACATCTTGGACCCTATGAGGCAAGTAGTGCTAAATGCAAAATTAAGATATAAAATGTTGCGTGCCCAGAAAGGAGAGATCAGTTCTCACTGGGCATGTCTAGGAAGGCTTCTTAGAGGAGAGGACATTCTAGTTGGGTCTTGAAAAATGTGTGGGCTCTGGGGAAGGGTTAGAAAGATGGTTAGATTCAGTCTGATGAGCTCTGAGGTGGATAGAAGAACAGATGCAGACCAGGGAAGGTGGAATGCAGGGTGTAGCATGGGATGGACTGTTGAAGCAAGTAGAAATCTGCATCCTTAAACTGAAGTGTGCAAAATAGCTCTCTGCTGAAATCAGCTTACCCAGACTCTGAGCCTCTCTGCCACCATGCTGGTGAAAATCCCATCTCAGCCATGACCATCTGCTCTCCCTCTCCTTAGGATCACACAGGTGCTTGTGGGGTCCATAGAAAAGTGGGGCATGTTTCTCTATGCTCTACTCAACCAGTCAACACGGAGGCCTTCACCTGAGTGCCAACACCTGAATGAAAGTGGAAGTAGCCCTCTGCCCTCTTGTTTCCTTCAGAAGCAGTCCTTCTCTTCTCATTCTGCCTCGGGGACCTCCTACTATAGTTGTATTAGTTGGTTGCAGCTGCAGTAAGAAAATCTCATTGACTGCATGGCTTAACCAATGGGCATTTGTTTTCTTACTGTTCTGGAGGCTGGGAAGTCCAAGACCAACATGCTGGCTCTCTTTCTGGCTCACAGAAAGGCACCATGTGACCTCACGCGGCTTTTCTTCCGTGAGTGCACTTAGAGTGAGAGGGAGCTCTCCTGTCTCTTCCTTTTTTATTATGAGCACAAACCTCTTCATTCGGGTCCCACCCTCATAACCAAACCTCAATCAATTCACTTTCCAAAGGCCCCACCTCCAAACACCATCACATTGGGAGGGACACAAACTTTCAGGGCAATAATGTGTGCAGTGAAGTTAGCTCTGTGCAAATGGCAGCGTGTTATTGGCTCCGCACTCAAATGAATAGTACAGACTCAAACTCCTGTTTGAAATAAAGGTAGAAGCATGGAAATACAGAAAACAAAACTCAAAGTAATAATATCTCAGGAAATGAATCAGCTACATATTTTACAGCTTTTCTTATATGGCAATATTTTGCTGTTATTTAACTCTTTATTTGGATCAGTTTTTTAACTCAAGCATATTGTTTGTATCTGAAGGCAAATAAATAGGTTTATATCTTTATTTTAATGCATTTTTATTTATTTCAGAGAGGAATGGGGAAGAAGAGAGAGATAGCAACATCAATAATGAGAGAGTCATTGATGGGCTGGCTCCTGCATGCCCCACACTGGGGATCACACCCACAACCCAGGCATATGCCCTGACCAGGAATCAAACCGTGACCTCCTGGTTCATAGGTTGATGTTCAACCACTGAGCTACGCTGGCCGGGTGGTTTGCATCTTTTTATCCTCTCTGGCACTTGGTCGAGTTGTATGATCAGAGAAAGTACTTGTGATTTTTGTTGAATGACAAGAAATTAATATTCTCAAGACTGCCCCTCATATTACTACAGGCCAACCCTATGAGAGAGGACTCTGTGGTTTCTCATTAATATAGCATTCCCAACCATTGCCCCAACACATTCCCACATGCCCAAAAAGACAAACAAATAAATAAGGACTTCAAGTCACAGGAAAGTTTCTTATTTTGCATACTATTTCCTCTTTAGTAATAAATGATGGCGAAAATTGTACTTATCGCCACACAAGGTTCTAATTTGCTGGGTGAACTCCACATACTTATCCAGTAGACAGTTATCAAATATTGCAGAAAGACCAAGCTCACTTGAAGCCACAACTCCAAAGGCAGTTGGGAGCCAGGAGGAACAGTAAATTAGAGGTCTTTATTATTACTATAACCAAACAAAGATATAAGATCACATTCTCTCTCACACAGGCACACACAGATATATAAACACGCACATAGCTTAACTAGAATCCTGAACAGAAGTAGAATGAATTGCCTATGGCTATAGTAACATATTATCAGAAACTTGGTGGCTTAAAACATTAAAACTGTGTTCTCTCATGCTTTTAGAGGCCAGATGTTGGAAGTTATGGTATCACAGGGCTAAAATCCAGGTGTCAGTAGGGCTCACTGCTTTCAGAGGGTCTAGGCTCCCTTCCTTGTCTGTTTTAGTTTTTGGTGGCTCTGGCATTCCTGGCTTGTGGCTGCATCACTTAGATCCCCATGGTTAACATCTTCAAATGGCTCTCTGCTTTGTCTCTGCATCACCTTCTCTGTACGTATGTCAAATCTCCTTCTGCCTCCCTCTGACAAGGGTGAATTCCTTAAGGGCACAGATGTTGTCATGTTCATCTTTGTTTGATCACCGTTTTACAATTTATATTTGTTACATAAGTATATATTAAAACAAAATGAAATAAAATGGTGTAGAATCCACCAGAAAGTTGTTTGTCTTTCAAATATGATTATATTATAGATGAATTTTACATTCATGCTTGCATCATATTATTTTGAATACTTTTTATGTGAAACATTCCCAAGCCCTTCTTATTGTCTGCAACACACTTCAAATATGTAGAAAACTCCTGTTGAGTCCATGAGGAAAAAGAACATAGCATTTTAAGTGACTTATCCAAGGTAATTCAGCTATTTAAATGCTTTTTCACTGCAAAACACTACTGTCTATAAATGTACCGTTTCTACCAGACTCTTCTACTTCAGCGATGGGGGAAAGGCCCAATGAGCTTTTGTTGAGATGCTCTTTTTTTTAAGAACTCATTTCTAATTTCCATTGCCTTGAGGAACTCAACAAACTCCTTGTATAGATGTAGATATAAACTAAACAAAGCAGCTCCATCTCTGTATCTCGGATTTCATTTCATTTTTAAGTTTCATGCTGTGGCCTTTGACCAATGTCACTGTCCTTTGCAAGTACATCAAATCTTTCTAGTTGATAATAATCTATGTTCCTTAAAATCTAGCCATAAATATCTCTGTTAGCAACAGCTGGAATGTCATGACAACCAAGATAAATATCAAGCTGGGAATAGTATCAATTCTAAGCAATTATCTATCACAAGACCACCTGGAGGTATGGCCCCTAATGCTACTTAATTTTTTGTCCCTTTGTCTTGTCAATCATTAGCACCTGACTTATACTATAAAAGAAGTACTATATAACAGGCCGTCCATCTGCCCCAGCCCAATCTTCCCTAAGCAAATTACCTATAATAAATTTTATTATAGTCTATGGAGTTGCCTGCTTCATCTTTCAGTCTGAAGATACCTTTTCATTATCGTGGCCATTACACCTTTGACACACCGTCAGAAAATCCTCTGTTATTTTTGTTATGTGCTTACCACACACTTTTACTGTCTCGTCTGCAATTTCGCTTTGTATCTCTCAACAGTCTGTTTACTCCAGACTGTCTTTGTATTGGGACCCCTGAGAGAGTAACTCACTTGCTAGTAAAACTGCTCTGTTCCAAATTATAGATAGTAGCAGAGATAATAATAATAATAAAGTGGCCAACACTTACATAGCACCTACCTACTATGCACTAGGTGTCATTTAAGCACTTTTCACTCAATAACTCACATTCATCTTCTGAGGTAGATAGTATTATCCCTATTTTGCAAATGAGAAAACTTAGGTTAAGTAACTTGCTCAAAGCCCCATATCTGGTAGACAGTGAAGCTGGAATTTTAACCCAGGTGGTCTTCCAGAATCAGTGCCTATAGCCACCAAGATCTACAGCTCTGGGGCACAATGAACACAATGGAGCAGCTAGATTTAGAGCTTCATCTACATGCAGACAAGGCCTGTATATGCTAGTGGGGAAGTTCATTACATGAATTCTGTGTCATCTAGTTAACTTGCAAACCTGGGGACTGCCTAGCATAAGCTCTGAATTCAGGCAGAGCCTGAGTCAAGGCTAAAGTCTACAGTAGATGTTCGGTAAATACTTGCAGAATACAAAGTCATTATTAAATAGCAAAGGGAGAGAGCAACATCTTCATAGTTGAAACCAATAGACCTTCCTCTCTTATGGGCTAAGGAATTATTGTTTAATGTCAGTGTTGTTTTCCGTTTAACCTTGTATGCAACATAATACAGTGGTATTCTCAAACTGAGCACTTGTTTGCTGCACAAAGCACATTATTCATGGCCTCTTTGTTTACACTAAATTATTGTAATTTAAGATGGCTGCTGTGATAGTTTGATGTGCAGCCACTTGCAATGTTGGTTAGCGAATATAAACTTAGAAGTTTGAAGTCAAAACAGAGATTCTTGCTTCCAGTAAGTATGCAATATAGTGACTTGGTATAGGGGTGTCAATTTGATTACTTCAATATCTGTTACCTAAATATCTCAAAAAGAAATAGAGTCTGGCCGAAACTGGTTTGGCTCAATGGATAGAGCGTAGGCTTGGGGACTGAAAGGTCCCGGGTTCGATTCCGGTCAAGGGCATGTACCTTGGTTGCAGGCATATCCCCAGTGGGGGGTGTGCAAGAGGCAGCTGATCGATGACTCTCTCTCAACGATGTTTCTAACTATCTCTCTCCCTTCCTCCCTGTACAAAATCAATAAAATATATTTAAAAATAAATAAATAAATAAATAAAATACATTTCATTAAAAAAAAAAAAGAAAGAAAGAAATAGAGTCTGTTTCAGGCTTATCTTGTAGACTGTTTTATAAAACCAAATGAGATCATGTCTATAAACTGCTGTGAGGTCTTTGGTGGAAAATACATTACAGACAGTGTGTCTTCTTATACATAATAACTTGTTGCTGATAAAGAGCTCAAAATTACCTTCCATGGAATGTGATTTGGAAATTAATGTCAGTCTCCTTCTCATTTACTTTTGGAAATGGCATATTTTCTAAAATAAGAAGTGGGAAATTCCAGGGGCAAGGTTAAACCATCAGAATAAAGTTTTTTCTTTATTTAAAGTTCTCTCCAAAACTAAATAAACAAACAAAACCAACTGGATGTGTGTAATCCTTGTGGAATAAGCCAGGTCCCTAATTTCAAGAACTATTCAATTGCTATATAATCGAGGAAGGGGAAGGTTGTTGCTGTTATCTTTGTGTGGTTGTTGTTTCTGAACCACTTATTATGTTGTACTTCTGTCACACCCATTTATCTAGACTAGGGGTGTCGAACTCAATCAGAGAAGGGGCCAAAATCTAAAATCCAGCCTAAATCGCGGGCCGAATGGTTTACTGAACAGTCATAAACTGTCATTGTGATGGAAACGCAGCGGAGTGCAGTGATGACAGCGCGGTGTGGGCCACATTGCAAGGCCTGGCGGGACGGATTTGGCCCGCGGGCCTTGTGTTTGACACATGTGATCTAGACCCTGAGGTTTATTCTATATGTACAAAATAAACTAATAAATAAGTCAATATTCAAGATTATCTGAGTGAAAAGAATGTGTCACAAATGTGTCACATCTTTCTAATCATATCGGATTCTGGCACATTGGGTATTGGCAGAGGTCAATTCTCAGTCCACTGGTTCAGTAACTGGGATCCAAGATTGTCTGTGACCCCGGAGGCAATGGCATAAGCAAGCAGCATGATCGCCATGACTAACCTGGTGAGGTGGGGACCAAGAGTCAAGCCAGAAGCCACAGTCAAGGTGTGAAGCTGAGGTAGGAACGGAAGCGTGACCAAGAACCTGGCATATAGATGACTGAGTGGATTTAGCACATTTTGTGGCCATTTCAACTCACTTATATGTCTACCGGCACAGGCTTTCACTGCTGGGCAACTTATAGGCACCAGACAAACTGGCCAGATATTTTGGGCAAACAGAAGCAATTGCATAGCAATTAGTATCATAAGTATTCACTTTATAATATTGAACGAAGACTGAGCCTTAATTCTCTATAGAGAATTAAGTTATTTCTTCCAGGATTTTCTAAATCCATGCCTCAATCTATTTCATTGTAACAGGCCAAAGCCACTCCACAGGGCAGGTGTAGGGAGTGGCTGCTGTTAAAGGAAAACTACTGACAGTACTGTCTACACTAGGGGTGTCGAACTCAATCAGAGAAGGGGCCAAAATCTAAAATCCAGCCTAAATCGCGGGCCGAATGGTTTACTGAACAGTCATAAACTGTCATTGTGATGGAAACGCAGCGGAGTGCAGTGATGACAGTGCCGTGCAGGCCACATTGCAAGGCCTGGCGGGACGGATTTGGCCCGCGGGCCTTGTGTTTGACACATGTGGTCTACACTGTGAGTCAACCCAAGGTTGGCCAAAGGTCTGTGTGTCTAAAGAAGGTGAGGGGAGGTGCTCAGCATGAGGTCAAGGTAGTGCAGGACTCAGGATGGAGCCTGGCCAGCAGGAAAGATCATTGTTGTCCATTTCACAACTCATCACGGGGTCTAAAGGGTCAGATTGTGAATGGCCCTGAAGAAGGTTGTATTTACTCTGCTTCAGAGTCTCTCATTTGAATTGTAAGGCTAAAAAAACACACACAAACTGGATCTTGGCTGTGACCTTCGAAATATTCTACCTTGTAGAATAAATGTATTGGATAAAACCATGTGAAATTGCCATTATTTAACTGTGTGTGACCCTAAAATATTTGTATTGCTCAAGTAGCTATTCCTGTTGAGTGTTTATTGCATATTATTTAATCATATTGAATTTGTTGATTGATTTATTTATTGTTTCAATGAAGGAAATGGAAATTATTAAATGTAAACACATCAGTTAGATGGGACTTCTAACTCAAGGGGAATTATCTGTAGAATGAGCCCTTAAGTTGTTACCTCAAGTCAGACAGAGTCATGTAAAGAGTCCGAAGTTCGCCAAAGCCGGTTTTGCTCAGGGGAAGAGCATCGGCCTGGGGACTGGGGGGTCCCGGGTTCGATTCCAGTCAAGGGCATGTACATTGGTTGCGGGCACGTCCCCAGTGGAGGGTGTGCAAGAGGCAGCTGGTCAATGGTTCTCTCTCATCGACATTCCTAGCTCTCTGTCCCTCTCAATTCCTCTCTGTGTAAAATCAATAAAATATATATATTTTTAAAAAAGAGTCCGAAGTTCAATCAAATATAACTTTAAGTATCTTTAAGGGTTGTATGCTCCTAAAAGTACAAAAGAATGCAATAATAGCTCAAATTCCAAGGTCTTTATAATGGCATTTCTTAGGATCCCATTAAATTCAAAGGTATAGACTCTAGAGTGACAAGAAAAATTACCTCTATGATTCTACAGGGACTTACTGATAAGCAGGAGTTACAGGCTTCCAGCAGTGACAGGAGAACAAGTCCTGCATTTAGGTTGACTCCAGATGAAGGGCAGATGATTGCTACCCTCTTGAAGTTAAGGAATTGACAGAACACTATAAATAGGTTAAGCACTCACCTTGGAATCACAAAAGAGAATTCAGGCAGCTTTCCCCTTAAATTTCTATTAGCAGATAGGATCAGATCAACTGCAGGAAAGACAGGCCACACATGACCTGAAACCCTTCCAGAAGTGATGATGAGTATGCCGATTACATTACAAAGGACTCTGAAGCTCTGCCTAAGAGGTTTCAAATTATCTTTGGTTGATGTCTTCTAACACCCGGAGGGCACTTGCTGTTATCATCAATGATCACTTCTATTTCTCAATTTTTATGCAGAAGTGTGGGCTGCCAGGCCAATACTTACTCTCACCAACACAGGAGGCTGGCAACAGAAATTCTGGAAAAAGACTGCCTTGGCCCGAACTGACTGTGCTTTAATGAAATGAGATCTTTAAAATACCTTAGAAGCTTACTTAATGTGTTGGTACATCCAAAGCATGAATTCAGTTGCTATCTTTCATCTCTTATGCTAATAATACCCATCTGTGTTGTTGCATTTACATTACAAATTGGAAAAAAGCTGATGTCAGACAGGCTGAAAAGACTTTTAAATAGCAAGAGTGAGGGCAAAGGGCAGTTGCTTAATAAGTCAAGTTATTACAGCATTCATTCACTTATTCATTCAACATTTACAGATTGCCTTCTGTGGGCCAGACCCCATGAGCAGCACCATAGTTATAACACTTTGTGGAGTGAGATAAAAGATAATTAAACTAAATACTAAATGACAAATGATATAGTGGAAAGATTTATGAGATATAAGAGCAGTACTGAGGAAAGAGTGCTAATTCTACTTAGGAGAAATTACCCTGAAATTATTCCAGGTGTTTCAGGTGGTTTTAAAGAATGATAATTCCTTTCCATTGGGTTGTAGAAGGAAGGAAAGAAGAGATTCTAGGTAGAGACAAGCACATGCACAGAGACATAAGTCAGCATAGCACGTTTATGAGATTTCAACAATCACTTGAGCAAAGTTTGCAAAAGAGAGAGCAGCAGCTATAAGGCTAAAAGTTTAATTAATATCCAATCTTAAATCCAAGGTATTTTAGAAACAATGGAAATTATGGAAGGTTTTCAAGGAAGGCATGCTCTGGTCAGATTTTCACTTAAGGAGGTCTGTATAGTGACAGTCAGAAGGCTGCACTAGGAGGGGAAGGAAAAGAGGATAATCAGCAATAGTCCATGTGAAAGAGGTTGCGGCCTAATCGAAGGCTGGGGAAATGGGATGGGGGAAATACATGTGCAATAAACATTTGGGAAGTAGAATTATCGGGCTTTCAAACAATAAATGGCAAATGCAGTTAGCAAGGCAGAAGAGAGGGTTAGGGTGGCCTGCCAGAGTTTCACTTGGTGATTTGTACTTATTGTAGTATGCTAGACTAGAGCTTCTCACACCGTTGTAATGAAGAATGAATTTTTTCTTTTTTATTTCCAGTATGTGAAAAACAATTTGTGATCCCACTCGCTGCACAAGGCTGGTATGTTGTTTGAGCCATAGGCAACTCACCACGCATTTAAGTTTTTAATCAGTACCCAAACTGGTTATACTCTGTTCAATGAGATGCATCCACTCATTGCCTCTTTAGAGGTAACAGCAGTGTCAAATTGTTATCAAAGCTTCTTAATGTCTATTCTCAAATTTCTATTCTTCTCTTCTTGTGGGTAGTTAATAATAAATTGTTCTTGATTTAGCATCAGTTTGTGGACCACATTTTGAATAGCTCGATTATTATAAAAATAAATTTTAAAAAGTCCCCAAATCTCGATGGATTAATGCAATAGTAGTATATTCCATGCTCAGTGCCCATTTAACTGCCTGCTGTGAATAGTCCTCGTTGATGAATGATTAATCTGTACCTGGTGACTCAGGAACCCATTCCATATTTTGGATAGTCTCCTCTTAATCTATATACTTGAGGTATCTGGGTGGGGGCGGGGGGAGAAGGGAAGAAAGAACGGGTAGGGGGGTGGAGAAGAAGAAGAAAAAGAATATGGGTAATTTACCCACTTCTTAAAAACTATGGACCAGAACAGCACAAATCACTCTCACTCAAATCCTTATAACCCTTAGGCTAAAACTCAGTCACATGGACCCACCTAACAAGGGAGGCTGGGAAATGTAGTCCAGCAGTAAACTTAAGAGGAGAAAGTGGATATGGGGAAACAGCCCGAAAACTCTACCACATGACTAGTCCAGATGATACTCAGAATGACTGCTGACAAACCACTTAATTCCTTCCATAGATTGTGTTCAGGCTGGGGTTGTGGTCAGGTCAAAGAAAGATGTACTAGTATTACTCAGAGGAGCTCAAGGCTCCTCCACAGTCTGGGCTTCAACATAGCTTACAGTTGTGTTTGGACTGTGGACAGTTCAGAAACAGGCAAAACACATCTATGACTTGTGCACAGGCATAAGCGCATGTTCAGTTAAATATGCGGGGGATACCACATGCATATGCATGGCAACTCAGAGGTAAAATCTACTGGTTCTCACTGTGCAGGGCTGATGCTTTTTATATAAGCCTATGCATGTACCATTTTTATATTTACATATGTGACTTTTACTTCTTGGCTTCATTTGGCTTCTCTATGAGTCAAAAGCAAACCTTTTAGTGTGGGTCACATTGATTCCTTTTTCAGAATAGACTAGGGACTTCATGGGAGGAACAAGACCATTTTACTACAGCACAATTAGAGTCAATGTGGTTTTAGACTTATTTGTCCTACACACATTCACTGACTAGATAGAGTCTTAGCTCATTAGTTTTAAGTGAACAGCCAAATTATCCACATTTCACAGAAAACTTAATGTGTTATTTAAAATGTCACCAAAATAAAGAAACATGAAAATGTCACCACTGCTCTGTCTCCTTTTTATTCCTCTTCACAATTTAACTAGTTTTCTTTAATACCTTTGCATTTTCTCTGCAATTTGAGAGAGAGAGAGAGAGAGAGAGAGAGAGAGAGAGAGAGAGAGAGAGAGAGAGAGAGAGAGAGAGATTTTTAAGGGTCATTAGGTTAAATTCCAGGCATAAAAAGAATGTGTTGCCACTTACTACCCTCAGAAACCACCCCTGTAACTGTATGTGAGGAGCCATCAAATACTCCAGTATGATGGCTAAGAAGACATTGTCCTATTTGGAGGTGCAGAATTGAAATTTCTACCCAGCTTCTCCACCTGTGATCAGGACAAGCCATTGAATCTGAGCCACAGCTTCCTCTTCTATGAGATCTGGGCAGCCTCCCAGGATTGTTTCAGTATATGAAGCCCTTCAGACAGAGCCAGGCACGTAGCAAGACTGGATGAAAGGTGGCCCTCCTTCCTCTGGTCGTGCCCTCTTAGATCAGAGCCCAGCCCCCACTCTGAGTCTTGAGCAGAAAGTCATGGCTGCTCCTTTTCCGTTGGCTGCTGTTCTATGGAAAAGAAAGAAAGCTGAGCACTGTTACTCCCTTGCTGTATTCATTTTTGCAACCATAAACTGGTTGGCTTAAAACAATAGAAATATATTCTTTTACTGCTTGGGAGCTGGAAGTCTAAAATTAAGGTGTGGGCAGGGTTGTTTCCTACCAGAGACTCTGAGAGAGAATCTGCTTCCTGCTTCTCTCCTGCCTTCTTTTGGATCCTGGGCATCCTTTGTCTGCAGGTGCACCACTCCAAGTCTCTGTCTCCATCTTCACATGGCATTCTCCCTGTGTGCGCTTGTGCCTCTGTTTTCTCTTCTTTTAAAGTCACCAGTCATTGGATTAGTACACACCCCAATGGTTCATACTGGTATGAACTCAACCTGATTATATCTGCAAAGACCCTTTTTCTAAATTAGGTAATATTCACAGGTTCTGGGGATTAGGACTTCATTGTATCTTTGGGGTGGGGGTTAGGGGAATCTATTCAAATAATAACAAAAGATGGCAAAAAAAACAACCACTGTTTCTTTTTAGTGTCCAATTTCCTTCAGTTCCCTGGAGTACCTTCCACCGTTTGCCTTGGCAAAGGCACAGCAGGGAAGAAAGAGCATTCCCATTGGAGAAACCAAGGTAAATTAACCTTCATTAAGTATCACTGGGCCAGTTCCCCTGAAAGAGCAGTGCCAACAAGATCTTGAATGACAACTTATTCTCCTCTTTTTCCTTGACAAGTTTTGAAGAGGAACACCTTTTGCCCACTGGCCATTTCTACATCATCTTCTTCTCTTGATCCTCTGTCTTCACTGTCAGCATGAAAACAGAAGAGTGCGTTGAATGAAATTCCTCCTGCCCTGAGGGCTAGTAGGATGGGTACATTGAAAACTATTCCATAAAATAAACTATCTTCTTCCAACTCTGCCCCATTCAGGTAGATGAAGTTCAAGGTGCTCATCATGTGGTATCTTTATTAAAACCTGCTCAGCTATCTGGGTTAATACTCTAGCTTTATATCAGAATGGATAAAACTTCCCAGTGATGCTTGTCAACACCTAAAAGTTGGTCTACACTGCCATAGCTCAGTTATTTTTTTTTTCTTCTTAGTCTGTCAAATTCTTCTGTCTGTCATGAAAAATAACATTTGGAAGGAAAGACATTTTTTAAAAATATCAAACTATTTGCATATAAGATTCAGAAATTTTTAAATCATTTAAAATAACAAAATTGCTCTGAGAAAAAAATGTAATCCTGAATCACAAGCACACTGCAAGATCTTGGGATGAAGAGTCGGTGGCTATAGGAACTATTTAAATTTTATCAAGATCAGCAAGGACCCAAAAACCTGTTGTTTTAATCTTTGCTGTCATATCTTAAGATATATGAAAATAAGGGATCTCACCTTCCCAAATTCATTCTGGCACTATTTTAATTGTTGAAAAAAATGATTTATCTTACAAATAACCAAAAGAAAATAGGTCTTGGTGCCTGCATTACTAGTTTTTTAAAATAATTGATCAGCTTTTTTGTTTGTTTGTTTGTTTGTTTGTTTTTGTAATTAAAAGAAAAGACTAAAAGGCATACAGCACAGCATTCTTTGGAAGTAGCAATGCACTTCTGTTTCCAATACACACCTTAAGGATTATTTTAAATTGCTCATGACCCTCAAGAGGGGCCATACTCACATCAAACCACTTTGATCACATGAACACATTATCAATATTAATATTTCAGCCTGGTTAGACAACACTATTGGATCTAAAGTATAAGTGAGAAGTCAGCTTTTAAAGGATCAAACCTCATAGACAGTATAGCTTCAGGTCAACCTTGCTTCAAAGGTGAAACAAAGACCAACAGGTATGTGAAATCTGGTAGGCTGCAGTATAGTCTGAAAAAAAGTCAGAGCCAAAGCTTTGATGGAGACTTGTTAACTATGACAGTGTTGAGATTTGATGTTGCTATACTGTCTTAGTCCGTTTAAGCTTATAATAAAACTAGAGGCCTAGTGCACAAAATTTGTGCACAGAGGGTGTGTTCCTCAGCCCAGCCTTCACCCTCTTCAATCTGGGATCCCTCTCACAATCCAAGACTGCTGGCTCCCAACTGCTAACCTGCCTGCCTTCCCGATTGCCCCTAACTGCTTCTGCCTGCCAGCCTGATCATCCCCTAACCCAGTGATCAGCAAGCTCATTTGTTAACAGAGCCAAATATCAACAGTACAATGATTGAAATTTCTTTTGAGAGCCAAATTTTTTAAACTTAAACTTCTTCTAAAGCCACTTCCTCAAAATAGACTCACCCAGGCTGTGGTATTTTGTGAAAAAGCCACTCTCAAGGGGGCCAAAGAGCCGCATGTGGCTCACGAACCAAAGTTTGCTGACCACAGCCATAACCCACTCCCCTGACAGCCTGATTGATGCCTAACTGTTCTCCTGCCAGTCTGATTGCTCCTAATGTCCTCCCTTGCCAGCCTGGTCACCCCCAACTTCCCTCCCCTGCAGTCCTTTGTCCCCCTCAACTGCCCTTCCCTGCAGGCTTGATTGCCCCCAACTGCCCTCCCCTAGTGGCCTGATCACCCACAACTGCCCTCCCTTGCAGGCCTGGTCCCTCCCAACTGCTCTCCCCTGCCAGCATCTTGTGTCTACATAGGGGCAGCCATCTTTGAGCACATGGGGACAGCCATCTTGTATGTTGGAGTGATAGTCAATTTGCATATTACTCTGTTATTAGATAGGACAAAGGCCTGATACATGGGTAGGGGCTGGCTGGTTTGCCCTGAAGGGTGTCCCCGATCAGGGTGGGTGTTCCCTTGGGGTGTGAGGAAGCCTGGGCAAGGGGCCTGCGGTGGTTTGCAGGCCAGCCATGCCCCCAGGGGACCCAAGCATAGGCTAGAAGCAGGTATTTGGGATTTATTTATCTTCTATAATTGAAACTTTGTAGCCTTGAGTGGAGGCCAGGGCAGGCCAGGACCAAGTGAAGCTTGGCTTCCTCCATCACCAGGGGCAACCCAAACCTCCTGTTTGCTCCAGCTCCATGGCCACTGCCATCTTGGTTGGGTTAATTTGCATACTCACTCTTGATTGGCTGGTGGGCATGGCTGGTGGGCATGGTGGAGGTATGATCAATTTGCGTATTTCTCTTTTATTAGATAAGAAGAGTGAGTGGCTTATAAACAGCAGAAATTTATTTTTCACAATTCTGGAAGCTAGAAAGCCCAAGGTCAAGGTGCTGGCAGATTCAGTGTTTGGTAAGGAAGGCCCACATTCTGGTTCATGGACATTTTTTCACTGCATCTTCACATGGTGGAAAGGACAAGAGAGCTCTCTGGGGTTCTATAGGGCACTAATCCCACTCATGAGGGCTTCACCCTCATGAGCTCAATACCTCTCAAAGCCCCATCTTCTAATACCATTACTTTGGGCATTAAGATTTTAAACATTGAGTCCATAACATCTCCCAAGTGCATTCCAAGTAGTTTTTTGTACTTGATTTCCTCTAACACTTAAAGGTCTTTAAGATAATATCTATTTGGTTGATACATAAAGATAGGTACCAATGTGGATTAGATCAAGAAAGGTAACTTTTATATTAATTGAAAACATAACAATTTTAGCTTTCCTTAGATCATTAGATATATTGTTTATGATTTGCCAAAAAGAAATGTCCAAAAGAAGACTCTCAGACCCATGTATGAAGCCAGGCTATTGATAAAACTTACAAAAAAAAAAAAATGAAAGAAACCATGACTTTTATAAAAACAAATAATAAAACATCTAAAAGCACAAAATTTTTTTTAAAAAATACTGTTCTAAATTAGGAGAATGGAGCTATTGTCTTTAAAACTGAATTGTTCTTTTAGTTAACATGTTTCTGAAATTTATGGCTTTATCCTAAGGTAAAATTGACTAAAATTTAGCATGTAGAGAAAAAAGAATTTTTAAAGCCAGGCCAGTGTGGCTCAGTGGTTGAGTGTTGACCCAGGAATTAAGAGGTGATGGTTCGATTCCCGGTCAGGCACATGCCCAGAGTGTGGCTCGATCCCTGGTGGGGGTCAAGCAGGAGCCATCCGATGGATGGTTCTCTCTTATTTCCATCTCTCTCTCCCTTTCTCTCTCTCTCTCTGAAGTCAGCAGAAAAAACACACACCACATATTTAAAATTTGGGAACTGAGAAGTTTCTAAAGCAGATATTTTGTTATAGTTAAGTAGTTAAATGGTAGCTAAGGAGGGGGAAGCATGTAAACATGAGTTTTAGAGAATTTCTTAATTCATCACTTACTTCAAACTAGCATATGACACATGAAGCTGATTTTTTTATTATTGTTAATTTGATTTACCATGAGAATGTTTTTTATTGTAGTGCTGGAAAGGTAGAGAATATCTTTCTCTGTTGGACATAAAATGCCAAACCGTATCATCAGTCAAAACCTGTTGTGCTACAAGTACACAGATCACAGAAACATCATGTGGTCATTTCTATTTTTATTTTCTGTATTGTAAATGAAAAATAACAGACTAGATAGATGGTCACCTCTCTGGCCTCCCTCCCTCCCCCCCCCCCCCCCCCCCCCAGATGCTCTGTCAGACATCTGCGGAACCACATGGTAAATTTATTACTTAGGGGACAACATTTCCCTGATGTTCAGTGTTTCCCTTTGCTTTTGGCCCTGGGACTCAGGAGCATGGGCCAAAGGTCTGATCACACTGTGGTCCTATTTCAACCAGAGGATGCTGGGAGTGTCCCAGCCAGAGGTTTTGTAGATTGCTGTACCAGATGGTGTGTGAGACAGTCTGCTCCAGCAAGGGCCGAGTTTTATCACAGGCAAATTGAAAACATTGATTGAGCAAAAAATAAAATAAAATAAAATAAAAAAAGGAGCTTTCCTCTTTATTTCAGTCACTATTTCCACTTAATTTCAGCATCTGTAAATGTCTATTTCCTTAATTATATTGGGAATTATTGGTTATAAGTGGAGCAACAATGATAGAAAGAATTTTGTTGAATCCTTTGGGTCCTAGTAAGGAAATCCAGGAAGAGCACATTCTTACTGTGGCCAGAAAGTTGATTCATTCTCACTCTAACCCAAGAAGCAAAACATTTCACACCAATGTCGGTCTTCCTGCTGCCCTCAGTGAATAAGTTAATGCAGTATTGAGTTACGATAGATACTTGTTAGAAGGTGCCGGCCTGGCTTTACAGGGGTATGAGAAGAGGTGGGAGTGACCCCAACATGAAACCAGAGGTTATGTATGAAATAGACTGTGCCTGTGCAATTCAAGAGTAAGTTTCTCATTTTGGAGGTAGAGCCAGGTCTACATTCACCTGCTGAGATGCTCAAACTATACTCAGAGAATGAGCTTCTCCTCACCAGATACACGTGAAACACAAGCACGCTTGGATGCTACCTCCCACTAGACCTGCTGGCAAGGAACGTAACAGAGATTGTTTGTCTCACTACTCCCCAGGGGGCTGAGCACACAAGGGCAGGGAGGAAGATCCACTCCCAGGCTGCCGGCACATCTCAGGGCATGGGCAGCACTCCTCAGCTGGTCTCAACAGGTGCTTCCCAGTGGCTCAGACTGGGTGACCACTCTTTCCCATCCGTCTGCCCCAGAGAGAGAGGGCCACCATGTTCTATTGAAGGAGTCAGCTGTCATTGGAAATCCCAGGCACAAGCAACCCACCAGTGTTTTAAGAATATAGTGCTACACACCAAAAACACTCCTCAGGTTTTAATATAGCATTTGCAACTATATTCAAACTGCTGCCCTAAATTCAAGCTGCACAGGCCATCTGTATACGTGAGGCTCACCAGCTCCAGCTAACGCAAAATAGTCTGCCAACCAAAGGAAGGAAGTCTGTTACAAAGTGGTATTTGTTTGAGGAAAAATACAAACCTCAAAAGTCCCAGGATTCTTCTGCCGAAACACAGAGTTAACATCCATGTTTTCGGTTTTGATGGACATTTGGAGAGTACCTGTTTCCATGGCAAGTCCAGCAAGGTGTACCTTCCTTGGCTGTTTACTCTTGAGTAAAACTAAAAATAGCATCACAGAGGAAGCCTGACCCACTTCAGTTTAAGAGGTATAAGATCACTTTCTGATTAAAGCTGTTAATTCAGAACCTCCTACACTACACGATTGTATCTGTGGGAGGTAATTAATGCCTGAATTCCTCCTCCTCGTGGAGACAGAAGGAAGCAGGATGTCATGGAGACAATCGTAGGAGTGGGAGCCATGGGTTCTTCCACTGGTGCAGAATTAGTCGTGCGATCTTAGGTGAGTGTTTTGAATTCTGGGCCTATTTTCCCAGTATGCACAATGAAAAACTATGCCTAAGTTTCTTGAGATCAGACTCAGAGCTAAAATTCTAGGAATATCTAATTGTGCCACAGCTTAGAAAAACTGTCCAGAGTTCTTTTTCAGGACTTGTATCTAGAAGTTTACTTTCCAAGTTGCCTACTTGTTGAATCAGTATTTGCACAGGACTTCTGCAATAATATTTTACAGGAATAGTCACTCTTGCAGGAATACAGAACTCTTGTGTTTCATTACTTTATTTTTGTGTGTTTACATTGTGTTTTTAACAAGACTGTTTTTTTTTTCTTTCTTCCTAAAATATTTTTAAACATTGCATCAGCCATGAGACCACAGTGTGAGTCAGGGGTTGAGTTGCTTATTTGAGAAAGGGTTAATGTTACATCTCCAGTGTCAATTTGAGATTTTACAGCAAGGTAGCAGTAAGTAAACACTTAACCAGTCATGGGAGGCTAAAATACACACATACACATATGTATGTATGTGCCTATACGTGTGTGTGTGTGTGTGTTGTGTGTGTGTTAATTGTCAATCAAAAGTTAAAAACAAATTACCACATTCCACTTAAATAATGTTCTAGAAATATCTATCAGGCATAACATGATATTTTAAATAAAAAACTTTAGTGGGCATAGGTTCTAAAACCATGAGATATCATATTCAAATCAAGATGTTAAACCCTTTCCTTAAATCTCTACCTTTCTCATTTCAGATCCGAGAACCCCAGCTTTACTGTCACTAGTCCTGCTACTTGGAAAATTACTGGGCATAAATTTCCTGGCGAGTCTGTCCTAGAAATTTCCCCACAGTCTCAATGGTATTATAAAAGTCTCCCATTTAAGAAGGCTGCTCTAAGAAAGTCTAGATTCTGAAAACTAGAACCTTTGTTCCTCAACCTTAAACAATTCTAGATGGTTTTTAGGGTGTGTGTATGTGTGTGTGCATGCGCGTGTTCATGTTTCTGTGTTTCTCTGTGTGTGCTCACATGTTTCCTCTCCTCTTTTTAGCTTAAGTAAGCCAATGCAGTACATGCCAACTATTTATTTACAATTTCAAATATCTAAATGAGATTTGATAAACATATTTTAACCTGTTTTAGGACAGTGGCTTTAATAACATTCTTCAGGTTATAGTCAGCATCTGCTACAAATCACAGTTATTTTTAATATGGGTTGACTTTTATTCACATACCTATAAAAGAGAACCATTTTCACATTTATAATGATATTATTTATACAGTATTCAAAGATATATGCAGCTCTTTGTATATGCCAGGTACTCAACAAGCAAAAGCCAAACAATAAAGATATTATACTAAAGGTAGTTACAATATACCCCTTATAGACACATTTCATCTAGATTTTGCTTCTTAGCAATGCCTTAAGAAACACATTCCAGTCCAACCACAGTGGCTCAGTTTTGAGTGTTGACCTATGAACCAGGAGGTCATGGTTCAATTTCCAGTCAGGGCACGTGCTCCAGTGGTGGTGTGTGCAGGAGGCAGCCAATCAATGATTCTCTTTCATCATTGATGTTTCTCTCTCTCTCTCTCTCTCTCTCTCTCTCTCTCTCTCTCTCTCTTACCCTCTGAAATCAATAAAAATATATTTTTAAAAAAGAAGAAGAAACACATTACAAAAGTATATAGAATCCAAACAATGTGTGAATTTAGAACCATATCTTTTTTCCATTCCAGGCCAATTAAAAAAATACAAACTGTTGATGTGTGAAAATAAGGTCCAAGTTTATGCAGCAGGATTCCAATGTGCAAAAGAAACAAACCTCATTTTCGTTAATTTATCTTACCTTGCTCTTGAGTTCTAAAGTGATTCATTTTGTAATGAAAAAGTGGCAGCTTATTCAGACATACTTTGCAGAAAAGAGTGTGGCAGGCCCAGACTTACTGTTCTTAGGAAGGTCTACTTGTAGCATTTGGCCCTTGGCTGGCATTTGGGAATTGGGACCTGGTGAGTGTTCCTGCCATCCCCAGACTAATAAGAATGAATCATGTGCCTAAACTGTTTATGCAAATAGTGTGGTTTATACCGAACACCTGCTTTCTGTAGGAAGTCTGAAATCCCGGTACCTGCTGGGCAGAGGTAGCTATGTGAGCAACCTGCAATGAAAACCCTGGGCACAGAGACTAATGAAGTGTCCTGGCAGACAACACTGCACCTGGATTGTCACACCGCACTGCAGGATGCTTTCATGTGTCCTATGTGACACCCTGGGGGCAGGACCCTGGGAGCTTGTACCTGGTTTCCCCAGACTTTACCCCTCAGGCCTTTTCCCTTTGCTGGTTGAGCCAGCTATCCTTTCTCTGTGAGCAATCCTAGCTGTGAGTATGAATCCTATGAGTCCTCCTAGAGAATCCCCAAACCTAGGAGCAGTCTTGGGGGGCCTAGCAGCACATTGGATAGAGCATTGATCTGCGGACTGAAAGGTCCCAGGTTCGATTCCAGTCAAGGGCATCTACCTTGGTTGTGGGCACATCCCCAGTAGAAGGTGTGCAGGAGGCAGCTGATTGCTGTTTCTAACTCTCTATCCCTCTCTGTTCCTCTCTGTAAAATCAATAAAAAATATAAAAATAAAAAAAAATAAAACTCAAGCTCCTTCATCTTAAAAAAATTATATAAAAATAAAAGCATTTTTCTAGGAGCTGAGAATATAGCAATGAGGAAAACAAAAGTACCTGCCCCTAGGAACTTACATTTGGTTTGGAGGGAGTGGAGGGAAGACAGAAAAATGAGAAAGTAGTAAGGCAATAAAATATAAACAAGCGCCCTAGTTGATTTGGCTCAGTAGATAGACAATTGGCCTGAGGACTGAAAGGTTTCAGGTTCGATTCCAGTCAAGGGCATGTACCTTGGTTGCAGGCACACTCCCATAGGAGGTGTGCAGGAAGCAGCTGATCAATGTTTCTCTCTCATCGATGTTTCTAACTCTCTATCCCTCTCCCTTCCTCTCTGTAAAAAATCAATAAAATATATCTTTAAATATCACAAATTTCACAATGTGCCTGAAGGTAAGAGGTGCTATCCTATATAATAAAACCCTAATATGCAAATTGACCAAATGGTGGAATGACCTGTTGCTATGACGTGCACTGACCACCAGGGGACAGATGTTAAATGCAAGAGCTGCCCCCCTGGTGGTCAGTGCGCTCTCACAGGAGGAGCACTGCTCAGCCAGAAGCTGGTCTTATGGCTGGCAAGAGCATAGCAGTGATGGGACCCTCTCCTGCCTCCTAGGCAACGCTAAGGACCCATTGGGGTATGTCTGCCTGCCAGCTTAGGCCCACTCCCTGTCAGGCCTAAACTGACAGGCAGACATCTTTGAGGGGTCCCAGACTGCGAGAGGGTGCAGGCTTGGCTAAGAGGCCCCCTCCCTCCCCCCAGTACATGAATGTTGGGCACCAGGCTTCTAGTGGAGAATAATAAGGCAGGAAAGGAAGCATGGAATGTCGGATTTAGGGCTTGCATTTTAAACAGGGGGGTCATGGAAAGTTTTAAGTTTGTTACTGAAGGAGGTAAGGAAGTGAGTCATGGGAATAAGCAGAAGGAATAGCTGGTGCAAAAACCCTGAGGCACAAAGAGTGTTCAGTTCAGGAACAGCAAGGGGCCAGTGTGGCTGCAGTATAGTGAGCAACAAGCAAGAGGGATAGGAGATGGGTCAGAGCATGCAGGGGGCAGACCAGGGAGGGTCATTCCCCACTTCCTGGCTTTTATTCTGAGTGAGACTGGACGTCAGTAGACGGTTATCCTCAGCCTCTAGAAAAGTGCTTGCTACATGGGATATAAAACTTCTGTGTGTGCACTGGGGCCCCAAGATCTCTATAAGGTTTAAATATTTTTTTTTAAAGGATGGGAGTGGCCGTTTATGGGAAAGACACTGTGAAGCAGTAAAAACAGAAACAGGAAGGACAATAGGCTGTTATTGAGGGACGGGTTAGATGGGGGGGGGGGGTGAAAAAGAGAGGAGGCCATGGCCATTCCAGGGCTCTCAGCCTGAGCAATTGTGACAAAGTTGCCAGTTACTGAATTGGGGAAACTGAGGAAGGAGCCGTTCATACAGGGGAGTGGGAGTAAGTGGGTATCAAGAATTTTGTGGATGTGTTATGCTTGAGATGCCTAATAGTCTAATAAAGATATAAAATTATTGTTTTCACTTTGCAGATGAGGAAGCTGAGAACAAAGAGGTTAAGTGGCTTGCTCAAGGTTGCACTTGCAAACATTAAAAATTAAAATGACTGTTATTGGTGCAATAATAAACACATTTTAATAATAAATATATAAAATATCAATAGTTTAATAGAAGTAATATAATATAATAAAAACAAATATTGTATCCTTAATATGCTACTGTTTATCTGCATATGGTTGATGGCCAAGTATTCCACCAAAGTTCAGTTTTCCCCAGAGAGTTGTCTCTTGGAAACAGAAGTTCTAGTACGCATTGCCACTTGAGACTGTCGTCCAGCCTAGGATTAAGGAATGATAGCCTAATCCTATCTAATAAGAGGGAATATGCTAATTGACTGCCAAGCCCTAAAAGATGGCAGTGTCCATAGCCACAAGATGGCAGTGCCCCATCCCCTCAACCCACCAGCCACCCAGGGCTGGCCCGAAGTGCAGGCAAGCCTCCGATGTCACTGCCCAGCAGCCCAGGGCCATCCAAGGCTCAGGTAACCACGGCCGGCCAAGGCTTGTGCTGCGGGCAGTGGCAGCAGTGGAGGTGTGATGGGGTGTCACCTTCCCCTGATCCTTGGGTTGCCTCCTGCCCCTGAGGGCTCCCAGACTGAAAGGGGGCAGGCCAGACTGAAGGACCCCCCTCCAGAGCATGAATTTTTATACACTGGGTCTCTATTAGTACCATAAATAGAATAGAATAGAGGGAAAAGTAAAGAGAACAAATATATTTCAATACCTCAGAAGGCTCCCATACTGTGGGAATACATATGCACAAGATTATTTATTGCAGCCTTTTTTGTAATTGCAAAATTTGGAGACATCCAAATGTTCAAACAGGGGAGTGATAAAATAAATAATGGTGTATCCGCACAACAGAAAACTAGGTAGCTGTAAAAATAAATAAACAAAAAATAAACAAACAAATCAGATCTTTAGGAGCTGATTAAGAGTTATTTCCAGGATATGTTTTTCAGTGAAAAGAGCAAAGTGTAAAAAAATTATATTCTATAGTATGATAATTTTTATGTAATAAAGAAAATGTAAATATATCTATGAATCTACTTATTTTGGCAAAAACAATATAGGAAAGACATATCAGGAATAAATAATATTGGTTACTACTGGAATTGGATGGAAGGGATGAGAGAGTAATATCATTTTCTGATTGTGTCTTTTTATATAGTGTAGGTATTTGAGCCACTGTGTTACATGCCCCTCCCTCCAAAATAATAATAATAAAATCAACCCAAATGGGAGCAATCCCTAATAAGGAAAGCACACAGAAACAAATGAACCTAATTGCATTTGAACTTAACAACAAACCACTCTGGAGGGAAGGGGGAAGGGAGAGCCAACCAAAGTAACTTTTGAACACAGTGTTTCAATTCTATACTCTGAGATTAAAGTCCCCTGAAAAACCTCTAAACACATACTGAATTCTACTTATGGTTGTTTTTGCAATGAAATGGCAGAACAATTCTAAAATTACTTCCAAAGAATTCTAAGATTGAGCCTAGATTGACAGTGGGTGCCAGGATTCTCACTACCAGTAATAGAAGCGACAAACATGGAAAGGAGAAATTAGAGCACGAATTTGTGGTGCTGAATTGGAATTGGAAGTATCACTATAAACTCCTGATTTTTAAAATAGGTGGGTAGATAGACACATGGGTGGATTGGCGGGTGGATGGATGGATGATGGATGGAGGATGGATGGATGAATAGACAGAAGGATGGATGGATGGATGGATGGATGGATGGATGAATACATGACAGACAGATCTATAGACAGAGATAAGCATGTAGGTAGATTTTCCATGAATACTCTATGCTGCCCAGACTTTTTTCAGGACTGGAGGACTTATTACCAAATGCTAGAAAGTTATTGACTAATGTAGCCTAGACCAATGTCAGCTGTTAGCCCTCCGTGGACTTTCCTCAGCTGAAGAAACCCATCTTGCCCAACTTCCTGGCCCTTTTTCCAAACAGCCCCTATTCAATGAATGATTGATTCAGGGATATAAAGGCTTGATCTCTCACCCTGACTCAGAACCATCTAGCACCAGAGCTCCCATTGGATCAGCAGAGGCTTTTGTAGAGACCATATTAGAGCTCATCTTCTCCCTTTGCCCAATTCTGCTTCCTTCCCTTGCATTCTACAGGAGTTCAACCCTAGATGCTTCCTAACAAACTTTCCGCTCACTAATGTCTGTCTGGGGAATTCTCAGGGAACCCAGTCCCGCACATGTGCACACAGCACACACGCCCTCACATCCTAGCTCTGTCTGCTAAAAAGGCCTAGAAATGTCTTGCCAATAGCAGTGAACATGTCTAGTGCCCAAATAATATTCTTCACTAAAAGAAACAAGGGCTCCTCGGAGAAGTGGCTGATTCAAGGATTGGAACAAAGAAAATAAAAGATGAACCTGAAACATCTTAAATCAAAAAGAAGGGTTTGTTCAAAGAAGAAATGAGCCATGTCAAAAGGATAGGAGAAATAGCTTGAAGGGTTCTCACTGGCCAAATCTGGGACAATCCTACCTAATAAAAGAGAAACGTGCAAATTTGCCACACCTTCGCTATGCCCACCAACCCCTCCCACTAGCTAATCAGGGCAACTATGCAAATTAACCCAACCAAGATGGCGGTTAATTTGCATATCCAGGCCAGAGTGAAGACTGAAGACACTGTAGAAAGAAGCCAAGCACTGCAGAAGGGAGCAAAGTTGAGAAGAAGGAAGCAAGCTGGCGGAGCAGTGACCACAGCAGGGGCTTCTAGTTTTAATATTAAAAAAAAGTAATGATAGTAACAAATTATGTACAATTGAATAAAATGAGAATTCACCCACCCACTATTGTAAAATGAGAATCCACCCACCCACTATTATAAAGTCTATATTTTTATAAGTAAATCAATGAAAAAATGAATGAGAAGGAAAATCTCTTCACTATAGTAAGGTATCAACAAATAAATGTAGACAGAACGATAGAATGAGAAAATTGGTTTTGGTAAATATCATACTAATGATAATTCATGCAAAAACCATGAATGGATGCTAAAAGCTATTGGGTGAGAGTTTGGTGAGGAGTAGACTATCTACAGATCTAACCTATCCCCACAAGGTACTTACTGATTGCACAAGGGGCAATAGTAGGTTTACGGAGGGAAGCTGGGAAGATACCATCCTCACCAAGTGACCAACACCCACAATGGCACAAACTGGCATCCTACCTCCAGATAAAATACTTGGAGAACACAACATCATTTTATGGTATTCCTGACCAAATGCATAATCTCAATCTCATCTGAGAAAACATCAAACACTCCCAATTGAGACACATTCTACAAAATAACTAGCTTGTACTTATAAAAATTATCAAGGTTATAAAAGACAAAGACAGACTGAGGAACTATTCCAGATTGAGGGAGACTAAGGAGATCTTGGCAATGTGTGATCCCAGAGTGGACCCTGGACCGGATGCTTTTCTTCCTCTATTTTATCTACTTTTGCTCTACAGCACATTACTGGGAAAATTGGCAAAGTTTGAACATGGTTTGTAGATTAGATAATAGTATTTATCAGTGTTTATTTCCTGATTTTAAAAAATTATACGGTTATTTAAGAGATATGTCCTTGTTCTTAGGAAATACAATACATGCTGAAATGTTTGCAGATGGAGAGAATTATGCCTGCAATTTACTGTCAAAGAGTGTAGAAAAATATTACACATCAAGAGAGAGTAATAAAGCAAATATGGTAAAATGTTAACAATTGAGGAATTTGGATGAATGGCATATAGAATAATTTCTTTATGAGTACCTCTTTATCTATTCTTACAACTTTTGGCATTTCTGAAATTATTTCAAAATTTACAGGAACAACTTTTAAATATTCTACTTGATTGCCTAAAAAAATTAAGAATATTGGCTATCAGAGAAAGTAAGTATTTAAGAAAAAGTGTTTAAAAGTTTGAGGTTGTGTATTTACAAATTTAAGCAAGTTGAATCAGAAAATAAAATTACCAAGCTGTACTAAATTTTCAGTGTTCCATTGCTATTCATAGTTGCAATTTCAGAATGCATGCCTTATATGTTATGGTGCAATGCCAAAAATATTTTAGGTACTATAATTAGAAAAGTAGAAGATAATTATATATATCAAATGATTACAACTAAAGTGACTTGCTTTGGGGTTATTGATATTTTTCTTCAACACTATTATAAAGATGAGTAATATCTTTATTTGTATATAATTTATATCAAAGTTAAAGTTTTTTACTTTGATATGACTAAGAAAATGCAGAGATAATTTAAATGTACATTCCCATGCAGTCACTGCTCAAATATGTTAAGATAAGTAATACATTTAATAATTCAGTTAAAGGAGAGAAAGAAATACTACTGAGATAAATATATAGTTTTATGCAAAGGTAATTAATATTTTTATTAATTATTTGAATATTATATGCAATGGTAATTAAAAGTCAATACTTTCTATCTATCAGGTTCATGTTTATAAATATCTAACTTTGCTATATCATGAGGCTGTGTTGATAGTTTTATTTTTTTAATTAAAAATAATTACATTAACCTGAAATACAAACATTGTCTTAACCAAGGGATCAAGGCTGGCAATAGTCATGTTGCTATCTTGTTTTCCCTCATATGAAGCAATGAGAATGATATTCACTTCTGTTCATCAAATAAACTTAAATTGAAGGATGTTCTACAAAGTATTCAACCAGCATGCTTCAAAATTGTCAAGGTCATGAAAAAATGAGGGGACTCTGAGAAACTGTCACAGACCGGGAGGACTAAAGATACATGACAATCAAATGTAATGTGCTATCGAGTTGATCCTGGAAGAAGTGTGTATAGTTTCATTAATAGTAACACACCAATGTCAGTTTCTTAGTTTTGACAGATGTACCATGGTCATGCAAGATGTTAACGTTAGGAGAAAGCGGATGAAAGGTATATGGAATCTCTCTGTACTCTTTGTATATTATTCTAAAATATTATAAAAGGTTTATTTCTAAAATGATTCCATTAATATAAATCTATTCATAAGGTTGCTTTGAAAGTTGAACATTTATTAACTCAAAAGTACTTAATGTACCACTGCTATTTGTCAGATAGTCCAGAAAGGACTTATTTAACCTGCTAAAAATGTTTTTAAAGAAAGGGAACTCAAATTATATCAGCCCAGATGACATCCATTTTCTACTTTCACGCCCAGAGGAGAAAAGTTTTTGAAAGCTTTGGTTGAAAATGGAAGAAACCAAATCATGAAAATAACAATCAGTGATGATTCTATTCAAATGAGGAATTTTGAAGAATATCAACTATTGAAAAGTTGGATTGATGACCTGGAAAATAACCTCTGATTGAGGAGGAAAGACCACGCTATTAGATTCTTTTTCATGAAGAAAGGGGAAAGTAATTTTTAACCACTTATGAAAATCACAAAGATAACATTCTTTGCTTCCTCGAATCTGTATGATTTTAGATTCTATGTCAGCTCATGCTATTTAAATCACAATCAAGAATGTGAAGACTAAAAGAGGAATGACATTCTTTTACTGAAATAAAAGGATAAAAAAGGAGGAGAAAATTTCAGAACCTGCATAATTTTAAAGAATTATGTAATTTTTAAATTCTGCATTTATTCTCAAAATCGGTGCTGCTAACTCAAAAAAATCATTTGCCATAAGCCTGTTTGGCTAATAGGAACTTTTTGGGACCTAAGTTTGTTCTTATATTTAAAGTCTTTCAAGTCAAATGATAGTGAAACTGTCATCATAATAGTTCAGTGATATTTTATTAGTAGTAGTTATACAGCAATACAAAATGGCAGACAGAAATAACCTGATTTAAAACTAGTCCAAGCTTGATCATCTACACTTACCTAGACTGAGTCATGACATCTATTTGTGATCAAGAAGTGCTTTTCTGCTGTTCAGCTATTACCACCTT
The DNA here is from genome assembly GCF_014108245.1 of Pipistrellus kuhlii. Taxonomy (NCBI): domain Eukaryota; kingdom Metazoa; phylum Chordata; class Mammalia; order Chiroptera; family Vespertilionidae; genus Pipistrellus; species Pipistrellus kuhlii. Next base: position 120,191,779 of record NW_023425515.1, read on the forward strand.
CTCGGACTATATTGGTAGCCATGACTGTGCTGAACAAATTGTGGTCACTGCGGAGAATGGTGTTGAGAGACTTACTTTCCAAGAGCCCAAGGCAGAGGTTATTTAGGACAATGCACCCAGTTCAATAAAATGATAAACTGAGTTCAACAAAAATAACAAAATGTAGCCCAGGTTAAATATTTTGTTACATAGTCAACAACAAAAAATAAAAGGAAAAATATAAATTTGAAACCAGTAGAATTAAACTCAAAATGAAATATAATTAGAATTCTGATAATGAAATTACAGAATATATACACTTGACAAAAATGATTTTAATCATTTACCAGGTAAGTTTCACTAGATATGAACATATTAGAGGCAAATTCTTTCATAGATAGCATAGGAAATTTTTTAAATGAGTTTGCACATAATCTAATCTAACTGCCTCCTTTGGCAATCTGAGGAAACTGAGGCCAAAGAGGTTGTAATAATAGCCCATAATGATTGTAGGCTTGTTGGGCCTCAAGAACCTTACATAATCTCACGTATTTCTCACCAAAATCAGACAAGCAAGCACAGATTAGGAATTTTAGGCTAAGGGAGGCAAGTAATCTATTTATTTAAAAGGCAGGCAACCAGAACACTTTAAAGACCAGATTGTTATGATGACCACTGTGGCCAGCAAACCAGCTGGAATGGGGTGGAAGGCCAGCTGGCCAACCCCTGCACGCCCGCCCCCCAGCCGAACTCACCCCTGATCGCCTCCCCCCCACTCTGATTAGGGGCAGGGATGGCTGGCCAACTCACAGCCCCTCCCCATGGCTCCCCCACCCCTGATCACCCCCACCACCCTAATAAGCCTGTGGCCCCTCATCCCAGCCAGCTCCATCCCAATCAACCCCCCCACACACACCAATAGAGAGCGGGCCTGGCTGGCCAACCTCCCACAGCCCCTCCCCCAGTCCCTGACCCCCATCAGTCCCCCTGCACCCCATCCAGGGGTGTGGCTGGCTGGCCCACCTCCCCAGGGCTGGCCCTGCCCCAAATCAGCCTCCCACCCTAATGGGTGGGGCCCACCAGCCAATCACCTTCATCCCCTCCCCCCAGCCGGGCCAGCCCAGATTGTGTCACAATCAGGGAGGGCAGTCCAGCCAACTTCCTGCCATCTTTTCCTCTTGATAGGCCCAGTCCAGATCCATCCCGATTGGGGCTGGGACAGCCGGAACCCCACCTGTGCAGGAATTTATGCACCAGGCCTCAATAATAATAACCTAACCTTAATAATAATAGTGTAACATGCTAATTTGACCAGATGTTCTTCCAGATGAAGCCAAGGCTGCGAGGTAAACCTGGGTCCTGGGTGCCTGTTAGCAGCCAGAGGGAAGCCCAGTACCAGGTGTCAGTGAGAAGCTGGTGCTGGCAGCAGGGGGAAGGAAGGCCTACTCTTGCACAAGTTTCATGCACTGGGCCTTTAGTTTCTACACAATCAAGCAGATACTGGCAGAGTAGAAGGGACTCACCCTTAACTACAGGAAAACTGTACATCAAGCATGGTTTTATTAAAAGGTTGTACATTTTCAGTTTAACTGGAATTATTTTTGCGGGGGGCTGTTTCTCTGTTTTCCTTGTCCATCACGGAAAATGACAGGTTCCTGAGTGGAGGAGCTGGGGATTAAGAAATATTGAAAAAAGAAAGAGATTAAGAGGCAGAAATAGATTCATCAAGCTGGGTGCTAGGTGGGTGCCATTTCTCTGATGGAGAGGCAGCAAGGTGACCTGAGCCATGCAGCAGGTTTATTTTATAGGATCTAAGGAGCTTATCTGCATACTTAACTAGGCCCTAGCATTACTAGATTTACATATCTAAGACCCACCCCTGCTGACACCTGGACAAAGGTACTCTGCCAGTGCCTGCTGCTCAGCTGACAGTTTAAAGAATGTCCATGCAGCCCTCTATAATTTTAATCATCTAAAATTCTATTTATTAAAAATTCAATTTTGCTAAACTCCAATTTAGAGTTAAAGGGAAGAGAACAGACAGTGAGATTAAAGATTGTGGCCTAACTGCTCACTGTTAGGAAGAGGGGCACAAGATCCCTGATTTTCAGAGAGACTTTCTCTGCCCTGGAGTAGACCGATTTTGGAAAAGAAGTAGGTACTGTGTGCTCAGCCCTGTCTTGGGGAAGCCTGGCCGCCATGACACAGTGGAAAGACTGAATTTTGCCTTCTTTAGGAAAGAAACTCAAGCTTCACTGGTAAATTCTCCCAAACATTTAGGGAAGAATTAACCCCCATTCTGCAGAAACTCTTCCCAGCTCACCTTTGAGTCCAGCATTACTCTGATATCATGACCAACAAAAATGTTACAAGAGAATTATAGTCAATGTCCTCATGAGCATAGATGCAAAAATATTTTACATAATGTATTAAAATGAAACCCAGCAATATCAAAAAGAAAATTAGGTCTGTTTGTATTTGCTTTAAAATTAAAAAAAAATTTTTTTTGATCATTTCCTTCAAACAACAAAACAAGTCTTATTCATAACTTGTATAGTGTTATGTGCTTTTTCCTTTGCTGGCCAGCGAGGGAGACAGTAGAGCTTCCTTTGAAGATCATTGATACTTTTATGGTTGCCACATGGAGAGTGGGCAGAAAGGATCCCATCTTCTATATGACTCTTGAAAGGAAACACATGGATTGTATCATTGCATAGCCCATTATTTTTATAATTTCATATTATTTTATTATGTTATATAATTTAATAATCCTCTGAACTTTAAGAAACAGAAAACGAAGTATATCCCTCGTTGTACATTAGGAAAACATATCTGCTTTATATTTTGACAGTGCTTTCATTTATTTCATTTAAATCTTATAATAACCCAGTGCATACAGAGGACAGATATTATTCCATTTTATAGCTCTGAAAATTGAACCTCAGTTGTAACTCTTATATGACTTGCAAGGTCAGCATTAAAACCCACATGAGAGCACTTTTCTAGCCTATCAAGCTGAAGGTTAGTAATTTCACCGACCACATTTCCATTCTGCCTGGGTGGATGTTGAATGAGAACTTGTAGCAGAATGATCTTATAAGGGAGGAATGGGAAATATTGGAGGCTGTTAACAAATATTAAACTAAAAAAAGCAACATTTTATTTTTCTCTGAAAAGATCTCAGACATTGCCATATTGAAATATATACTTAGTGTGTGTATACATAAAGACACATCTTTCTATAAGAATATCTTTTTGGCATGATACAGCTTGTTCCTCAAGTTAAATTTGTTTCTTTCTTTGTACCTGAAACTATGCGTTGGTGTTCCTTTCAAGAAAGAACCTTGAAAAGGTACTGCCTTAATGTTTGCTTGGTTATATTAACAAGGTCCAAAGGATTTGCAAGTAATTAGATTTTGTAGTATTTTGAAAAATAAGAAATGTGGGTTTAATAAAATTTAAAGACTACCAGAACTCCCTTCTATTTTTCCAGTAACCTAATAGTCTTAAGTATAAATACCTTCTAAATATTATTTGGGGAAATAACCTGAATAGTTAATTAGTAATTTGAATTGACAGAGTGAGTAAAATAATATTAACATTTATCTTTAGTAGTTTCACTCTATTCATAGTGGAGATTCATAGCAAAGAATTATTTCTTTGGTTAGTTTAAAATTCCTCACTAATGTTTTAAAGAACCAAAACACTTGACTATTTTGAGGCATTAGTTTTAGATAATAAAGGCAATGGTTACCCCTTAAAATGAAGCTCTGAAATAAAGCAAATTAAGTGTCTCTTATAATATTTATTTTTATAAATTCCTGCCAACCCAAACAATCACAGGCAATGTTCTGATGTATTTCTTTCCAGGTATTTTTATGCATACATTTAGTGTCTACTTTACATTCTAGCAATATTATTCCCCTGATTCTTGAACTTTAATTGGCAGTAATGTAGGAAGAAGAGGAGGAGCCATGGTGTGATCCTAAAGGCTCTCTGTTCTCCTCTTATATTGTTTTTGCTGACTATAGAGGATGCTGAGCCCTAGGGCGCTGCTCATTCTCAGAGGCCTACAGGAAAATCTTTCTTTCCTATTGGATGACATATGGAGACAACTGCTGGAAGTACCTTGAAGGTAAGCACTTAAGGGTCAGTGCTTGGACTTGCTCAGGACTTGCCTGCTCTGTACCACTTGATGCTGGCATACTTTGAAAAATATATATTTTATTTATTTATTTTTTTACAGAGAAGAAGGGAGAGGGATAGAGAGTTAGAAACATTGATGAGAGAGAAACATGGATCAGCTGCCTCCTGCACACTCCCTACTGGGGTGTGCCCACAACCAAGGTACATGCCTATCAAACCCAAGACCCTTGAGTCCACAGGTTGACACTCTATCCCCTGAGCCAAACTGGTCAGGGCATTGAAGCTTTCATAATTTTGCTACTTAGGTCAATGTGACACTCATTTTCCATCAGTACAATGAGGTGGAGGAGAGCTGAAAACAGGGGCACAAGCAGAAGAGCTGAGAGGCAGCAAAGTGATATCATCAACTGACCAGAGTCTAATTGTCAGGGAAGGTAGAAAGGCTTTGCAAAACAGTAAGCAGGCCAGAGGAACTAATAGTCCCAATGGTTGAAGGAAGGAATGTTGAGCAGTGAACTCTTCATAGTTTAGTTTCGCTTGATGACACCATCCAGTGAGGGCTTGCATAGCTTTCAAAAGCTTGCAACATGAACGCTAGTCCAGTGAGGAATGGCCAACTCTTGACAAAATTGACTTTCAAACTATCTAATTGGAATTTGATGGGGAACGGGATGGGGCGGGGGGTGAGTAGAGAAGACTGTCATAGTAACTAAAGGCACATGCCTTAGCCTTTTCTCTGTGACCTCCACATAAAATTCCAGGTGTGAAAGTCTCTTATATGATAATTGAATTAGAAACCAGCAAGAGTATGTGAGGGATGTCATGGTGAAGGTCTGGCTTTTGATAAAACTTTTGCAGTTCTTTGGAATGTGTGTGTTACTTTGTGCTCTCTTTGCTTTTACCTTAAAATGATTATTCTCAAATTGAGGGATAGTCTACAAGACCTGTGCTCTTCAAAATATCAATGTCATAAAAAAACAAAAAAAGACAAGGAACCATTCCAGATCAAAGGAGGGTAAAGAGTGACAACTGAATGCAATACATAATCTAGAGGCTTTCTTTTGCTATAAAAGACATTAAAGGAACAATTGGTGAAACACAAATAAGGTCTGGATATTAGGCAATAGTATTGCATCAATGCTAATTTTCTGATTATGATAATTGTATATATAAGGAAATGTTACAGAAGAGAGCTTGTCCACCTGGCACTAACAGAACCAAACACCAGACGCCAAGAATTATAATGGGAAAATATTGGCTATTTTATTATGAATGGTGCCATCAAGGAGAATGGGGAGCAAATGCTCAAAAGCCTGAATTCCCCAATGTTGTGTAGGTTATAAATTACATAAGACAAATTACAAGACACCATGGATTAGGAGTTTGAGGTCATGCAAGGAATTGATTGGTTGGAGATGAGATAATAAATCATTTACTCGGGTCTTGAGGACAGCTCTGAGATCTGTTCTGGTGTCCCTCTGTCTAGTTTTATGAGAAAATAGCCAGGGGGTCGTTCTACCTTAGGGCTCAAGAAACATAGCTTAGGTCACGATGTTATTTTTAGCCTGCCAGAGGTCTGAAGCTTATGGTCATTAGTCAGAACCAGGCTCATGTCTTCTGCTGCCTCAGGGTTGCTTCTTATCCAGGGGAAAGGCTAGGTCTCTGCGGGGTATATATAGAGAGAGATTATTTCTAGAGCTAGGATTTAAAGTCAAATTTATTCAGAGTCTACTAAGGACCTTTTATTTCAGAAATATCCTTATTTTTGGACTAGAGACCCAGTGCACAGATTCATGTACACTGAAAGGAAATTAAAGAAAGAAAGAAATTAATTTAAAAATTACATGTCTAAATAGTATATATAATATAGTATTATAAAATTGAAACATGTGTGTGATTAATGCCAGTGAGAGCTTTAATGTATTGCACATGTGAGAGTCAACATTTATTTTTAAATTGCCAGTGTGTGTCATATGTACCGATCAGTCAGTTGGTCAGACGGTCAGATGGATGGATGGTTGGTCACTTAGCCTTTTATATAGAGAAATATTTGGATATTTAATTGGAATAATACTTATCTGAAAGTATTTGGGTTTAAAGGTAGCATCATTTTTGCAATTTATTCTCAAATAGTTCAGGAAAAGATTATATACATAAAGAGTGAGGTCAAGTGTGATCAAATGTCAATATGTGAGGATCTTGGTGTGGAACTGTATGGAAATTCTTTGCACTATTCTTTCCTGTAAGTCTAAAATCATGTTAAGTAAATTTAAGTAGTAAAAAAATCTTAAAAAATGTTTGATCTGGTCTTACCAACATTATACAAATATTTTTAGGCACCACATAAATTCTTAGAATAGTTCAATTACTGATCATATGCATATTTAATGGCATACACTAAAATTGTAATGGCAAAACATAATTTTACATTTATAATAAGAAATTATCTAACTGATCTTACTGTATGAATATCCCAGGAGCAGCAAATCCCATCCTCATCCACCAAAAAAATTGTCCTCACAGAGGACTGATTTACACAGCAGGGCCCCAAAGTGGGGACAAAGCCACAGAACATAGGTGTGCGTGATTTAAAGGAATAACATGCCTTTACCACTGTATATTTGAATGTCACTTTTCTTTCCTAAGTATTTTTGCCTCTGTTATCTCATTTTATACCTTGCATTCAAGTACTAAATTGAACTTGCTTTAGTTTCAAGCAAACATTTTCACAGCTAAATGGGATTGTTTAAAAATATATATCTGTGCCAAAACCGGTTTCGCTCAGTGGATAGAGCGTCGGCTTGCAGACTGAAAGGTCCCAGGTTCAATTCCGGTCAGGGGCATGTACCTTGGTTGCAGGCACATCTCCAGTAGGGCCTGTGCAAAAGGCAGCTGATTGATGATTCGCTCTCATTGATGTTTCTAACTCTCTATCCCTCTCTTTCTCTCTGTAAAAAATCAATAAAATATATTTTAAAAAATAAAAATAAAAATATATATTTGAAGCTGATTAAAAACAACTACAGTTTGAGAAAGATTCATTGACTGAATCAGAGTTAGAAAGGGGAGAGGAAGGATTGTGTGGTTCTCAAATTCTGAACCTAACCCCGTCTTGGGCAATCTGTCTATAATAAACCAAACTATCTTTTAGTCATGACAAGAACAATTATATTAACCCAAGTGTAATCTTATTTTCATGAGTATAAATTTGCCCTAATCTATTACAGTGAAGCTAACTAGAACTCTGTATTATCAGTTTGATGGGGTGGAAGGAGGGGAGACGGGGAGAAGGGGGATAATGAATTTTAACTTCTAGTATTTTGAAGGGGAGGTAGGTTCAAATGTAGAGATTTCTAAGAGACAATTTGTCAATTATTCACATGTTTAATTAGCTAACTGGACTTCATTTACAAAAACATGTGGAAAGTAAACACAGTAATTTTTAACAATGGATACAATCCAGGCTCCTATGTCACTCCTCTGCCTAACTCTCTCCTTACTTGAAGCTCATTTCCTCCACCCCCTGCAGCAGCCAAAAGGCACCTTCAAATGTTTTTGTGTTGGCAATTTCCTTTTCGGCACAGATATTCATTCACAGCTTGCCATCTGTCTGTCCCTTGTATTTTGCTTCTCTAACTTTTGCCTTGAGCCTTCCATGGCCAATTATCCAAAACTGCAAATTATACCCACCCCTGATTCTTGTACTTCCTATATATATCTCCCATCCCTGCTTTATTTTTTATTACTATTTTGCTTAGCATTTACAGTTTACTTGTTTATCTTTTTTTTTTAATTCATTTACTTAGAAGCATTCAGAATGTCAACAAAACAGCTGCAATTTTTTTTTTCAATTACAGAGTGGTATTAAGTTAACAGAACAGCAATTATTTTGTATAAGCTGCATAAGAAACAACTGAAGATGAAAAAACTACCATCCCCATATATAACTAGTTTGTGCTGTGCTAATAAGTTAGAACCAACTTATTCATTATCATCTTCCTCTTTCTCCTCCTCCTCATCTTCCTCCTCTTCCTTCTTTTTCTTGCTTTTTTCAGCCTTGACAACTCCCTTTTGGCAGCATCAGGCTTTCCTTTAGCTTGGTAGGCAGCCATATTCTTTTCCTACTTCTCCTTCAGCATAGAGGCCTTCTTTTCATAAGGCTGCTTGTCCTCTGCTGCAGTGTGATTTCCACATCTCTCCCAGCTTTTTTTCAACTTCACCAATGGAGAGGCCGGGATGCTCTCCTTTGGTTTTTGGGTGAGACTCAGAACAAAACAAGAAAAAAGCCGAAGGAGATCTCTTGGGTGCATTGGGATCCTTGAATTTTTTGTTTGTTTGTTTGTTTCCCCTTTAGGAGGAATACAAGTTTTCATTTCTTTCTCATAATGGGCCTTGTCTGCCTTTGCCATGTCTTCAAATTTTCCTTTCTCCTTAGCAGCCATGGTCTTCTGCCTCTCTGAGCCCTTCTTAGGAAACTCTAAGAAGTTGACTGAAGCATCTGGGTGCTGCTTCTTGTGTTCCTCCCGGAAAGTTTGCACAAAGAAAGCATGCAATGACATTTTGCCTCTCAGGATCTCCTTTGCCCATGTTTAATAACTTTCTCTCAATGAGCAAACAGTCACCCAGGGCCCGGCCGGATCGCACTTGCCCCGTGCTGTCTCTATAGAGCTCAATGTACTGCAATGGCCATGGGAGCAGGAACCAGACACTACTTGTTTATCTTGTATATGGTCAGTTTTCTTTTCTGGAATGTAAGTTTCATGAAGCAGTTTTATTCTGTTCTCTATTACCAACTCCTAATACTTGCCTGACATGTCACTTAGTTTTTAAGTAAATGAATGAATGAGTAAATACTAAAGACCTAATAAAGGCTCATAGCAATGAGAAATAATATTAATAGTAATGGCAACTTTATGAACTGTGCACTGCCAAAGCAGTTACATATAAGTATTTTGTTATCTGGTTTGTTTATCTTTACTTTTTTACTTCTTTAATATCCTATCTAATAAAAGAGGCCCCTCTCCCAGGCCGATGGTCCCTGATCATCACTCCCTACCCCATTTGGGAGTGGGGCTGGCTGGCCCACTGCCTACATCCCTTCCCCATCTCCAGCCCTGCTCCCAATCAGCTCCCAACTCCAATCAGGGATGGGGCCTGCCGGCCAATTGCCTGCAGCCCCTTCCCCCAGGCAGCCTGGCCCTGATTGAGCCTTGATAGGGGCGGGCCAACTGGCCAACCTCCTGCCATCTTCTTCTCCCAACAGGCCCAGCCGTGAATTGCCTCAATTGGGGCTGAGCCAAACAGACCCTACACACTGGACTTCTAGTATTATAATAATTACTATAGGCACGATGCACAAAAGTCATGCACGGATGAAGGAGACCTCAGGTTTGCTTGTGCCCTCTCCAATCTGAGACCCTTTCGGGATTGTCCAACTGCAGATTTAGACCTGAACCCTGGCATTTGGACATCCTTGTCACAATCCTGGACTGTTGGCTCCTGATCGCTCACCTGCCTGCCTGCCTGATGGCCCCTAACTGCCCCCCCATCAGCCTGGTCGACTTCAACTGCCCCCCCTCCCCTGCTGACCTGGTCACCCCTCATGCCCTCCCCCCACCACCAGCCTGTTCACCCAACACAGCATTCTGTTCAGTCCTTTGATTGTCTCTCACTAAAACCCTGCTGGCCTGGTCGCCCCATGTAGCCTACTGTTTAGTCATTTGGTCATCACTCACTAACCCCCTCTGCCAGCTTAGTTGCCCCACACAGCCTGCTGTTCAGTCCTTTGGTCATCCCTCACTAACCCCTCTGCTAGCCTGGCCATAGGCAGCCAACTTGTGAGGGTGTGAGGCTTAATTTGCATTTCACATCATTATCAGATAGGATGTGTGGTGTCAGATGGGTATTAGGTTTATTGGGGTGATCACTTTTAAGTTAGATAAATGTCTAATCACTGAGTTGTACACCTGAAACTAACATAATAATGTACTTCAACTGTAATTAAAAAATAAAAATTATTTTTAAAATAAACATTTTTGTATACATCAGATTCATGTGATTTTGTTTAGCATTGGTCAATTTCCTAGAACCTTCCCACCTCTGAAAAAATAATATATTAAATTCTTTACAACTACAAAATTCTGGACAGCTATTCTGTATAATATATTAACATAATCAGAGATTGGGAAGGGAGAGTAGAGGAGTGAGAAAAACTAAAGAAGCTAGAAAAAGACAAAGAGGAGTCCAGAATATATAATGAAAATTTGGCACCTGAACTGACAGAAATGGCCAAGAAACTTTTTTAAAAAAACATGGAAATGTTCCTTTTTAAATTATATATATATATATAATTATATATATATAACTTATGTATATATATATATATATATATTTATATATATATATATATATAGTGTATTATATAACTCCTCTCTAACAATAGTATGTGTTTAATAAATGTTCATAACACAGAAAAAAAAAAAGAAAGAAAGAAAATTGACCATATCTCTGCTACACCCACAAGCCATGCCCACCAGCCAATCAGGAGTGAATATGCAAATTAATCCAACCAACATAGATGCAGCCATGGAGCAAGCAGGAGGTTGGGTTTTCCAGGCAATGGAGGAAGCAAAGCTTTCCCCACACCTTGGTGCGTCCAGGCCTCCACTCAAGGCTACAAAGTTTTTATTATAAAAGATAAATAAATCCAAACAAAAATGGTGGCAGCTACAGAGCTGGAGAGAGCAGCAGGCTTAGGTTGCCCCAGGTGATGGAGGAAGCCAAGGTCCTGCAGTCCTGGCTTACCTTGGCCTCTGCTACAAAGTTTCAATTATAGAAGATAAATAAATCCCAACAAAAATGGCTTCAGCCATGGAGAGAACAGGAGGCTTGTTATGCTCAAAGCTAAATCTCAGATACCAGGGCCTCTGCTTGGGTCACTGGGGGGCATGGCCTGCCTGCAAACCACTACAGGCCCCTCATACAGGCCACCCCATGCTCCAAGGAGACCTCTACCCTGATCCAGAACATTCTTCATGGCAAACCAGCTGACCCCCACCCCCACTCATACACCAGGCCTCTATCCTATCTAATAAAAGAGTAATATGCAAATTGACCATCACTCTAACACACAAGATGGCTGCTCTCATGTGGTCAGAGATGGTTGCCCCCATGTGGACACAAGATGGCCACCAGAAAATGGCCAGCAGGGTAGGGCAGTTGGGAGAGAACAGGCTTGCAGAGGAGGGAAGTTGGAAGTGACCAGGCCTTCAGGGAAGGGCAGTTAGGGGTAAACAGGCTGGCAGGAGAGTGGTCAGGGGATGATCAGGCTGGCAGGCAGAAGCAGTTAGGGACAATCAGGAAGGCAGGCAGATGAGCAGTTGGGAGCAAGCAGTCCTGGATTGTGAGAGGAATGTTTGACTGCCTGTTCAGGCCCGATCTTACTGGGATCTGGTCTAAATGGGCAGTCAGACATCCCTCAAGGAGTCCCAGATTGGAGAGGGTGTAAGCTGGACTGAGGGACACACACACCCATGCATGAATTCCATGCACTGGGCCTCTAGTGGACAAATGAAAGACTATGTTCAAATTTCACAATAGTGAATGCCACTATGGAAAACCATATGAAAACATCTCAAAAAATTAAAAATAGAACTACCTTATGATCCAGCTATTCCACTTTTGGGTATTTATCTTTCAATAGTATCAAAATACTGATTTAAAAAGATACATGCAGCCCTATGTTTATTGATGAATTAATTACAATAGCCAAGATATGGAAACAATCCAGGTGTCCATTGATGGATGAATGGATATAGAAGACATGGTGTGTGTGTTACTCAGCCATATAAAAGAATAAAAACCTGCCATTTGTGATGATATGGATGGATCTTGAGGATATAATGCTAAGTGAAATAAATCTGAAGGATAAAAACAATGCTATCAGGTTTTGCTTATATGTGAAATCTAAACAAAAAGAAAGATAAAAAAAATTCACAATACTAATGAATCCCAAAGCAGACCTTCACCTGAGTCAACACTTGCATATCCAGTAAGTATAGGTCAGAGGAATAGTATGTGCTGCAAAGAGTTTGATTTGGGCTAATAAATTACTATGGTGCTTAGGAAAAATATGAACTGAGCTTCATTTAATGAGATATTAATAGTTCCTTCCCCAGGTAAACAATAATAAATACATATTTGAACTTATCCATTATATAAAAAATATATTAAATGTGAGAAATGTGAGTTAGAGTATATGAAACTGCTGTGTTCCAGAATACTGTGGACTGAATTGTGTCCCCCAAAATTCATAAGTGATGGTATTTGGAGGTGGGACCTTTGGAGATAATTCAATTTAGATGAGGTCATGATGGTGGGGCCCTCATGATGGAATTAGTGTCCTTGTAGAAGAGACACCAGAGAGCTTGCGTCTTCTCTCTCTTACCAGAACACAAGAGGAATGACACAAGGAAAAGGTGGCCATCTGCAAGCCAGGAAGAGAGACCTCATCAGAAACTCTGCTGATACCTTGCTCTTGGGCTTGCTGGCTGCCATAGCTGTGGGAGAACAAATTTCTGTCATTTAAACCCAGTCTATGGTTATTTTCTTAGCTTGAGCAGGCTAAAACATAGAGTAAAATTAAAACCCAGATATTCCAAAATGAGAAATAAATAAATATTCCTTGTAGTGTAGACAGATGAACTTCTCACCTTTCTCCAGAATTACTCCTTGTAATTATTATTATCCCCACATTGGTCTGGGGTTCAGGGTGGGATAGGGTTATTTACTTTATTATTATTATTATTATTATTATTATCGTTATTGTTCAGATTATTACAGTTGTTTCTCTTTTTTCTCCCCCATGGCTCCCCTCTACCTGGTTCCCACCCCACCCCATGCCCTTACCCCCCTCCCACTGTCCTCATCCAGAGGTGTATGATTTTTCTCCAGTCTCTTCCCACACCCCCACACCCCTTTCCTCACTCCCTTTCTATCCCCCTGATTTTATTATATTCAGCAGTTTTTTCTGTTCATCAGATTTTTTATTCACTTGATTTTTAGATTCACTTGTTGATATATATGTATTTTATTGTTCAGAATTTTTATCTTTACCTTTTTATTCTTCCTCTTCTTAAAAAATACCTTTCAACATTTCACATAATACTGGGTTTGGTGGTGATGAACTCCTTTAGCTTTTTCTTGTCTATGAAGCTCTTTATCTGACCTTCAATTCTGAATGATAGCTTTGCTGGGTAGAGTAATCTTTGTTGTAAGTTCTTGCTACTCATCACTTTGAATATTTCTTGCCACTCCCATTTGGCCTGTAGAGTTTCTCTTGAGAAATCAGCTGACAATCGTATGGGTGCTCCCTTGTAGGTAACTAACTGCTTTTCTCTTTCTGCTTTTAATATTCTCTTTCTCTTTTGCTATTGGAATTTTAATTATGATGTGTCTTGGTGTGGTCCTCTTTGGGTTCCTCTTGTTTGGGGTTCTCTGTGCTTCCTGGACTTGTAAGTCTATTTCTTTCACCAGATGAGAGAAGTTTTCTGTGATTATTTCTTCAAATAGATTTTCAGTATCTTGATTTTTCTCTTCTTCTGGAACCCCCATAATTCTGATGTTGGTACGCTTGCTGTTGTCCCAGAGGCTCCTTACACTATATTCATATTTTTTTTATTCTTTTTGCTTTTTGCTTTTCCAGTTTGGTGTTTTTTGCTTGTTTGTATTTCAAATCTTTTACTTGATTCTTGTGATCCTCTCTAGTCTGCTATTGGATCTCTGTATATAATTTTTTATTTCAGTCAGAATATGTTTAATTTCTATTTGGTCCTTTTTCATTTCGTTGAGGGTATCACTAAATTTATCAGCCTTTTCTAGAAAATGATTGAAAAATCTTATAACCGTGGTTTTGAACTCTACATCCAGTTGTTTACTTTCCTCCATTTCTGTCATTTGTGACCTGTTTCTTTGTCTCCACATTTTAGCTGCTTCCCTGTGTTGATAGAGTGGCTTTGTGTGCTAGATGTCCTATAGGGCCCAGTGGCTCAGTCTCCCCAGTTACCTGAGGTGGACATTCTTGGTGAACCACTTTGTGGGCTGTGTGCACAGTCTTCTTAAAGTTAAGCCTTGATTGTTGTTGGTATCACTGGGAGAAATTGACCTCCAGGCCAGTTGGCTGTGAGGATCAGCTGTGTCTACAGTGGGAAAACTTCTGTGCTGGAGACATCCTTATGAGGCAAGACTTGCTTCAGTGGGGCTTTGGTGCTCACTGAGTCTGCCCCTTATGTATCTGAGGAGTTGTAATCTGGATGATCCTACTCTGACTCCTGGGTACACTGGCTCTTGGATCTCCAAGGAGGTGCTAATTTAGCCTCTGCCTGAAGCCATCTAGCAGGAGCTACAGAGAGAACTGCAGATTCCTCTTCTTTGTTTGTGGTTTGAAGGGGCCAGATGAGGCCCAGCTGTGAAGCAATGCAAGCTTCTGTGGGGCCTTGGGCCTTCTTTTGGATATTCTTGGTCTTTCTGACTCTGCTACATTTGATAGTTAAGTTTAGATTTCAAAGGACAAGGCCATTCATATGCAAAAGCCTTTGTGCACAGCTTGGATGGGGCTGAGTCTCAGGATAGAGCAAACAGCAATAGCTTCCTGTCAGCCCTGCCCTAAGAGGCCCCCAGGTCTCAGTGTCCCTTAGTAATCATTGCAAGCACCTTTGAGACAAAGTCGCCCTTGAGTTCCACCCACTGCTAGACAGTCCAGTTTCTCTCTGTATAGGTCTTGGTCTGGATCTCCAGAGTCTTGCCTGGAGCTGGAGTTTAGAGCAGTCAGAAGTTTGTGTCTCCCTCCAGCTTGAAAAAGCCAGCCATGTACTCAGTTGCCAGCCCTTTTCGCCCACGCACATCTCCGTACCTCTGCACTTTACTTTCACAGTTCCTCTGAGTCTCAGTGTGCTTTTCTCTTCCCTTCTAGTTGTAGAATTTCCACTTAGCCAGCCTTCCTGTGGTTTTGGATGATGTCCATTTTGTTTTTTTAGTTGTAGTTTTGAAATTGTTCTGTGGGGTGGCAAGTTCAGGTGTTTATCTATGCCGCCATCTTAGTTTCTCCCTGGGCTATTCACTTTAAAACTCATACCCAAGTGAGGCCCTGAAGCCATTCCCACCAAACTCTGTAGAAATCTAAGACAGGTCTGGGCAAGTGTTTGCAAGTGATTAAGCAATAACCATGGGCAACTACACAAACACTAAGTATGTCAGTGCAAGACCTGATTTGCTCCCTGCTTTCCAGTGCCCATGTGGGCCTAACTCTTGGTGGACACCAGATTCATACCAACCACCGAGGACCACATGCTCAGACTTCTTTTCTCCTAGAAGTCTGGGCCCAAAGAAGAGCATGATATCCTGCTTGTGTCCATCTGGGAAATCCCCACAGCCCCTACCAAATCACTGCTGTCTTCCTGGACTCTAGGAGCTGAAATATCTGGACCTTTTGGACATGGACAGAAACATAGGGAGAGGGTCTCAGTCCATACCTATCAGGGAAAGAAGGGAGAGACAAGGCTACCTCTCTCACACTGGGGACAGATGGATTCCTAATGAACTTCTTCCAAGAATTCTGAAACAGGTGAGAGAAGAAGAAGGAAAGAGCAAATGACAGAGCACAGGGTACTGAGAGCCAGAGAGATTGCCAGGAAGAAAGTCAACTTTTGTTGTCAAGTCATTTTCACAGAATCATAATCTCAAAGCACACAGCAAGGACAAAATATGGAATAACTGTAGGAGGGGTAAGATTTTCACATCAAGTGATACAAACTCTACAAATGTCAGCAACAATAAATGAGCCAAGCAGAAATTATGTAAGTCAAGTCTAGTGAGAAGTTATCTCATTCCAAAGCACTCATGGTTTTATCTTGTTCTATCTTGTTTATTTAAAGCTTGTGGTTTTCCCTACATATGTAGCTGATTTCATGTCTTTTTGGTATTGCTACAGCCTTTCTAAAGGTTGTTCAATTTCTCCCTGAAAAGTTGGTATTCCATAATGTTCCACTGATTTGAAAATTGTTCAAAACCCCCTTCCCACCTCCACCACCATGTTTTGTGTCACACACCCATTCTCACAATGTATGTGGCCCCACCTTTCCTTACAGAAGGCATGCTCTGACACGGTGTTAGGGGAAGAAATAGGTGTCATCACAGATCAGTGGGTTAGGACACCTACCAGTTAGGACAGGTTTGTGAGTCTGAGCTTGGCAGATTGAGTCTATCTTCTGTTACATGGCTCCCAATTGCATCCCCAGCATCCACCCAACCTCATTCAAGATGAGAATGATAGCAAACCCTATTGTGAGTGGATCAGCACCTGCATATCACCAGACTTGAGAAGCACCTGTCGCAACACAGGCCTAATTAATGATCATCTCTATAAGCAAAAGACAGGTATTAAAGTGTTAAACAAAATTGTTTTGTTGTTAAACAAAATGTGCCAAGTTGGAAATGATTTCCCAGCTCTGAACATCTCTTAACTAAATAACATGTGCCAAAGAAGTAAGCATATCGCAAAATCTGACATTTCAAGACATACAGGTAGTGAGAAGAAAAACAGAGGGAAGTGGTATTTCAGAATTAAAAAAAAAAAAAGAAGAAGAAGACAGCTGAGAAATAGTACAAGTTGGATTTTTTTTGTGGTGATCATTCTTTCTGTTTATAATTTTCCTAGTATTCATAACACTCTTTGCTAGTATTCATAACACTCTTGCTGTCTTGATATGTCTCCAGAAGTTCATGTGCTGTATTTGTTTATGTTGCAATCAAAACTTAGAGCACTACATGCAAAGTACAAAAGTAAAACATCAATATGAACTAGAAATACCTGATGAAATTACAGGTATAATTCTCCCTTGTATTTTTCAGTTTTTTTCCAAGTAGCCTGCCATGAACTATTCTCACAGAAAAATAAAAATCATTCAAACTGTTTGCTAATGAAGACAATGCTGTTTGGAATGTTCTGAAGTTTGCCTATTCTTGCTCCATTCCTTCTTTCACTCTTCAAACAGCCAGTTTTGAAAATGAAACACTCTTCTTTGATGGTAGGCCAGGGTCAAATGAAACTACTTCTGAATTTCACAAGTCCAGTATTTCAAATGAGAGATTTCAGCTCACTGGATGCATTCTAACACATTAGTGCAAAATGAAACATTGCTTATGCGAATAATTATCTTGTAAACTGTGTGAAAGCAGACAGAGAGTTTTTCAGACAGTCATTAAGTGTTCTTCCCTCCATTCTCTTATAAATGAACACTTTCCTTGGACCCAGCACAGGGTTTCTGCTGTAGTGTGTGCAGTGTTGAGAGAGGAATGAGCAAGGGTAGGTATCCAGCCGGCCAGATCAGACCTGGGGCTCAAGCAGGAGAAAAAATTCTAAGCCAGACAACCATCGCATCACAGTCTACAAATATCATCCAGCCCTAGCATTCGAGACATAGAGAACAACTGTGGTGCTTGGGGGTGTTTGGTCAGCCAGCACAGAACTGGCTCAGCCAACTCTACCACTTAGTTATGATTTCTGTTTTTAAAAATTTACCTTCATGAGCTGACCTTTGTACTTTGTTGGTTAATTGTAAAATTTTATCTTTATTGCTGAAAGTAATACACAGTTCCCCATTTTCCCTCATAGACCCTTCTAGCCAACTTCCTCCCACTACCCCCATCCTACACCGCACTATTATCTGTGTCCATGGGTTTTGTATACTAGTATATGCATACAAGTTGTTTGGTTAATCTCTTCCCGCCTACCACCCACCCCCACCTTCCCTCTGGGATTCATCAGTCTGTTCCATGTTTCTGTCTCTGGATCTATTTTGTTCACCAATTAATTTTGTTCTTTAAACCCCACATATGAGTGAGATCATGTAATACTTGTCATTCTCTGACTGCTTTATTTCACTTAGCTTAATACCCTCCAGGTCCCTCTGGCTAATTCAGAACTGCCTCAGTCACTGGATGCAATGCAAATACCCCCTCTCCATCCCCTAACCCCACCGCCACTCTCCAGTCTGAGTTCAGATTCTCTTATTTTGGAGTTTGACCCAGCTGGGGCTTGAAACTGGCTCCAGACATCTAGCAGCATTACCAGATGAGGGGATCCTCTAGGAAGTAATTCTACTGTGGCCTTCCTAGTTCCCAATCAAGTCTTTGAGCAAGTCTGCTTTCCCACCCAGTCAGCAGTGAACTTAGCTTTTTCATTCCTTAACTAACAATGACCCCTATTTCCCATATATGCTGGTGGGAGTATTCTTTCCCCCTATGTTATCAGGATTCCTCTCCCCTCCAAAAAGCCATTTTCCTTTTTCTTTTCTTTTTTTAGTTTTGCTTTCTTTTGATTTAAGAAATCTTTCTCCTTAGTCTTATCTGATATTTCTTAATTTCAAAAAAACAACTAAAATCTGGACCAGCCATCCTATACCAGGAGCATAATCTGGTTTGGATTTAAGATATGCCTGCCAAATCAAAAAATATAATTTATTTTTTACAGTAGTTTCTTCACAGAACAAGTAGTTGGCTTTGGTTTTTTATTGTTTTATTTTTTGTTTATTTGTTTTTGTTCTTGGCCAATCAATAAGTCTTCCTTCCTATTCATTTTCCCGTCTTATCCCCATTGATTCTGTGAGCTCCCCAAACTTGTGCCCTAAATTCCTTTTTGCTTAAGTTAGCCAGCTTTTAATTAGCTGGCTTTGGTTTAACCAGCTTAGTCTCTCAATAAACAAAAATATTAACCATTGCACCTTGCATTACCTCTTCTCCCTGTTCTAAATTTTCTAGTGATTAAGCATAGATTAGATAACAGTCACCCAAATATTATCTCCCAGATAAATTTCCCAGGTCGGTAAGCTGAAATTGAAATGGAGAACAACAGTTGATACAGAAGGGGCCACTCAGCAGCACACTATTGTGAGGTGTATCTATCAGACATAGGTGAGAGAGCACATGTCCCTCAACAGGACAGGATCCTCCCTACTTCAGAAATAAACACAATTCTGGGGGCTGGGGAGGAAAGCAGAGCAGATATCATGGTCTCTATTTTACTGTTAAAGACACTGAGCTTCAGAGAAATGAATTAAGTTTTCAAAGGGTCCACATCTGCTCTCCTTTCCTTTAAAGAAACCAACAGGCCAGGCTAAGCATTGTGTTGGCAGAGAGGAACAAACAGTAAATGAATGAAGAGTTGTAGACCTTTAATTGGTAATAGCTTCTGCTGAGGTTATACCACCTGCTAGGTGCGGAGTTGAGTCCCTTAGCTTTAAGACGAGGATAACTAATATTTGGGTGCAGGAGAGAAGGGCCAGGCAGCATAGCTGGTGCTTAATGAATGTTTAATGAATGGAGATAAGACGTGAGCTAGAACGGGCAACCTGAGAGAGGGCTTTAATGCCCTACAAGGTGTTCTGATTCAGCACAATAGGTAAAGAGAAGACGCTGGCGAGAATCCATGCAGAAGCCCTGGATCAAGCTCCGTGGCTCATTGGTCAGTTGCAAAAACTTTTATACACAGATTGCTTTTGCAACGGCAGTCTGAAATGAGGAACATGCCATCTTCAGCAACACACTGTGGCAAATCCCGGGGGAGGGGGTGAGGGGGGGACAGCGAGGGGAATAGTTTTCCTTAGGCCTTGGGGTTGCTCCTTTTCACCTCTCGAAATGCGTTTTTGGGGAGAGACCCAAGGTTTCTGAAGAACCGCAGCAGCTTGGAGGCGTGCAATCGCTGTAAATCCAAGCCCAACAGAAAGGCGTCCTCCGCCTCGGAGCCCAGGGCGGCCGCTGGCTCGCTTGGTGCAGCGTCGCCCAGCGGGCAGAGGCGGCGGGTGTGCTCGGGAGCCTCCCTCCTCCCGCCGCACTCAGCGCCCGCAAGCTGCCAGCTCCCTCCGGGGCGGCTCGGGGACTCAGCCGGCCCGGGGGAGGTGAGGCAGCGGCTGAGCGGGCGCCGCTATTGGCTGGAGGGACGGCGGAGGCGGGGCGGAGGCGGGGCGTAGCCGTCGTGATTGGCGGGGCCCCCCAGCCGGAGGGGGCGGGGCCGCTATATCAGAGGAGCCCTGGTCGCGGCGCAGGCAGTCGGGCTGCTGGAGTGCGGCGCCGCCGCGGAGACCCGGGCGGCCAGCTGGCGGGAGGGCGCGGCGGCCGCAGGGTGCAGGCGGCGGCGGTCTGCAGGGCGGCAGCCTCCCGAGGGCACCAGCCTCGCCGAGCCCGCACCTGGGTCTGATCGGTGGCCAGGCGGCAGCCCGGCGCACACCAAAGAGGAGGCGGCCGCGGAGGCAGCGGCGGCCCCAGCCATGCTGTGCTATGTGACGAGGCCGGACGCGGTGCTGATGGAGGTGGAGGTGGAAGCGAAAGCAAACGGCGAGGACTGCCTCAACCAGGTGAGGATGAAGGGCCACCAGGGGACCTGGCTGGTCCTCCGAGGTGGACGGGCCTCGTGGCGGCGCCGGGAGCTGGGGCGCACCGCTTGCCAGGGGCCGGACGGAGCTGCGGGGGCGGCGGCGGGGGTTGGGGAAGCGCAGCGCCGGACGGAGCACCCCGGGCGCCCGGCTCCTGCCCCTCCACCCCGCGGCGTGGGGCGTACGGCCTCGATCCTTGCGCGCCGGGGGCGCATGGTGCCTCCCCCCACCCCCCGAGGACGCATGCGGTGACTGGCCATCCAGCCCTCCCAGTCCTCCAGTTCTGCACTTTCCCGGAAGAAGGCGGGCCAGCACACCTGCCGCAGGTGTGTGCACGATGCCACTTGTTCGGTCCCCCGCGGGGCCTGGCAATGACACCTGCATCTCCAGATGAGGTCTCGGGTCCCGGATTGCCTGGCACACAAGCCGGGCGCTTGTGCCCTGCTGCTTCTCATATGGACCATTCACCTGCATCTCGGGATTTGCTGGGGATTCGAGGACCATAGTCTTTGGCCACGGGCTCCACAGTCCTCTGTAAGCACGCGGCGCTTCCTTCAGAGTGAGGAATGGTTCCAAACAGGGGAGACTGGCATGGCAGAGAGCAGATTTGGTCCCAAGCGAAACGCTGTACCCTGAAACCTCCTAAACCTGAGATGTTTGAGGAACCTCTTGTAAAGCTTAGTGACACTTGTGGCGTGTTTCCTCATTTTTTTTTTTTTTTTTTGAGCCCAGATGGTTAAAAGTGCCCAGATACTAAGCTGCCAAATCAGCTGTGTCAGTTGTGCTGGTGAAGGGAATTCTGATGATTGGAATAAGGAACATGGTAATCCTCAGCTTTTCGGAAAGACTACCTTTGAGGACTCGTTTTTCTTTACTGCCATTGGCTATCATAGCTATTAAAGGAAGGACAGGCCTGCCTACTTCCCCTAGTGGTTTAGCTTAACTGGAGCTATAGAACTTCGTTCTTCCAGTTTACAACAGAAATTGTAAAGCTGTTGAACTCGGCAAAAAGTAGGCAGGAACCTTAGACTCACATGGAGGCCTTAGGTTTGCTTTGGCTTACACGGACCATGTGCTCATCCATGCTGCATTCATTTTTGTTTTAGGTGTGCAGGCGGTTGGGAATCATAGAAGTGGATTATTTTGGACTGCAGTTTACGGGTAGCAAAGGTGAAAGTTTATGGCTAAATCTGAGAAACCGGATCTCCCAGCAGATGGATGGGCTGGCCCCTTACCGGCTTAAACTGAGAGTCAAGTTCTTCGTGGAGCCTCATCTCATCTTACAGGAGCAGACTCGGTAAAGTGATGCCAAAGAAACCAATGTCAAATAAACCTTTGGTTCTCCTAGAAAAGGTCATTGTGCCTTCCCAGAGATGTTCATTCACAGGCACGTTTGTTTGATAGAGGGTGGATGGGGTGATAACTTACAAGTTTTCTGTGGCACAGCCCTTTTATTGAGGTGAAGAGGGAGCTGTATAGTTGGCCTGGGGTACATTTTCCAACTCTGCTTGTGGTTTCTCTTGCCTTTATACACAATGCAAGAGCAGGGATGAATTCTTTTTCTTTTCTTTTTTTAATATATTTTATTGATTTTTAACAGAGAGAAAGGGAGAGAGATAGAGAGCTAGAAACGTCGACGGGAGAGAAACATCGACCAGCTGCCTCTTGCATACCCCCCACCGGGGATGTGCCCGCAACCAAGGTACATGCCCCTGACCGGAATTGAACCTGGGACCTTTCAGTCCGCAGACCGACGCTCTATCACTGAGCCAAACCGGCTTCGGCATGGGATGGATTCTTATAAATACTTGAGGTTAGTGATGAGAGAGAGGGAGGGAGAGAGAAAAAGAGAACCCAATTGACTTCCAGACAGTAGCATCTAATACCCCTGGGTAACCTCTGCCTCGGAGGTTACTATAGGTCATTGTAAACATTCTAACTGAAAGCAGGAAACAGTTCCCCTTGGATTACTTAAACTTGGTCAACTTCTTCAGCCTAGTGTCAGATTACAATATATAGTAAAGAGCTCTGTCCCACTTCATGCAGAAATTTTAAAGTTTCTTGAAAACTTAGTAAGGCAGCTCTTTTAAGGCCAGTCTAATCCAACTTTGACCCACAGATATGTTACACGTGATTGTTGAGTTTAGCTTGTTTACTTCCAGAAAACCATCAGTAGTGGTAGACAACTGGACATGTGGTTTCCTCTCAGTCTGAAAATGTTTTCTCCTCTGGGCTGACTAATACTTTTCTGAAGGATTAGCCAAACTGGGAACCAGTGTTTCATGTTATTGCTGATATACAAGAGACCTAAATCTTATAGTGGCATGACAAAAAAGGAAAAAGGGAAAAGAAAAACAACTAATTCTAAATATGGCAAACTTTGGTCTAAGTTCTAATGTTTTTTCATTACCTTTTGGCTTGGAAATTTGCCATGCACATGAAAAATGTGAGTGAGAAAACTTTGAGTAATGATGAATAAGCAATATACCATAAGAGTTTTTAGCATATCATACTTTTGTTTGTTTACCCAAGGACTGATAGAAACATTTTGAAATACTATTTGTATTTGAAATCTCTGTTTTGCCTTTCTGGGGAGCTTTAAAGAGTGAGATAAATGTTTGATTTTGTTTCTGAAGTAACTGGAATATTGGAATTCTTAGTGCTCCTAAAAATGTCTTGCAAAATATTCAAGTGATTGCATGTTTAAGGATGTTTTAGCTGGCTATGTGAATCAGAATGGTTTTTTGTGTGTGTTTACTTAAAAGCTGGGTTGTGAAAACTTTTACATTTCACTTGAATGTGCTATCAAGTAAAAAAATATATTTTGCTATTTTCATTGTGTACTTTTATCATGATTTTGTAATCATTTCAGGGCCTCCAGATACAAATCTATTTTGATGACACAGATATATTTTTTTAAATCTTCAGGAGCTTGGAGGAATAAATGCATCATTTAATCAATGACTGTAGTTGTATTACATTATACATTTGTATAATGAATGCTTACAACTTTAAGTTTTACTATAAAATGGTCTTTACCTGTGATTTCTAATATTTGAATTAATAGCTACTATCAAATTATTTTATTCATGTAAGAAATAGAGACAGTTTGTGAATTAGACTTGGAATCAAATTTCCTACTTTATTGACTCAATTGACTTTGATTCTTGAGATTCATGCCTAATATCTAAAGAATGTACCTATCTAGTTAGACTATATCATTTTAATTGATTTTAGATCCTTTTGGAATTTTACTGAAAAACTAAAGTCCTGGTGCACAGGTAGGGTCCCCTAAGGGGGCCTTCTGGCTGCCAGCCGGAGCCTGCCTTCATTCCACACCACCACCTGGAGGTCAGCATAGGTCAGAGCAAGTAATCGAACTTCTGGTCTCCCAGTCAAACTCCTGAGGGGACAATTTGCATATTAGACTTTTATATATATAAAAGTGCAAATAGATGGGGGAGAGAGAGAGAGAGAGAGAGAGAGAGAGAGAGAGAGAGAGAGATGGAATTTGTGCAGGGAGGTACCCTTAGCCGGGCCTGCACCCTCTCCAATCTGGGACACCTCAGGGGATGTCCAACTGCCTCTCGCAATCTGGGACCTCTGGCTCCTAACCACTCCCCTGCCTGCCTGCCTGATCTCCCCTTACTGCTCCCCTACCAGCCTGATTGTCCCTAACTGCTTCCCTGCTGGCCTGACCGCCCCTAAATGCCTCTGCCTCGCCCATACCCAGGACCCAGGATTCCCTCCTCTGGCCAGTCACAGGCACCTGGGACCTGGCTTCCCTCCTTCTGGCCGGCCGCAGGCACCCAGGACCCAGGCTGGCTTTGCCCTGGCTAGCCATAGCCACAGGGGACTGTGGGAGGGTGGCTTCACCCTGGCCACAGGTGCTGGTGCTGGGACTGTGCAGCTTGTCCCTCTCCTGGGCTACAGGCACAACCACTGGTGCCCGAGGCCTCAGGGTGGGCGGCTTATCCCTCTCCTGGGCCAGGCTGCAGGCACAGCCTCTGGCGCCCAGGACTGAGGGGTAGGCAGCTTGTCCCTTCACAGGCTGGACCGCAGGTGCAGCCACTGGTGCCCAGGACTGCAAGCCGGACAGCAGGGTGGGCAGTTTGTCCCTCTCCCAGGCCGCAGCCTTGCTGGTTCCCATTCCTCTCTCCCCAGTGCTGAGTATCTGAGCCATTAGGACGTGACAGCATGAGGGTGTGATGACCATTTGCATGTTAGCTCTTTATTGTATGGGATTGGTGTGATCTAGGCTTTTGACTTACTTTTAAACTGTTAGTGGCTCTGACTCGGTTGGGCATTGTCTTGTACACTGAAGCATTGCCAGTTCAATTCTAGGTTGGAATACATACCCAGCTTGTGGGCTCAATGCCCAATCGACATTTCATTCTTACATTGATGTTTCCCTCTTTCCCTCTCCCTTCCTTTCTCTCTAAAAGTCAATTAAAAAAAAAAACAAAATTTAGTCTGCTAGTGTGATTGACCCTCCACCTAGGAACCAGGATGTTATTGTTGGATTCCCAGTCAGGGCACATGCCCAGGTTTCAGGCTCCTTTTTAAATTTTTAAAAAGAACATTGGTGCATTTTAGTTGTTTTTGTGGGGTTGTCTGAAACACAAAATATTAAGAAAATGCCACCTATAGTTTACATAGCATTCTCCCTTAATAACAAAAGTGATTTGTAATTAGCATTAGTACCTTTTAATTAGGACCAGAAGTTGTACAGGGTCCAGTTTAGTTACAGTTAGCATTGTTTTTATGTGTGTCATACTAGAGAACAAAAACACTTATTTCTCCTAATGTTATGTTAGCAAGAGAAAGCTGGTTGATAAATGTATCATTGTTTAATTAGTCATTATAAAATATTCGTATAAAATGGCCCAAAAAATGAAATGGATGTGTTTATGTAGTGAGGAAACTCAGTTTTACCAGTCCACTTATGAGAGGTGATTGGTTACTGTCCCAAGTCAAGTCATCAGGGTACACTTAGTGTGCTGGAAGTGTCTGGCCTGTTTATTAAGTGGTACTGAAATATCCTGGCTGAGTTGTCCTCAGTGGACAATTAAAGCAGTCTGCTCATAATAGAGCTGGCCTGACTGGGGGCCAGTTAATATATTTGCATTGGATTAGGGAGGCTGCTGTGAGCTTGACAGCCAGGAAAGCCTGTTTGTAACAGGAGGGTACTGGGTCCAGGCAGAAGCCCTGCTTTCTCCGTCCAGCTCTGTCACCAACTCCCAGTGTGTGCAGACTTCTCAGACGGAGACAGCTCCTCATCTCTTGAAAGCCTGGGACTAGATTATCTCTAAAGCCTCTTCTAGCAATAGATTTGTTGGCTTGTGTGTTTTTGTTTTGTTTTGCTTCTGCTTCTGCTGCTTCTCTATATAATTTCCCCCAATACAGTTCTCTCAGAGCAGAAAAAAAACCTATCAAGTGTCTGCTGCGGTTGATGCACGGAGTTCATTGGTCTCTGATTTGGCCTAATTTTAGATTTGGTTCTTTACACAGATTATGATGTTTGCTCTTGAATCTGGAAAGTAACCAGAGAGTCTTGTTTAGACTCAGCTGGCACATTCCAGAGATGGAGACAGCAGGTATTTTCAGCAGATGTTTGCCATGCGGTGGATTCAAACTAAAAGTGAAACTAATGTATTCTGGAAGTAGATCTGAAATAACGATCTTGGAAATTTTTGCCTTTCAGAGGCCCGTGAGTATTCATAGCAATTCAGACCAGATTTTGTCTACATTTTCAAAACCCCAGAGGTTAGGGCAAGTGATGAGTGACTGGTCCCTGGTTAAATCCACCTGCCTTCAGGCCTCTGCTCAGTCACCCTCCTCAGGAAAACCACTCCCAGGCCCATTCAGGAGGCTAAACTCTCCCAAGACATTGTGTAACTTTCCTTTACAGCATTTAGTGAGCGTATAGTGCTGCATGTACTGATGTGACAATTTGTTTATCGTCAGCCACTCTAATAACCTAACTTCCACGAAAGCTGATCCTCGTTATATCCCCAGAGTCTAGCAGGTGCCTAAATATTTGTTGAGTCAGTGAATTCAGAACTCGGAAATAAATAAAAATCAGGTTAGCTTACACTGCTGATAGACATTTTTCTTATAGAAATTAAAATGTTTTGCCAGTTTGCTTCTGTAAACTGAGGAGTTTGAGGCTAAAAGAAATCTCACCATTAAAACATGTTTGTAGTGATTATTCTCTGTTAAGAATTTGCTGTGTTTAGCATTCTTTTGCTTCCTTCACCCCCTTCACCTCACCCTAGAGGCCATTTATTTGTTTATTGTTTTCTTTGGGTGGAATTTTTTTTTTTTTAATGCCCAAACATAAAAAGGCTCCAGGAAAATACAAATAGTAAAAACAGACATGTGTGATATTGCCAAAGAAAGTATTCATTTGAATTCTAACTTCTCTGTTTTTCTTTTTGCTCAGCATACAGGATGTTTGTGTTATTATAAGTTTATTTTAGCCACAGATCTCCCATCTGGGCATCTCCAGCCAGTCTCTTTATGGATTTCTGATACTTATACTAGTATATTTATTTATTTATTTATTTTTAAATATATTTTTATTGATTTTGTACAGAGAGGAAGGGAGAGAGATAGTTAGAAACATCGATGAGAGAGTCATCGATCAGCTGCCTCTTGCACACCCCCTACTGGGGATATGCTCGCAACCAAGGTGCATGCCCTTGACCGGAATCAAACCCGGGACTCTTCAGTCCCCAAGCCAACGCTCTATCCACTGAGCCAAACAGGTCTCGGCAATATACTAGTATATTTATATGAAATCTCCAGCCCTAACCGATTTGGCTCAGGGAATAGAGCACATGTGTCAAACACAAGGCCCTCGGGCCAAATCCATCCCGCCAGGCCTTGCAATGTGGCCCGCACCACGCTGTCATCACTGCACTCCGCTGCGTTTCCATCACAATGACAGTTTATGACTGTTCAGTAAACCATTCGGCCCGCGATTTAGGCTGGATTTTAGATTTTGGCCCCTTCTCTGATTGAGTTCGACACCCCTAGAATAGAGTGTCGATTCCGGGTTCGATTCCGGTTAAGGGCATGTACCTTGGTTGTGGGCACATCCCCAGAAGGAGGTGTGCAGGAGGCAGCTGATCGATGTTTCTCTCTCATCAATGCTCCTAACTCTGTTCCTCTTCCTTCCTCTCTAAAAAAATCAATAATATATAAATATATATATATATATATATTTTTTTAAAGAAATCTCCAAAAACCACTGAGGAATCAGTATTCATATAATCAAACTGAAATTTTAATCTTGACCATATAATTTGTAAATAAAATTGGAAGGTTTAGATGGCACTTAGTGTCAGACTCAGGGTGCCTAGAGGTGCATAGCTCCAGGGACACCAGGTGTCTTTATCTTTAGTTGTATCCTACTCAGCCTGATGCCAGGCTTCTCCTGGGCCTGCCAGCACTCCCTACTAATCTAGATGGTTACAGAGATTGTAGGAGTGCCTGGGTTGTGGTTTGCCAAGGACAGATATCTATGGTGAGCAATTATATTCTTTAGAAATGCAGATTTTAGGCTTCTAAGTAATAGTATTCTTCTGGTGTGGGTTGTAATCCCTTTTGAATTTGGGAATGTCTTCACTACCAGCACCACCTGTCCACATCCATATCTTTTAACTTCTTGGATCTCAAGGAGGAGCACATTTATTAGTGATTCCCATTTTGCATTTTGGGTTTTGAGGAGGATTTCCTTAGGCCTGAATGGAGACCTGACTTCATAATTATTTGGCTGTGACAGGTTTCTCAATTGCAAGCCTTCCATGAAATGTAGGTTTGATGGTTCATTTTAGGTATAGCTAGCTATTCATTTGAATTCTGAACCTAGACCCTAAGGGATTTTCCCTAGTATTTTTTTCCCTCAGTCTTTTATTATGAAAATTTTCAAGCATACAGATAAGTTGAAGATTTTTACAGTGAACGCCCACTACTCTAAATTTTACTATCGATAGTTTACTTACCTTACTGACTTTTCATCCATTTATTGATCCCTCTACCTTCTATCACTCTTTCTGGTGCTTTTCAAAATAAATTGGGTATAAGTACACCTCCCCTAAATATTTCAGTATACATTCCTTTAACTAGACCTCAATATTTGCCTACAATTCTTTTTTTTCCTTTTGATATAAAATTACTTATGATGAAATGTATCCATTCTAATTACACTATTTAATGGGTTTTTGACAAATTTATGTGCCTGTTTAGTCCAAACCCTTATCAAGATTTAGAATATTGCCATCACTCCCTTCTGCAGTCAGTCCCCACCCTCCCTACCCGCTCCCACCCACCTAGCCGTACAATCAAGGTGGTATCTTTTTCTAGCATAGATTAATTATGTCTGTTCTGCTTCATGTGTGGAATCATGCAGTGTACACATTTTTGTGTCTGCCTTTTTGTTCATCATAAATTTATGTGATCTATCACATTGTATATTCAACTCCCGACTGGTCTGCAGAAAGTTCTACTTTGAGTTTTAGGTGATTTCTTTTTCTTTTTTCTTTTTTTATATATTTTATTGATTTTGTACAGAGAGGAAGGGAGAAAGATAGAGAGTTAGAAACATCGATGAGAAAGAGTCATCGATCAGCTGCCTCTTGCACACCCCCTACTGGGGATATGCCCGCAACCAAGGTACATGCCTTTGACCGGAATCGAACCCGGGACCTTCCAGTCCCCAAGCCGACGCTCTATCCATTGAGCCAAACCGGTTTCGGCTAGGTGATTTCTTTATGAGTCAAGCCAGTGTATATATCAGTGGCTTGTTCCTGTTTACTTCTGGATAGTATTCCATGGAATGAATGTACTATTGTTTGTTTATGCTCCTCTTGATGAAGACTTGTTTTCTAGTTCTTATGAATAAAGCTGCTATAAACATTCAAGTACAAGTCTTTGGGGTAGACATGTGTTTTCATTGGAGTAAATACCTAAGACTAAAACAACTGTATCATAGAGGATGCAGATGCTTAGTTGTATAACTGACTGCCAAACCTCTTCCCAAAACCCTGTATGTACCATTCTGCACTTCCATTGAGAATGTATGAGAGTACAGTGCCTCCACATCCCTCCCAGCCTTCAGTGTTAATTTGTATGCTTCTCTTGATAGTAAACACCTTTTCGTGTGCTTTTTGGCCTTTTGTACATCTTTTGTGAATTATCTGTTGAAGTCATTTACCCATTTTTGAGTTGTTGTCTTATTTGTTATTTTTGTAAATATATTTTTATTGATTTCAGAGAGGAAGGAAAAGATAGGAACATCAGTGATGAGACAGAATAATTGATCGGCTGCCTCCTGCATGCCCCAGACTGGGGATCCAGCCCACAACCCGGGCATGTGCTCTGACCAGGAATCTAACTTTGACCTCCTGGTTCATAGGTCAATGCTCAACCACTGAGCATGCCAGCTGGGCACCTTTATTTTTGAGCTTTGCAAATTCTTTACATATACCAGATGCTTGGCAGATATGTGTTTTGTTAATACTGTATTTTCTCTTATTGATGCCTTTTGATGAGTAGAAGTTTTCATTTTGGTAAAGTCTAATTTATCCATTTTTTTCTTTTGAAATTTTTGTTGATAGTCATGAGAAACCTTTGCCTACCGCATGTCATGAAGATACTCTCCTCTGTTTCATTTTTTAGGAAAGCATTATGGTTATTGCTTTTATGTTTAGGCCTATGGCCCTTCTTGAAATGATTTTTGTTTCCCTGGAATTTAAGATACAAAACAAAAAACTCTTACAGAAATTCTGTTTTGATTTGATGGTTTTAAAGTATAACTTGGCAGTCTTTGGCTTAAAATAAGCTGAGGATGGTTAAGTGACTCATTGGACTGAGGCAAACATACTGGTGATCTCAGTGAGGGTCTAACTAGGTGAGGAACAAACCAGCCATTAATAACAGGTGGCCAGGGTCAGTCAGGTCTTTGGAGGCAAAAATACAGTTCAATTATTGGCACTAGAGAGTTTTTAAAAATAGCTAGTTAGCCATTTAAAAGATGTTTTAGGTTAGTACTTAAATTTTGAGTCTAATAGTGCAGAGATATAATTTTATTTGTGTGACAAAAAGCTCTTTAAAATGATGTAACTGGAAAGATGCCTAGAGGGCAGTAATTGAGAGTAACCATCCGTGATGAGCAGATAGACAACTCCCAACTGGTCTGCCGGAAGTTCTACTTTGATTTTTAGGTGATTTTTTTATTAGTCAAGCCAGTGTTTAGAGGAAGATTCTCTGGTTACAATTCTTAAAAGATAAATGTCTTAATTCCTTAAAACTATGGAAATAAATTAATTTTTCGATCAGAGGAAATTTGAAGTACTTTGAAACAAAAATATATCAAGAATATGTGATACTTTTATTTAATTAAAATTCGGTATATCCTTATATTCACTGTAGTTTTTAATCTCCCATCATACTACAGTAAGTAGGAAGCCATATGTACCCATGATGCAGATATGAGTTATCCAGGATGTTTCACTTTGGTCCCCAAAATGTGATCCATATATTGAAAATATCCATTTTCTTAGTAACTGGGTATAAAACTTGAAGAATCATGAATTTTAAGATGTAACCAGGGAATGTTTAGAAAATACACTTTGAGTTTATGTCTATGGGACATAGACATAGGCCTTTGCTAAGACAAACAAAAGAGTTTTTTCCAACAGCTTTCATTCTGTTTGTGATTCTAGAATATAGCCTAAATTAAATTATATATGTTAACCACTTTTGACCTTTAGGTAAAAATAATTCACTGCAGACATGGCTTTTTTGACCACAGCTGCTTATTGTTGATATTATTGGTAACGTTTGACACAGTACAGAAAAACGGAGGGGGGAAATCCATGAGCCAGACAGTTACAGGCCCAATGGTTTGAGATAAAGTAATAGAACTGTCCCTAACTATTGAGCCATCACTGGGTTCCTTATGTCTCCGTGCTCTGCCATCTCCCCCTTGGAAAGAGCACATTAAATAGTCTGCGGATGGCTCAGCTGGTGACCTTCCCTGTCACTGCTCCGTTGTGTGCTTCTCCTGGACAGCATAGAGGGGCCACCAAAAGCCAGAATGTGTTCTTTCACACTGAAAGGCTGCAAGTGTCATCTGCAGAGGAGCCGTCAGACTTGTTCACCCTGTCACCCCAGCGCAGGGCTTGGCACAGAGGGAATGCACAGCAAATATTTGTTGACTTGAAATGAAAGGTTGCTTTGTAGCCATGAAACTGAAAAATGCAGGCAGGGCCCTGTCGTAAAGTTATGTCAACAGTAAGGAGAGTTCTGCTACAGGGTAATGACCGCCATCCAGCCTGGAATGTGGAGTGTGCAGAAAAGGCCACTTGTCCTGCCCCCTTTTTTAATTCCGACCCACACACCAGGAGAGGACCAGCATGACTCTTGG
This sequence comes from Pipistrellus kuhlii, assembly GCF_014108245.1. Taxonomy (NCBI): domain Eukaryota; kingdom Metazoa; phylum Chordata; class Mammalia; order Chiroptera; family Vespertilionidae; genus Pipistrellus; species Pipistrellus kuhlii. Next base: position 120,223,762 of record NW_023425515.1, read on the forward strand.
GCTGCCGACCACCTGTTACTGTTTTGTGCCTGCTGCTTGCCCCTGGTCTTGGCAGCAGTCTCTTCAGAAGTAGTCATGCAGAGTTTGGAAAAAGAAATTGGGCTGATTTTGAAACTCTTCCAAGCTATCCTTGCTCTTCAATAAGGCAGAAATGAGTCTCTAACTTGACACTTGGTAAACACCTTAAAAGACACTTTCACGTACGCGGTAATTAAGTTGAAAGAGTTAGCTTGTGGTGACACCCTTACAACCTTTCAAGCACATCTTTCCTTCTTTTATATAAGCTTATATTTAGATCTCATTTTTATGAACATGTCCCTGATGAGTACAGAGACAGGCGCATGAGCCAAGGTGAAGTTTACTGAATGTCATCTGAAAAGCCTTCTGGGGGCTGACATTGCGTTGTGACACTGTCATTTATGGGGCTGCGAGGCCTCAGTCCTCAGAGAGCTGTTCTAAAGCAGCTTATTTCTGTGGTTAATTCCTCTGCCCCAATAGGGAATCTCCTCTTAGTTTAGCAGTATGTCAGAAATACTTTAAAGACTAGCAGATGTTTGGGTTAATAAAAACCATACTTATCTTCTTTCATTGCTGTTACACATTCTTACTGTGACTTCTTCATAGGGACTTTGAATAAGGAGTGGGGGGAGGGGACTGTAGTATTTGGCAGAATCTGATCATTTTAAACATTTCTCTGTCATTATAGAAGGCATGGAACATTAAATATAAACAATTCTTAACGGGAGATTAATGGCTCTTGCCAACCTGATAAGACTCTCAGAAGAGCTCCTCCTTATATTTCTAGTTGCACCTTCTTGTGTAGCTCATGTTGCCCCTCTTCCTGGAACATCAAACACAGGCCAGTATCTGAATAAAAGCAGTGTTGAGGGCAGGAATGGGGTATCCAGAAGAGGTGGGAGCTGATCTGAACTCTGTTCTGAACAGTATTCAGAGCTTTGCCAATGGTCACAACTCCTTAGTTTGAGAGGCAATAACAAGTCATCAAAGGAAGGTTATACCTACACATTTGCCAGAGACCAATTTTATAACATAGGCCAGTGGTCGGCAAACTGCGGCTCTGTTGACTAATGAGTTTGCCTACCACTGACCTAGACTCTCGATTCCAATAATTACAGGCTGTTGTTGTTCCTTATGATTAAGCCCCACCCCAGTGGTTGGCAAACTCATTAGTCAACAGAGTGGCAATCCGTGGCTCGAGAGCCGCAGTTTGCCAACCACTAACCTAGGCCCATCTGTCTGTGGACATTTGTATGCTCTCTTGAGAATCTTTGGCGATGTGGATTAGCAGGCAATAATACCTGAAGTTTCCCATGAGTTTCTGAGTATGGCAGACCTTTTAGTAAATGGAGAAGGTACTATTGTATAGAATTAGGGCAGGTCAAATGGGATGAAACTTAGGTGGGAATGAATGTAAGCTACAGACTATATGCAGTTTTACTTACACTTGTGGAGCTCTCTGATATTGGAGGCACTTAAGAAGTTAGAATATGTCAAATGCCATAATAGAGGATTAGATAGTTTTTGAGTGATATAGACAAAAGGGTAGCTAAATGAGGGGAAAGAATGGCCTTCCAGACAGAGGGAGCAGCAAGACCAGCCATATGGGCATGAACATCTCTTTCCCTGGGAGAAGAAGTATCTCTTTCCCAGGGCAGAGTGGCTGGAGGGAATGACAGGAGATATGAGTAGGAAGTTGGGGCAGGAGAGTGGACAAGCCTCAGTCCATGCTGACAGCGTGCTTTTTTGTAAACCAGGGGACCCCTGGAAGAATTCTGAGCAGAGCAAGCAGCTTGGAAAGTGGATCAGCTCAGAGTCTAGAAGCGAGATCCGCTCAGAGGATTTGTAAAGTCTCTGAAGGTGTAAAGGTGCAAGTAGGGCAGGGGAGGTAAAAGTGGGAAGAATGGAGCTGGATTTAAAGAGTTTTCAGAAATAGCAAGTAGGTGGAAATAAGATTAATAGTCAAAAGTGAGTTTATTGGGGAAAATAGCAGATCAGACTGTGGCTTCCACTGGGAGAAAAGCAGACGGGAAGGGAGCTGGTACATTTGGTTTGAATGAGCTAAAATTGGGAGACTGGAGAGCATCCCAGTGGAGAAATCCATAGGCATTTTAATCCGATTCCTAGGAGAGATGTTTGGGCTAAAAGTAGAGATGTGGAAGTCATTTCAATAAAGGCGGGGATCTTAAGCTACCGATTTCATAGCAAGATAAAGTTTTTTCTTATTACAGTAATTTCTTTTAAAAACTATAATACAGAAACATGGGTGTAAGTATTTCACATTTTGTAACTTAAATATTATCGAACTGTATGAGATTTGTCTTTGTTTGGGTTATACTTTTTCTTCAGAGAACTTAGTCTTTAGACTTACTGTACCTGGATACTCGTGATGGAAAAAGTTTTTCAACGTAAGCATTTTAAGGGTGGCTTTTTAAATTGCTGTTTTCCATACTTAAAAGGAAATGTTGTGAAAATGCTAAGCAGGTTGAGTTTGACATAAAGTTCCCAGCATAACCTCATTCTTGCATTACCTCGTAGGCATATCTTTTTCTTACACATCAAGGAGGCGCTCCTGGCCGGCCATCTCCAATGCTCCCCAGAGCAGGCGGTGGAGCTCAGCGCCCTCCTGGCCCAGACCAAGTTTGGAGACTACAACCAGAACACCGCCAAGTACAGCTACGAGGAGCTGTGTGCCAAGGAGCTCTCCAGCGCAGCCTTGAACAGGTGAACCTGCAGTTAAGGCTGGGGTTTGTGCGTGTAGACCTAGCAACTGTATATGCATTTCCAGGAGAAAATGAACCTATAGTATGTATAGATAATTTGTGAGGTTAAGACCAGACAGTTGTCCAACTTAACCAGTTATTTTCAAAAGATTCTTAGCCTTTTGTTTGATAAACCTATAAATCAGCACATAATTCACACAAAGAAATGCCCTTATATAAAATGCTATATAACAGGAGTTTAAAAAAAAAATCTCTGACCTTTAAAGATTACAAATTTCCTAAAATCAAAACCCTGTCCTATATGCTGGAATCCTGTTCATCCCAGCGAGGATTAAACCAGGAGGCCTAACACAGGTGTCTTAGTTCTTCCTCAGGAACAAGTTACTCCAAAACTTAGTGGCTTAAAACAACAAACATCCCCCAGGTCTGTGGGTCAGGAATCTGGTCCTGGATGGCTGGGTTCTCAGGCTCAGGATCCCTCATGAGGCTGCTGCTACGCGCTGCTGGTGGAGGAGAGAGGGATCCGCTTCCAGGCTGACTCAGGTGGCTTGTCAGCAGGCCTTGTTCCTTGCCACATGGGCCTGTTCACAGGGCCTCTTCATCATGTGGTAGCTGGCTTCACGCAGGACAAGCAACCCTTGCTAGAGCAAGAGAGAACACCCAGATGGAAGGCACAGACTTCTTATGACTTAATTTCAAAGTGAGTGGCTTCCCATCACCGCCATATTCTGTTTATTAGAGGCCAAGTCACCGTTTTAGCCCACCGTCAGGGGAAGGACATTTCCAAGGGGGAGAGCACTCATAGGTGGGGATCTCGATTAGAAGATGTATGCCTCAGCAGATCAAATAAATCCTGTCTTTTTTTAGTTGCAAACAACCTTATCAATCTCTTATAATGCTATGTTTCAGTGAAATTTACAAAGTAAATGTAGACAAAATAAGTTCTTACATGTATTTTTAGAGATTTTCATAATTCTTCCAATTCACCCTCATCCAACATCCCCAATAGTCTTTCTACTGAATATCTAATAGCCAAGATCTTGACTAGTGTCTTGGAAGTATTTTACAGTAAATTTGCTAAATAAAAGAAACAGCAGGAACATACAGCTTTAAGTTACTGTGATTCACAAATGACAGTGTCAATAGAGTTCCCTAATAAAAACGATAGACTTTTCTCTAAAGACTGCGTAAGTTAATCTTTCTGTGTACCTCTCTGCCTTTTTGGTGGCCTGCAGCATCATTGCAAAGCATAAGGAGCTGGAGGGGACCAGCCAGGCCTCGGCGGAATACCAGGTCTTGCAGATCGTGTCGGCGATGGAAAACTACGGCATCGAATGGCACTCAGTGAGGGACAGCGAAGGGCAGAAGCTCCTCATTGGGGTTGGACCTGAAGGAATCTCAATTTGTAAAGATGACTTTACCCCAATTAACAGGTAACCCAAGTCTTGAATTCTTTAGACCTACACATCTGTATACATTCATAGCTCTAACCCTGAAAAATAGAGAATGGAGTGGGATTTACTGAACAGTCATCCTTTAGGAACGGAAGTGTTTCATATTGGTACAAGCATTCATTTTATTCAGGCTTTGATAACGAATAATTTTTTAAAATACTAACTCAAGTGTATTGATGTGACAGGCTGAATGTTTCTTTTTTTTTTTTTCCAAATAAGTTGCTCATTGCTATAAAAATCTCACGTTCATCTATACACACATGCACATACACCCCTTCCCCCCCCCAAAAAAAAAAAAAAATTGCTCCACCTCTTCTCTCCTCTGACCCACAGTTGCCTTCCTAACTAGGAATCGAGTACTTGAATGAGCACCTGATTTTGTTGCTGGGGCATGAGCACAGAGAGAGGATCCTATGAAGGTGCCTGCAATGACAAATCTCTCCTGTGGGCTTGCTCACTTTTCTCTTCCTGTCTCCCAGGATAGCGTACCCCGTGGTGCAGATGGCCACCCAGTCGGGAAAGAATGTGTACTTGACGGTCACCAAGGAGTCTGGGAACAGCATCGTGCTCCTGTTTAAGATGATCAGCACCAGGGCTGCCAGCGGGCTCTACCGAGCAATCACGGAGACGCATGCTTTCTACAGGCACGTACCTCGGCGAACCTCAGCGCTCATCCTCAGCTCTCAGGTTTGAGGTGGCAGTGAGGCTTCCTCGGTTTCTGATGGTGGTGTGTCAGTAAACCACGTTCCAGATTTAAGAAATCAGCTGCTTTAGAACACTTCACTTCTGAGCAGAGGAGTCCTTAGCAACATCATCCCGCTTTTCCCACAGAAAGTGCGTGTGTATCTCTACAGACTCCCTTCCCCAGTTACCTCTTCCTGCCTCCTCCCAGGACCTTCTCACAGCACACTTCTCCCCTACACCCATAACCCCCATCCCCTCACCCTGCCCCACCGCCCTGGTGCTGCCTTTTGCCCTTTCCCAGCAGGATGACCTAAGTCCTCTCTTTTCTGGCAGAGCTGTGACCCTAAAGGGTTTTTAATAACAATTTTGATACCCTCATTTACAGAGGGTGACTTAAAGTAGAGTTTCACACAAATATTTGGAAAATTAGAGCTAAGAAATTTAATTGGCAGGCACCCTGAGCTTTTTTTTGTTGTTGTTAAATTAGACATGCAAATTGTGGAACAGGATAGAAAATGGGTAGGAATTTTTAACATAAAACCAACACTTCAGAGAAAAATGTCCTTTTTCTTGCCACAAGCTGCTTTGTCCATCACTCATGTCCTCGCAGGTGGAGGAGACATTCCTTGTCCTCGACGTTTATGGCTGCTTTATCGTTAGCACTCACGAAACTGGAAGTATATACTTTCAAGCATGCAAGTAGGCATATTGGATGTCTGCTGACACAAAAACTGTGCATCCCAGCCCTGCCTGACGGTCTGCATCTCAGGCGGCGGGCTTGTCGGTGCTGACGTGGCTGTCCATCTCCCCGCAGGTGTGACACGGTGACCAGCGCCGTCATGATGCAGTACAGTCGAGACCTGAAGGGCCACTTGGCATCTCTGTTCCTGAATGAGAACATTAATCTCGGCAAGAAGTACGTCTTCGACATTAAGAGAACATCGAAGGAGGTGTATGACCATGCCCGGAGGGCCCTGTACAACGCCGGCGTGGTGGACCTGGTCTCCAGGAGCGAGCACAGCCCCCCCAGCTCGCCCCTGAAGGCCTCGGAGAGCAGCATGAACTGCAGCAGCTGCGAGGGCCTCAGCTGCCAGCAGAGCCGGGTGCTGCAGGAGAAGCTGCGCAAGCTGAAGGAGGCCATGCTGTGCATGCTGTGCTGCGAGGAGGAGATCAACTCCGCCTTCTGCCCCTGCGGCCACACTGTGTGCTGCGAGAGCTGCGCAACCCAGCTCCAGGTGAGGGGTCCGTCGGCCTGCTCTCCCCACAGCCTCCCTTATCCCTCTGGTTCATAGGGAGTCCCTGCTCCCTGCCAGGCGATGGCTGGGTAACACACACTAGGAATGCCCGTCTGCACCTGGAAGGATTTTTGTGTTCAGGGACTTGGAAGGCATTGCCCTTTTGAAACATTGTGGATTAGGGCACTATTTTCCACAGGGGAATTGTTCTAAGCCCTGGGTTCTTTTCAAGTGCTGGAAGCAAAGCTCCGATTCACAAGGTGCTGCGTCTCGTTGGTGCTAAGCTGAGGGCTGGAATCCGGCCTCCAGAGGGCTAGACCAGGGCTTCCCCTTCTGACACCTGAGAGGATTGGTCTTTACTTACAATATTTGAGAAAGAATACTTAAGAGCTTTGGGTTATAGATAACTCTCAATTATCCATGGGTAGGTTGTTTACATTGTGATTATTTATAACTAATTTTTTCTTATTACTGCATTTGCCTCTAGGGACCCCTTGGAGTGGCTCTTAGCAAGTCGAACTAATTATAGTATTAATTCAAAAAATAAAGGCAACTCATATATAGTATTTTTTTTTCCCCCCTTTCTTGTACCTTACATTTCCTCTTAGGATAATTTCTTTTAACTTTTTTTGTTTCTCATAATTGTGCTAAATTTCACTCTGGTTTTATGTAAAACTAGTCCTAACTAATGGCTAGTCCTTCAGAAAGTGCTCCTTTCAGAGCTGTTTTGAGAGCTACATGAGCCAACAGAATGCCTGTGTCCTTGAGTAGATGGTGCTGCTGTGACAAATTATTTCCCCAGGAGTGGTCCTGGGTTTATCTTTTTCTGCCCACGTGCCTAAGGCTCCCTTTCCCGCCTAGGAAGGGCCGTGCTTACCGAGGAGCCTGGGCCTGGGAGCGGAGCCACACTCGCTGGCCTGGTGGCATCAAGCCAGGGACGCTGGCCTGCGTCAGCCAGCACACAGTCTCTGGAAGAAATCACTGCCAGGGCGAGCGGCGGGGGCAGTCTGCCCGTGTGGGGACTGCAGCCTCGTTGCACAGCAAGAAATCTTTGGAAATCACTTGGCTCATGTGCCTTGCTTAGCGTTTCTGACGAAAAACCTCATTGATTTCCTTCAGCTTATCCTTTTTCATAAATATTTGTTTTTAATCCCCTGTAAAGTATAAACTTCCAAACTGGTTGGAAAGCTAAGATCTCTACCAGTTGAAACAATTGTGACCGCAGTGTATTTAGGAAGCGGAACATGCTGGGTGCTAGGTGAACACCATGAGTATCCTAACAGGTCCTGTTGGCTTCTCTTTTGCAGTCCTGTCCTGTCTGCAGGTCGCGGGTAGAACATGTGCAGCACGTCTACCTTCCAACTCACACCAGTCTCCTCAACCTCACGCTCATCTGATCTTCTGTGCACTTATCGCACGGGCCACATTTCCATGAGCTGCGCTATTACAAACTAGGAGGATGATAGACTGTGGAGAAAATAAATACTCTAGACCCATCTGCCATGTAACATTTAAAAAAAAAAAAGGAAGAATAAAAAGAATGCAACACTCCTCACCACCAAAACATGCCATCTGCAGCTCCCGTGGTGGGGACCAAGGAGAGCTCAAACATGGACACATTCCTCGGACTTCCATTCTTTTAATGATCAAGTAAAGGAATAAGTAAAACCTCTGATGTCATTAGGTGGCAACCTAGCCAAAAAGTGGGTACCTTTTAGGAAGTGATGTTGTAAGTCTCTTAATGTATCCTAAGGTAAGTTTCCTACCTGCAGCCAGTTTTGTAAGAATTGGTTTTAAGAATTTACCTGGTTACTTCGGGGGGGCTGTTTTGTTTTGTTTTGTTTTGTCTTGTTTTGTTTTGTTTTTGGTATGGTCACAGAGCTGTGAACATTTTTAATAGGAATTTTTTTCTTAAAGACATAGTCATCGTTTTAATGTCATTTCTGTTTTTGTAACTTGTTCAAGAATGACTAGAAGGCAGACATTTCAAAATCAATCATCTAACTGTTAAAAAGTTGACAACCGCATTGTCAGGTTTAAACCAGTCTGGCTAGTAGAAAGCACAGAACGCAATGTGGGTGGCTTCCTGTCCCTTACCCAGCCCTCCTTACCCTCAAGCTTCCAGATATAAAATGCTACCACCCAGCTCTCCTTACCCTCAAGCTTCCAAACATAAAATGCTACCGATTTGGCTAAAATATTTCAGTGGAGGAATCGGCACTCCTTGGGCCTCCTGAGTTGGGGGAATAGTTTATTTTGAGATCAGAAAGGGAGCATGTTCCCGGGGAAGGAGAGTTGCTCGCTGAGAGGAAGCTTTGTGGAGTACAAAGAAGGGTGTTCTTCCGTTCTCCCAAGCACTCTACCCAGCTTCACCCAGGGTCACTTCTGCTTGAGCCATCAAGCTCTTCACAGCCTTATAATAAGTATCTAGATAGTGTATGCTTTTTTTATTTTTATTTTTATTTTGTAAACGCTTCAGCATTAACTTGTGGTTGTCCCCTCTGTAGTTCTTCGAGGGGTTTCAGGTGTCGTGTTTCTATATTCTCAGTCATGTTTTCCACTCCCACTTGGGCATTTTGGACGTTGGTCAGCTTGTAGGTTCTCTAGGACGTGGGGAAACCTAGATGACCGCATTGGGTGCAATACTAGCTGAGTGAAAAAGCTAGAAAGCTACACTGTCACTTTACTGAGATTTCCGAGTGTACTTTTCATATTGCCTTAATGTAGCAGTAATGTGTTTATGCATTTGTTTCTTTGCACAGACATTTTGTCAGATATTAAAACTCTACTTTTTTATGGCACATATTAGCATATAAGCCTTTATTCCAGAAGGTATTTATTTTTTCACTTGTAAAAAAATAAAATAATGTTTCCACATAAAGAACTCTGTTATATCCTAAGAGGACTTCTGTCTTTTATATTCAGGATAATAAAGACTTTAAAGCAAATTTGGTGTTCGTGTCATCACAGTTATTGCTATTTAAGCCAGTTCAATTTACTTAAAAGAGCATTGATAATATCATAGTTTGTATCTAATTTGGCCCTAAATGGACAATTTCTTTCAGGTATTGGCCTTAACCAAAGAGAACATTTGTTATTCCTTCTTCTATGTTTTCTGATGATAGGATGCTGCTGCTGGTTAGTTGCCTAGTCAGGACAGGTAAGTACTTGTCCAGATTCTAGCAGTAATGGCCGCAGGCTGCTACAGAACCAATTCTACACAGGCTACTAGGACTATATCTTGCAGCACGACTAGCCTGCTGCTAGGACCTAACTGCTCTACCTATGCCAGCATGTGTTAATTTGTGTTGCTCAGGAAGTGCTTTGTGGAGAAGAGAACACTGCATATAACAGATGTAACTGATAATTACCTGTAGCAGTTAAAGAAGGTAATTTCAATTGCTGCAAAAGATTTGTTCAGTACACATACAGTTTTTTTAAAGACAGAATTTTCAAAAAATTGAAAGGGATTTGTTCTCTACATTTCCTATACCTAAGCCAGTCTTCCATCAATTTCTAGGAATTGATTCATTTCATTCAATGCATTTATTGAACTCCTGCTAAGTAAGTTGTTATTGAGCACTAGAAATTGAACAGTGGTCAAGACAGGAATGACACATGGTGCTGGTATCATGTACTTAACCTGTAACATACACTATCCTATATATATAATAAAGAAATAATATGCAAATTGACCATTACACCCTCACAGTGGCTGCCTATGACCAGGTTGGCAGGGGGGTTAGTGAGGGACGACCAAACGACTGAGCAAGCAGGCTGTGTGGGGCAACTAGTGCGGCGGGGGGGCTGTGAGGGGCGACCAGGTCAGCAGGAGGGGCACTTAGGGGCGATCAAGCCGGCGTGGGGGTGGGGTACACAGGGGTGACCAGGCAGTCAGGCAGGTGAGTGGTTAGGAGCCAGTGGTCCAGGATTGTGAGAGGGATGTCCGACTAGTCCCAGATTGGAGACAGTAGGGTAGACAGGGGTGACCAGGCAGGCAGGCAGGTGAGTGGTTAGGAGCCAGTGGTCCAGGATTGTGAGAGGGATGTCCGACTAGTCCCAGATTGGAGAGGGTACAGGCCAGACTGGGGGAAATCCCTCCCTCACCCCCAAGCATGAGTTTCATGCACTGGGCCTCTAGTCTATATATAGAGAAGTTAAGTAATATTCAAAAGTGATAGAATATTAACACTGGAAAGACCTAGAGTGTGTAAGTTTCAAAATGCTAGCCAGGTTGATGACTAGCCAACAAATGGGTAAGATATTACTAACCCTACTAGACCCTGGACTCCTTAAGCTTAGTGGCTAACATGAAAATCATATAAGATGGTATAAAAGAACTATAAGGAAGGTGCTATGGAGATACAGATTAATTCTGCTTACAGACCAAGGATAAAGGTGCTTTACAAAGGAGCTTTGAGCTGAGCCCTGACACTCTAGTTGCGTTTTACCAGGTGGAAAAAGAAAGGGATAAGAAAAATCAAGAGACTGAAAGCTACACCAGGAGACAACTTCAAACAAGCAGGTCAGCTACATTCAAAAACTGCAGCAGAGTCAAGTAGAAGGAATACCGAGAAAGGGCCATAAACATGGCAGTATTAGGACATCTTAGGTTCTAAGAAAGAGTGAGTGCATTCTGAGAAGTGGGAATTGTGAGGTGAATACAAATGTGAAATGAGGTTGTGGAAGTGAAAAATGGGTGCCAACATGGTTTTGGTGATGAGGTGGAGTAAAGAAAGGTTGTATCATAGCCTGCATGACTCAGTGATGGAGCATCAACTTATGAACCAGGAGGACATGTTTTGATTCCTGGTCAATACATATGCCTGGTTGCTGGCTCCATCCCCAGTGTGTGGCGTGCAGGAGGCAGCTGGTCAATAATTCTAATCATCGATGTTTCTATCTCTCCCTCTCCCTCTGTCATTTATGTATCCTAGGAGGAGGCATGGTCAAGAGAAGTGTTTTGGTTTTGTATTTTCAGTGGGAGGCCATATGTGGGCAATGAGAGAAATCATGGAGAGCCTGAAGCCTCAAGAGACTGTTCTCCCAAAAGCACCATTTACAAGACTTGAAAAAAAAACATTCTTTCATCTCTTTTTTTAAGGGTTCTAAACATTAGTGCTGACGCTAGGACTGTTTAAACCCACTCTACCCCTCCCACTATGTCTGTTCTCTATCTTATCACAGTAGGAGCTCAAGTGCAAGGTTGATAAATTCTGGGGTTGTCCCTTACCCCTGCCAGTGAAGCCCAGGGGTGACTACTCTTGTGTAAAATATGAACTTCTCCAAGATAAACTTGAGAAAGAAATACCCTGCAGAACAGAAGTTTCGGCAAATTTCCAAGCACAATCATGGGGGAAGCTGCATGCACAGGTTGCTGCAAGCATGCCTGAGGAAGGAGGGGTGAGGGATGCTTGGTGTTGAGAGAGCTCGGAGTCAACCTGGCAGGTCAACATTTTTAATAGTTTCATCAAGCAATGAAAAAAGCCTCAGTGGAGTTGGATCACAGTCAGAATTTAAGACTGTCTCTTTATCATATATGATGCCTTCTTATAGAAACCCAAAAACATGGCAAATCATTTTTTCGTATTTGCTGCAGCTCCTTGAAATGAGTTTATTTAAAAACTTCAAGATATTAAAAAGCCCTATGACTTTTAAAAGCAAAACAATGTCAGGACCACACAAATTACACAGATTTACGTATTGGCTACTATGGGAAGGCGGGAAAAGATACCACTAATTTCTCTAGGAAAAAATTCTGGAATAAAGTCACATTGGAGGTAAGTTTTAAAAGATAGGTGGTGCTCATTCCAGCAGCACCTATGCTAAAATTGGAAATGACACAGAGGAGATTAGCATGGCCCTTATGTGAGAATGAGACACAAATTCATGAAGCGTCCATATGTTCACACCTAACTTTAGGTAGAATAAATGTGTAAGGAACCATAGGAATATCTATATGTTGGCTTTAATGCTTCATTTTGCAAAATGAAAATAAAGTAACATTGTGAAAAGAAAAGGATGAGTCAGTTCTTACCCAAATAGGAAAGGTGGTGGAAGGAGATTGCTCCAAACGAGGCCTATTTGGCACCAATGGGTGGTCTGGCACAACTGGAATATTGAGCATGTGGTGAGATGGGCCGGGTGGAAAGGTGAGAGGTGATGAGACATAGGTCGGGACCATATCCAGGAAGGTGCTAGGGGCCCTGCCAATCTCTACCCCAGCCCCCCTGAAGGTCAATGTGCACACAGGTTATGAAAGGGAATCTAGAAGTTCATGGCATTATGTTCGTGGCATTCTTGTTTATAGATTTCACTTCTTCTGGGTCCTGGTAAATCCGTATCCTCTTGGAGTTTTCAGTAAAGTTAATAGCAAAATAAAACCCTTGCTCATAATTTATCCTAGAGATAGGAGCTGTCAGATAATCATTTAGAATTTAAAATCTCATCTCAATAGTCCTTCAGATGAAGAAAATAGTAGGATAAAAATATAGCATGGCTTATTAGTAACGTCTTAACCCACTTTTCTCCGTAATGGTTGGAACATGCTGCCTTTCCCTGCTCTTTATATCAGCATTTCTGTTATTAAAACTGTCTAAATCCTAGGAGGATTTGTCCCTTGAATTTAACATGACTGAGGAAGCATGCTTCAGGTAAAACTTAGCTGCAAATTATCTGACTGAGACTAGGTTTCTTAATAAAGAGAACAAAATTGAATCACCACCTTATTGTAGCTTAAAATGTGGTTACCTTTCTCCTTCACCCCCAATTTCATGATTATTTATAATGGAAATCAGGCAGCTTTATAAAATGATTGCAAGCAACAGAAGCCCTTGTGTTTAAAACCAGAGGCTGCTGCTGATATGGGGCAGGAGAGTGTAACATGTTAGAGAGCTAGGGGGTAGAGAAAAGAAAGAAAGACAGACAGACAAAGCTCCTCCAAAGGCCACCCTACACAGGCAGTTCATTGGTCATAGTTGGGGGCTGTGGATGACACCCCTAGAATTAGGCAGTGTCTACTGAAATGGCAGTCGGGTTATCTATTCAAGCCCAAGTCCCCACAAATGTATACCCATTACTTTTCTGGGTTTGAGCTCTGCAAGCTCTACACAAAGCAAGTGTAACACAAATGAATCAGTCATGGTGAAAAAGTAGAAAGTCTGTGGGAGCCCCCATTTCAGTAATCGATTCTAGAAAGATTTCCCCTCTTCACATCAACCCTATACTTGGAAGCTCTGTTTCCTTTAGAAAAGAAGCCATGCTTCCCTTTCTCTCTCTCTGCCATTTAACCTGCATTAATACTAAGTACTGTTAAAAAGGTAACAAGATGGAGCACTTGTGCTAAGCCCTACATCAGCCAACTAAGATTTAATTGCAGTGTTAGTCCCCTAGAAATGTGACCTTTACTCAGTCAATCTGGAATTACCTTGTCTGCACTAGTGAGGTAATCCGAGTAGACCCCCCTCACACACACACACCCCCCCACCCTCTCCTAAAGGAAGATGATCTTGCCTGAAATAATCCACTCTTCTAGAAACTCTCCTTTCCTCCCCTTGGCCTCTACAAGTCTTCCATTTTGTACAGCTCCTCAGAGCTCCTTTCTATTTGCTAAATGTGATGCTGCCCAATTTATGAATCACTGAATAAATCCAATTAGATCTTCAAATTAACTCAGTTGAATTTTGCTTTATAACAGTATGTAAGACTCTGTTAGGGTCCCTTAGCGGCGCTGTTAATAAAAGTCCAGCTCTAGATATTAGGCTGTTCTAATGGCTTTACTGGAATTAACTCATTTTATCTTCACCACCTGCTTATGACAAAGGTGCTCTTATTGACCTCATTTACAGATGAGAACCTGAAGCATAGAGAGTGAAATGACTGTTCAAGGTCACAGAGCCAGAGAGAGGGAGAGCCAGGAATCAAATTGTGCCATCTTCATTTACAATAAGAAACATATTTGGTCTTTGTTCCTGTTTCTGGCACAGAGCTCCTAAAACCCTTGGAATTTTCTAAATTATGAGAGTAATAAAGGTGTCTTTTGTTATGTTAATAGGTGACTTGGGACAGAACCGAAGGATGGGGGTTGGTGCTCCAGAACCAACCATGTGATAAGAGGGTTGCAACTTTCAGTTTCATCCTCCAGCCTCCAGGAAGCAGGGCTGGAGGTTGAATTAATCACTAATAGTTAACCACTCATGTCTATGTAATGAAGCTCCCACAAAGCCCTAAAAGGAGAGGGTCAAAGAGCGTCCGGGTTTGTGAACACAGGGAGGGGCTGGGAAAGTGTGGAAGCTCTGTGCCTTTTCCCCAGATCTTGCTCATACAGCTCTACCACCTGATGTTCCTGAGTTATATCCTTTTATAATAAATCAGTGATCTAGTGCTAGCATGTCAAACTCAAAGGCTAACATGGGCTAAACAAACAAGGTTTAAGGTTATGTGGGCTGCAAAAAAAACAAAAGCTTCAATTTTCATAGAACCGTAGGTTTATTTCGATAAAGACATGCTGAATATAAAGGGCTGAAATAAATGAGTAATCATTAAAATAATAGAACATTTTAATAAAAATTAATATTATTTCTTGAACATTAACTTAACAGACACTGAATAATTGCACAAATTAATAAGCGTAATGTATATAAATAAACCTATTTTTCTTGTTCTCAGAAAGCAAAATATTTCCTGTTGCTCACACCAACCAAGTCAGTTCAAGACTAATGATGTGGCAATCGGCTGCTAAAATATTCAATGCTAGTATTAGTGGAGAGAAATAGGGCACCTTAGTGTAAGGTACAAAAAGGAAATTAATGCAACATGATTATAGTAGTCATTAGCAAACGTTGTAGTTTGTTATTAATAATTATGTATAACAGGATATTGTAAAAATTAAGCTATGACATTTTTGTTAAAACATTTCTTACATACTGTTATATTGGCTGGGCTGCAAAAATATTCCTTGTGGGCCAGATGCGGCCTGTGGGCTGTGAGTTTGACATACTTGATCTAGTGTGTAAAATGTTTCTCTGAGTTCTGTGAGCTACTCTAACAAATTAATTGAACCTGAGGAAGAGGTTATGGGAACCTTTGGTTTATAGCCATTCAGTCAGAAACATAAGTGACAGCCTAGACTTGGACCGGTATTTGAGGCTGGAGGTGAGGGGAGAGGTTGTCTTGTAGGACTGAACACTTAATCTGCAGAATTAGATGCTCTCTCTGGGTAGATGGTGTCAAAACTACCCAGTGTTGTATGGGAAGACCCCCCTCTCCACCCCAACATCCACACTGGAATTGGTACCAGAGCAAATTTACAAACACAGGCCATTGGAATTCTTGGGTCTCACCGAATGCAGCTTCAGAATCACACAT
The DNA here is from genome assembly GCF_014108245.1 of Pipistrellus kuhlii. Taxonomy (NCBI): domain Eukaryota; kingdom Metazoa; phylum Chordata; class Mammalia; order Chiroptera; family Vespertilionidae; genus Pipistrellus; species Pipistrellus kuhlii. The sequence continues at coordinate 120,239,242 of NW_023425515.1, forward strand.
GGCCTCAGATGGTGTCATGCAGAACATCTGAAGGAACAGAACAGCAAATAAACTGTTTTGCTTGTTGTGTTAAGGAGTGTGACTAACAGCTCAAATTCTCTCCACCAGTGCCCTTGAGTTTAAGGGTACAGTTATTGGTTGCAATAATCCTCACTGTTTATGGTTCTTACAGTTCCATTTTGAAGCAGCCTAATTCCATCCTATGAAGCAATTTTACATATTTTTTTAACTACCACTTGTTTTTCAAGAGAAAAAACAAAGAATGAGGAGGTATTCAGGTAGAGCCAAATGGCGTTAGGATTCTGGGATTTCTAGCATTGTGGGTTTGACTGATTGAAACAATTCTCAAAAACAACTCAAAGATTTAAGCCTTGGCAAGCCTTTGGCCTTTCAAAGTATCAATGTTAAAACCCATTTCTTTGTCAGTCCTCCTCAAATGTCTGCTACTAACGCTGGGGAAAGAACAAAGGGCATCGCATCCTCTTTCTGTAACCAGGACAGCAGACCCCCACCCCCCACCCCCAAGGGCAGCCCTGTTCCAGGTCCACACCCACCAGGAATTAGGCTAAAACACTACAGCCAACTCCACACGCATTTCTGAGAAATGGATTCTTCACTCAAGACTTTAGTGAAAGATGGAGAAAGAATCACATTATATACACTATTTGGCAAAAATATTTAAATCCTCCAAATTCTCCCCCAGCCCCATGTAAGCATTTCCTTTAAACACCAACAAAGAGAGGAGATGGAAATGAGCCTAATAAATGTAGAGAAGGAAAATGTGGAAGAAGAGAAAGAACTAGGAAATGAAAAATGTTTTTCTTGTTTCCTTTAAACTCAAGTGAAGGAAATATTGTTGGCTAAGTTAGCAAAGGAAAGTCAACTGGGGAATGATAGTGAAATAAACCAGTGAAATTGAAGTCTTTGCCACTTCTCTTCTCTTTAAGGCTCTGTAATACTTATGGATGTATGTAGTTAAATCACAATATCAGGAGAGTGAAGATGGTGGAATTCATTCCTTTCCTAAAGTCATTTGATTATCCACATGCAATTTTTCAAGAGAAGACATACCTCTTTATACAAGCATACCTCATTTTATTGTGCTTTATTGCACTGTACAGATGTTGTTTATTTATTTACTAGAGGCCCAGCACACGAAACCCTGCAAGATCCAGACCCAGAGTGTTGTGGGACCCAGCGTCAAGTTCCTCCTGGTGACTGTCTTTGGTCGTTAGAGCATTACGACCACTGGGTTTTTAATATATATATTTTATAAATTGAAGGCAAGACACTCCACTAACAAAAAGGTTTTGCTTTGCCCTAGCTGGTTTGGCTCAATGGATAGAGCATTGGCCTGCAGACTGAAGGGTCCCAGGTTTGATTCTGACCAAGGGCACATGCCTGGGTTGTGGGCTCAATCCCCAGTGTGGGGCATGCAGGAGGCAGCCAATCAATGATTCTCTCTCATCATTGATGTTTCTATCTCTCTTCCTCTCTGAAATCAATAATATATATTTATTTATTTATTTATTTTTATTTTTTTTTAAAGATTTTGCTTTATTGTGATACTCATTCTATTGAAGAGGTCTGGAACTGAACCCTGGATATCTCTAAGGTGTATCTGCATAAGCTTTTACTAAAGTTTGATACAAGATAACTCAAGCTTTCCAGCACCCAAGTTGCTCCACTACAGCTGTAAAAGGATGCATCTGTGAACCTACCATAGCCTCAACTTACTGCCCTTGAACTTGAATGTCAGTGACTTAAGAAACAACACATTTTTGTTATTATGAAATCATCTCAGTAATAGGAGAGTGTCACTTGCTTTTTAAGAGAAACCAGACTCTTGTCTCAATCCCATGAGGTGGCAGCCACCAGGATCAGCCCCACCCCAGGTATCTCCCTGCACCTGGACAAAGTATCCAGCTGGACACATTGCCATCCACAAACACATCAGCTCAGACCACTTCCTACATAAAACACCCAGTAACTCTCCAGTGTGTGCAGAGCTCAACCCATACTCTTTGGTCAAAATTCTTTATTACTCGGTCTCTAAATACCTTTCCAGACCAGGTTCCTGTTCCATGTGTCATCCCACCCACTGCTGAGGATGTAGTAAGCTAATCAACTCCTCTGAATGTGCTTTTATCTCCTCTTGTCACTCCTGGACCTGTGCTGAGATGTCCACAATGGGAGGCTTCCTCTTCCCTCCCTGCACTGTAGCTACATTCATCTGGCCTAAACTTTCTTCAGGATCTATTAAATCTCACCACTTGTACAAATTCTTTCACAAATCTCCCCTCCTCTATCAAAACAAATTTCTCCCATTATAATCCCAGAGCGCTTTGCAGTAACATACATATGGCATCAGAGGGTGTTTGTTTCTAATACATATTCCTACAATAGATTGCAATAACTCCTGCGTCATACTTATCATTACCTAACATACTATACATTTTACTTCTTTCTTCATTGTCTCTCTCCCCAAACTTTGTCTGTTTGGCTTATTGCTCTATGCCCCATGCCTAGAACAGTGCCTAGCAAAGAGTAGGTACTCAATACATACCACATTTTTCGGACCATAAGACGCTCCGGACCATAAGACGCACCAGTTTTTAGAGAAGGGAAATGAAGAAAAAAAGATTCTGAAACAAATAGTGTCCTAAAATATTTTATGTGCATTAAAACCCAACATCACAGTCATAAACACATGTAATCAACCCTGTAAAGTAAACAGCAGCATTTAGAACCATTTTAGAGCCAGGCAAGCACACAGAGACCACACAGAGCCGGGCAAGTAAAAAAACTTTTTTTTTAAAGTATATGTGTAGGCTATATTTGGACCATAAGATGCAGGGACTAAAGTGCGTCTTATGGTCCGAAAAATACGGTATTTGTTGGATGACTCACAGGAGTCTAGCAGTCCCAGCCATACTGTCCTGTTCATCTTTCTATCACCCAAAAGTAGCTGGCAAAGTGTTTTGCACCTACTTCTTGAATCCAGCGGGATTGAAGAGCCAGCTACATGCATCTGGCTGTGAATATCTCCTCTGCTTTAAAAAGATGTGAATTTCACTGTAGTTTCAGCAGCGGTGCTGTGAGGCAGTCAGACACATGAGGATAAGACTCATAAAAAAACTCTAGGCTAAACTCTCATAGGAAACTCTCATTGCTACATCTAGTTAGGAAGAGGAAGTCAGTTACATTAAGAACCCATGGTGTCAGAGAACCAAATAAAAAGCTGTTGGATAAAATTTTTCATTCTGTACTCCAATCAGCTTCCTCAGAGAAGACAGGGAGATAGCAGCACTCGGCAAGTGTTTTATTGGACCCAAACGCTACGCTCCCATGACTACAGAAACCAAAAAGAAAGAAAAATCTGGTCCTTGGCCACCACGTTCCTCTTTGGCACTTGTTTAAGAGGAAGCCGCCACGTTGTCTCTGTGAGATCTTAAGGATTATCCCAGCGAAAGATCAGCCTCTGAGGCTTGAATACATGCCAACTGCTTCCAGTTCGGAGAGCTGATCCTGCTAATTGAGCAAGCGAGAGAAGCACTGTTGAGTTCACCTCTGTGGGTAAAGTAGCTACTTGTATTGTCTTCAACCACTTCATCTAAAAAGAGATACTTTCCCCTTAATATTTGCAATTTTTAATGTGTTTACATCACCTTCTGTAGCATCTTAACTATCACAGGGCCCTCTTCTCTTTTTCTGAGAAATCCAACAAAAATATATTAAAAGAAAGAAATATGGTAATATGAATATCCACTAGGATTACCAAAATAAATTCCAACAAATCTGTTGTATGTAAACACAAACAATTTATATATGTGCACACACATGTGCGTGTGTGTTCAGAAGCAGTGTGGTAGCCTTAGTGTCAGCCCGATCAAGAGTCTAGGCAATCTCTGTCACCTACTAACCCTAGGAATGAGGGCAAGTGATAGAAACTCTCTAAACTGTTATTTCCTCGTCTGTAGAGATAAAATAATACCTGTTCACAGTTATTTTGTAGATAATTAAATTAGATAATTCTTATATAGCACCTAATACTACCCCACAATATAGAAACCATTCCATAACTGACACATGAATAAATTAATATACCGTCAGACACCTTCAAACTACTGGTCCAGCCCTGCTACATACCTGACACAATAGGAATTTTCTCATCCCCCAATCAACGGGGTCCCGAAACTACTGTTTACAGCATCACAGGCTGCCACTTAACGGCCACTGTTCAAGGTCCGTGACCCAAGGAGTTGAATGCTGACTATTACAATTTTACTGCATATAACAATGGTTTTCTTATAGAAGGGAATCAGGATTAGGAGGAAGAGGAGCCTTTTTCTATTTTGCACAAAGGCACTAAACGGGCAAGCGCTGGCCCTGGGCAATTAAAGACAAGCACTGGCGCCAGCTCCCTGGAAGAAAGCAACCGGGCTAGATGGCTGCGGTTTCAGCCACAGTTGGGCTCATTCATGGGACTCCAAACACTGTCAGTATTGTTGAACGGGGCTGAAAAGCTGCTCTCGGCTAGACAGTCTTTGGGTTTGCAAATGTTAGCCACTGTGTTTGCTGTTCTTATTATACTCTTTATTTAATTTTATTATATTGCTTTAGTGTTCAACCTCATTCCAGAGGCCATGCCTGTCCCCTACAATAGCCCGTCAGCATCATGTACCTGCCATAATAAAAATCAAAAGGCAAACCCAACTGAGCACTACGCCATCTGGAAGTTGTCGAAGTTTGTCTTGTTTTCTATTTTATTATTCTAATTTTAGGAATTTCCTTTTTCTCCTTTTTTTTCTAGATTTTGTCTTGGTGGATGCTGGATTCTTCCTTTTTAGCTACTCATACATGCAGACTCTTGCTGTGTCTGCTCCCAGCAGGGCTGCCTGCTAACTTTGTTGTCTTCATCTGTCCAAAGCTTCATCTTTCTTTGACTTTTATCATCACCTAAAAACTCTTCTTCCTTTCCCTCTTCTCTCGATCTGACATAAAATCAAGGTTGTCCACTGAGATGTATGTTTATGAGTCAATGTTAAAAAAAATCTCTATCCCTATTAAAAAAACCACTTTTTCATCACGTTAATTTTTTTTTCTCTTCATGTTTTTCTCTTGATAGAAATGCTTGTCATCCAGGTCATTGGAAGCCTCTTTATTGCTATTGAACTCCTTTTCAGATTCAACATCTTTGTCCTTTCTTAACTCAGATTTGATTATCTCCTTATTAATCCAACAGACAGGAATCCTCCCATATTCTTCCAGCCCACAATTGTAAGATAAAAAATTATCTGCCATGAGCATCCTGCAGGCAATGTGTCAAACAGGCAATACATCAAGCAGCCAAATTTATCAGAACTTGACCTTCTTTATATATCGCTCCCTAAAATGCCTTGTGTAATAATTCCAGTAGACATTCAATAACTTAAATTGTTTTGAATTAAATCAAATTGAATTTTTATAATCACTACTAGTTGACAGGTGACATGCATGAATTTGGCTGTTTAAAAACACATAGGAAAGGACATTAATACTAGAAACATCTTGAGAGATTTTAATACCTATATTCGAATAACTCAAGACAGCCAAGAACTGAATATTTATGATGTGGATTATCTGCTTCTAGTCCATTGATTCATCTTCTGCCTGATGACACCTCTGACATTTTTCATTCTAATATCTAAAATATAATCATAAAATATCTAGCACATAAATTAATTAATTAGTTAAATGCCAAGAGTTTGACCCTAATGAGTTAAGGTCTAGGGAAGTTAAAGAGATTGCAATGTCCAGGATCTTCTTAACTTTGTGGAGCAGAAGGGAAGATGGAATTTGTATGAAAATTCTCAAAATGTCCACTCCGTTTATTATTATTATTATTTTTTAAATATATTTTATTAATTTTTTTACAGAGAAGAAGAGAGAGGGATAGAGAGTTAGGAACATTGATGAGAGAGAATCATCGATCAGATGCCTCTTGCACACCCTCTACTTGGGATGTGCCCACAACCAAGGTACAATACATGCTCTTGACCAGAATCGAACCCGGGACCTTTCAGTCTGCAGGCTGATGCTCTATCCACTGAACCAAACCGGTTTGACTTATTATTTTTAATTGTAGTATGATAACATACAGCCTTTCACATCTAACTTTTGTTTCTTCTATCATTAGTCCTCAGTTCTCACCTCTGGTGTCAGCCAGATTTCCTTTCATTCATTTTCTCATTCATTCACTATTCATTCAATAGTCACATATTGATCATCACCTGGAGGAAAGCACTGTTCTGGGTGCTCAGGATATATCACTGAGGAAAACAGAGAGGATTCCTGCTCTCCTGGGGCTTACATTCTAGTGTAAGGGACATTAGAATATAATAAGTTCATGAACTCAGGGAGAGCTCAGTTTTTAAAGATAAATTAGGCTGAGTAAGAAACTGTTGAGGGATGGCCTCTTTGAAGAGGTGCCATTTGAACTAATGCTTTATTTTTTTATTATTTTTATTTTAGAGAGAGAGGAAGGGAGAGAGAAAAAAAATCAATGTGAGGGAGAAACGATGATTGGTTGCCTCCTGCACATGCCCTGATCGGGAGCTGAACCTGCAGCCTAGGTATGTGCCCTGACCAGGAATCAAACCCACAACCCTTTGGTGTATGGAGGAGGCTCCAACCAACAGAGTAACACCAGTCACGGAGAACTAAGGCAAGAAGACTTCTTATTTTTAGATATTCTTTAGATATTTCCTTCCTTTGTTCTCTAATAGAAGTATCTTGCAGCAAGGAATAGAAAGACTAGAGTCTAGTGATGTGATATAGGGAAACTCTCTTTACTTCCCTGGTCCTTACTTTTCATGATAGCAAAATAAGAAGGCTGAATAATAAGTGAGATTCTTAGTATCCCTGAAATTATAACACTTTGTGAAAGTTATTAGAGCTTTGTAATATTATTTTATTTTAAATAATTATATAATAAAAGAACTTTACAATGTTTAATGATGGTAACATTATAAAATGTTATTATTAGAACCTATGTTCTAGAGAACACATGTAAGAAATTTCTTTAGCTACTATTTGACTTTCCAAGAGGTAAGATCTTTTTTTTTTTTAATATCAGAAATCTAAGTGCTCTATACTCTCTTAAAATAATGTTGTATATCAGATCATTGTGTTTTGTAAATTCTTTAAACAGAAGATGAGGCAAACCTAGCAGTTTCATGAATTATGAAACATGATTCAGACCTGTTGATGAGACAGACAATAACTAGAAACATAACTTGGATTGGGTTTAGATTGCCAAAAAATTGAACCGGATGAAACTGAGGGTCCTTAGTTTAATTTAGTTTCTCTCTCTCTCTCTCTCTCTCTCTCTCTCTCTCTCTCTCTCTCTCTCTCTCTCTTTGTCTTCTCCTATATACTTAGCTACTCCTCAGCCAGCAGAAGACAGTAGCCCAGACCCGACTAAAGATCTGGACCTCTGGCAGGCTAAAGATGACATCTTTTTATTGTTGTTGTTAATCCTCACTGGAGGATATTTTCCTATTGATTTTAGAGAGAGTGGAAAGGAGGGAGGAGAGAAAGAAACATTGATGAAAAAGAATCACATCAATTGGTTGCCTCTGACACACACCCCAACTGGGGTCGGGAACCTGCAATCAGGTATGTGCCTTAGACTGGAATCCAACCAGCAACTTTTTGGGTCACAGGCTGACTCTCTAACCATTGAGCACACTGGATAAGTAACCTCATGAGTGACAGCCCTAGGGACACCCACTTTCCCCCTATTACTTTTGGTTGGGCTCTTGAAGGACTCACCTAACTTGGTTTGGAGCTTCTCCTATTGGTTGTATAAGGAAGGACCAAGAAAGGTTACAATTAGCAGGATTTATTACTATAACTGTACCTATTATTTGTTGAGTTTGTATCTTGTCTGATGGGAAAGGGGGCTGATGCCAAGAGCATTTCAGCAGACTTTGGAGGAGTGGACAGCAGAAGTTTGACCCAGCCTAAATCAAGGTAGCTAGCTCTTCACCACTTCTTGACAATACTGAGCAGATCTCATGTTTGCTCCTTGTCCCCCAGGGGATAATAATACTCTGGGTCTGAGGAATAGTGGGAAATTTGGGCCACCCAATTGTACTGTCTTGTCTGTTGTATCTGACTTGTCAAGAGACAGACTTTAGAAGGATACAAGATTTGAAAATATAGTTTTTGAAAGAATCAGAGATGATAATTTTGTCCTTAAAAGTTGGTAAACTCTGAATGGATAGCAAGGAAGAAAACTAAGAAAATTAAGGACATAGTAGAAGTAAATGTGAGAAAAGTTATTGTCATGGTAAAACTTATGTCTACCCACTGGGTGCATTTTACAAAACTGGACCACGAGAATGCTCTTCCTTTGCAATGTGGCCAGGCCACATTGTCCAGAAAATGGGTTCTTAAAATATAGTACCACTTAGTGGCCCGTTGCAATAGGCCTTCCTTCCTTTGGCTGCCGGCACCGGTTTTCCTCTGGCACCCAGGACCCAGGCCTTCACTCTGGCCACAGCGGAGAAGCCAAGCCTCTTCAGTCTTCAGTCTTCGCTTTGCACCTGTGTATGCAAATAAACCCATCATTTTTGTTGGGTTAATTTGCATACTCACTCCTGATTGGCTGGTGGGCATTGTGAAGGTACCGTCAATTTCCATCTTTCTCTTTTATTGGTGTAGATAATGCAACTTAAGTTATTTTGTAAAAGAGAGAAAAAATGAGGCGAAATCTCCTATGTAGAAGTATTTATGTTTTTATATCAGCATAGGTCTATTCAAATGATCAAATGTACTAGTAAAGTTGTGATACAAACAGATAAGCTGGTTAGGCCAGTTCTGCTGGAGTCTCCTGAGAATGAGGATGACTCATTCTGACGCCAGCATAATGCCCCGAGGCTGCCTCTGCTCCACCACCTTGTGGGAGATGCAGCTGCAGCTTCTCCCCACAACCTCCGCAGGAGAGGAGCCTCTATCCGACCAGACCAGGAATGGCCATTCCTTCCACACCTGAAGGGGTATTGGATTTGGTCAAAAGTCTCCTCCAATCCAGAAAGGGCAATTTCCAATTAGACCAGTACCAATAGGAAGATTTCATGTCCATGGCCAACTGGCAGGGATGGTCTGGATGCATACTCCTTTTCTGATGTTGGAGCATTTAACTGGAAGAATAATATCCCCGATTGACCAGTGCCACTTTTAGGACTGGACTTGTTAACTAAAATGAATGCCAAAATAACCTTTGCCTCTGGCTGGTTGGACACTGAGGTGCCTCTAGATAAGGCTTGTGCCATGCAGTCAGCTTTATTGACCTTAAACAAGAAAGAAATTCTGGCTGAGATCCCTAAAAGATTCTAAAAGTAACTCTGGAAGTACAGGCAAAGGGCTGACCTAGAAAGGCAAAAACTGCAGCCCCAATCCACATACAATTGAGGGCATGAAAAACAAACAATTCCCCAACACACACACACACACACACACACACACACACAAACACGTAAACAGTATTCTCTAAGAACAAGCTAAGAATGGAATCTAACCATAAGTGACAGTATTCTTTTTTTAAATCTCCTCACTCAAGGACATGCTTAAGAGAGAAGAAGGGAAAGAGAAAGAGAGAAAAATCAATGGGTTGCCTTCCATACGTGCCCTTACCCTGCAACCTGGATATGTGTCCTGACCTGAAATTGAACTGGCAACCTTTTGGTGCCCAGGATGACACTCAACCAACTGAGCCATTTCGGCCAGGCAGGTGGCAGCTCTTTGAATACCAGCTTATTTGGCCTTGTCATTCGCTGTACAATACTCCCATCTTACTAGTGCAGAAACCAGGCACTAATGAATATGGGTTTGCTCAGGACTTGGAGGCCATTTTTAAAAAATATATATATATTTTATTGATTTTGTACAGAGAGGAAGGGAGAGAGATAGAGAGTTAGAAACATGGATGAGAGAGAGTCATCAATCAGCTGCCTCTTGCACACCCCCTACTGGAGATATGCCCGCAACCAAAGTACATGCCCTTGACAGGAATTGAACCCGGGACCCTTCAGTACCCAAGCCGAAGCTCTATCCATTGAGCCAAACCGGTCTCAGCAGGACTTGGAGGCCATTAACCAGAGAGTGAAAGACACCCACCCAGTGGTCTCTAATCCCTACACCTTGCTGACCACCTTGTCTGGGGAATTCTGTTGCCTTACTGTGCTGGACTTAAAGATGCCTTCTTTTGCATTCCTCTTAGCCCTGAGTCTCAAGAACTGTTTGTACTTGAATGGGAGGGCCCAAACTCTCAAGTTAAACAGCAGTACTACTGGACTGTTCTCCCCCAGGAGTTCAAAAACTCCCATCCTGTTTGGAGAGGCTTTAACTAGAGATTTAAGGGAACTTTGGCCAGATAATGGGGCACTGATCCAATGTGTTGATAATATTCTCAATTGCCAATCTCCGCGAAGAGGCTTCTGACAAAGATACCATTCTAACCTGAACTTCCTGCCTGAATGGGGATATGAAGTTTCCCAAACAAAAGAAAGCCCAAATATCCAAGTCCTCTGAGGACAAAGAAACGTACTCCCAGAACCAAGGGAAGCCCTAGCCAGCATGGTAATGCCCTCCACCCTCAAACAGCTAAGGAGATTTCTAGGAATGGCTGGCTTTTGTAGGATCTGGATTTCAAACTTTGGCTTTATTGCAGAACTGTTCTATGAGGCACTGAAAGGAAAAGATCAAGAGCCTTTGATTTGGACTGGGCTGGGGAATGCCAAAAGGCCTTCTACATTATTAAAGAAAAATTCTTTTTTTAAATATATATTTTATTGATTTTTAAAAATATATATATATTTTATTGATTTTGTACAGAGAGGAAGGGAGAGGGATAGAGAGTTAGAAACATCGATGGGAGAGAGTCATCGAACAGCTGCCTCTTGCACACCCCTTACTGGGGATATGCCCACAACCAAGGTACATGCCCTTGACCAGAATCGAACACTTCAGTCCCCAAGCCGATGCTCTATCTATTGAGCCAAACCGGTTTCGCCTATTTTATTAATTTTTTTACAGAGAGGAAGAGAGAGGGATAGAGTGTTAGAAACATCAACGAGAAAGAATGTGCCCACAACCAAGATACATGCCCTTGACTGTAATCGAACCCACGACCTTCCAGTCCGCAGGCTGACGCTCTATCACTGAGCCAAACCGGTTTTGGCAAAGAAAAATTCTTGATGGTCCAAGCCCTAGGCCTCCCAGACCTAAGAAAGCCTTTTGACTTGTTTGTACATGAAAGACAGGTATCTAGAAAATATTAAAGGCCAGTGGCCAATTTCTCAAAGCAGCTGGACACAGTGCTCAGGGATAGCCAGTTTGTCCCAAGACCATGGCTGCTACCTGTGTCCCTCTACAGGAAGCTGAGGAGTTCACCCTGGGACCACCCAACACAATACATAGGCCACACAGTGTGTTGCCCCTACTAGCACAAAAAATAGGATACTGGCTGGCCTCCAGTAGGCCAGGCCATTCTTTTAGATAGTCTTAATGTCATTCTCAAGACTATTTTCATTCTAAACCCAGCCACCCTGCTTCCCTCTGAGCCAGAGGGACTGAAACATTATTTTATTCAAATAATTGCACAAGTCTCTTCTAGCCACTAGACCTGATGACTTGCTACTAAAGAATCCTGATCTTGAGATGTTTACCCATGGAAGCAGCTTTACTGGACGTGGTAAATTGGAAAACAGGATATGCATGGTGACTCTTCAGGAAACCTAGGGACAGGTACTTTAGTCCAGAAGGCTGAACTATTGATCCCAACTTGAGCCCTACACCTGGAAAAAAGTAAAAGAGTCAACATCTACACTGATTTCAAATATACATTTACGGTACTACATGCCCGTGGATCAATTCAGAAAGAAAGAGGACTTTTTACATCAGGAGAAAAAGAAATTAAACATTCTCAGGAGATATTAGGTCACCTAAAGGCAGTTACATTAGGGAACCTAAGTAGGTTGCCAACATCATATACTATCCAAATCATCAGCACACCAATGGCTTAATTCCCCAAGGAAATAATAAAGCAGATCAAGCTGCCAAGTTGTTGTACCAAACCAAAATTCCAGTATCCCTGGCAGCAGCCTTTATTCTTAAAGTTAAGACATTGCCTTAAAGCTAGCCCCACCTGAATATTCATTAGAAGACTTAGAAAGAGCAAAAGAATGAGGCTATTCTAGTGGTCGGCAAACTCATTAGTCAACAGAGCCAAATATCAACAGAACAATGATTGAAATTTCTTTTGAGAGCCAAATTTTTAAACTTAAACTATATAGGTAGGTACATTGTTATTAACTTAATTAGGGTACTCCTTCAATGATACTATATGTGTGCACCCACACATGGTATTTTGTGGAAGAGCCACACTCATGGGGCCAAAAAGCCACATGTGGCTCTTGAGTCACGGTTTGCTAACCGCTGGGCTATTCTACTTAACCCAAAAGATGAATGGATGAGCAACAAACAGGTGATCACTGATCCCAAAACACCTGATGGAGGAAACAGCACCATCCACCAGAGCACCCATTATGGATGAGATGATTCATTCCCATGGATGTAGAAATGCATTCCTGGGCCAGATATGCAAACAACTGTTCAAAAAATAACTTAGAAATGCATTATCTTTGTAAAAAATAATCCTCAAACAGGACTTCACTGAAAAGATAGGTGGTCCAGAGCCAAGGAGTGAGCCCTGGAAAAGGTTGGCAAATTCACTTCATTATGATGACCAAAACAACTGGAAATTATTGATATCTGCTATGCCAGAAACCGGACATTGTCACTGGTAGTTAAATATGAAAAGGGAACCCTGAAGGCTGGCCAACCTTAATGGCTCTGAATGGTCAGAGCTATTAACTCATTATTTAGTTGAGACTTTGGTAGTTAAAGCAACCTCCACCTGTTAATCATATGTAAGTTCTTGCTGATTGTCTATTATTGGAATTTCCTGCCAAAAGGATATGGGTGTTTCCCATAGCCTCAATAAAAAGGGAAAGCAAAGGCCAGAGCCTGTAATCCTCCCCCTAGAGGTGGGCTCCCGCCTGGCTCCCCATTTTCTCAAATTAACTCTTTTCTAGTCTCTCTTCATTTGTGTTCGGCCTTCTCCAGAAACTGGACCCTGAAGAGGAACCCACATGGTCTTGTCCCAAGACCATGGCTGCTATCTGTGGCCCTCTACAGAAAGCTGAGGAGCTCACCCTGGGACCACCCAACACAATACATAGCCACACAGTGTGTTGCCCCTACTAGCACAAAAAATAGGATACTGGCTGGCCTCCTGTCGGCCAGGCCACGTGGGATCCCTTATCACCACACAGGATGAGATAAGGGATCCCACTCTGCTAGTGTGTGTAGGTGCTTTTGTGGGGTGGGTAGAAGCATTCCCCTGCAGGTCAGAGATGACTTCAGAAGTAATAAAAGCCTTATTAAAAGAAATGGTTCCTAGGTTTGGATTGCCCTCCTCTATTCAAAGTGACAGTGGGAGTGCCTTCATTGTCAAAGTGAGTCTGGAGGTTTCTCAACAATTAGAAACACAATGGAAATTTCTGGAGGCCACAATCTGTTGGAAAAAAAACAAAACAGGGAAGACGAATCACACATTAAGAAAAACCACTGCTAAATGTTGCCAAGAGACTAATCTAAAATGGGATAAGGTATTGCCTATTGCCCTGCTGAGGATGACAGTAGCTCCCAGAAGCTGGATTCAGTTGAGTCCTTATGAAATATTATATGGAGTCCATTTCTATGTCTTAGAGAAAATCTTAGAAATGCTGATGACCTAAAGATTAAAGAACTGGACACTATAAGGTATGTATAATCCTTGGTATTAACTTTAGCTATTCCTAAATTTGCTTCCAACAGGATGAAGTACCCCACAGATGTCCCAATAGACCATTTCAACCCCAGAGACTGGGTACTTGTAAAGTTCTGGAAAAATAAACATCCTGATGACCAATTTAAACTTAAGTGGGTGGGACCTTATCAGATTTTACTAACCACTCATTCTTCTGTTAAAGTAGAAAGAGTCAAGCCCTGAATTCTCACCACTCACTGGAGTTATGCCTGCTCTGGCCCTATGACCTCCCACCTGAGAGATATTATCCTCAGAAACCACTGCTCACCCACCTGAGTATTCCTACAAGCTCCTCTCAGACTGTAAGATACTCTTTAGAAGGAAAACATCTGAAAACCTGGACTAGACTTCTCCAAAATGAAGAACACCCTCTGGTCGATATCCAAGATAATTGTTTGTTTTGTAATCTCTAACTTTCTCTTCTTTCCATTTTCACCTGTTACAGGTAATGCCACATATTGTGGGCTACCACCTATGTAAAAATGTATAACCAATCTGACTGCTGGGACTGTGGACTACTACCTGTATCTAGTACAGAAGGCATGCCTTATATACCCATTTAACATCTCGGATTGGGAACAATGGATGGAGCAAGTCACCAAAGATAAGTGGGGTTCCTCTTCTCCTACTCCACATTTAGGGGAAAATATGCCCTAATCAGATAAGAATATTGTTTATGTATCTCTGCTTATGAGACTAACATTATGATCTGTTAACCTACATGAGTACAGCCACAGAACAGGTTGATAACCTTTATTTGTGGATGCATTCACCCACAGGCTCACTTCCCTTCCCGGCCACTAGGGAATGCCCATATCAGTTTTACTCCCTTGTGGCATCAGGATACTAATCGGATATTTCTGCCTTTACCTTTGAGCCTGAGGGCAGCTAAAACTAGCAACCTGATGATAGTTTAAACTGAGGACCCTCGGCTTGGGACCCAAGACTATTTTCAATTATGTTTAAAACAGTTCCATTCCTCTAATCCCCAAAACTCTGTACCTTCTCAGCTAGAGCTGTCATCAACCCTTCTCCCTCAAGATTGAAAAATGATCATAAGGGAAGAATTGAAACTGAAGGTCCTTAGGACTTTGATTAAACTTAGTTTTAAATTCTAGCTCTAAAAAATCTCTACCTATATCTATCTATCTATCTATCTATCTATCTATCTATCTATCTATCTGCAAAAAGGTTTGCAGTTTTTCATATGGAAAATAATACAATAATCCTATATAATAAAAGCCCAGTGACAGAATGGTGGAACAACCAGAACTACTGGTAAACCAGTCACTATTCATGCACTGACCATTATGGGGCAGATGCTCAATGCAGGAGCTGCCCCTTGATTGTCAGTGCCCTCCCACAGTGAGGGCCAGTCCACAGCCACTAGGCTGGCTGGGATGAGTGGTGATTCCACAGCGGGCTGATCCCCACAGGCCATACCCTCCACCAGTAAACAAATCCTGAGCACCAGGCCTCTAGTTAATAAATAATAATGCAAGAATAAACTCTGTGTTTTACAAGCTCACAACTATAAATCTACTGAGAGAGAGAGAGAGAGAGAGATTTTAAATAAGAGCTCTCATAATATATGGCATCATTCCCCTGGACAGTGTTATTCGTAATAAAATAGCCAGCTATTTGTCCATTGAAATTCTGGGTGTTTAGTATTTGGCTCTGCTAGCACAAAGTGGACGAACTCTTTTTGTTCTACAGCACAGAGAAGCTTCTAAAGGGTTCTGGTTTAGTCTATTTCTCTCTCTTTTTCTTTTAAGGAGTGAAAAGTCCAGGAAACTCAGGAGGGAAATAAGTAAAGAAATAAATATTAAAACCACTTGAGCAGCCGGATCTGACCAAAAAAAAACAACCACTAAAATGTTTGTCAGTGCATGACAGGCACAGAGGTAACAGTCTTAATATTTACAGTTAGCCTCATAATGAGCCTCAGGTGCTCATTTTATCATGGACAAAAGTTGCCAAATCTCACAACAGCTTCCTCTTCTGGTTAACAATTCACATTTAAAAATGGAAGGCCCAGGCTCAAATGTAATCCTGTCTGCAGGCTTGATGAGAGGTAAATGCTATTTTAATTTAACACCTAAGTAAAGGCAGAAAAATCCTCTCCAAGCATGGAAGATGTTCACGGTTCGTTTGTACTTTGTGACTATAAATGTACAAATGACACTTTCAGGGAAAACTGTCCCCCAGAGCAGCCTTTTAAAATGTTAAACGCCTGCACTTTGGAAACGGAGATAAAGAGCTTTGTACCCCGAGCTATTTCTCCCTTG